>NC_135827.1:26880512-27549849 GCF_964213995.1 Mustelus asterias
GCCGTGAGGTTGGAGGCGGCGTCGAAGAGCTTGGCGCTGTACCCCGAGGACCACGTGCAGTCAACGTGGTTGGAGCAAGCTCTGCTCCCTCCTCGCCCCGCGAACCCGCGCTCCCAGATCGATTCGACGACGGCGGCAGCTCCAGGTGGCCAGCGATGCTATTTTTGCGGTGGGGCCAAGCATCCACGGCAACAGTGTCCGGCAAGAACGGCAATCTGCAGCCAGTGCGGTAAAAAAGGCCACTACGGCAAAGTCTGCAGGTCCAAACCTAAAAACGGCAGTGCAGCTTGTAACCCTCCAGAACGGAGACCATCTCTTTCGGTGTCGCAGTACCCACGAGGTCCGACCACGTGCGATCTCAGGACGGCGCCATCGTGGCAAACAGAGGAGGAGGAAGACCACCAGGAGTCGCTGCGCTTGGCGCCCTCGCCCACATGCGATTCATGGGGGCGGCCATCATGGTCCACGACGACTAGGAGCGACCAGCAGGGGTCCTCAGCATCCACATCGGCAGCATGCGGCAGCGACCAGCAGGGGTCCTCAGCATCCACATCGGCAGCATGCAGTGACGCCCAGGGGCCAACGGTGGCGTCGATCTCTCTGGATCAGACCAGGCATTACAGACTGGAACATTCTATGATGGAGGTAAAGGTTAGTGGCAGAACTGTGAATTGTCTGTTTGACAGTGGGAGCACCGAAAGTTTCATACACCCTGAAACTGCTAAAAGGTGTGGACTCCGGGTTCTCCCTGCCAAACAGACAATTTCCATGGCATCACAGTCCCGGTCTGTACCGATCCAAGGACGATGTATGGTAACTCTTGAGGTACAGGGCACAGTTTACGAGCAATACAGGCTCCTTGTGCTACCTCACCTTTGCGCGCCAATTCTCCTCGGACTAAACTTTATGGTCCACATGAAGAGTGTGATCCTACAGTACGGTGGGCCACTCCCTTCACTGGCAGTAGGGAACCAGCCGCAGCCTCCAAATTGCCCAAAGCGCCCCGCGTGCAATCTATCCACCCTGAAGATCACGACACCATCCCTTTTTAAAAATCTGGTACCTGGCTGCAAGCCCATCGCTACTAAAAGTAGGCGTTACAGCGCTGAGGACCGGATCTTTATTAGATCTGAGGTTCAGCGGCTCCTCAAGGAAGGGATCATACAGGCCAGTGCTAGTCCGTGGAGAGCGCAGGTCGTGGTAGTCAAAAGCGGGAACAAACCTCGGATGGTCATCGACTATAGTCAGACATTAATAGATACACGCAGCTGGATGCGTATCCTCTCCCGCGCATTTCTGATATGGTCAATCAGATTGCGCAGTACCGAGTGTTTTCTACCATAGACCTTAAGTCCGCCTACCATCAACTCCCATCCGCCCAGAGGACCGACAATATACGGCCTTTGAGGCGGATGGTCGTCTATACCAATTCCTCAGGGTTCCATTTGGTGTCACCAATGGGGTCCGGTCTTCCAGCGTGCTATGGACCGAATGGTGGACCCAGAACGGGTTGCGGGCTACCTTCCCGTACCTGGATAACGTCACCATCTGCGGCCATGACCAGCAGGACCACGACACGAATCTCCAACACTTTCTGCGCACTGCATCTCGCCTGAATCTGACCTATAACAGGGAGAAGTGCGTATTCCGTACGCGTAAGTTAGCCATCCTCGGATACGTGGTGGAAAACGGGGTCATTGGCCCTGATCCAGACCGTATGCGCCCACTCACTGAACTTCCCATGCCTGCTAGCACGAAAGCACTGAGGAGATGCCTCGGGTTCTTTTCGTATTATGCACAGTGGGTCCCCAACTACGCGGACAAAGCTCGTCCGCTCATTAAGTCCACGACCTTCCCACTTACGCCGGATGCCCAATTGGCCTTCAAGGTTTTGAAAAGCGACATCTCGAAAGCCACGATGCACGCGGTGGATGAATCCATCCCTTTCCAGTGGAGAGTGATGCATCTGACTTCGCCCTAGCCGCCACACTAAACCAGGCAGGCAGGCCCGTCGCGTTTTTTTTCCCGCACCCTTCAAGGCCCAGAGATTCGGCACTCAGCGGTGGAAAAGGAGGCTCAGGCCATTGTGGAGGCAGTCAGACACTGGCGCCATTACCTGGCAGGTAAGCGGTTCACCCTGATCACGGATCACGATCCGTGGCGTTTATGTTCAGTAACACGCAGAGGGGCAAGATCAAGAACGATAAGATCTGCGGTGGAGAATTGAGCTCTCCACCTATAATTACGATATTATGTATCGTCCAGGGAAGCTCAATGAGCCCTCGGATGCCCTCTCGCGCGGAACATGCGCCATCATGCAGGAGGACCGCTTGAAGGCTCTCCACAATGATCTGTGTCATCCTGGAGTCACCAGACTCTACCACTTCATCAAAGCCCGCAACCTGCCCTACTCGGTGGAGGATGTCAGGTCAGTAACTAGAAGCTGTCGGATTTGCGCAGAATGCAAACCACACTTTTATCGACCAGACCGGGCACATTTGGTCAAGGCCACTCGCCCTTTTGAGAGGCTGAGTGTGGATTTTAAGGGCCCCCTTCCCTCAACGGACCGGAATGTCTATTTTCTCAATATAATAGACGAATATTCCCGGTTTCCGTTTGTTTTCCCCTGTGCGGACACGTCAACTGCCACCGTCATCAAGGTTTTCAGTGAACTTTTTACCCTGTTCGGGTACCCCTGCTACATTCATAGCGACAGGGGCTCGTCGTTCATGAGCAACGACTTGAGGCAATTCCTGCTCTCATTCGGGATTGCCTCTAGTAGAACCACGAGCTACAACCCTAGGGGTAACGGACAGGTGGAAAGGGAGAATGCTACAGTCTGGAAGGCTGTCCTACTGGCACTGAAATCCAGGGGCCTTCCAGTCTCCCGTTGGCAGGAGGTCCTTCCAAATGCGCTCCATGCTATCCGCTCCCTCCTGTGTACGGCAACCAATGCTACTCCCCACGAGAGGATGTTCTCATTCCCTCGGAAGTCGTCCTCGGGGACCTCATTGCCAGCCTGGTTGACGTACCCAGGACCCGTCCTTCTGCGGCGCCATGTGAGGGCTCGCAAGTGCGACCCCTTGGTCGAACCGGTCCAACTCCTCCACGCCAACCCTCAGTATGCCTATGTGGCATATCCTGACGGGCGAGAGGACACTGTCTCCATTAGAGACCTGGCGCCCGCAGGGGACGTAGCAACCCCTGTCGCTCCTATTCCCCCAGTCACAAATCCACTACTCCTCATTACTTCCCCAGACGTGGCGCGGTCAGCACCGGGACCAGTGCATAACACTTTTACTCCCATGTACAGCTTGCCTGAGACTCGGAGATCGGCGCCACCATCATCATCACCACCACCACTACCACCAAACGTTCCAGGATCCCCTGCACCATCGCCTCACCAGGGCCGGCCGGCCCGGGAGTCCTTGAGGGGACAGCCAGACGTTACTCTGAGAGAGCCACCACAAGCACCTGCTCCGTTTTCGCAACCGGTGTTGAAGAGATCGGCACCTGCTCCGGTTTCGCAACCGGTGTTGAGGAGATCGCAGCGTCGGTGCGGTCCTCCAGACCGTCTGGACTTGTGAATCCTGTGATTTTTTTTTGTTATTGTCTGTTTTCGTCCACCCCGCCACCTTTTGTTCCTAAAGGAGGGGTGAATGTGGTGAACCATCGTTGGTTCACCACTGGGGTTTGTTACCATGTTACTGTTGGGCTAGGGTGTTATTACTGTGGGGGTTGTACTATGTTGTTGGGTTAGGGTGTTTACCTGTTATAAGTGTTATCATGGCACATTCCAGTGGGGTCCCGCCTCCGGTGGCAGGGTATAAGACCCCCTGCTCCGGCAGGAACCCTTCAGTCTGAACTGGTGTATTCGTGTTAGTAGTTTCATTGTTACTGTATTAAAGCCTTCAATACTAAAGCCTTGATTCCATGTGCTCATTGACGCGCATCACTCACACTGCCTGAAATGCAGCCGCCGCTGCCCCCCCGCCACCCAGACCAATTATGTCCGCCTCACCCCCTCGATCGAGGCCAATATGACAGTTCCCTGTTCACGGGGAGCAGGTGTTTTCCTCGTCGGAGAGAATCTCTCCCGGCGAGGCCATAAAGGCAAGTGAACGTGGACGATTCAGCGCCAGGCTCGCTAAAGACATGCAAATGAATATTTAAATATATTAACATAATGTATTCAGCCTCTTGCCCATTTCCGGCGAGCGGCTGATTTCGCCAGAAATCTGGCTCTCGTAAGTTAGCGAGAGCCGAGAAATTGGTCATGGCCCTGATTTTTCGGTTCTTGCGCGATTTTATCAGCTTGCTCTGCCCATCAACGAGCGGGGCAAGCCAATAAAATGCTGCCCTCTGTGTTTCTATCAAGCACTGAGCAAAACTTAAACTTCAAATTCAACCTTGGAGCTGTACTATCTCCTGACAGTATTTTTCCCCAACCTTTTACCAATTCCATTGTTGTTCCTTTATCTTTTAATGTAAGAATATCAGAAACAGGAGCAGGAGTAGGCCACATGGCCTCTTGAGGCTGCACCATCACTTCATAGTTGATTCTCAGTCTAAGCCACACTTCCCTACACTATCACTATATCCTTTGATTACTTTAGTACCCAAAATTCTATTGGTAATTCTTTACTATATTCACTGACTATCTCTAGCTGCCAGGAATAGAGAATTTTGATCAGCTTGTTCAGAAATGGATCTGAAAAGGTCTGTGCTCTTCGGGGAATGAATGATGTTACAAGTTCAAGGTTTTATGTGGTTATGTTTTAAACTGTCTCTTTATTTCAAGATGAAATAGGTCAATAAAGTCACATGACCTGCGACTGGTTCTGTCCAATGACATTCCTGTGTGGCCTGGTTACCATGGGTACAGTGGGTCCAGGTCCCAAATATTGAAATCCACAGGCCAGGCTTAATACCTGAGCACAAAGGGAGAGGCAACTGTTCTTCTTATGCAGGTTAGGTGGATTGGCCATGCTAAATGGCCCCAAAGTGTCAGGGGGATTAGTAGGGCAAAGAGGTGACTTTAGATAAGGCCTGGAGATAAGGCCTGGGATTGTTGGCGGTGCTGGCTCATTGGGCTGAATGGTCTCCTTCTGCACTGAAGGGATTCTATGATCCCACCACTGGGAGCGGCCCAGAAAACCCTTGAAAAGCCTCCAGTGCTTTGTTTTGATACTTGCTCCCTTACATTTATTAAGTCATTGCAGAGCATCGCAATCCAGGCGGCCTTTTGAAAAAAAGATCTCCCACCACCTCATTCAACCAGAATGGAGTGCCCTTTTTAGGAGGACAGGCTGCCTTTAAGTAGCACTGGCCACTCACAATATTGGACCCATTGCTAATGCGTTCAGCAAATGAATAATATGGTGAGTGACATCTGCGTATCAAAATCATGCGAACTTCAACGTGCTGCTGCCTGCAATACATTGAGCAGGCACAGGCTAATTTTATGCTCTCTGATCCCCACGCTGACTTTTGGGGGTTAGCCAGTTTTCCTTGCCACAATCTTTCCAAGCCTGCAAGGGAATCGAGCTTTACATTTATACATTTGTATTTGTTGTATCTTGGGAAGCATTTCTGTTCAAATCTGATGTCCCCTCACCATGAGCTGAATAATTCTTACATTTTCCAGATGTCACATGAAATGAATTGCATGGATTTTCAATTGTCCCAATCTTGCCAGATGTGTAAATGAAGGTTGGAATTGTACACGTTTTCAACATTGTCATCTGTTTTTTGGAACCTTTCCATTTGTAATGAAGTCGCTCCTGCAATGTTCCTGTAATGTAATTTACACCCTTCCTGTCACTTTGTGTGAGTCTGGTGATTTTATTTAATCCCCTTGCAGCCTTCGAGTTGACGCGCAATGACAGGAAGACTCGAAGATGTGCTGATATCATTCCCATTCCCCACTGACAGCCCGATGAGTTGGGGGACACTTAAAGACGCAGAACCACTTGATGTGATGTGGATTGATCGAACTGAACATCTGCGGTGCCTCAAAACCACTGGATGGTTTACGGAATTCCAGTTTTGTGTGTGCATCGGAATAAGAGAGAGAAAGACACAAAGGATCCTGAGATTATGCAGGAATAATCAGCTTGCAGAGAATGATAGCCGATAAAATGCTATTCTATAACATTTATTGTCAGTTTTCATTGACTTACGAGTTGCTGTATATTATATACCCAATTACTCAAGTTCCTAGTTGCACTTATTGCCATTTACTCACTAGCAATGGGGCGGCACGGTGGCATAGTGGTTAGCATTGCTGCCTCACAGTGCCAGGGACCTGGGTTCAATTCCCGGCTTGGATCACTATCTCTGTGGAGTTTACATGTTCTCCCCGTGTCTGCATGGGTTTTCTCCGGTGCTGCAGTTTCCTCCCACAGTCAAAGGCATGCTGGTTAGGTTCATTGGCCATCCTATATCCTCCCTCGGAGTACCCAAACAGGCACCAGAATGTGACGACTAGGGGATTTCCATAGTAACTTTGTTGCAGTGTTAATGTAAGCCTACTTGTGACAAATAACATATTCTCTCCAGGTCTGCTTGGGTTTCCTCCGGGTGCTCCAGTTTCCTCCCACATTCTGAAAGATGTGCTGGTTGGGTGCATTGACCCAAACAGGTGCCAGACTGTGGCGACTAGAGAATTTCCACAGTAACTTCATTGCAGTGTTAATGTAAGCCTTACTTGTGACAAAAAATAACTTTTCAAACTTGTGACACTCATAAATAAACTAAACTTTGAAATCCCTCACATATTGAAATTTGGTGGCACAATATATGTCCCTCTCTCTCGATCATTTTAGCTATTAAGTCCATGCAAGTCTTCAGTGTTGAACTTTAGAGCTTCAATGTTTAGCATTTATTTGCAATTCCTTTCCAACTGATTGGAAATGCGACACGGAAAATGCTTCAATCTAAGATGAAAAGATTTCATGATTTCCTTCCTCCCCTTTTGACATTTGGGTAGTTTCCATCATAAATAAAACAAAGTTTTAGAAGTCTCTTCCTCCTCTTATTTCAATCGACACACGGATAAAGATTTTCTCGTACAGTCTGCAGAATTTCAATTTAAGAAGCAGATCAGATCATGAATGCAGCTAGTGTCTAAAATGAAACTATTTACCATTCCTTCTTTCCCTTGGGCAGCATGGTGGTAGGGTAGCATGTTGGTTAGCACTGCTGCCTCATGGCACAAGGGACCCTGATCCGATTCTGGCCTGTGTGTGTTGAGTTTGCATGTTCCTGTGTCTGTGTGGGTTTCCTCCACGTGCTCCGGTTTCCTCCCACAGTCCAAAGGTGTGCAGGTTAGATGGATTAACCATGCTAAATTGCCCCTTACTGTCTAAAGACTAGATAGATTAGCCATGGTAAATGCAAGGGGTGCGATGGGGCGGGATGCTCTTTCAAAGAGTTGCTGGGGGTTGGATAGCCTCCTGCACTGGAGGGATTCTATTCAATGGGGAGAAAAATGGGAGTTATGGTGTGCTTCATTGGGCAAGTTCTTTTTTCACCAAGAATGTTGACCGAATATTATGGCCGGAATTCTCCCATGGAGAAGATCCATTGAAGTCAGGTGGGATTCTCCGGTTTTCAGGCGAGCGCAGCCAGAGAATCCCACCCTATGTTTTGTGTGGGAATGGGATGGGATTGATAGTTACTGATCATGAAATAAAATAAGAATCCCTACAGTGCAGGAGACCATCCAACCCATCGAGTTTGCAGCAACTCTCTGAAGGAGCATCCCACTCAGGCTCACCCCGAGCCTTTCCCATGGCTAATGCATACACCTTTGGACACTAAGGGGCAATTTAACATGGCCAATCCACCTAACCTGCACATCTTTGGATTGTGGGAGGAAACCGGAGCACCTGGAGGAAACCCACGCAGACACGGGGAGAATGTGCAAATTCCACACACACACACACAGTCACCCAAGGCCAGAATTGAACCCACGTCCCTTGCGTTGTGATGCAACAGTGCTAACCACTGTGCTATTTGTTTTGGGAAGACATTAACTCATAAATGTTTTCATTGCAAAGTGTTGGCATTGGAAAATGTCACATCAGTGGTGTAGAAAGGTCCCAAGTCAACAAAGTTAAAAATCCTACCATGGCAGCAGGAATTTAATTTAAATTAATAAATCTGGAATACGAACTAGTCTCAGTAATAGTGGCCATGGAAATGTCATTGATTGTTGTAAAAACCCATCTGGCTTACTATGCATTCTTTAGGGGAAGGAGACTTGCCATTGTTACCTGGTCTGACCTACATGTGACTCCAGAGCCACAGCAATGTGACTGATTCTTAACTGCCCTCCGAAATGGCCCAGCAAACCACTCAGTCTAAAGATAACCAGGGGCTGAGCACAAATGCTGGCCTTGCCTGCAACACTCACATTTCATGAAAGGTTAAAATAAAATCAACATCACAAAAACAGGTTATCCGGTTATTAATTTGCTCAGCAAACAATCATTTGGTTATCATCAGATTAACATTTACTGAGCTTGCTGTGCACGAATTGGCTGTTGTGTTACCCACATCATAATAGCGACTGTGTTCAAAAAGTACTTCAATGTTGTAAACCCGGAGGTTTAAATAAAGCACAATTTCAATGCAATGTTCTTTCCCCTGCTCCCCCAGAGCTATCCTCAATTGCCCCTATTTCAACATATCACTGGCACTGGTGTTTGGAGGTGCATTAGAAACTCCCTCATGTCCCACAGAGTGGCATTGGTAAGGGCAGCATGATGGCACAGTGGTAGGGGTGGCATGGTAGCACAGTGATTAGCACTGCTGCCTCTTAGCACCAGGGACCCGGGTTTGATTCCGGCCTTGGGTGACTGTCTGGGTAGGATTTGCAAGTCCTCCTTGTGTCTTCGTGGGTTTCCTCCGGGCGCTCTGGTTTCCTCCCACAGTCCAAAGATGTGTGGGTTAGGTGGATTGGACATGCTAAATTGTCCCTTAGTGTCTCAGGATGTGAAGGTTAAGGGGATGGGTGGGATACTTTGTTAGCGAGTCGGTGGAGGCTCAATGGGCCTCCTTCTGCACTGTAGGGATTCTATGATGTCATTAAATGATGCAGTACCACCTGTTAGCCTGAGGGGTCACTAGCAGCACACTTTATGCATCAAGGCCCGAAGAATTTTATTTTTTTCGTGATGATAGCTGTAATTAAGAAACTGCTGCAACTCCTTTATTACAGAACATAAATGCTCAACTGGTAAATCAATACTGGAAACAAGGATTAAATTGCTTATCAAAATGAGCCAGTGTACTGTTTGAATTGTATAATGAAGAAAGCTCAAACAAATGAGGACAGAGCCTTCCTCCATGGCGTTGGACAATTCTTAATATGAACAAACTTCCTGTTCACTACTCCTTTCACTGTTAGAAAATGCTTTTGATGCCTTTAAATAATGAGAACACACACTTGACAGCAATAAAAAAAAAATTTAAATTGGCTTTTTATTGAAAATCATTTATTTTGTTTTTTGCTTTCAAGTCCAGCCACATTTTTCATCTCTTCCTTTCATTTCAATGTACAATAAGTACAAGGCATGAACACTCTGATAAATCTTTGCTATTTTGCAACATTGAATTAATGTATTTTCACAACACATGAAGAAAACAGACAAATCAATTTTTATATCGTATTAAAATGGATTATACGTGTGTAAGTATAATATATATATACGATTAGGCACGTTGGAAACTTGTCACCTTCTTTGAGATTCAGGTTGAGTTAATTGGGGAGCGAATCCCACTCGTTCCTCCTTTTGCTCACGGTTTTCGTGGTTGACTTACTGGGAATATTTCAAAGCCGTTTTCTCATTCCTGTAATCAAATCAGAAGATTGACAAAGCACATTGCTTTGTCGTGCCCGTGCTGACTATTTGAGAGAGCTATCCAATTAAATTCAAACCATCCCGCCTCCCCCCCCACCCCCCCATCCCCATGAATCTTTCCTCTGAGCCCCGCAAAATTTTTCTTTTCAAATGTGTGTACCCAATTCCCTTTTGAAACCTTTCATTCAGGTTTGTTGGTATCTTTTGTCTGATTGCACCTCAGGTAAACGATGCCATGACCTCCTCCTTTCCGTCGCAAACCTTCTTCTGCATCACCGTTCTTTAAATAATGGAATGGGTCTGGGCCATTCAAGTTAGACAGGAGCTTTGTGTCCACGATCACATCATAATTTGCAGTTGGAGAAAAATGCCATGGCAACCCGGATAACTAAATATGTAAGCACTGTATGCTCTGACCAAAGAGATATGTAATGGCTGAGACATAATAGGGACATGGTGAAAGCTGGAAAGATGATAATTGGTTCATCACCACGGTTTAAATAGATCTTAATGAACCACCAATAATTTGCTGTTGTAGTTAATGATATCATCTGAATTTAGACAATCCCATGGGGAAGCCATAAGTCAAAAAAAAATCTAATGACTCCCAATTGAAGAAATTACTATCAAGATTTCACTTGTAACTTTTACTTTAACATATATCAAACCTGTAGTAAATTGCACATGAGCGCAAATAATACTTCAAATAAAAGATAACTTTCATTTCAAATTGTTGATTCAACAAAAATACATCTTGCACAGCCACAAGCGCATCCCACATTACTCCCTGCACATATGTGACACCATGTACAGTTCCAAAGTGCTCTCACTCAGAGTTCAGTACTTAAGATCTCACACTTTGACATTCAATTGTTTCAGCTCTCCAATCATGATCAGCGGCAGGCCACATTCCATCCAATGTTTCTGGATGTGATTGACACCAATAAGACGCATGTCTACAAACCTTCACTCACTTGAGTCATGTCAGTCCTGCTGGTGTAACTTTCTAAAATTATTTTTCAATTGACCAATTATCAATATCCAGTTCAGGATCTGGGCCTCTGATATAAACTCTCAGCTCTTTCACTTGCCTGAGCTATTTGTAGCACCTTTTGGAATTAGCCCTACTGGCTTTTGTTATGGAATGAGATGGACAAATTTGCCAAACTGATGAATCCACATAAGGGCCGGAATTCCAGCCCTTATGTGGATTCATCAGTTTGGCAATGGAATTCCCATTGACAGTGGCGGGACAAGAGAATCCTGCCACCAGCGAACAACACGCCATCGGCGGAGGGAAACATGCAGCTGTGAGGCTGAAGACATTTTTTCAAATTCATTTGTGGGACATGGGCGTCACTGGCTTGCCCATCCCTAGTTGTCCTTATTCAGGGGGCAGTTGAGAGTCAACCACATTGCTGTGGCTCTGAAGACACATGTCAGCCAAACCAAGTAAGGGCAGTGAATTTCCTTCACTAAAGGACATTCGTGAATCTCACCCATGGTTTTGCATTGGCGTTTATAAGCCACTCTGGATGAGTTGAATGAAATCTCATGAAAAGCAGCCATGCTAAAACCAAGAAAACAGCCTAATGATTCACAAATTTTCATCCCATTTAAGTACTACTGCTTTGTTTTATTCTGCAAAAGGTATGTGCTCCAACACCACAGGAGAGAGTGACAGATATTAATTTATCACTGCAATCAAGCTCCATCTCTCACTCATCATGAATTAGATGGGAGTAGTGCCTAGACAATAATGTGTGGCTTGCTGTTTTCTGCAGAGAATCTGTTGGGATAGTGAGCCTGCAAATGAAGCAATTGAGAACTGCGGAGGGAAACAAAAATATATCTTGCGGACAGCAGGTATTCTACAATTACATAAAGGTTCATGATACCCTAGTCGCAATGATGCTAATGATAACTCCTAAAACTATCTATTACAACTGTCATTCAATGCCACATATGTTCACTGAAATATCCAGCTGTGGGCTAAACATAATACAGGATCAGTTCCCAAACCGAGTACTTAGCTCAAGAACAATCTACTATGTGATTATTCTTCTCATGCATCAGGATATTGCATAAACAGAGTATACTTCAAAGTTGAGAAAGTATGAGAGATTTTGTAACTGGGCAGCTAATCTACACAGCACATCCGTTCCTTCAGAACCTAAGGGCGGCACGGTGGCACAGTGGTTAGCACTGCTGCTTCACAGCTCCAGGGACCTGGGTTCGATTCCCAGCTTGGGTCACTGTCTGTGTGGAGTTTGCACATTCTCCTCGTGTCTGCGTGGGTTTCCTCCGGGTGCTCCGGTTTCCTCCCACAGTCCAAAGATGTGCGGGTTAGGTTGATTGGCCATGCTAAAATTGCCCTTAGTGTCCTGGGATGCGTAGGTTAGAGGTTAAAATATGTAGGGATATGGGGTCTGGGTGGGATTGTGGTCGGTGCAGACTCGATGGGCCGAATGGCCTCTTTCTGTGCTGTCGGGTTTCTAAGATTTCTAAGGGCGGGATTTTACAGCTGTACTCAGTCCAAAACTGGAGATGACACAGCGGGGATAAGGAAAAAGGGTGATGGATGGGAGAAGTAGTTTGGTATAAGTTGGCATATGTGCTATAAGGGGCCATATACAAATGCAATTTATGCGAACATTCTGGTAGTTTTCCTAACCATTTGCTGTACCTATATACTAACCTTTGTGACTCATGCACTAAGACACCCAAATTTCTCCATATTTCAGAGCTCAGTAATCTCTCACAATTTAGATACCATATATCTATTTTATTCTTCCTGTCAAATGGACAATTTCATATTTCCTACATTAAACATAGGAACATAGAAACATAGAAGATAGGAGCAGGAGGAGGCCATTTGGCCCTTCGAGCCTGCTCCACCATTCATCACGATCATGGCTGATCATCCAACTCAATAGCCTAATCCTGCTTTCTCCCCATGACCTTTGATCCCATTCACCCCAAGTGCTATATCCAGCCGCCTCTTGAATACATTCAATGTTTTGGCATCAAGTACTTCTTGTGGTACTGAATTCCACAGCCTCACCACTCTTTGAGTGAAGAAATTTTTCCTCATCTTCGTCCTAAATGGTCTACCCCGAATCCTCAGTATGACCCCTGGTTCTGGACCCTCCCACCATTGGGAACATTGGGCGGCACGGTAGCACAGTGGTTAGCACTGCTGCTTCACAGCTCCAGGGTCCCCGGTTCAATTCCCGGCTCGGGTCACTGTCTGTGTGGAGTTTGCACATTCTCCTCGTGTCTGCGTGGGTTTCCTCCGGGTGCTCCGGTTTCCTCCCACAGTCCAAAGATGTGGCGGGTTAGGTTGATTGGCCAGGTTAAAAATTGCCCCTTAGAGTCCTAAGATGCGTAGGTGAGAGGGATTAGCGGGTAAATATGTGGGGGTAGGGCCTGGGTGGGATTGTGGTCAGTGCAGACTCGATGGGCCGAATGGCCTCCTTCTGCATTGTAGGGTTTCTATGATTTCTATGATCCTCCCTGCGTGTACCCTGTCTAGTCCTGTTAGAATTTTATAAGTCTCTATGAGATCCCCCCTCATTCGTCTGAACTCCATTGAAACCAAATCTAACCTAATTAATCTCTCCTCATACATCACTCCTGCCATCCCCGGAATCTGTCTGATAAACTTTCGCTGCACTCCCTCGAGAGCAAGAACATCCTTCCTCAGAAATGGAGACCAAAGCTGCACACAGTACTCTAGGTGTGGCCTCACCAAGGCCTTATATAATTGCAGCAACCCTGCTCCTGTACTCGAAACCTCTCGTAATGAAGGCCAACATTCCATTTGCCTTCTTTACTGCCTGCTGCACCTGCATGCTTACCTTTAGTGACGGGTGCACAAGGACACCCAGGTCCCGCTGCACACTCCCCTCACCCAATTTACAGCCATTCAGATCTGCCTTCTTGTTTCTGCTTCCAAGGTGAATAACCTCACATTTATCCAAATTATATTGGATCTGCCAGACTTTTGCCCACTCACTTATCCTCTCGATACCTCTCTGTACCGTGTTGTCGCCACAACTTACTTTCCTACATATTTTTGTGCCGTCAGCAAATTTGGCAACTATCCCATCCATCCCTTCACCCAAGTCATTTATTTACACTTGCAAACAGTTAAGGTCCTAGAACTGATCCCTGTGGCACACTACTCATTACATCTTGCCAATCTGAAAAAGACACATTTATGCCTACCCTCTGCTTACTATTAGCCAGCCAATCTTCTGTCCATGCCAATATGTGACCCTTCTATTCCAGGGGAAACTCCCTCTCTGTCAGCGCTATGGGTGTATCTGCACCACATGGACTGCATCAGTTTCAATAAGGCAGCTCACCACCACCTTCTCAAGGGCAATTAGGTATGAGCAATAAATGCTGGCCTAGCCAGTGATGCCCACATCCAATAAGTGAATTAAAAAAACTCCTGACTTGTGTCCTGTAGATAGTGGACAAAAATCTCAACTGACTTATGCTATCAGCAATCGAAAGGTCTCTGTTACTCTCAGGGCAGAGACCTACACATGCACAATGGTGCCCTCTGCTGCTTTCAGCCAGATTTCAACTCTCATATCTATGAAGTGCAACACTCCTCACCAGTAGCATTCTTTCAGATAGAATATAAAGCTCAATTGAATGTTTGTGCATTACTGGGACTAGAGGTAGACAAAATCCAATTGAAACTCATTTTGGATATGATGAAGGGAGAAATAAATCTCACGGCCAATGAGGTGCAACATTATGACACTAAGGGTGGAATTTTCCGGTCCCAACCGCCATGGGAATCGTAGCAGGTGGGGGGGCAGACCACACAAAAGCTCATTGACCTTGGGTGGGATTTTCTAGCTTTGGATTGAGCGCAGCTGGAAAATTCCACCCTAAAGGGCAATGGAAAAGTCAAGATTGGAAGCACTGAGATAGAGGCAGTGGAAAAATTCAAGGACCCTGCCATGATGATAAGCACTAAAGTCCCATGCAACAATGAAATCTAGGTTAGATTAACTAGGGGAAGAAGTGTGACCAGTGGCTTAATGAATGTCTTGAAGTCTAAAAGCACCAACATGAAGCTGAAAGATTGTTACTAGTGAGGAGTGTTGCACCTCAGGGATATGAGAGTTGAAATCCGGCTGAAAGCAGCAGAGGGCATCATTGTGCATGTGTAGGTCTCTGCTCTGAGAGTAACAGAGACCTTTCACACAGCCTCTGCTACATATAAGTGGCCTCCTTGGCATAACCAGGTGCCTGGTGGGCAATGCCAGGCTGGCAGGCACTCACACCCCCTGCCCTTTGAATCCCAGAAATGGGGTGGCTCAGGTTTTTCCTCTAGGCCAAAAGGAGCAGCAGTGCTTAAAACTGGCCTAACTTGGTAAAGCGCCCCTAATGGTAACCAATTGATCCCCTGGATGCTCAGGGCTCATCACGGATTGGACACCAATAACCGAATTAGAGCCCAATCTCCATGTTGTAAAGGACTGCACTGTCTTTGGGCAGTCATCTGTGCCTGATTCAACTGTAATCAGTTCAATAAAGGGGTGGACAGGGCTCCTCCACTCCATTATAATTGCCCCCACACCCCACTCCTTCTCCATGACAAGGTTTCCGATGTGGGCTGTGATGCACCTCAATGAGCACCCGGAAACAAGGCTTTAGAACTGAAGGCTTTAATACATTAACAATGAAACTACTAACACAAATTCACCCGTTCAGACTGAAGGGGTCCTGCCGGAGCAGGGGGTCTTATACCCTGCCACCGGAGGCGGGACCCCACTGGAGTGTGCCACGATAACACTTAGGACAGGTAAACACCCTAACCCAACAACATAGTACAACCCCCATAACAACAACACCCTAGCCCAACAGTAACACAATAACAACCCCAGTGGTGAACCAACGATGGTTCACCACATTCACCCCTCCTTTAGGAACCAAAGGTGGCGGGGTGGATGAAAACAGACAATGACAAAAAAAAATAACAGGATTCACAAGTCCAGACGGTCTGGAGGACCACACCGACGCTGCGATCTTCTCAACACCGGTTGCGAAACCGGAGCAGGTGCTTGCGGTGGCTCTCTCAAAGCAACATCTGGCTGTCCCCTCAAAGACTCCCGGGCCGGCCGGCCCTGATGAGGCGATGGTGTAGGGGATCCTGGAACGTTTGGTGGTGGTGGTGGTGGTGATGATGGTGGCGCCGATCTCCGAGTCTCAGGCAAGCTGTACATGGGAGTAAAAGTGTTATGCACTGGTCCCGGTGCTGACCGCGCCATGTCTGGGGAAGTAATGAGGAGTAGTGGATCTGTGACTGGGGGAATAGGAGCGACAGGAGTTGCTACGTCCCCTGCGGGCACCAGGTCTCTAATGGAGACAGTGTCCTCTCGCCCGTCAGGATATGCCACATAGGCATACTGAGGGTTGGCGTGGAGGAGTTGGACCGGTTCGACCAAGGGGTCGGACTTGCGAGCCCTCACATGGCGCCGCAGAAGGACGGGTCCTGGGTACGTCAACCAGGCTGGCAATGAGGTCCCCGAGGACGACTTCCGAGGGAATGAGAACATCCTCTCGTGGGGAGTAGCATTGGTTGCCGTACACAGGAGGGAGCGGATAGAATGGAGCGCAGTTGGAAGGACCTCCTGCCACCGGGAGACTGGAAGGCCCTTGGATTTCAGTGCCAGTAGGACAGCCTTCCAGACTGTAGCATTCTCCCTTTCCACCTGTCCGTTACCCCTAGGGTTGTAGCTCGTGGTTCTACTAGAGGCAATCCCGAATGAGAGCAGGAATTGCCTCAAGTCGTTGCTCATGAACGACGAGCCCCTGTCGCTATGAATATAGCAGGGGTACCCGAACAGGGTAAAAAGCTCACTGAATGCCTTGATGACGGTGGCAGTCGACGTGTCCGCACAGGGGAAAACAAACGGAAACCGGGAAAATTCGTCTATTATGTTAAGAAAATAGACATTCCGATCCGTTGAGGGAAGGGGGCCCTTAAAATCTACACTCAGCCTCTCAAAAGGGCGAGTGGCCTTGACCAAATGTGCCCGGTCTGGTCGATAAAAGTGTGGTTTGCATTCTGCGCAAATCCGACAACTTCTAGTAACTGACCTGACCTCCTCCACCGAGTAGGGTAGGTTGCGGGCTTTTATGAAGTGGTAGAGTCTGGTGACTCCAGGATGACACAGATCATTGTGGAGAGCCTTCAAGCGGTCCTCCTGCATGATGACGCATGTTCCGCGCGAGAGGGCATCCGAGGGCTCATTGAGCTTCCCTGGACGATGCATAATATCGTAATTATAGGTGGAGAGCTCAATTCTCCACCGCAAGATCTTATCGTTCTTGATCTTGCCCCTCTGCGTGTTACTGAACATAAACGCCACGGATCGTTGATCCGTGATCAGGGTGAACCGCTTACCTGCCAGGTAATGGCGCCAGTGTCTGACTGCCTCCACAATGGCCTGAGCCTCCTTTTCCACCGCTGAGTGCCGAATCTCTGGGCCTTGAAGGGTGCGGGAAAAAAACGCGACGGGCCTGCCTGCCTGGTTTAGTGTGGCGGCTAGGGCGAAGTCCGATGCATCACTCTCCACCTGGAAAGGGATGGATTCATCCACCGCGTGCATCGTGGCTTTCGAGATGTCGCTTTTCAAAACCTTGAAGGCCAATTGGGCCTCCGGCGTAAGTGGGAAGGTCGTGGACTTAATGAGCGGACGAGCTTTGTCCGCGTAGTTGGGGACCCACTGTGCATAATACGAAAAGAACCCGAGGCATCTCCTCAGTGCTTTCGTGCTAGCGGGCAAGGGAAGTTCAGTGAGTGGGCGCATACGGTCTGGATCAGGGCCAATGACCCCGTTTTCCACCACGTATCCGAGGATGGCTAACCTACGCGTACGGAATACGCACTTCTCCCTGTTATAGGTCAGATTCAGGCGAGATGCAGTGCGTAGAAAGTGTTGGAGATTCGTGTCGTGGTCCTGCTGGTCATGGCCGCAGATGGTGACGTTATCCAGGTACGGGAAGGTAGCCCGCAACCCGTTCTGGTCCACCATTCGGTCCATAGCACGCTGGAAGACCGAGACCCCATTGGTGACACCAAATGGAACCCTGAGGAATTGGTATAGACGACCATCCGCCTCAAAAGCCGTATATTGTCGGTCCTCTGGGCGGATGGGGAGTTGATGGTAGGCGGACTTAAGGTCTATGGTAGAAAACACTCGGTACTGCGCAATCTGATTGACCATATCAGAAATGCGCGGGAGAGGATACGCATCCAGCTGCGTGTATCTATTAATGGTCTGACTATAGTCGATGACCATCCGAGGTTTGTTCCCGCTTTTGACTACCACGACCTGCGCTCTCCACGGACTAGCACTGGCCTGTATGATCCCTTCCTTGAGGAGCCGCTGAACCTCAGATCTAATAAAGATCCGGTCCTCAGCGCTGTAACGCCTACTGTTAGTAGCGATGGGCTTGCAGCCAGGTACCAGATTTTTAAAAAGGGATGGTGTCGTGATCTTCAGGGTGGATAGATTGCACGCGGGGCGCTTTGGGCAATTTGGAGGCTGCGGCTGGTTCCCTACTGCCAGTGAAGGGAGTGGCCCACCGTACTGTAGGATCACACTCCTCATGTGGGCCATAAAGTTTAGTCCGAGGAGAATTGGCGCGCAAAGGTGAGGTAGCACAAGGAGCCTGTATTGCTCGTAAACTGTGCCCTGTACCTCAAGAGTTACCATACATCGTCCTTGGATCGGTACAGACCGGGACTGTGATGCCATGGAAATTGTCTGTTTGGCAGGGAGAACCCGGAGTCCACACCTTTTAGCAGTTTCAGGGTGTATGAAACTTTCGGTGCTCCCACTGTCAAACAGACAATTCACAGTTTTGCCACTAACCTTTACCTCCATCATGGAATGTTCCAGTCTGTAATGCCTGGTCTGATCCAGAGAGATCGACGCCACCGTTGGCCCCTGGGCGTCACTGCATGCTGCCGATGTGGATGCTGAGGACCCCTGCTGGTCGCTGCTGCATGCTGCCGATGTGGATGCTGAGGACCCCTGCTGGTCGCTCCTAGTCGTCGTGGACCATGATGGCCGCCCCCATGAATCGCATGTGGCCGAGGGCTCCAAGCGCAGCGACTCCTGGTGGTCTTCCTCCTCCTCTGTCTGCCACGATGGCGCCGTCCTGAGATCGCACGTGGTCGGACCTCGTGGGTACTGCAGCGCCGAAAGAGATGGTCTCCGTTCTGGAGGGTTACATGCTGCACTGCCGTTTTTAGGTTTGGACCTGCAGACTTTGCCGTAGTGGCCTTTTTTACCGCACTGGCTGCAGATTGCCGTTCTTGCCGGACACTGTTGCCGTGGATGCTTGGCCCCACCGCAAAAATAGCATCGCTGGCCACCTGGAGCTGCCGCCGTCGTCGAATCGATCTGGGAGCGCGGGTTCGCGGGGCGAGGAGGGAGCAGAGCTTGCTCCAACCACGTTGACGGCACGTGGTCCTCGGGGTACAGCGCCAAGCTCTTCGACGCCGCCTCCAACCTCACGGCCATCCCCATTGCCTGGGTCAAGTTGAGTTTCCCCTTTTCTAATAATTTAAGTCTGATGTACGAGGACCCTACCCCTGCTACGAACGCGTCTCGGGCGAGGTCTTGCATGTACTGCTCGGCGGAGACATCCTTACAGTCACAACCCCTGGCAAGCTGCAGGAGTTCATTGGCGTAGTCTTCTATGGTCTCGCCTGACTGCCGACGTCGTGTAGCGAGGAGATAACGAGCGTGAATCTCGTTGGGTGGCGTAATGTACCTATTCTTTAGGAGCTCGACGGCACCCTGGTAAGTGGAAGCTGCACGAATGGCTAGGTAAATCGTGTCGCTTACCCTTGCGTGGAGGACCTGGAGTCTATCACTGTCTGTAGTGATAGCTACCGAGGCTGCCAGGTAGTCCTCGAAGCACTTCCACCAATGTTCGAACGTGTTAGCTGCACCGACCGCACGTGGGTCCAGTGTCAGACGATCCGGTTTTAGGATCTGTTCCATATTCTCAGTTAATGTATTAAATTGATGCACCTCAATGAGCACCCGGAAACAAGGCTTTAGAACTGAAGGCTTTAATACATTAACAATGAAACTACTAACACAAATTCACCCGTTCAGACTGAAGGGGTCCTGCCGGAGCAGGGGGTCTTATACCCTGCCACCGGAGGCGGGACCCCACTGGAGTGTGCCACGATAACACTTAGGACAGGTAAACACCCTAACCCAACAACATAGTACAACCCCCATAACAACAACACCCTAGCCCAACAGTAACACAATAACAACCCCAGTGGTGAACCAACGATGGTTCACCACAGGCTGCGATCAAAGGAAGAAAAAAACCTCAATCAGAGGAGGCTGAGTGTGGTGGGTTGAGGGGAGTGGGGACAGTGATTAGGAGAAAGCGAGGACTGATCAGGAGGGAGCCAGATAAGAGAGTGCAATGAGATCCAACATTACGGTGAAGTGGAGAGAAGAATTTAATGATTTAACTGGGCTCAGCATCCAGGTTGGTATTTTTTTTTTAAGTGACCTTTTCCTTGAATGTGGTCAGGCCAGGTAGGTAGCTCAATGATGCAATAGGGGCTCTAACATGTGTTGGACCATTTATTGCATTTACAATGTATCTCCAGCCTGTTTCAGATATAAGTCAGGAATAACTTTGGTGATAAGGGTGGCCGTGCACTACGGGTGCATACACGCCCATCATATTGGACGCTGAGAATTTTAAAAATCCGTTTGTGGGACATGGGCGTTGCTGGCTGGCCAACATTTATTGCCCATCGCTAGTTGCTCTTGTTCAGGGGGCAGTTGAGAGTCAACCGCATTGTTGTGTCTCTGGAGTCACATGTAGGCCAGACCCCGTAAGGAGGGCAGATTTCCTTCCCTGCAGGATATCAGTGAACAGGTGTGTTTTTCCGACAACCGACAATGGTTTCATGGGCACTAGTAGATTCTTAATTCCAGATATTTTTTATTAAATTGAAATTCCATATGCTGCTGTGGCAAGATTTGAACCCGGGTCCCCAGAACTTTAGCTGAGTTTCTGGATTAATCATCTAGCGATAAGACCACTAGGCCATTGCCTCCCCCATAAGGGTGTCCTGAAAAACAGGCACAGTGCTGTTGAAACTTCAGGCCTTGCTGTTTATTTCTCCCTCCTACAAGGTGTATCTAATGTCAAACTGGTATTATAGTGCAGCAGTTTAGCTGAGACCAAGGGCCTTAACAATGGAAGATCAAATCTAGCTGTGTTCTGCTCCAATACACTCTGCCATCCAGCAATAAGTCAGCCCCTGGTTCCTGTAAATTTGTATTGATTTTTTTCTAATCAGAAATCTCAAACCCTCTCAAAGCTAAACTTCCACATGCTTTGAATTTGCCTCTCTGTCCTACAAGACGATAAACTTACCTGAAGGAGAAATATAGAAAAAAACATTTCTGTCAATCTATCTTCAATTCTGCAGCTAAAATTAGTGTGATAGCAGTTGCAATGTTCCCTCTCTGACAGCACTGTAGGCGTATCTGCACCTGATAAGATTGAAGCAGTTCAAGAAAGTGGCTTATGACTATCTCGAGGGCAGTTAGGGATGGGCAGCTCCTTCCCAACAATGCCCACATCCCATGAAGGAATAAAAAAAGATCAGATGAGGCCATTTGGTCCATTTTTCTACCATCCCTCCATTGTAGAATCCAGTTGTTTAGAAAATGATTCCAGGGTTTTTGCCTCCACTACTCTCTCTGGATGTTATTTTTTTTCTACACTTTGCTCTGTTTTTGAAGGAAGGAGAATTTCTTGTTATCAACCCCAAAAAAACTATTGGTTTGAACTAATGATTCCCAGTTCTACCTTCAAGAAACCCCTACAGTGCAGAAGGAGGCCATCCGGCCCATCGAGTCTGCACCGACCACAATCCCACCCAGGCCCTACCCCCATATCCCTACATATTTACCCGCTAATCCCTCCAATTTATGCATCCCAGGACTCTAAGGGGCAACTTTTAACCTGGCCAATCAACCTAACCCACACATCTTTGGACTGTGGGAGGAAACCGGAGCACCTGGAGGAAACCCACACAGACATGAGGAGAATGTGCAAACTCCACACAGACAGTGACCCAAGCCGGGAATCGAACCCGGGACCCTGGAGCTGTGAAGCAGCAGTGCTAACCACTGTGCTACCGTGCCACCCCCTTCCCCAACCAGTTTGCTGAGAAGGTTGTTTCGCATTTTGAACTCTGCTGTTCGCATAAGAGTTTAAAGTAATATTAGGGCTTAATTGTTTCTGTAACTTTAACCATTCTTAACATTTGAATTCACTGTTGGGATGCAAGCTGTTGGGATGCAAGCTTTTGGGTACATACTTTCCATCCCTTATAGCACTTGAGATGATGGCGATGAGCTACCTTCTTGAACTACTGGCCTGGAATTCTCCGGCCATTCGTGTTGGCAGGATTCTCCAGTCCTGCCAGCAGCGCATCCCCGCCTGCGGGTTTCCCGCTGATGTGGGGTGATGCCAATGGGAATTCCCATTGACAGTGGTGGGACCAGAGAATCCTGTCGCTAGCAAACAACGCGCCACCTCCTGCCGATGGGAAACACACGGCTGGGAAGCCGGAGAATCTCACCCCTGTAGTCTGTTTGGTGCAAGTGATACTATTAGATAGGCAGTTCTAAGATCTTGACCCAGTAATGATAAAAGAATAGCGATAGGTATCTATATAGGGCTGATATGTAAGTTGCAGTTGATGGTTTTTCCAAACGCTTGCTGCCTTGTCATGGGTTTGCTGCTGAAAGTGTCTTGGCAAGTTGCTCCGGAGGTAGCTGTGTAGCACACACTGCAGTTACGGTGTTGGAGCGACTGGAAGTTAGGTTAGTATGTGAGGTACCATTACAGGTATATTCCAACTCTACAGTGCCAGCATCAAAAGGGAATTCAATATCTCCTTGAATGGCATGAGGCTAAATCATGAACAACATCTCATTTATCTTGGTGTTACCCTTGACTGAACACTGACATACAAAAGACATTTGAGCAAGACAACAGCAGAGTTCAAAATGCGAAACAACCTTCTCAGCAAACTGGTTGGGGAAGGGAGCGGCACAGTGGCACAGTAGTTAGAACTGCTGCTTCACAGTGCCACAGACCCGGGTTCAATTCCGGCCTCGGGTCACTATCTATGTGGAGTTTGCACATTCTCCCCGTGTTTGTGTGGGTTTCTTCCGGGTGCTCTGGTTTCCTCCCACAGTCCAAAGATGTATGAGTTAGGTTGATTGGCCATGCTAAATTCACCCAAGTTCGGGGGATTAGCAGGTTAAATGTGTGGGGTTACGGGGATAGGGTCTGGGTGGGATTGTGGTCAGTGCAGACTCGATGGGCCAAATGGCCTGTTTCTGCACTGTAGGATTCTAGGATTCTATAATGCTCAAACCATAAGAATCTCAGCTCTTACTGTGCACTGATATGGTACAACTCATCCCATACCATTATTGTGGAAGCCCAGCTCAATACAACAATGTGTATCATTATGGGTACCCTTGACTCCAAGTCCTGAGTAACATCCTGCCCCTCACTTAAGGAGAGATATTGCAACAAAAAAGCCCCTGAAGAAGGTTTACATCAAACCTCAAGGACCTTACCAATCCATCTGCTGCTCGCTTCCCATCATGTCAGCCTATATGGCTAGGACCACCCTGCCAAGGAATAACAATCAGAGGCCCTAGAGCAGAAAGAATGGAACTAGAACCCCACAATTAAAAACACTTTCTCATCAATGATCCCACAGTCCACCCACCCGACTTCAACTTGCCACCTCAACATTGGGTACTCGTCAACCTCATTGGCCAAGAGCTTTGTGCAGCAAATTGGCACAAGTGGCACCTTTCAGGGAACCCAAATTGCAGCTGTGTTGCAGCCCAATCAGTGACTCACATCATTGAGGATTGCCCCCTGACAAAATTCAGGGGAGGGCTTAGAGAGCTCCATTTAACCACTGCAGAAGCTGTTGCCTGGCTTGTTTATTACTGCAACCGCTAAAGCACCTCTCAGACCCTTTGCAATCTTTGGGCGGTTGTGCAATACAAGTAAATCAGCGGTTCATTTTAAACCCTGCTGACTTTCCTTTCCATTGAACTCATAAAGTGAGTAGGCCAAACTGTGGCAAATGCAGTTCAGTGTGGGACTATCCAGCATGAAACTGAAGAAGAGGAATTGGGGTATTTTCTAAATGGTGAGAAAATGTAGAGGAGTGAAGCAAAGACAGATGCAAAAGAAGAGGCTCCTGTAATGTTGGTCTTTATTTCAAGGTGATTGGAATGTACCGGGAGGAAATTATGCTTCAAGCTTATAGCGACTTCATACAGAATATTCCATTCAGTACTTGGCATCACTCAGGAGGTCATATTGCCTTGCAATGGATGTAGTACAGGTTATACCAGAGTTTAAATTATAATAAGTGGCATAATGTTTTCCCTTGAATGTAGGAGACTATGGCATGATTTAATCAGGGTTTTTAAAATCCGGAATAGGTTTCAAAAGGGTAGATGAAGAGAATTCATTCCCTCTGGTGGTGATATCTAGGACAAGGGGGCATTGTCTATAATCAGGCATTCCGGAGTAAAATCAAGCGCTTCACAGAAAGGGCAGAAGAAATGTCAAATTCTTTCCCAAGGCTGTGGATACTGGATCAGTTGGCACTTTCTTTAGTGAGACTGGTAAGTAAATGTATCAAGGGTTGTGGGTCAAAGGCAGGTAAATAGTGTTGAGGTATAGATCAGCCATGATTCAACTGAATGACAGGGCTGGCAGGAAGGATAAATGGCCTGCTTTTGCTTCTTATCATTCTTTGGTTGATGTCTCCCAGGAGTGCAATGACTTCCATCTCCTGTACATTTTCTGGGTCACTGACGAATTCGAGATTAGGATGAGCATCGCCTCTTGTGGCTATCATGACACATGGGGCATAAAAAGCAGTCATTCACTCGAGGTACCAAACCTGACTGTAAATCACTTTCCCAGTTTATATTGGGTCAATTGATGTCTCTCATTAAAATAGGTTTGCTATTTTCAAGTGACTTTCTTACCTCTTCACAGATTGAATTATCCTCCTCCTTGTGCAGACTAGGTGGCCTATAGCACGTTCCAGTGTTAGCTTCGATTAATCAGGATTGAAGATGTCTAACTGGAACAATTAATTTTGAAACTTTCTATCTCCTGCAGACCAAATCCTTTTACTTAATGATGTTGCGCTAACTCCTTTTCCTCTGGCCGTTGTTGGGCAGCATGGTTGCACAGTGGTTAGCGCTGCTGCCTCACAGCGCCAGGGACTCGGGTTCAATTCCTGGCTTGGGTCACTGTATGTGCAGAGTCTGCACGTTCTCTGGCTGGAATTCTACCGCCCCGACCGCCACGGAATGGGAGTGGGCGAGGGGCGGATAATGGAAATGTCCATTTACCTCGGGCAGGATTTTACGGTTTTCGGACGAGCGAGGCCATAAAATCCCGCCCTCTTGCCAGAATTTTACCACCTCCCCCACCCGAGGCTCGTAAGATCCCGCCCAAGGCCAACGGAGAATGCCGTTCTGCGAGCCTCGCCCACCCCAATTCCGGGGCAGGCATGCCGGTAAAATTCCAGCATCTATGTCTGCGTGCATTTCCAGGTGTTTTTTTCCACAGTCTGAAAGATGTGCTGGTTAGGTGCGTTGGCCATGCTAAATTCTCCCTCAGTGCACCCGACCAGGCGCCGGAGTGTGGTGACTTAGGGGCTTTCACAGTAACTTCATTGCAGTGTTAATGTAAGCCTACTTGTGACTAATAAATAAACTTAAAATTGTTTTCATAATTCGAAGATTTTTTCATGTTTATTCAAACATTTAAAAGTTGACATCTGCCTTTCTCATCGCTTTAGTGGATTGATGAGCAAAGAAATGGTGCGTGTTTAAGAAACCCTACCATGTCTTTTATTCTATGTAGGCCCACAAACAAAATTGCATTTTCACAAATTGTGCTTTTCAGGATTACCCCCACCTCCAACTGCAACAGCAGCCACTTGGTTATGGAGAATTTCAATTCTCTTCCCACATCTAGTGGTGCACTAAAGCAGAATTCTGTCCATTTCCATAGCTATTAATTCCCTGAACTGGTCACTGGTCTGTCACCAAGGGCTTGTAGCTTGAGGGACAACAGTCCACATCATATGTGGCATCTCTCCTCTTTTTACCGCCAGCCAATGGCATGCTTAGAAGGATTTGCAGGTTGACACTCAACTTGTTGGACCCCATTATGAAGGCACCTTCCTCGGCCATCAAGTCCTGGGGTGGGATTTGAACCCAGAGCTTCTTGCTCAAAGGTTTGGTCACTGCCCACTGTGCCGCAAGACTTCTGATTATGGAGGTGGACATCCACTTTCCTTGTTCACATGCAAAGCAATTTAGATACACTGGCCAGGATTTTACCGGCTCTCCCCACCCAGCAATTTGCTCTGAAGATGTGAATGGGGAGGGAGGGGGGACACTGCCACTCTGCATCATGATCTGAAGGGGGGAGGGAGGGGGGCCTGCTGCCGCTCTACATCATGATTGGGTGGGGGGGAGTGGACGTGATCAGTCTGGGCGGTGGGGGGGTGGGGCGGCCAGGGCTAGATGTCTGTGAATTGTGGGGCTCGTGATCAGCCACGGGCCCTCGCGATTGTGGGGGGTGGGGGGGGTGAAAAGAGTTTGTGAGACTGCCTGCTGCAGCAGGGGCCTGACAGCTCTCTCTCTCTGTGTCTGTCAGACTCTTGCTGCTGAAATTGCGCATGTGCAGAATCAGAGGTCTGCACACGTGCAATAGCTCCCTTTCAGGCTGGCTGGTGAATTAAGCCCAACCCACTGTCTGCAGCAGCTAGAAACAGTCTACACCATTTTTTCAATGTCTAAGGACGTAAGATTGGGTGTGAAAACTCACCCAAAAAACAGATCAGGCACTCTCCCATTTTCACGCTAGCTGAATCATTCTTGTAAAATTCTGCCCTCTGAATTTATTGCAATTAAATGTTTTCCTATTCTTGTTTAAAACTAATGGGGTGGGGGGGTGGGGGGTGGTTTAATTAAGTAGAGAGGGGGAAATTATTTCCATTGGCAGGAGGGTGGAAAACCTCAGTGCGCAGATTTAACATAACTGGCAAAAGAACCGGAGGGGAAATGAGAAGATTTGTTTATTATTCAGTGCGTTGTTCTGATCTGGAATGCATTGGAATAACTGGGGATGAAAGGGTTGACACATGAGCAGAGGCTAAACAGTTCGGGCGTGTATTCGCTGAAGTTTAGAAGGATGAGAGGGGATCTGATCGAGGTGTATAAAATTTTAAAAGGGATTAATAGAGTAAATGTAGACTACTTTTCATTTAATTTGCTTGTCTGTGTACTGGGGCCCATTATAATTTCTTCATGGGATTGCCCTCTTCTCGGGCAATCTCGATCAAGAGATCACAGGTATAGGTTGAGAGGAGGTAAACTTGAAACTGAGGTGAGGAGGAACTACTTCTCACAGAGGGTGGTGAATTTGTGGAACTCGCTGCCCCCACAGCGCGGTGGAGTCTGAATCATTGAATGGCTTCAAGAAGGAGATAGATATATTTCTAATAAAAACCAGGATAAAGGGACATGGGGAACAGGTGGGGAAGTGGATTTGAGACCAGGGAGAGATCGGCCATGATCTGATTGATGGCAGAGCAGGCTCGAAGGGCTGAATTTGCCTACTTCTGCTGCTAATTCCTGGGTTGCTATACCTTGAAAAGGTGGAGGACACAGATTGAATGGTTGCTTTCAAAAAGGGATCCGATAAATAATTGAAGGATAAAAAGATTGCAGGGTTATGGGAAAAAATGCAGGGGTATGAGGCAAATTCAGTTGTTCTTTCAAAGAGCTAACATTGGCATGTTTGGCTGAATGGCCTCCTTCTGTATTGCATTATTCTCTGGTCTGTTTGTGCCTGAAAGGTCAGTACACAAAACAAAAGGGATTAGTGGGTAAAATATGTAGGGGTATGGGGGTAGGGCCTGGGTGGGATTGTGGTCGGTGCAGACTCGATGGGCCGAATGGCCTCTTTCTGTACTGTAGGGATTCTATGATTTCTAAAAATCTTACGGCAAGCACGAACAGGTTT
Source organism: Mustelus asterias (assembly GCF_964213995.1). Lineage (NCBI taxonomy): Eukaryota > Metazoa > Chordata > Chondrichthyes > Carcharhiniformes > Triakidae > Mustelus > Mustelus asterias. The sequence continues at coordinate 26,908,574 of NC_135827.1, forward strand.
TTGTTAATTTTAAAACTGTATTTAAATCCGACGGTACATGCACTTGAATCCCCTGTAAGATTTCTAAAAATTTTAATTTGCTGTCATTGCGAACAAAGATTTAATCGTGTTTGTGAAGTAGTTACTCAATGGACTATTCCCACGTACAGAAAATGTGACAAATATTCATGCAGTGGAGGAAGAGTTAAAATCACTTTACGTCTGCCTGTTTAATATAAATGCCTGTGAAGGCATCACCTCATTGATTCCTGCTTTCTGCTCATCCTCTTGTGACAAGTAAAAATTAAAAACACTGTGAGGGGGAGAAGATTAATAACTAATGTATTTGTTCACTTATAATAGTAATGACATTTGGTGCTTCTAGTTGAATTTCTATTATAGCACCCCATGAAGAAATGATAACGGGCCCCAGTACACAGACAAGCAAATTAAATGAAAAGTGTATTGTCTTTCATGTTGGATGGATTTGTTAGCTTTGAAATCGATCTGACAAAGTCAGCGATGCTCTCTGCTATTCCTGTCATATCTTCAAATAAATCATTTACAAAAGTGGCAGTTTCATGATAAATATTAAAATGTTTTGGAGATGACGGAAATGAAGGAGAGGCACTCGTTGAAAACGGCTCATATATTTCTGCCTGACCCTAAAACTCTCCCTGTTGCCATGGCAGCTGGTGTGGGAAGGCCTACCACTGAAAAGAAAGCCTGAACAATTTATTTATATCATGCACATCCTTCTAAGTGTCTGAACTTGCCTGTTTGTTTGTCTAATTTTTTTGCTATTGATTGTGCTGTGATATTTTGCTGTTGAAGATTTATATAAAGGGTAGAAAGTATTAACAAAGGATCATAACATTACTTTCTGAATTGTTCCATTGTAAAGACTGCTTTGTGTCAGCATTATTTAAACAGAGGTGGGCAATGGTACAACATTATTTTTATCCCATACAGATAACACATACAAGATAATAGTTTCGGTTTCATAAATATGTTATTGCTAAAGATTGCCTTATAACTATAATATTTTGACACGGTATTTCAGCAGTTACAGAATATTACACAGTATTTACAGTACATAAACAGATCCTTCAGCTCAACTAGTTAATGCTAGTGTTTATGTTCCACAGTATGCCTTCCTCCACCCTTTATCACCCCACCTCTGTCTATTCACCACACTTCTTTCTATTCCTTTTCTTAGAATCATAGAATCCCTAAAGTGTAGAAGAGGCGATTAGGCCTATTGAGTCTGCACCGAGTCTCCAAAAGAACACCCCACCCAGGCCCAATACCCCGCCCCAACCCTGTAACCCCACGCATTGATCATGGCCAATCCACCTAACCTGTACATCTTTGGAGTGTGGAAGGAAACCGGAGCACCCAGAGGAAACACATGCAGACATGGGGAAGTTGTGCAAACTCCACACAGTCACCCAAAGCCAGAATCAAACCTGGGTCCCTGGCACTGTGAGGCTGCAGTGCTAACCACTGTGCCACCATGCCACCTTTCCTCATGTGTTTATCTGGCTTCTTCTTAAATGCATTTATGTTAGTTGCCTCAGTTACACCTATCGAGTTCCAGATTCTAACCACTCTCTGGGTTGTGTATGGAGAAAGAATGGCTACAACAATAAGTTAACAACAATAATGGCAATCGTGGCTTTAAAATGGCTATTCTGAATGAGAGTGAAGCATGCTGGGATTTTTGGTCAACTTAGAGATTAAAACCAGATGCAGGTCATAAAGAGGCTCTGGTCTGGGAGCTGTGATCTGAAGTTTCCTGTGTTGGTCAGATCAGGGAAGTTGTTTATATGAACTGAGACAGCGTGGCTCTGATTTATGTGGCTATTATGTATGGGACATGTAAAATGAGCTAAGCATCATGGCATCGTTCAAAAGTAATTTCACTGGATGTTTGAGCCATGTGATCAGTTTCTGGTTACACAGTTGGCTGGATGACAAAGAATCTTCTGGAAGCAAGTGGAGAATTGTGGATAAAAGACTTGTGAGTTCCTTGTTTGGCAGCGATAACTCGAAGAGAGCAACAATCGCAAGAAGAATTGTACCCTGAAGGATACTTCAGAGACAAGAAGATAGATTCTACATCGAGGATATTTCTTGGCCTAGGTTTTTCTAAACTCGGTCGTGTCTATTTTCTGTTAAATAGTTAAAGTTGATGCTCAGTTAAAGTTAAAGTGCAGTTTAAGAGTTAAAGTGCAGTTGAGAGTTGGTGTATTGCAACTGTTTATGTTTGAGTTGGTACTATAAGTGTTAAATAAAGAAATAATTACTGTCCTTGTTTGTCTCATTAAACTGGAATGCTTGGAAGGTGTTTAAATTAAAGCTGTATAACAGGGTGGAGAAGTTTCTCCTGATTTCCCAGTTGGATTAGTTAATGACTTTCTCATATTTACCAGCAGTAGTCCTGGTCTTCTCATAGATGGAAACAACTTGTCTACGACTCCCGTAACAAATTCCTTCATGATGATCAAGTTCATAATGTTAAAGCCCTCACTCTTCTCTTTTCTGGAGAAAGGAACCAATGCCATAGGCTGGGATTTTCCAGCCATTCCCACTGGTGGGAATGGATCTTCCAGTCCTGCCTAAGGTGACCTCTCACAGCAGGTTCCCTGGTGGCGCAGCCAGTGAGCAACACAAATGGTTGTTGACTTTGGCAGGATCAGAAGATCCTGCCGGTGGCCAATGATGAGCCGCCTCTGCTGCCAGAAAAAGCACGGCAGGGGGTCTGGAAAATCTTAGCCAGAGTGGATTGATAACTCAAATTCCCCTATTCTTTCACCCTATTTTAAATGCTTATTTTCCAAAGACTATGCAGCCTCCTTATTCCTCCTCCCAAAATGCATCGTCTCACATTAATTTTGAGGCTCATTTGTCAATCACATGCCTTTTTGTAAGTTTACGAAGACCACCTGTATTATGTCCTCCTCCCTATTAACTATATCCTCTGATTTGATGCCCTCTGCAAATTTTGAAATTTTGCTTCTGATTCCCAAGATCCAAATGGTTAAGGTGAATGGTGAACAACCGTGGTCCCAGCACCTGAAACTTGTGCAACACCACTTCCCATCACTTTGCTGGAGTGAATGGCTACCTTTTAACCTATGCTCCACTTTTTCTGTTTTGTAGCCTGCTTGCTAGCCACTCTGCAATTGTCTCTGACTTCACCTGTTTTTAAAACTTACTTATTCATGGGATGTCCTGACCGTTCCTCATTAAATCTAATTTGTTTCCTATAACATGATTAATTTATATAATGGAGCTTTACCAAGTAATCTGTATTCCCGATAGATATGTAATGCAATATGTGCTTCAGATAAAGGGTAATTTTATTTTGTTTACTCCTCCATATTTCATTTTGAGAAGGACTTGCCAGTAAACTTCAATTACCTGTACATCATTTCTCTCCAAAGTTAAATAAAGGTTTGCTTGAGAACCTAACACAGGTCATGCAAAATAAGCCAGTATTCTGATGATTCAGTTGATTCGAAGATATTTGAAATGGTCGGAAGTGTAGACTTGACTTTGGGAGATAATATGAAATAGGTGACATTGAATCAGCTCCCTTTTATATACATCTTTACTGATTTTCACTCCTGTTGATGTCAGAGTAACGCAGTCTGCAACAGAATGACCTGCAGATGACTGGTTACGTGTTGAGTTCTCCAGGCAAACTTTGACTGTGCCTGTGGCCTCCTCAAATGAAAGGGAAGGGAGCCCTGAATAAAACATGATAGAAGTCTAAAAGATTATGAGGGGCATGGATAGAGTGGATAGTCAGAAGCTTTTGCCCAGGGTGGAAAAGTCAATTACCAGAGGGCATAGGTTTAAGGCGCGAGGGGCAAAGTTTGAAGGAGGTGTACGAAGCAAGTTTTTTACTCAGAACTTGCCTGGAACTCACTGCCGGGGGAGGTAGTGGAAGCTGATATGATAGTGACTTTTAAGGATCGTCTTGACAAATAAATGAAAAAGATGGGATATGGTTCCCGGAAGGGTTTTAGTTCAGTTGGGCAGCATGGTCGATAGAGGTTTGGAGGTCCGAAGGGCCTGTTCCTGAGCTGTAATTTTCTTTGTTCTTTGTTCTATAAGTTTGGCCAACTCGTGAATTGTCAGTAAGGATGAGCTCATTTTTGTCGCCTTGAGAAAATTTGGGATGTTGTCTTTGGGATGAATATTAATGGATGTCGGAGAGGCCAATACCACAAAGGAATGTCAAGGAGAATAGATTAATTAATGATGTTGAGTTTTTGAGGAACAAACAAGGAGCAAAAACCCCAGAGAGAGAGTGCGACAGAATTCCCCTTTCCTGCAATTGAGATGACTGAATTGTTTATGTGCAGAACATTGAGAAAAATTGGTTCAGTTGGAACACATGCCCAGAAAAGAACTGTCAACTTTCTGTTCACTCAAATAAATTGATAGAAAATTTGATCAGCTGTCCTATGAGTGACTTCTCTTTTCCTCCTTTTTTTCAATTCATTCATGGGATGTGGGCATTGCTGGCTGTGACAGCATTTATTGCCCGTGCCGAATTGCAACAACTGAATGGCTTGCTAGGCTGTTTCAGAGGGCATTTAAGAGTTAATTGCATTGCTAGGGAACTGGAGTCATGGATCTGCAGCTCCATGAGCTGCAACAAATTGATCCAGAGGACATGGGTACAGGTGCAGGAAAACCTACCCCCAAATATTATTATTATTAGCTTTGACCAATCTGAGCATGATTGGAACAAGGTGTTAGGAGATCTGAAAGACGTGGGAGTAATGGCCGTGTAACTGCAGTGAATATTATCTGTCTATATCTTGGGTGGGAGACATGAGAGCCAAGTCTGATTCTATCCACACATATGTGGGCGTGCTGGTTAGCTGCATTGGCCAAGCTAAATTCTCCCTCAGTGTACCCGAACTGGCACCGGTGTGTGGGGACTAGGGGATTTTCACAGTAACTTCATTGTATTGCAGTGTTAATGTAAGCCTACTGGTGTCACTAATAAATAAGCATATGTACTTTGCAAAAGCAGCTCTTCGATTATGTCTTGACTTGGGGAGTTGAAGTAATGTTTCCTTTTCCAAGGCCAAGTATACTCTCAGGTAGCTGTAATAGGCCACAGACATCAGGGATCAAGGGATGGAACTTCGGGTCTTTCTGGTTTATAGAGCTAAGTACTAGAATACACCATTTCATTTGTCCGCAGCAGTGAACATTAAACTTTCATAAAATATTACCATAATAATGTTGAAAATTGCAGAGGTTCACTTGTGAAATCACAGGGATGGCAATGATTCAGAAATTTCAAGCAATTTCATATCATCACTTTATTATGAGCAATGAAACATTCATTTTATTCTTTCATGGGATATGGGCATCGCTGGCTGGTCCAGCATTTATTGCCCATCCCTAGTTGCATCACATCATTGTGACTGGAGTCACACTTTGACCAGACCAGATAAGGATGGCAGATTTCCTCTGCTGAAGAACATTAGTGAACCCGATGGGTTTTTTTGACAATCAACAACAACTCCAAGGTCATTGCTCCAGATTTTTATTGAATTCAAATTTCGCTCTCTGCCGTGGTGGGATTCGAACCCGGGTCCCCAGTGACAGTGCCACTACACCGCCATTACCACATCCCCTTGTTGCACATTTGTGGAAATGTTTTGATTTACTTGTAAAGGTTTGCCCTGTTACTCAGAAGAACATTGGAAATGAAAATGATTAACTTCTGGCAAATTACTGTAAATAACATGAGAAATAGAAAATAGCATTCAAGAACGATAGCAAGAATGAACTCCCTAACATTCAAAACATGGTTTGAAATTGATCTTCAAGTCAGTTAACATGCTAGTTTTACATAGGTTATCATACCTAAGTTGTAATTCTGCCAACAATTATAGGCCACCTCACTGATGAATAATAAGCTAAAACGAAGAAAGGTTTCTGGTAATGGTTGCAAATTGTTGAGGTATTTCCGACTAAGAGTAGCGGATGTGGACTATCAAGGACAACTCACTGCAGATGGCTTATTTCACAGTTAGAGTTCTCTTCAAAAATAATAAGGATCTCAGATTGTGTGACACAAAAAACCCCCTTCAGAATAGTTTGCACATCTCATACTAATCTCTCCTTGAAATACTCAATCAGTGCTTTGCCACACATGGCTAAGTGCCAAGGTCAGCTCCTGAATCTGATACAGTTATCCATCAGGGGCACGTGCTAATGCATCACTGTGCGCATTTTTTAAGTCTTTTGAGGAAACAAAATGAAATAGTTGAAAGAAATATACTCTTGCAGAAAAATATTGTGTGTGGCACAATGTGCGAGCAAATGTTGTAGAGGATTCATTTTATTCACAAGACGAGTGTTAGTGCACTTCAATCGTGTTCAGGTCATTATTATATTTCCGCATGTTTTCAGATTCACCATTTGGATACACGTTGAACAAATGAATGGTATAACCTGCACAATGAATTTGCTTCCATATATAATTACATACAGTGCAAGAAATTAGACCTGTTTCAATTATGTGCCTTCACTGGCTTTTTTATACATTCATTCCATACACCTTCACGTAATCATAGAATCCCTATAGTGCAGAAGTACAGACTAATTTGTACATGTCGGCAGCAGCTATCCACCTGCATCGAGCATCATCCCACCCAGGCCCTATCCCTCCAACCCCACGTATTTGCCCTGCTAGTCCCCCTGACACAAAGCGGCAATTCAGCATGACCGATCCAATTAACCTGCACATCTTTGGATTGTGGGAGGAAACCGGAGCATCCGAAGGAAACCCATGAACATACAAGGAGAACGTGCGAACTCCACACAGACAGTGACCCAAGGCTGGAATTGAACCTGGGTCCCTGGCATTGTGAGGCAGCAGTGCTCACCACTGTTGCACCGTGTCGCCCTCAATACTATGCGAATTGTGATTGGATTAGGAAGATTTTCACACTGTTGGTCAAAGATTCCTATTTCTGCTTCCCTTTAGCCAAATAAATTTTGTTCAAAGCCGACAGCACGGCGGCACAGTGGTTAGCACTGTTGCCTCACAGCACCAGGGACCCAGGTTCGATTCCGGTCTTGGATGACAGTCTATGTGGGTTTTTCCATGTGTCTGAGTGGGTACTCTGGTTTCCTCCTGCAGTCCAAAGATGTGTCAGTTAGGTGGATTGGCCATGCTAAAGTGCCCCTTAGTGTCCCAAAATGTATAGGTTAGATGGATTAGCTGTGGGAAATGTGTGGGTTTACGGGGAGAGAGCCTGTGCAAGTTACTCTGTCAGAAAGTTGGTGTAGACTTGATGGGCCAAATGGCCTCTTCTGCACTGTAGAGATTCTATAATGAAAACCATTGATCAAATTTTGGAGGTAATTTGAATTCTTCCTGCATTTCATTTACTCAGAATCTTGAATATTTTAGAAATTAATGCTGATTTACAGAATACCAGAGAGATCTAAAATGTTAAATTTTAAATTTATTTGATCAATGATGATTCCATAGCCTTAAATCCAGTTATCAAGATGATTAAACTATTCCTGTACGATTGCCGAAATGAACAAAAGGCCTCAACATGTTGAACAAGGCAAGACAGAGAGTCTTGTAGAGCAGAACAGAAACATTTGCAGGAAAAGTGATATAAATTGGAAAAGCAACACACCCATGTAGAACGTGTAGAACAAGGATGAGCTAATCAATTATTAAGGAGGTTACTTTCACTAAAAGAAACAACTTATCTTGCTTATCTATTGCTCTACTTCATGTATCAAGCAGTCTAGACCTCACTGCAAAGAAAGACCGAGAGGTCAGAATTTTACACTGCGCAAGTGGACACACGCCTGACCCAACAGTGTGTGAAATCACACCAGAAAACGTTTGCGATTTTACCCGGGCGTGCACGGCAGTCAGAAGTAAGGAGTCACGTTGAAGTGATCTAACGTGGCCCATCCACTTTTTCAGCTGGTGGATAGGTAAAGCAACCAAATGGCCTTTACATTTTTGCCACAATCCTATTCCCTAAGGGGGTCTGTTTAGCTCAGATGGCTGGACAGCTGATTAGTGATGCAGAGTAATGCCAACACCGGGGTTTCAGTTTCTGTAGCAGCTGAGGTTAATCATGAAGGCCCTGCCTTCTCCACCTTGACCCTTGCTTGAGGTGTGGTGATCCTTGGATTAAATCATCACCAGTCAGCTCTCCCCTTCAAAGGGCAGAGCAGGCTATGGTCATCTGGGACTATGGCGACCTTACCTATAGGGCGGCACGGTGGCACGGTGGTTAGCACTGCTGCCTCACAGCGCCAGGGACCTGGGTTCAATTCCGGCCTTGGGTCACCGTCTATGTGGAGTTTTCACGTTCTCCCCGTGTCTGCGTGGGTTTCCTCCGGGTGCTCCGGTTTCCTCCCACAGTCCAAAGATGTGCGGGTTAGGTGGATTGGCCAAGCTAAATTGCCCCTTAGTGTCAGGGGGACTAGCTCGGGTAAATGCATGGGGTTATGCGGACAGGGCCTGGGTGGGATTGTGGTCGGTGCAGACTCGATGGGCTGAATGGCCTCCTTCTGTACTGTAGGGATTCTATGATTCCCGTTTGGGGTGAAATGTCTGAGGTGAGGATAGGCGTCTGGGCCTGATGGTTTTTGGAATTCGGCTGTCAGGTGCTGGATTCTGCTGCCCAGATCCAGTTTGCTGCATTTTCATAAACTCATTTAATTTGTACAGGTTGGCAGCAAGCCGTCCGCCTTCAGAGAGCTGGTTAAAACTGCCTTCCCGCACCCTCACTTTACTGTTCATCTGACTTCTTGCCACACCAACCCTCTCCCTGCCCACCCACCCTTTCCCCGGCAGCGCTGAGTATTTCTCTTTCTCCAACACGTGTTTCACACTGGCTGCCAGTTGGCCAGACCATGTGACATTGTGGTCAGAGGGCCTGGGTGGTCCTCTTCCAGCCCACTGATCGCGCACCAGACAAGCCCAAGATTCAGGACACAGAGTCCTGCGTACTCCAACAATTAGTTACCTTAGATATTAATTTTAGCTCTCATCCCTCTCCAAAGGCTGTGAACATTTCCTTAAGTAGGCAGCCTAGATTTATACCATACTGCAGACTGAAGCAGAGGGGTAGCTTTTCATCTTCATTGTCTCGGCAGCAACAGAGCTAATCACTCACCATTTATAGAAACTGCCCAATTGGCTTTCCATTAACATCAGCCAAATGCAAATGGGGCACATTCTATCTACGGAAAGTGATCAGTTCTGCTAGGTTACTACACCAGGCCCTGAGTGTGCAAATCTAGTCATGATATGGACTGGGGTAAACACAGTAAGAGTTTTAACAACACCAGGTTAAAGTCCAACAGGTTTATTTGGTAGCAAATGCCATTAGCTTTCGGAGCGCTGCTCCTTCGTCAGATGGAGTGGAAATCTGCTCTCAAACAGGGCACAGAGACACAAAATCAAGTTACAGAATACTGATTAGAATGCGAATCTCTACAGCCAACCAGGTCTTAAAGATACAGACAATGTGAGGGGCATTCAGCCTCTGATCTTCGGGTAAGCGTTCTCCAAGATGACCTTCACGACACACGACAGCGCAGAGTCGCTGAGCAGAAACTGATAGCCAAGTTCCGCACACATGAGGATGGCCTAAACCGGGATGTTGGGTTTATGTCTCACTATCAGTAACCCCCACAGCTTGCCTCCTGGACTTGCAGAATCTCAGTGGCTGTCCTGTCTGGAGACAATACACATCTCTTTAACCTGTACTTAATGCTCCCTCCACTCTACAGCCAACCAGGTCTTAAAGATACAAACAATGTGAGTGGAAGGAGCATTAAGCACAGGTTAAAGAGATGTGTATTGTCTCCAGACAGGACAGCCACTGAGATTCTGCAACATCCCGGTGGGGGTGGATAATGCATGGGTGTACATGATATATGTTGCCACAAACAGTGGGAAGTGTGCTAGACTGTGGACTTTGTGTAGACTTCATCCCCTGAGCACTGGCCTGGAGGGTTTAGATATGGAATTGAGTTGATGTCATTGCTAGTCATGCAGTCAATGACTATTATTATTTCAAAGTATAATCAGATTCAGGGTCAGGTAGTTTGTTAAATGTAATTTTCTGGCCACATAATTTTAGCATTCTTAGGCGGACAGACTCTATGATGTTTGAGGTGAGCCTTGTGCATTTTATTACAAGCAAAGTTTTGTGAGGGGCGGGGGTATCGGTCGCCTTTGGTGGGTCTGGAAGATCCTGCTGATGGGAAGGGCTGGGAAATCCCACCCAATGCCTCAGGCCACCATCCTGTGTGATGGGTTTTTCATTGATATCATTGAGGAAGCCCAAGCAAATTGCCCAGGTACCATCTGTGAGTTTGTCTACCATTGGAGAGTTGACACGGTCTGCCTGTGCTGCCACTTGGAGCGGAACTATGTCAACAAATTTTACCCATATTGTTTCAGATTGATAATCTATCATCAGAACGGGAAAAAGATAGAGATAGATACACAATTATCTCTTTAGCCATTTAATCATTCCTGCCTTCCCCCCCATTGTAGGCTTTTCCGTCCCTTATCCTCCCTTTTCGCTGCCTCTGTACTCCTTTTAAAACCCATTTCTAACTGCTTCCACTTCTGATGAAAGGTCATCGAACTGAAACTTATTTAGAATCATAGAATCCCTACAGTGTTAAAGGAGGCAATTCAACCATTGAGTCTGCACCGGCAACAATCCCACCCAGGCCCTATCCCTGTAACCCCACGTTTTTACCCCGCTATCTGCCTGGCACTAAGAGGCAATTTAGCATGACTAACCCACCTAACCTGTACATCTTTGGGAGGAAACCGGAGCACGTGGAGGAAACCCACGCAGACACGGGGAGAATGTGCAAACTCCACACAGACAGTCATCCAAGCCTGGAATTGAAACCAGGTCCCTGGAGCTATGAGGCAGCAGTGCTAACCACTGTGCCACTGTGCCTCCCCAAAAGCTCCGTTAACAAGGTGTGATTTGAACATGCAATTTTCTGATTTGGAGTCAGACGCGCTACTGTTACACCACAAGCCCATTTACTTTGTTTCCCTCTGCACTAAACGGCTGAGTATTTTCAGCATCCTCTGGCAGTCAATCTACACAGTAAGAGTTTTAACAACACCAGGTTAAAGTCCAACAGGTTGAAACCTGCAGCGATTCGGCCCATTGAGTCTGCACTGACTCTCCAGAAGAACGTCCCACCTCTCTGCCATATCCCCATAACCCTGTGCATTTTATCGTGGCTAATCCAAATTAACCCCTTATTTTAGGACCGTGGGAAGAAACGGGAGCACCCAGAGGAAAGCCATGGAGAGAACGTGCAAGCTCCACCCAGGCAGTCACCCAAGACCAGAATCGAACCTGCGTCCTTGGCGCTGTGAGACAACATGCTAACCACTGTGCCCAGAGCATTGTATCATATCCAAGCAGCAATGAAAAAAAAAATAGCTGTTTCAGTGATTGCTGAGAAGCTGTTTGCTGTTCTGGGCATGTTGTCAAAGTCTGATATGGAAGATTTTTTGATGTAACTGAAGTTTTTCTTTGTTCTTTGATAGAAATAATAATTATCATAATTGCAAAGTGAAATCTTGTGACTAAATAATCAGGCAGGGGAAGAGGAGAATATTGAGGTTGTTCTTTTCTTAAGGGTTTTAATCATTTTTTTCATGATTCTATTGAATATTAAAATGCAAGTCAAGTTATTGTTATAAAGCTTGAGGAAGTTTAAATGTCCTGGGATAATAAATATATTGAAAGTAACCCGCTTTTTAACGATGGCCTAAATACTACTGCATTAGCATCCCTTTTCCTACCCCATCTTAATTTCTTTTCCAATTGATTTGCTACTGTTAACGACGAACTTAACATCACTAAATTCATTATGTTCATAAGGGTGGCACGATGGCACAGTGATTAGCACTGCTGCCTCACAGCACCAGGGACCCGGGTTCAATTCCTGGCTTGGGTCACTGTCTGTGCGGAGTCTGCACATTCTCCCCATGTCTGGATTCGGGGTTATCCACTGGAGGGAGACAGGCAGCTTGTGTATATGCTTAATTCCCCTCTGCCATCTTAATGTAGCACTGTTCACAGTCAAAAGTTGTAAGGATGTGACCATCATTCCAATCGCTAAAAATCCAATTTTGACAGATGCTGAATGAACCCGTGAACAAGGAGATCCTGCAGAATAGAAATACTAGCCAGGTAGAACGCACTTTAGGCACCACAACCAGCTCATTGACAACATCCCCATCCTCTTGGTCACCACCATATCCTTTTACCAGTGCATGGAAACCACTGGCACAGTGACACAGTGGTTAGCACCGTTACCTCACAATGCCAGGGACCCGGGTTCGATTCCTGGCTTGGGTCACTGTCTGTGCGGAGTTTGCACATTCTCCCCGTGTCTGCATGGGTTTTCTCCGGGTGCTCCGGTTTCCTCCCACAATCCAAAAGACATGCTGGTTAGGTGCATTGTCCATGCTAAATTCTCCCTCAGTGTACCCGAACAGGCGCCGGAGTGTGGCGACTAGGGGGTTTTCACAGTAACTTCATTACAGTGTTAATGTAAGCCTGCTTGTGTCACGAATAAATAAACTTTAGATTGGATTTGCATATGCAATCTGAAAAATGATATTCATAATGAACAGCGTTTCTATTTTAAATTGCTTATCTGCAACGTCCATTCTGCACCCAGGCAATAGGTTTAAAAATCTGTTCCATTATTTTAGTAGCATTTATAAGAATTGTGTGATATTGATGTGATGACTGCCATTTCCTGTTCAATAAGGAGATCAGAACAGCATCCTTTATCACTTGCTTTTTCACATTATTCGCATCACCTGCAAACTTAGACATTCCTACAACCTAATCATTCTTTGAACACTGTTTACAGCGATGGTAGACAAATACTATTTCACAGTTCTTAAGTTGTGGAATTCAAAATAAATGTACATTTTCTCCCCCAATAAACTTCACTTTTGTAGTCTGCAATTATATTTGTTGCAGTGGTAAATTTTGATGGTTTTTCAGATCTATGGTGGAGAACACTTCATTCTTCTGCACCAGGGACCCAGGTTCGATTCCTGGCTTGGAATGGGCCTTAACTTGCAAAGAGTAGGCAGCAACATTGGCTACTCCCTGTGCAACCTGCCTGACATCCTTCATTGATAAATCATCGATACAAGGGCAACACGGTGGCACAGTGGTTAGCACTGTGTCTGGTGCCTCACAGCGCCAGGCACCCGGGTTCAATTTCAGCCTCGGGTTTGGTGTTTGTGTCTGTTTGGAGTTTGGACATTCACCCCGTGCCTGCATGGGTTTCCTCTGGTTTCCTCCCACACTCTAAAGATGTGTAGGTTGGCTGTGCTAAATTGACCCTTAGTATCAGGGGATCAGCAGGGTAAATACATGGGGTTATGTGGATAGGGACTGGGTGAGATTATTGTCCATGTAGGCTCGATGGGCTGAATGGCCTCCTTTGCACTGTTGGGATTCTGTGATACTAAGTGGTGCTGCACAAGTGTAAGAAATTAGGGTCTGAAATAAAAAGATATTTTCTGCATAATATAACACCCCCCCCCCCCCCCCCCCCAAAAAGGCTCGCTAAAAAGGCAACAATTCTTAAACGGCTTGTGGGAACAGGCAAGATCACTTATTTCAGGCTGTCATATTGACATATCTAAGTTGTTAAGATGTCCTGTGTACCCCCTTTAAGTACACAACTGTTTAGAAAGAACCATGATATGACCCTCAGCATGACGTGAAGTAAAAACCTGACCTCAAGCAGGGTGACAAACAGGGGAGGTGGTAACCATCTTGACGTTCGGAGTACATGTCCTGTATCCATTGGTTAGAACGGTTAGATGGATGATTGACATTGGGTAAGCTGTGAGCTCCCAAAAATGGCTGAGCGCTATCCTCAGTCAATGTTCATGTCCGCTTCCTCCAAGGGATCCTGAGGCTTCCTCAGTCGCCCTATGTTTCTGCTGCTCCAAAACACTCAGGTGATTCTGAAGTCTGCGTCCAAGGGGTTAAAACATGAGAAGCAATCATTGGTACTCTCAGGAATTAGTGTTGCTTGAATGGGCATAATTGTTTCACTATCTTGGCGCCAATCATGTCAAGTCAGCTGATCCGAACTGACCTCAGCTTTGCCAGAGTCCGTATTTTTGAACAGTTTCTTCATTTGCAAGGCTACTTTCTTTCCAGCCTCCCTTCAACAGCCTCTCCCAGCAGCACCACCTCCCCCGCCACCTACCAGCCTGCAATGATGTGTTTTTGTCCAACTTTCCATGTTCATTGCACACACTGGCACCCTTGTTCTGAGGTTCAATTTCTTCGCTGGCTCTGCTCTGCCAGTTTCGATTTCAGCAAACACGGGCATGGGTGGCACGGTAGCACAGTGGTTAGCACTGCTGCTTCACAGCTCCAGGGACCTGGGTTCGATTCCCGGCTCGGGTCACTGTCTGTGTGGAGTTTGCACATTCTCCTCGTGTCTGCGTGAGTTTCCTCCGGGTGCTCCGGTTTCCTCCCACAGTCCAAAGATGTGCGGGTTAGGTTGATTGGCCGTGCTAAATTTGCCCCTTAGTGTCCAGAGATGCGTAGGTTAGAGGGATTAGCAGGTAAAAAATGTGTAGGGATATGGGGGTAGGGCCTGGGTGGGATTGCGGTCGGTGCAGACTCGATGGGCCAGATGGCCTCTTTCTGCACTGTAGGGTTTCTATGACTCTATGAAATTGGTACTTTTCTTCTTCTTTATTCTGTCATGGGATGTGGGTGTCACTGGCAAGCCCCGCATTTGCTGCCCATCCTTAATTGCCCTCAAACTGAGTGGCGGGTTCAGAGTCAACCACATTGCTGTGGGTCTGGATTTACATGTAGGCCATACTGGGTAAGGACAGCATTTGGTCCTGATATAGATATTCCCAAAGCCTGTGGCAAAATCCAATATCATTGCTAGTCTTGTTCTTCCGGAGTCACCTGCTTATAAGCAATTTCTGAAGTACAAAAGGGAAATGTGTTGCCCAGCGACCAATGTGAGAAAAATATTCTGAAATTTAATCCAGAACGCTGTCTTGCAACTATAGTAGAGGCACACAAAAAAACTCTTCACATCTCGACGAGTAGAGGCAATATTACGAGCTGCATTTGAAAGCAAAGCTAAAATACGGTCCAAGATGAAGGATTGAGCCACGAGATTCAACAAAACTATGAAGAGTTCCTCCCTGCCCCCAAGAAAGCCTTTGATCTCTGAATACTACAGAATTCAATCCGTGAAGCAGATATAAATAAAATAAGTCACCGCATCATTATGTAACTTATGAAGAAAAACCTGCGAATGCATAAAACAGAAAATGCTACACATGCACACCAGGTCCATCTTATCAGCTACCAACAGACCTGCCATGTGTATCCAACATCTACTGATTTTAGTTCATAGCACTGAGAGATATATTACTCAAAATAGTACTGATACATCAACGGTAAAATGGACAACTGTTGGCATATTAAACATGTGTACTGCTTTGACAAAAGTTTAATTGAGTCAGCTTAGCCTAATTACTGTTGCAGAGTACAACCAAATATTACACAAAACAAGCAATAACAAGCTATTAACCAGGTTCATAATTTCAGTCAAAATACTCTCTTACAGGAAGAAAGTGGCACAGTGGCATAGTGGTTAGCACTGCAGCCTCACAGCGCCAGGGACCCGGGTTCAATTCTGGCCTCGGGTGACTGTCTGTGCGGAATTTGCACGTTCCCCCCAAGGGTTTCCTGGTGTTCCAGTTTATTTGCACAGGCCAAAGATGTGTGGTTTAGGTTGATTAGCCATGCTAAATTGCCCCTAGTGTCAGAGGACTAGCAGGGTGGGGTTATGGGGATAGGGCCTGGGTGGGATTGTTATCGGTGCAGGCTCGATGGGCTGAATGGCCTCCTTCTGCACTGTAGGGATTCTATGATTCGAAGAAGGGGCACGGTCTTACCGGCCATTCACACCCCACTTCCGTTGCAGCGAGGTCAGAGAATTTGGCACCCAGCCAACTTTCCGTTCGATGGGAAAATTCCGCTGTTGCGAACGGTGGTAAGATTCTGGCCAAACGCCTTTTAAACCTCGTCTTGAATATTATTCTTGTCAATTCTGTAAACAGGTGTGTATCCCGGATATTGGCAGAATTCTCTGGTCCTGCATGTCTCGCTGCAAGCAAGAACAGGGATATTGGCGCTCAGCCAAATCTCCCCCACTCACATCAGCGGGACCGGAGAATCCCAGCCACGGGCGAGGTCGGAGAATTCTGGCCATTGTGTGAAGCAGATTCTCAAGGAAATGATAGGGCACGAATTGGGAGCTATTGCTTCTCATCTGTATTTTATTGGCAAGTACTGCCTCTAAAAAAAATCAGAGCACTGAACAGTGACAAAAATAGGTAAAAGGTAATGTCGCCATAGTCGCGGATGACCATAGCCTGCTCTTGCTCGCCAAGGATCGCCACACCTCAGGCAAGGGAAAAGGTTGAGAAAGCAGGGCCTTCATGAATAATCTCAGCTGCTACAGGAACTGAACCCCCGTTGTTAGCATTATTCTGCATCACTAACCAGCTGTCCAGCCAACTGAGCTAAACAGACCCGCTTGGCAAAAATATTAACATGAAGAAAGAAACCTTTTGCCAAAAGAGATAAGGGGAGACGTTGCTTGCGTAAGATTTTAAGGATTCGGGGGGTCACAAATATCTAAATAAGCCATCAGTTAGTCATAGATAATTTTAAGATGACTAAGTAAGTTTATTAAGAAACAATAGTATAGAGTCATAGAGCCATAGAGGTTTACAGCATGGGAATAGGCCCTTCGGCCCAACTTGTTCATGCTGCCCAGTTTTTACACTAAGCTAGTCCCAATTGCCCGCATTTGGCCCATATCCCTCTATACCCATCTTACCCATGTTGTAACTGTCTAAATGATTTTTAAAAGACAAAATTGTACCCACCTCTACTACCGCCAGACACTCACCATTCTCTGTGTGAAAACATTGCCCCTGTGGACCCTTTTGTATTTCTCCCCTCTCACCTTAAACCTATGCCCTCTAGTTTTAGACTCCCCTACCTTTGGGAAAAGATGTTGACTGTCTAGCTGATCTATGGTCCTCATTCTTTTATAGACCTCTATAAGATCACCCCTAAGCCTCCTACACTCCAGGGAAAAAGTCCCAGTCTATCCAGCCAAACCATCAAGTCCTGGAAGCATCCTAGTAAATCCTTTCCAGTTTAATAATATCCTTTCTATAATAGGGTGACCAGAACTGTGCACAGCATTCCAAGTGTGGCCTTAACCAATGTTTTGTACAATTTCAGCAAGACTTCCCAACTCCTGTATTCAATGTTCTGACCAATGAAGCCAAGCATGCCAAATGCCTTCTTCACTACCCTATCCACCTGTGACTCCACTTTCAAAGAGATGTGAACCTGTACTCCAAGATCTCTTTGTTCTATAACTCTCCCCAACACCCAACTATTAACTGAGTAGGTCCTGCCCGATTCTATCTACCAAAACGCATCCCTCACATTTATTTAAATTTATCTCCATCTGCCATTCATCGGCCCACTGGCCAAATTGATCAACATCCCATTGCAATCCTAGATAATCTTGTTCGCTGTCCACTATGCCACCAATCTTGGTGTCATCTTCAAAGTTACTAACCATGCCTCCTAAATTCTCATCCAAATCATTAATTTAGATAACAAATAACAGTGGACCCGGCACCGATCCCTCAGGCACACCGCTGGTTACAGGCCTCCATTTTGAAAAACAACCCTCTACAACTACCTTCTGACTTCTGTCTGTAGGTATGATATATTAACTAATTAGACAGAAAAAGCATATGACCGATAAGAGCTTGTGATAGCAGTATTCTGTGCTCCAATCAAAGTTAGGAAACTCTTCCTTCAATCCCTTGACCTTCCTCCTCCTTCTCTGGTGCGTCTTCCATCTAAAGAAAGCAGCTGCCCAACAAGCACTCCCTCCCACCAAAACCTCAGCCCCTACCATCGCTATAACACCAATATTATTGTTTAGGCACTCACCCTTAAGGACCAGGAAACCGGGTTCAATTCTGGTCTCGGGTCACTGTCTGTGTGCAGTTTGCACATTCTCTCCATGTATGTGTGGGTTTCCTTGGGTGCTCCGGTTTCCTCCCACAGTCCAAAGATGTGTGCGTTAGGTTGATTGGCCGTGCTAAATTGACCCCAGCGTCAGGGGGATTAGCAGTGTAAATATGTGGGGTCATGGGAACAGGGCCTGGGTGGGATTGTGGTCAGTGCAGACTTGATGGGCCAAATGGCCTCCTTCTGCACTGCGGGGATTCTTCTAAAATATTCCAGTCCCACAAATTCCCGCCCAAAGTCAATGGCTACTCTCCAAATTTTAAGGTCCCACTGGCACCGATTCCCACCACAGACGGGAGAGGAAAATCTTGGCCAACATGTCGCAGTTGCTGATCCGGATGATTACATCATTGTGCCAGAGTGACAAATCCTTTCCTTGAACTTCTTTCTTTGTATCACAATAAGATTAATGAATTAACATCAATTAGTGTTGAATTGTGGATGCGTACGCGCTGTGAATTGTAGTGAAGCTGCAATAATGTATTTAACTTGCACCTTTTAACAGTCCCCTAAGAGAGGACACTGTTATTTCCTTCTGGCTGATATTAATTCAAATCCAGCCTCCAGAGTCAGAAGGACCGTGTACCTTCACACTGTCACTCAGTACCCATCGCTGTATAGCATCCGCAATTAAAGGTCAAGTGACAAGGCTGAGAATTTTGAATGATTAGTAAAACCGATGAATCTAGAGCCGCAGACACGGCAACCTTGAGCTATTTAGCTGAGTGGCATTTGAGACAGCTTTGAAGGACTTTTGTGTTTTCTTGAGAGGCAGTTCAGTGCTTTGTGGAGTGTGGCTTTGTTGACCATCAACAGTGTTACTTATGAGCGCTCAGCAGAGGCTGCACATCCTCAAATAAATCTACTCGTCGCTTCACAGTTGTGTGTGTATTTGTGCATGGCAACAAAACGAGGTCAGAATTCAGCCCCTGTTGCAATGCCCATCCTTCAACAAAGCACGCGGACAAATGTCACTCAGTCACTCAACTGGCATCAAAACAGGCGATTTGAGTGCCTGCCCATCAAATTGAGTGATGGTTGGCTTGTATAATAAATTTCTGTTAAAAGACAGCAACAAATCACACGGTCTCAGAGACAAAATGATATTCTGTGGACAAAATTCAAGCGTTATTTGTTTACTTAAAATATTCCAGCCATCACAATGTGACTAACACTGTAGATATTCGCGAGAGGAAGCAATTGGTTGATTGTGGGGTTATTAAAATCTTTGGTTTTTTGCCCCTTCATTTTCTTCAGAATAATGGCAAGTAAACTCTGCCCACACTTCCCAATAAGTCAGTAGAGGCCATTCTAAAATCGGGAGTGCCCTGAGAGGCGTCGGGATCATTCCACAGCAATTTGTGAGAATGCAACCCCTGGTTTTCCATCCATTCGTTTGACTGAACGGAAAATCAGGAGCTACATTATATGTGATCTCAAGAGGAGGGGGACAATGGCCTCGTGGTATTATCGCCAGACTATTAATCCAGAAACTCAGTGAATGTTCTGGGGACCCGGTTTGGAATCCCACCACGGCAGATGGTGGAATTTGAATTCAATTAAAAAAAATCTGGAATTAAGAATCGACTGATGACCATGAAATCAATGTTGACAGTCAGGAAAACCCATCTGGTTCACTAATGTCATTTAGGGAAGGAATTCTGCTTACCTGGTCTGGCCTACATGTGACTGCAGAGCCACAGCAACATGGTTGACTCTCAACTGCCCTTGGACAACTAGGGATGGGCAATAAATGTTGGCCAGCCAGCGTTGCCCGTGTCCCACAAATGAATTTTTAAAAAGTTACACTTCCTGCGAGATACAACCTTGATGCAACCAATTCAAATATGGATCTGAAACTTAGGAAGAAGAGTAGGCCATTTTGGGTCTCAAGGCTGTTCAATAAGGTCATGGCTGATCTGTGACCTAACTCCATGGGCAGGATTTTACAGCCTTGCTCGGGCGAGACGGGAAATTCCCACCCGAGGTCAACAGAGATTTCCATTATCAGACTGTCGTCTGCTCTGATTCCGAGGCGGTCGAATTCCGATGCATATGTCTGTCTCTTTTCCATGTTCCTTAATATCCTTAGTTAACAAAATTAACAATTGATCTGACATCAATTAGGGGGCAGCACAGTGCTTTGTACTGCTGCCTCATAGCGCCAGAGACCCGGATTCAATTCTTGCCTTGGGTCACTGTCAGTGGGGAGCCTGCACGTTCTCCCCATGTCTGCGTGGGTTTCCTCCACGGGCTCCGGTTTCCTCCCACAGTCCAAAGATGTGCGGGTTAGGCTGATTGGTCATGCTAAATTCTACCTTAGTGTCAGGGGGATTGGCAGGGTAAATAGGTGGGGTTACGGGGATAGGGCCTGGGTGGGATTGTTGTCGGTGCAGGCTTGATGGGCCGAATGGACTCCTTCTGCATTGTCGTGATTCTATCATTCTAATTTCTCTCTGTGGAAGAGACTCTCAAACTTTCATTGCTCTTTGCATGCATAAATGTTGTTAATTTCACTCCTGTCAGGCCTGTGTTTAATTTTCGATGGTCCGTGACGATCGAGAGTCTTGTTTGTTATGCATGCAAGTTCCAAAATATTTTCCCTATTGGCCTTGACAATTGCTGTTCATGTATTGGAGAGCTGGCTTTAAAGAAGATGTTAATGACAAATGGTGATATTATGATGTCTGAACTGTGACTGTTATTAGATTGTAATTCTAGCATACTGGGGAGAACTACTCTTCTGCCCTGATTTTCCATGGGAATAACTCAGCGCTGCCGATTAACAGAGCTGTTCAAGGTGACTGAATGCAGTGCAAGTCCCATTTCCGTTTACCATTTCAATCCAAGTGGTGCTTAATGTGGTGCATCACATTTTAACATAACATTTTTGCATCTCAACATAAATAACCGCTATTAGCTCCACAGCAATACAGTCAGTTAAAAAAAAATGAGTATGAAATTATTCATAGAGTAGTAAAGCAATTTGTATGCAGGTCTGTTAAATCTATAACTTAATTTGCACAAGAGTGGGTAAATGCTGTTAGCAAGGAGTTGATGTATAATATCCGCAAAGAATGGAGTTTTCAGTTCAGGAGGGCTATTTATGGGTTCTTAAGGAGTTCAGTGACGTAGGTACCAGGTGAGATCCACTGTGGATTTGACATTTTGCACAAACTGTGAACCCAAAGGGTGTGACAAAATGTTGTACTCACGCAAGGATTAAATAACAAGTTGAAAATTCACACATGAACAAAAATTACATTCTGAAAGTTAGATATGGTAATATATTGTGGGATGGCACAGTGGCACAGTGGTTAGCACTGTTGCCTCACAGCGCCAGAAACCTGGGTTCAATTTCAGACTCGGGTGACTGTCTGTGTGGAATTTGCACATTCTCCCCGCGTCAGCGTGGGTTTCCTCCGGGTGCTCTGGTTTCCTCCCACAATCCAAAGATGTGCAGGTTAGGTCGATTGACCATGCTAAATTGTCCCTTAGTATCAGGGGCATTAGTAGGGTAAATACGTGGAGTTACAGTGATTGGGCCTGGGTGGGATTGTTGTCGGTGCAGGCTCAATGGGAAGAATGGCCTCCTGTACTGTAGGGATTCTATGATTCTATGATTACACACAGTGACTTGTTGCAATATGGAAACCCCTCATGCTTTGTTTCATTCTTCCATGGCGTATGGGCATCACTGGTAAGGCCAGCATTTGTTGCCCACCCCTAATGGCCTTTGAACTGAGATGCTTGCTAGGATAGGTCATTTTGGAGGAATTAAGCACATTGCTGTTGCTCTGAAGTCACATGTTGGCCGGACCAGCTAAGGACGGCAGACTGCCTTCTCTAAAGGACAGTAGGTTTTTCTGATAATTTATGATGGTTTCACATTCACTATTACCAGATTTATTAATTTCATTTAAATTCCACCAGCTGCCATGGTGAAATTGAACCCATGACCCCAGGACTTCAGCCCAGGCCTATAGATTATTAGGTGAGTGACATTACACCATCACCTCCCTGCTATAATGGTTGCAGACCATAAACACAAAACCTGCTGGTTTCTGGTTTAGCAATTAGTGTTTACCGGTTTCACATCAGCTTAGGAATTATCGCAGGCTTTATACATTCCACAGTTTGTTATACGGATCATGGGTAATAGGTTTGAATGCAGTGGGATAAAACACGGTGCATGTTATGCCAATGAATTGAGGTGGGAATGGGCAGATCGCTAATACATTTACCAGTGGTGACGGACTATGTAGTTGATTGTACCATTGTTAAAGTTGTTGGGTTCCTTTTTTGGGAGTCCCGACTGGCCACCTAAAATGGGTACAGAGCTCATGAATGAAAGGCCTCAAAGTCTCCTTTATTTCCAATGAACAGGATGATCAGGCTGCCCCCATTCAGGATGCTTCAGTGGTCGCTGCGCTCGTCAGTTGAAGGTTCATTTTAAGAAATTCTCTGGAAATAACATCAGGAGCAGCAGAGATGCACCCCATCTCCACATTCATCATGATTGCCTCCCCACACCTTAGCCTGATTCAACTTACCTCCTGGGACTTAATTACCCTTGACCCATAGCCACTGAGAAAAGAGACTCAACACTGGTGACTCTCAGTGTAACAGCTGTCTGTGGCATTGTGTAAACCAAATTATATTTCCAGATTTTTAATGATTCAAATTCCATTTTCTCCCATGGTGGGATTTGAACCTGGGTCCCCAGTGCATTACCCGAGGCCAGGGGTCTCCAAACTTTTCAGTACGAGGGCCACATCGTATATTTTACACATTTTCGGGAGCCAAAGAAAAAAAATTAGTTTTATAAATGAATGAATAAAATTTAAATGAATGAATAAGTTTTATTTGGATCATTTTTGTAATCAGCATGATATGATTCAGAACAAAAGAGAAATGTGACAATTACAAAGAAACAATGCCGTGCTTACAACAAATCATGAAGTTTTGCACAAGATTAATGGGAATGGTGGAACTGCTTTTTTAATTTCAAGCATTGAGGTTTCAAGCTTGAAGAGCCAATTATTAGAATGGACTTCAAATGCTCATCAGGTAAATTTGCTCGATATTTGGACTTGACACACTTCATTTTTGAAAATGTTTGTTCACACAGGTACGTTGTACCAAAAACTGATACAAATCCACAAGCAAATCGCTTCAAATTTGGAAACTACTCAGGCTGCAAGGATTTATAAAATTGGATCAGATTTCCTTCTTTATACTTGTCTTTCAGCATGTCATCTGATTGGAGATCAATAATTTCCATTTGAAACTGACTTGGGAGTGTTTCAACATTGCAGCCAAATGGATTTTGAAACATTTTTATTTCATCTGTGTTTCCATCAAGATCAGAAAATCGTTCCTGAAATTGTTTTTGCAAGTCCTTAATGATTTCTGTTGCAAATGAAGAAGGAAATTCTGCTTCACTTTCTTCATGAAATTTTTCACAACATGGAAAATGAACCAAGTTATGAACTTCCACATGTCCTTGAAATAGCATCAGTTTTGCCCTGAATGCCTTGACATGCGTGAATAGGTCACAAATCAAATTTGTTTCACCTTGCAACTTCAGATTCAATTGATTCATATGGCCTGTCACGTCTGCAAAAAATGCCAATTTCCAAAGCCAGTCAGTGTTTGATAAAAGTGGTTTGGGTCGATTCTTCTCTGTGAGAAAGGAATCAATTTCCTCTCTGAGCTGAATGAACCGTGATAGAACCTTTCCACAACTAAGTCATTGAACTGCTGTATGATAAGGCAAGTCACCGAACTCAGAATCAGCTTCTTTCAGAAAATCATGAAACTGGCGATGATTAAGCCCATGAGATCGAATGAAATTCACTGTTGAAACAGCAGGTTTCAGAACGCAAGACATATCCACATATTTTCCGCACAATGCTTGTTGATGGATAATGCAATGCAGAAACATGGGCTTTGAGAATCTACCAACCTCACAAGCTTTTGTGATTTGTCCAACCAAACCTTTCTTCACCCCAGACATGTTCTTTCCTCCATTAATTGTCACGCATTGCAGTTTATTCCACTCCAGGTTATATTCTAAAACAGTTTTTTGCAATTCTTTGAAGATGTCTTCTCCAGTTACTGTGCTGTGCATGCTAAGCACTGATGCTAATTCTTGTGTCACATTAAATTCACTGTCGACACCACGGATGAATACTAGGAGTTGTGATGTGTCACACACCAGTCGATTCATCAAGTGCGAGAGAATACAACTGAAAATGTCTTGCTTTGTCTGCAATTTAATGAAATATATTGCTTCCTATATTCTCAATTCTACGAGCAACAGTATTTGGCGCAAGACTGATGATTTTGAACAGATTTGCTTTTCCTGGGCATAACTCTTCCACTGCTTCCATTATAACCTCTTTGATGAGATCTCCATCGGTGAATGGCTTTTCTTTTTTAGCCAACACATAAGCTAGTTTGTAACTGGCCCTGGTTAAAGCTTCATTTTCAGTTCTCTTCTGCGTAAAAAAAGCTTGTTGGGAAAGCAACCTGCGTTGCATTGATTCAAATTTTTCCGAATGCTGAGTTCCTGTGAATTGGGAATAACTTGGTTCATGTTTGGTCTCATAGTGCCGATGTACATTGTACTCCTTCAAAACTGCAACAGTTTTGTTGCATATGACACACAAGGCTTTATCACCTGCTTGTACAAAGAAGTACTTTACACCCCATTCTTCATTAAAGAAGAATGGCGGCACTCACTGTCCACTTTTCTTTTCTTTTTTCCTTCCATAACTGAATTGGTCTGAATTGCCGCCATCATTGTCATTGTTCTCGTTCATTTCAGACAGATGGAGCTTACGGATTGGATAAAGCAGCTGTCACTAAGTCAATGCAGAGCGGCAATTGGATAACAAGATGTCTCAATTGCTGATTTGTTTAATGAACTGTCAGTCACAGGACGGCAGCTCTGATTGGACAATAGGCTGGTAAAAAAAGAGGGCGGGGACTCCCATGGGTCCATCAGACACCGTGCGGAGCGGCAGCAAATGTCCGGCCTGTGGCTTCTGTCCCCGCGTCTGGATCCTGAGTCAGCGGCGGGGTTCCGGACGCGGGAGTGTTTTCGGCAGCGGGAATCCCATCCCGCCCCACTGGCTGCGGGCCAGATGTAGCCCACTGCGGGCCGGATGTGGCCCGTGGTCTGTAGTTTGGAGACCCCTGCCCTAGGCCATTGATAATACCACTCCACTCCCCAAATTATATTTCCATTGGTACATGGCAATGAGGGATGGGTAATAAATGCTGGCCTGGCCTGTGTTGCCTACATACCACAATGAATTTTTAAACATGTAGAAAAAAACTCAGTATTTAATTTTACCACTCTAATCATCTTGCCAAGATGGCCTTTGTTCACCAGTCTTCAGTCACCAACACCCATTATTGATAACAACACTGCAACATGACTTCTGCAGTGACAGTGTAGACAGTGTAGATCAAGCCCTGGAGTCCTTCGACTGCCGGCCTAAGTGGAACCAGCTGGTTTTGAACCTCATGCCACTCCCTGCTGGGCAAGACTCCACCTGCTCAGTCAGGGAGCTCATACTCTACGAGGCCCATGGGGAGATCTATTGGTGATCAAAGTTTCATGTGTAGATATTGCCCTCTAATGGTGACAGGAATCACTGCAGACCCACAGGCGACAAAAGCAATTAAATAATTCCTGAGGAATATTACCAAACTACAAAGATTTATGAGTATGATGAACCAACTGGGAACATTTCTGCCTCACTTAACTCAAAGTGAAACTCTCAGGCAAATTTTGCTATAAGACCAGGTGTGGTGCTGGGTGGAACATCAGCAGCAATAATCTGAACACAACAAAACCATGTAAACATCTTCAGGGATCCTAGCTCACTGTGATCACAACGCTCACTAGGGCGGCATGGTGGCCCAGTGATTAGCACTGCTGCCTCACAGCGCCAGAGACCCGGGTTCCTGGCTTGGGTCACTGTCTGCCTGGAGTTTGTACATTCTCCCCATATCTGTGTGGGTTTCCTCCGGGTGCTCCGGTTTCCTCCCACACTCCAAAGATGTGTCGGTTATGTGGATTGGTCATGGTAAATTGTCCATTAGTGTCAGGGGGATTAGCAGGGTAAATATATGGGGTTGAAGGGTTAGGGCATGGGTGGGATCGTTGTCGATGCAGGCTCAATGGGCCAAAACGCCTACTTCTGCACTGTAGGGATTCTATGATTCTTGATCCTGAACTCCCAGCTATTGTAGCCATAGATACATCAGCAACAGGTTTTGAAGCAGTGCAATTTCACGTCCAGAGTGAAGGGACAAGAAGACCTTTCTATTATGCATTAAAGTTCTCAACTTTGACTGAACAGTGCCATGTTGTCATAGAAAAAGAAGCCCTCAAGCCCTCACAGAAACTGAGGCATGTGAGAAATTTTCTGAATATGTCCTGAGCTTAAAGTTTACAATTGAAACTGATCACAAGTCGATGGTAACCTTGTTGAACATGAAAGAAATCGCAAAGATGTCATCCTGAATTTAGGGACTCTGATCGAAGCTCACGCAATATGTTACTACTATGGAATATGTGCAGGCTAAATACCAGAATTTGGTCGACACACTGTCATGCGTACAACCGACTACCCAGAGCAGCAAGATAAAAACTTTCATTGAGGAATCTAAAGCCTTCACAACCTTAACTGTTCACTATTTGCCAGGAACAGAGCGGACATTGTAAGAATTTTGAGAGGCTCAAAGGTGGGGTGAATTTTCTATGCAACTTTGCTCATACTGCCTTGATGGATGGTCACAGTACATTCTGAGTAACGCCATCCTGAGCCAATATTTGGAATAATGGCGCCACCTTAGCATTCTAAAATTAGAATTCCAGATGACCTTCTGGTCTAAAATGAGTGATTGGTGGTATCAGGAGCTTTCCACCTGCAAAGCCTCCAAGAGATTCACCAAGAACGTCGTGGTAAAAACCAATGTCAGGCTAGGACTCTGTTGAAGACATGGGGCGGAATTTTCTGGCCGTGCTCACCCCAAAACCGGAAAATCCCACCCGAGGTCAACGGACCATTGCATGGTCCGCCCCCTGATGGGAAAATTCCAGTCATGGTGTCCAACTGCGTCTGCTGCGCCATTCACAGACAGGAGCAGAAAGAGCCACTTCTGCCCTCCACCTTCCCATCCAGGTCTTGGGAACGTCCTGATATGGACTTGATTGAATATATTTCTTATAGTGGTAGACTATTATTCCCGCAGGATAGAAGTACAAAAGCTACATGGTCTCACCTCTGAAGCCATTATTACCCCTCTGGAGTGAGTGTTTTCCACAAGGCATTCGGACATTGTCGCCTCTGCAAATGGGCCAGAATTCACAAATGAGTGTTTCTCATCCTTAGGGGAATCATCTGGATTTGTCACAAGTTCACCAAAGTACCCTCAGTCCAATGGAGAGGCTGTGAGAGGAGTATGTACTCTAAGTGATCTGCTAAGAAAAAAATGAAGACTTTGAGCTAGCCCCACTCAGTTAACACTCTGCATCTTTGCTGAACGCTTTCTTCCCATGGGAGCTTTTGATTGGCTGCAGGCTCCGAACCTAAATTCCTGTCTTTTCCCACACACTGATACCAAATGTCAATAGAACACCATGGTCAGACCAGAGAAAAGGAAGAAAGTTACCACACTTTCAATCAATGACCCAGGGCTCGCAACCTTCCCACTCCGAAGGGGAGATATGTTATGGATCACAGACCTACAGCAGATGGGGCAGTTATAGAGAAATTATAGCATCCAAAATTAAAACTGGTCCAGACACAAACAAATATTATCTGAAGGAACAGGAGTGCCTTGATTTCAAATGGATGGAGGGCGGTTGGTGGGATATACCGCATACCCTGATCCTCAGGAAAGTCATGGTGTGGAGATGCCGGCATTGGACTGGGGTAAACACAGTAAGAAGTCTCTATAGCTACAGAACCACAAGCAAGAGAAGCAAAGAGTGACAACACTCAGGGAATGAGTTCATAGAATCATACAGTGCAGAAGGAGGCCATTCAGCCCATCAAGTCCACACCGACCACATGCCCACCCAGGCCCTAACCCCATAATCCCTTGCATTTACCCTAGCTCATCCCCCTGACACTAAGGTGCAATTTTGCATGGCCAATTCACCTAATCTGCACACTTTCAGAGTGTGGGAGGAAACCAGAGCACCGAGAAGAAACACACATAGACACGGGGAGTACGTGCAAACTCCACACAGGCAGTGACCTGAGCCGTGAATTGAACCCGGGTTTCTGGCACTGTGAGGCAGTAATGCTAACCACTACACCACCGCCCTTGTGCCACCCTGCTGTCATTCAGAATGAACAGATCCTCACCAACTCCACACTCGTTCAGGGAGACTGATGTATCCCTTTAAAAGCAGAGACTTTGGGTGGAAGCGTAGGGGGATGTGTAAATAAAAACTCGGGCATAAAGACTTGTGGGAAGATGTCGAGTAAGGGGTTAACTCTAATGAATGCCACTGACCATTGCATCAGAAGCTATGTCAGAGTCACGTTGCTCAGTGAGCGAAGGTGAGTCAGAAGCATGAAAGAAAGGAGCAATAGCTACCTATCAATGCTCTGTAGATTTGCAAATAGTTAGGTTGGGGAGGCAGTGGTCTAGTGGTAATGTCACTGGACTAATAATCCAAAGATCCAAGCCAATGGTTTGGGGACATGGGTTCAAATCCCAACACAGCAGCTGGTGAATTTAAATTCTGATAATAAAGTTGGAATTGAAAGCTAGTCTCGGTAATAGGACCATGCAACCCATTTGGTTTGCTAATCACCTTAAGGAAAAAAATCTGTGTTTGGGTGGTGTAGTAGTATTGTCACTGGGCTAGTAATCCAGAGGCTCAGGGTAATGTTCTGAGGATGAAGGTTCAAATCTCATCATGGCAAATTGTGACATTTGAATTTGATTGAAGTCTGGATTACCATAAAGCCATTGTCAATTGTTGTAAAAACTCACCAGGTTCACTAATGCCCTTTTGGGAAGGAAATCTGGTCTACATGACCCACAGCGGCATGGCGGCACAGTGGTTAGAACTGCTGCCTCATAGCATCAGGACCCAGATTTAATTCCAGCCTTGGGTCACCGTCTGTGTGGAGTTTGCATGTTCTCCCTGTGTCGGCATGGATCTTCTCTGGGTGCTCCAGTTTCCTCCCACAGTCCAAAGATGTGCGGGTTAGGTTGATTGGCCATGCTAAATTTCCCCTTAATGTCAGGGGGGTTAGCAGGATAAATACGTGGGGTTACGGCAATAAGGCCTGGGTGGGATTATGGTCGGTACAGACTTGATGGGCCAAATGGCCTCCTTCTGTACAAAGGATTCTATGATTCAATGATTCTATAAATGTGATGGGCTCTTAACTGTCCTCTGAAATAGCTTTGGAAGCCTTGCCAGCAGTGCGAACATGCTCTGAAAGAATAAGGAAAAATATATAAGGTTTCTGAAGGAAACACCATTGCCCCCTATAAAATCTCTTCTGGAGTAAGAACACCAATGGATCCTGCGATAACCCAACAATGACAGAAAAAACGAATCTTGTCTCTCCTCTCCGACCCACGTATCTTTTCTTCACTTCAAGTCCTTAGCTCTGTTTTTGATTCGAGCTACATTGGTCTTTGCCTCAATCCCTCCTTTGGCAAAATAGTTTCCTGCTCCAAAAATAAAGCCACTGTGTTGAGAAATTTCTCCCAATGACCTTCACTGGCTTAGAAACATAGAAAAACTACAGCACAAACAGGCCCTTTGGCCCACAAGTTGTGTCGAACACATCCCCACCTTCTAGACCTACCTATAACCTATTGGGGCGGCACGGTAGCACAGTGGTTAGCACTGCTGCTTCACAGCTCCAGGGTCCCGGGTTCGATTCCGGCTTGGGTCACTGTCTGTGTGGAGTTTGCACATTCTCCTCGTGTCTGCGTGGGTTTCCTCCGGGTGCTCCGGTTTCCTCCCACAGTCCAAAGATGTGCGGGTTAGGTTGATTGGCCATGCTGAAATTGCCCCTTAGTGTCCTGGGATGCGTAGATTAGAGGGATTAGCGGGTAAAATATGTAGGGATATAGGGGTAGGGCCTGGGTGGGTTTGTGGTCGGTGCAGACTCGATGGGCCGAATGGCCTCTTTCTGTACTGTAGGGTTTCTATGATTTCTAACCCTCCATCCTATTAAGATCCATGTACTCATCCAGGAGTCTCTTAAAAGACCCTATTGAGTTCGCCTCCACCACCACTGACGGCAGCCGATCCCACTCGCCCACCACCCACTGTGTGAAAAACTTACCCCTAACATCTCCCCTGTACCTACCCCCCAGCACCCTAAACCTGTGTCCCCTCGTAGCAGACATGTCCACCCTGGGAAAAAGCCTCTGAGAGTCCACCCGATCTACGCCTCTCAACATCTTATACACCTCTATTAGGTCTCCTCTCATCCTTCATCTCTCCAAGGAGAAAAGACCGAGCTCCCTCAGCCTATCCTCATAAGGCATGCCACTCAATCCAGGCAACATCCTTGTAAATCTCCTCTGCACCCTTTCAATCTTTTCCACATCCTTCCTATAGTGAGGCGACCAGAACTGAGCACAGTACTCCAAGTGGGGTCTGACGAGGGTCTTATATAGCTGCATCATTATCCCCGGACTCCTAAACTCAATCCCTCGATTGATAAAGGCCAGCACACCATACGCCTTCTTAACCACCTCCTCCACCTGCGGGGCCAATTTTAGAGTCCTATGGACCTGGACCCCAAGGTCCTTCTGATCCTCTACAGTACTAAGAGTTTCCCTTTATATTGTACTCCTTCATCCCATTTGACCTACCAAAATGGACCACGACGCATTTATCTGGGTTGAAGTCCATCTGCCACTTGTCCGCCCAGTCTTGCATCCTATCTAAGTCCCTCTGTAACTTCTGACATCCCTCCAGACTATCCAAAACCCCACCAACCTTCGTGTCATCGGCAAACTTACCAACTCATCCCTCCGCTTCCTCATCCAGGTCATTTATGAAAATGACAAACAGCAAGGGTCCTAGAACAGATCCCTGGGGCACACCACTGGTGACCGACCTCCATTTAGAAAAAGACCCATCTATACCCACTCTCTGCCTCCTTTGGGCAAGCCAGTTCTGGATCCACCGGGCAGCAGCCCCTTGGATCCCATGCCCTCTCACTTTTTCTAGAAGCCTTGCATGGGGGACCTTATCGAACACCTTGCCAAAATCCATAGAAACCACATCTACCGCCTTCCCTTCGTCAATGTGTTTAGTCACGTTTTTGAAGAACTCCACCAGGCCCGTAAGGCAAGATCTGCCCTTGACAAAGCCATGCTGAGTATTCTTGAGCATACTAAACCTCTCTAAATGCCAGTGTCAATCTTAAATTGATGGTCTCCTGTTTCAGACTTCCCAACAGGATTAAGTGGTCTTTCCTCTGACTGAACAAACTGGGAAAATTCCTGCCACCTCCGGCTTGAGTAAGTGAAACTCTCAGACAATTTTAACGACAAGACCGGGTGTGGTGCTGGAAAGAGCATCATCAGCAATTATTTGAACAAGTCAAAATGATGTTAACATCTTCAAAGATCCTAGCCCACTATGAATCTGAACTTCCTATTATTGTAGGGGTGAATACAATCCTCTCATTGAATGATGTATCACTGTTCCTATGTTCTAAGCATCAAACAATTTTTCCGGAGGTTTCCTGTGAACAGAACAAAAGTAAAGTTTATTTATCAGTCACAAGTAGGCTTACATTAACATTGCAATTAAGTTACTGTGAAATTCCCCTCGTCACCACACTCCTGCGCCTGTTCAGGTACACTGAGGGAGAATTTAGCATGGCCAATGCACCGAACCAGGCATTTGGTTCGAATCCTGTCAACACTGGGTTATGGGCAGCAATTTCATTCCACAAAATGTAGAATTGATTTCTCGTTTCACATCGGTCATTCCTGTTGCTCCTGGTAGAATTTAAATGCTGTGCCCTAATAGATGCCAAAATGCTAATTGTTGTGGCTCTTGGAAGCACTGACCCCTCTGAATCAGAGGTTGCGAGTTCAGGTCCCGCTCCATAGACAGGAATACAAATTCTGGGGTGACATCCAGTGACTCTGAAGGAGGGCTGTGTAATGTTGGAGTTAGATGAGATGTTAAACCATCTGTCTGTGCTCAGATGGATGTAAAATGACCCATGGCGCAATTTCAAAGTTCTCCCCAGTATTTGTCCAATAATTATCCTTCAATCAACATCACAAAAAAGCAAATTATTTGGTCATTATCACGTGACTTTTTGTGGGAGTTTGCTGTGTTTCCTACACTTAAACAGTGATAACACTTCAAAGGTACTTTATCGGTTGCAAAGCCCTTTGGAGTGTCCGATGGTCAAGGATAAATAAACAAATAAAAGCCTTCATTCATGAGAAGTTAAACCAAGGCTACATCTTAGGGAGCAATAAAAGCTTCAATCTTTCAAAGGGAAAGAGGGTGTTTCGCCTCAATGTGGAATGTTCAGCTGGATTATGTGCTCACATCTAGAAGGTGAAATGTGAACATATCACCTTCTGATTCAGAGGTCACAGTGTTACCACAAGGTCAAGTCTGATGGCCGTTGTGTTAAGTGATTAGGGTTTTGCTGATTATTACCTGAGCAAAGGATGTCTGGACAAATACATGAATAGGAAGGGAATAGACGGACATGGTCCTCGGAAGGGTAAGGGGTTTTAGTTCACATGGGCAGCATGGTCAGTGCAGGCTTGGAGGGCCGAAGGGCTTGTTCCTGTGCTGTAATTTTCTTTGCTGTTTGTTCTTTGTCAATGCTGTGGCTACAGAATTTGCAGATAACCACCTCAGACTATTGGATATGGAGAAACCACCACTCATAGTTTTCAGATCTGTGATCAAGGTGTTCTCTCTCTCCCTCTCATGTGGCAGGTGAAGCATTCTGTTGCTGCTGTTTATTTTTTAATTAACCTAAAAATACACTTAATTAGTGTCATTTTGATGTTTCTTGGACAGTTTGCTCTTTTCAGAACAGGAGCTGATGAAAAGACCATTCATTGCATAAGTGTGAGGTAAGACATTGGTGTTGTTTGCTTATATTGCCGAGATCCTCACTGCGCTTTGTACTAACGGTGTCAGTCACGATTTAGTCATCATTGAGTCAGAAAATCATCGTTCCCAGCCCCTCTCCCACACTGGAGCGCAAAGCTTCAGGCCAACAACCCAGTGCAGCACTGAGGGAGTGCTGCATTGCCAGAGGTGGCTGAAATGTTAAGCTGAGGCTTCTTCTGCCCTCCCAGATGGATGTTAAAAAAACCCATGACACTATTTCGAAGAAGAGCGCGAGTGTTCTCCTGATGTTCTGTTTATTCTTCAATTAACATCAATAGAACAGATATGCCGAAAACAAAATACTACAGATGCTATAAATCTGAAATAAAAATAGGAAATGTGGGAAAATCTCAGCAAGTCTGGCAGCATCTGTGGAGAGAGAAGCAGAGTGAACATTTGAGTTTGTATGACTCTTCTTCCGAGCTGATCACTGAAACAAATTATTGGATCCTTATCACGTTGCTCTTTGTGGGAGCTTGCTGTGCTTTGGGGCGGCACGGTGGCACAGTGGTTAGCAATGCTGCCTCACAGTGCCAGGGACCCGGGTTCAATTCTGGCCTTGGGTGACTGTCTGTGTGGAGTTTGCACATTCTCCCCGTGTTTGGATGGGTTTCCTCCGGGTGCTCTGGTTTCTTCCCACAGTCCAAAGATGTGTTCGGGTAAGGTTGATTGGCCGTGCTAAATTAACCCGAGTGACGGGGGGATTAGCAGGATAAATATGAGGGGCTACGGGAATAGGACCTGGGTGGGATATGCAGATTGGCCATGCTAAATTGCCCCTTAGTATCCAAAAGTGTGTTGATTAGGGGGATTAGTGGAGTTACTGGGATGGGGTGGGCCTGGGTAAGATGCTCTGTTGGAGAGTCCGTGCAGATTCGATGGGTTAAATAGCCTCCTTCGACACTATCGGGATTCTACCATTCTTTGAAAGATTGGCTGCCATGTTTCCCACGTTGCTGCACTTCCAAATCTACTTCATTGACTGTAAAGAACTTTGGGGCAATCTGAGATCGTGAAAGGCGTTATATCAATAAGAGTCTTTCTTCATTTCTAAACCTTCCATTCTCATCCCACACTGAAATCCTCTCAGTCCAGGATGAATTCCAAGACGCTGGACGGGGAATTATCAAGACCCCAATAATTTCTTCCACATTTCTGACACTGGCAGGTTTCTCTCTGTTGGACATGGTGAAGGAAATAAAGACTGAGGCAGTGATAGGAAGTGAATTTCTATCTCATCAGCAATTATAATCAAGGTACAATTGTTCCATAATAGGGAAAATGAAAACAAGGCACATAGTCATTTCAGTGGAGCATCTGTCAGTTTCATCAAACTGATGTAGCTTTAATTGATACTAGAAGGAGTTCTCTGCTAGGGCTTTCTTTGATTTGCAGAGTGAGATTATGCATTTAAATCAGTTCAATTTTGCCTGGATTTAATACAACATGTAGATTTTTTAACTTTGTGAGAAAGTGCTGCAAGCTAGCAATCAGGCCTGCTCTCAAGGACATAAGCAATTGCTTTGTGACAGTAATGTCCTGCTGTGCCTGGTAAGATATAGTATAATTTCTTTCAACCTGTCAAACTTGGAAAGAGAAGGGAGTGCAGGCTAGAATTGCTCTGGAATAATGTAATTTAGCCAGGCTTGATTTTTAGCTGATTGTTCATGTTAACCAATTTTTTTTTTGCTGTTAATAAATGACAAAATAGGTTCTTCAAATCCAGTTATATTCTCACTATATTAGGAAGAGGATTAAAGCATAATCAGACATAATGATTTTAAAGGACACACATTAAATCGAAAATAAAAGTTTCGGGTCAGGTGAGACCTGGAAATACGTGGATGATTTGCTAATAGCTCCACACAGCGATGTGTTTGGAGTAAGGGAATATTTTTGTGGCACCGTGGTTAGCACTGCTGCCTCACAGCGCCAGGGACCAGGGTTCGATTCCCGGCTTGGGTCACTGTCTGAGTGGAGTTGGCATGTTCTCCCCTGTGTCTGCGTGGGTTTCCTCCGGATACTCCATTTCCTCCCACACTCAGAAAGATGTGCTGGTCAGGTGCACTGGCCGTGCTAAATTCTCCCTCAGTGTACCCGAACAGACGCTAAAGTGTGGCGACTAGGGAATTTTCACAGTAACTTCATTGCAGTGTCAATGTAAGCCTCAACGTGACACTACTAAATAAGCTTTAAAGGTTACCGCTTGTCTGTATCAAGGTGGAATGAAGGTCCTTTTTGTACAATGCACCTAGATCCTATACCAAAACATTGATTTCTTGTTTAACAATTCTCTCTTTTCAGTTTGTTCTTATTTTGCCCAATATTTGCCCAGATTTTTCAAATAATTCCGAACTGTTATTTTTCACAGCAGTTTTTCCTTTTACCTGAAAACCAGCTGTCTAGTAAGAAACATATCATGTAGGCTTAAGATTTAGTTTAATCTCGTATGATTAAGGTGTGGATTTTATGGCAGTTAGAAGTAATGAAATGGATGAAGTTGTTGATTCCTAAGCTTGTGTCTGAGTTCAATTGCACGGTGGCACAGTGGTTAGCCCTGCTGCCTCACAGCGCCAGGGACATGGGTTCAATTCTGGCCTTGGGTGACTTTGTGGAGTTTGCATGTTCTCCCTGTGTCTGTGTGGGTTTCCTCCAGGTGCTCAGCTTTCCTCTCACAGTCCAAAGGTGTGCAGGTTAGGTGGATTAGCCATGCCAAATTGCCCCTTAGTGTCCAAAGATGTGTAGATTAGACCAGGTTAGCCATGGTAAATGTGTGGCATTTCAGGGATAAGGCAGGGAAGATTTTCTGGCCTCTCCCAGTGGTGGGATCATAGAATTCCTACAGTGCAGAAGGAGGCCATTCAGCCCATTGAGCCTGCACAGACAACAATCCCTCGCAGGATCTATCTCCATAACCTCATGTATTTACCCTGCTAATCCTCTGACACTAAGGGACAATTTAGCATGGCCAATCCACCTAACCTGGGTGGATGCTTTGTCTGAGAGTTGCAGAACTTTGCAGAATTGATGGTCCGAATAGCCTCTTCTGCGCTGAAGGATTCCTATGACTCTATGATAAATGATGTTGACATTCCTTGTACTTATGAATTCTGACCTCTGATTGAAATTAATGCTGTTATATTTGGGGAATAGTTTAGTCCAGTGAACATTGGTCCACTGTTTGTTGGATTGATACTGCCTCAAATTGCTTGCTTCCAAGAGTCAATAAACGTCAAAGAAATTTAATGGGTGCAAAAGAATTTGGGACATTGCTGAGAGATGCGATCAGGCTCCATATAAATACAAGCTCCTCTCCTGGAAGCTGGCCTTCTCGTTGCTCGCAGTAATACTTCACTGAGTGCATTGCCTCATTGATGTGAGACTGTGTCCTCAAAATGACCTTACGGCTTTCGCTTAAATTGAGTTTGGCAACTTCATACCTCAGTTACATTGCTTCTTCAATATTTGCGTCATTGTTTTGCAATAAAACAAACTCTGCTGTGGCTGAACGATCAGGAGTAATCAGCATTTTGCGGTGTAAGTTTAACTATTTCAGATGGACTTTTGGGCGAAGAAATCAGAAAGTGGTTAAATCTGAACTAAGGTTACCATTAGATTTCTTTCTCTACTGTGCGAGGGGCGGCATGGTGGCACAGTAGTCAGCACTGCTGCTTCACAGCGCCAGGGACCTGGGTTTGATTCTCGGCTTGGGTCACTGTCTGTATAGAGTTTGCACATTCTTCCTGTGTCTGCGTGGGGGTGCTCTGGATTCCTCCCACAGTCCAAAGATGTGCGGGTTAGGTGTTTTGGCCATGCTAAATTGCCCCTTAGTGTCAGGGGGACTAGCTAGGGTAAACACATGGGGCCAAGAGGGTAAGGCCTGTGTGGGATTGTGGTCAGTGCAGACTCGATGGGCCGAATGGCCTCCTTCTGCACTGTAGGGTTGTATGCAGTGGTTTCCGACCCTTTATCTGTCACAGCATACCTTTATACGACAAAAATGTTTGCAGCATACCTCCTAATTTCTCCAACTGATCTGTGCCTGAGCAAAAGCTTTTAATCTCTAAAAACTCCTAAAAATATGATAAGCCACCATTTAATATCATTTTTATTAGTTTATGAAGTTTACAATGACAGACTTTATATCTATTTGCATGTCAAATGCAATATATTTTATTGAAAATGTACACAATTTAAAAGTGTTGTCCATTAAATATTTCAATTGTTTTCAGTTTCTTTAAGTCTGCCTTTCTTAATGCGAAAGTTCATAGATGACGGAAATACGGTGAACGGCATCTTACTGATAACGTTGATGCTTTTTCCTAATTGTTCATGGGAAGTGGGCATTGCTGGCTGGGTCTGCACTTATTGCCCATCCCTGAGGGCATTGGCATTTTTTGAAGAGTCAACCACATTGTTGTGGCTCTGGAGTCACATGTAGGCCAGACCAGGTAAGGGCGGCAGATTCCCTTCCCTGAATGACATTAGTGAACCAAACTGGTTTTTCCGACAATCGACAATAGTTTCGTGGTCATCATTAGACTCTTAATTCCAGATTTTTTATTGAATTAAAATTTCACCATCTTGCCATGGCGGAACTCAAACCCGGGTCCCCAGGGCACTACCCTGGCTCTCTGGATTACCAGTCCAGTGACAACACCACTACGCCACCACCTTCTGTGACACCTGGGCATGCCACTGTGAACAGTCTCTTGACCTGGGGAGAACTGGTGACAGCGCAACTCTTAGACCTTGCTTCACTAACAGGTGCTCCATCCTTTTGTTTTTTTTTAATAGGTCAGTGTTGAGAGGGTGGTGGGTGCACACAGAGGGTGGTGGGTGCACGCCGAGGGTGGTGGGTGCACACAGAGGGTGGTGGGTGCCTGGAACTCGCTGCCAGTGGAAGCAGATACGATAGTGACTTTTAGGATGGGGACAGAGGGATATGGTCCCCGGAAGGATATGGGGTTTTAGTTCAGACGGGCAGCATGGTCGGTGCAAGCTTGGAGGGCTGAAGGGCCTGTTCTGTGCTGTAATTTTCTTTGTTCTTCGAGAACGCCAATTTGCACAGGTGGGTTGTGGGAATTGGTAAGCGTACTGCTGGAGTGCGAGCTGAGATAGATGAACATTCTCCTCCCGCATGGAAAGTGTGTCCATAGGTATCTCTGCCAACTTCAGTTTCAATGCATGATCCATCCTGAGCTCTGCAAATCCCTTTTGTTCCTTTAATGACAATTTCTTTGATGATCCAAAAGTAAGTGAACTGAATGGATCATGTACCTAGTCGAAGTCTTCCACACTTGTGGGGGCACGGTAGCACAGTGGTTAGCACTGCTGCTTCACAGCGTCAGGGACCCGGGTTCGATTCCCGGCTTGGGTTACTGTCTATGTGGAGTCTACACGTTCTCCCCGTGTCTGTGTGGGTTTCCTCCGGGTGCTCCAGTTTCCTCCCACATTCTGAAAGACGTGCTGGTTAGGGTGCATTGACCCGAACAGGCGCTGGAATGTGGCAACAAGGGGAATTTCACGGTAACTTCATTGCAATGTCAATGTAAGCCTTACTTGTGACTAGTAAATAAAAATAAAACTTGTGGAGGGGCAGTAGCATTCAAGCTTCTCTTGTAGTGTTTCGAGATGAGGTTCAGGATGAATTTGTCCTCAGGATTTGCTGATGAAATCTCAGTTGACCCATGAGCCACCTTTTCCTGCCAACGGGGCCAGTTTTGGTCTGAAACCTTCAGGTTTATCTGTGGTAGTCAGAATGTTCTCATTTTTCCCCTGCATTTTATCGCACAACTCAGTCAGCTGGCTGAATACATCT
Organism: Mustelus asterias; assembly: GCF_964213995.1. Classification (NCBI taxonomy): domain Eukaryota; kingdom Metazoa; phylum Chordata; class Chondrichthyes; order Carcharhiniformes; family Triakidae; genus Mustelus; species Mustelus asterias. The sequence continues at coordinate 26,947,767 of NC_135827.1, forward strand.
GATAGATTTGCAAGCTTAGCACACCAAGAATCAGGACATATTAAATCATCGTGTGGCAATCCATGCGGAGCCAAAAACTCTTTCAGTGCATTACGGAGTTCATAAACATGAGAGAAGACCTTTCCCCAAGACAGCCATCACATATCTGTGTGCATGAGTAAACCCTGGTACTCGACTCCCATCTCTTCACACAAGATAGTAATCAACTGCGATTTCAAAGGACATGACCTCACATTAGTCACCATTTTTACTGTATGGGCGAACACTGCAGTTAACTCAGATTGCATTGTTTTGTCAACTAGGGCTTCATGGTGCAGCATGCAGAGGTTGACCTGGATGCCAAGATTCTGTTCTTTCACCTTACTCACGAATCCTTTGACTTTTCCCATCATGGAAGCAGCTCCATCAGTGCTGATACTATTGCACTTGGTCTACTTGTGATTGTTTTCCTCCAGATAAGCAGCTGTGACACGGAAGAATTCCTCACCAGTTGCAATCCTTTGCAAAAGAAAAAAATCTCTTTGATAGAATTCCCTTCAGTGCCTGTTAATATTTGCGGAGTCATTAATGAGTGCAGGGCACTCATTACTAATATCTCCTGAAGCACCTGTTCAATATCAACCGACATTTTGTCAATGCATTGTTTGAACCAATAGAAGGAAGAATGTTGTTGGTTTATTTGGCTGCATCAGCTCACAACATTATTTCATAATACTTTTGCATGCTGACAGAATTAAGGTTTCAGAATTAAGGCAATGGTGTGTGGCTTCTTTGATTTCTCTATGAGCACAGCCTCAGGTAATTGGGTGACACGTTGACACAGTTGTTCGCACTACTGCCTCACAGCTCCAGGGAACCGAGTTCAATTCCGGCCTTGGGCGATTGCCTATATGGAGTTTGAACTTTCTCCCCGTGTCTGCGTGGGTTTCCTCCGGGTGCTCTGGTTTCCTCCCACAGTCCAAAGATGTGCGGGTTAGGTTGATTGGCTATGCTAAATTCCCCCTTAGTGTCAGGGGGATTAGCAGCGTAAATGTGTGGGGTTACGAGAATAGGGCCTGGGTGGAATTGTGGTTGGTACAGACTGGATGGGCTGACTGGCCTCCTTCTGTACTGTGGGAATTCTATGAACTCATCTTCTGAATACTATCTGAAACCCACACGCACTCCATCATACGTTGATTTTTTAAAAATGTTTTGTTCTCCCAGGTGATTGAAGCACTGTATATCCTTGCTGGAGAGTGAAGTGTTTTGTACTGAATAACACTCCAACTTCCTTGGTATCATTTGTAGCATTTGAGAGCTTCTCCCTGCAGATTGGGCACTCTGGGACAGGGGCAAGAGGCAGCACCAGTTCATGAAAATCCAACGGCCAAGTAGCTGTCTCTGTCCTGTGTGTGTACGAACCACACCTTTTCCCCTGAGGATCTGTTGTCGTGGCCACATCTGAATCAGAGTGGGATTTTTCACTTCACTTCCAGAACTTATCCAAGGCAAACTGTGGTCAAACGCACCATACTAAAAAAAATATGCCCTGAAGCGTCAACTTACAATCAACTTACATCGTTCTACACTGCTGCAGTGGTTATGATGCAACTGTACAGGACCTTGGTGAGACCACATTTGGAATATTGTGTGCAGTTCTGGTCACCTCATTATAAGAAGGATGTGGAAGCACTGGAAAGAGTGCAGAGGAGATTTACCAGGATGCTGCCTGGTTTGGAGGGTAGGTCTTATGAGGAAAGGTTGAGGGAGCTAGGGCTGTTCTCTCTGGAGCGGAGGAGGCTGAGGGGAGACTTAATAGAGGTTTATAAAATGATGAAGGGGATAGATAGAGTGAACGTTCAAAGACTATTTCCTTGGGTGGATGGAGCTATTACAAGGGGGCATAATTATAGGGTACGTGGTGGGAGATACAGGAAGGATATCAGAGGTAGGTTCTTTACGCAGAGAGTGGTTGGGGTGTGGAATGGACTGCCTGCAGTGATAGTGGAGTCAGACACTTTAGGAACATTTAAGCGGTTATTGGATAGGCACATGGAGCACACCAGGATGATAGGGAGTGGGATAGCTTGATCTTGGTTTCAGATAAAGCTCGGCACAACATCGTGGGCCGAAGGGCCTGTTCTGTGCTGTACTGTTCTATGTTCTATGTTCTACACTGCAAACTACTCATCCAAATATGTATCCTTGCCCCAGTGTTCTACAGCACGGAGTTACCAATCTTCAGTTGACTTCTGAGATCTTTGGGTCTTCATTTTGGGGTCTCTTTGACAATTAAGGCTTTTCCCGAGCCCACTTTCCTTAAGGTCAGCTCCTTGTAACCCTTTCTCTAATTGGAGACTGCTTCTCCTTTTTCCAATCTTTATTGGTTCCCGTTTCTTACTTCTGACTTCTTCCCTTAGTGGGAACATTTTCTTTTACTTTTCCCCGTCTTCTCCCCTGTTCTTTCTCGACCTCTCGCTCACTTCTCCCAGGGTTTTTGCACCCTTCTTGCACAGGTGCACACGGCCTTCGTCTTTGGTCAGGCACGTGCGCGTGGCCCTGACCAATGAGAAAGATCCGAAGCGCGCATGGGCGACCCTTTCCCAGCCGGCACATGCACAGGAAACCCAAGGTACTGAAGGGAGTTGGAGCTGCTGTCCACGGGGCTGAAGATGAAGCTTGGATTTAGTTTATTTACATTAATTTCAAATTACCACTAGATTGATTCCAGAGATGAGGGGTTTGTTATATGAAGAGAGATTGAACAGTTTAGGCCTGTACTCACTGGAATTTAGAAGAATGGGGGGAGATCAAATTGAAGTATATAAGATGATAAAAAGTGTGGATTAAGTAGATGTGGAGCGGTTGCTTCTTCTTGTGGGACATTCTAGGATGAGAGGTCATAGTCTTAGGATAAGGGGTAGCAAATTTAAAATAGAGTTGAGGAGAAACTACTTCTCCCAAAGGGTTGTGAATCTGTGGAATTCGCTGCCCCAAAGTGCTGGGACAGTGAGCAAATTTAAGGAGGAGTTAGACAGATTTTTAATTGGTAATGGGTTGAAGGGTTATAGGGAGGAGACAGGCAAATGGGGATGAAAAGCATATCAGCCATGATCGAATCACGGAGTAGACGTGATGAGCCGAATGGCCTTATTCTGCTCCTATATCTTATGAACTTATGAACTTATTCCACGGCACACTGCACAGCAGTGTGCCGTGGCACACGGATTGGGAACCTTTGTTCTGCTGTCAGAGGGGAAGTAAGCAAGGACCTGGATTTATACCACAGCCAAAACAGAAGATGCTGGAAAATCTCAGCAGGTCTGACAGCACCAGTGGAGAAGTAACAGAGCTAATGTTATGGGTGGGATTTTCCGCCCACGCTCGCCCCAAAACCGGAAATTCCCACCCGAGGTCAACGGATCTTTGTATGGTCCACTCCCCGCCTGCTACGATTCCCATGGTGGATGGGACAGAAAATTTCCCCCCTTCGAGTCTATTGACAAAGGATCATCCAGACTTGAAATGTTGGCTCTATTCTCTCTCCACAGATGCTGTCAGACCTGCTGAGATTTTCCTGCATTTTCTGTTTCAGTTTCAGATTCCAGCATCCGCAGTAATTTGCTTTTATCATGGATTTAATATAGTGGGTATACATCCTTAGCACATTCCAAATCACAAAGCAGATATGACCGGGGTATTTAAGGAGCTTTAGATAAGCACATGAATATGCAAGGAATAAAGGGATATGGATCAAGGGCAGCAGAAGGGATTTGTTTAACTTGGCATCATGTTCGGCCTGTTCCCGTGCTGTACTGTTCTATGTTCAATGTTCTGAAACACTTCTCAGTCAATGGATTAACAATAAATATAGTTGGAGTTGTTTTGCTGGGAGATGCGATAGTCCACTAATATACAGCAATGTAGCCAACAGCAATGAGAAGACCAGGAAGATTGTTTTTGGTGGTGTACTTTGAAGAACTAATATTTAGCAGGGAGCTGGGAGAAATGCTCAACTCATCTTTGACCACCCAGAGGTAAAAAACAGTAAAAATGGGGAAATAAGAATACTAATCCGAACTGGTCCTGGATACCTTAAAATGGAGCACCAGGAAAAACCAGGCAATAGGAATACTAGCCTGAACTGTTTCTTTTTCTATTGGGCATAGTCCTGCAACTTTTTCACCAGAATTTCTGATCTTGTCTGTGGCTGGGATTCCCTGGTGCCGTTGCAATGAATGGAGTTTTGGCTGAGTTCCAAATTCTCCATTCTCGCTGGCAGTGATGGAGAGAATGAACGGGGATCGGAAAATCCCGCCCAGAGTGTTTATCATAGACAAGTGCTCAGTTTTACATCTTGTCCAAAGTCCTGAATTTCCACAGATTTCCTGCCACTGTAACGTTGTCACAAGTGTGGTAGGAAGTCCTAAGGAAATTGAGACTGTAATCTCTGACAATGTGGCACAATCTATGGTCTACACAAAAGTGGCTTATGTGCTCAAAGTCCTAGGGCTTAAACTGTGTTTAGAAGCAGTACCGTGGCTCAGTGGTCAGCACCGCTGCCTCACAGCGCCAAGGACCCAGGTTCGATTCCCGGCTTGGGTCACTGTCTGTGTGCAGAGTGTGCACGTTCTCCCCGTGTCAGTGTGGGTTTCCTCCGGGTGCTCCAGTTTCCTCCCACAGTCCGAAAGACGTGCTGGTTAGGTGCATTGGCCATGCTAAATTCGTACCCGATCAGGCGCCGGAGTGTGAGGACTAGGGGATTTTCACAGTAAGTTCATTGCAGTGTTAACGTAAGCCTACTTGTGACACCAATAAATAAACTTGAAACGTTTCTAACTCTGAAGTGGAAGCAATATCACTGAGGTGATGATAATATGAAGTGTGACATCCACAGTTGCAGGAAGGATCTGTTAGTATTGAACTATTTTACGACTCTGCTTCACAATAGTTATTTCTTGCATTTACACTCTTACAACTTTTAAAAGGCAAAAGTTGGGCGATCTGTTCTGAACTGAGCTATTCTTAGAATCAAAAGCTTTGTGTGTTCTGCAGTATTATAATTATCATAATTGTAATCAGTTCAGCAAATCACTTCAGGCCACATCATTAACCTCTTGAAAACTACCTTCATTAAATGTTCTTTGTTTTCCATACATTTCTTTCTGGACTACAGCTGCAGCCTAATAGTGGAAATTTATGCAATTCCAAAAGGTCACTCATTGGGATTGAATGTGGCCAACTAAGGAAATCATCTTCTGCCAAAAATACAGGTAGCTCGCATAGATTTGTCGAATCAAGGGTAACGTTATGATGGAAAAGATAGGGTGGTTGCATTATGTTCTGTTTGGAGAATCAAAATGACACAAAAAAGCAATCAAATTAAATGAGATTTGGTTCCGTAGCTTGTTAAGAGCCTGTGATTGAAAGTGTGTACTGTATTAAATGCATTTTTAAATTAAGAATTTGAAATGAGGCTTTGCAGCAAAGCTAATGTTGGAAATCCAACCCAACGAGACTTGAATTTATATTCCAGCCTCGTGCTTCCCTCATTGGGCAAGTGCTCCAGTCTGAGGCACATCCATCTGGAAGAAGCTGAGGCAACTGAGAGGAAAAAAGTACTATCGTGCACCATTTACGCATGGCTTCTGATATGTCGATGCAGAGATACAATGACCTTGACTGTGGAAGCGTCCAAAGGATAGATTTTGCCTTCTCTTCTGAACAAGAATGATAACACTGGTGCAGGGAGCTAGAGTGTGTCAGTCTGTGTGAGGCAGAATTCATGCTTGGATTAGCAAGTCTCAAGCTACTGTAACTGTGTGATTTAAAACTCTATCATTTTACAGCAGTTGCTAAAACTGGGTGTGAGAGGACAGCAATTAACTGATAGCTGACCTATAAGTACCATGATTTCATTATACCATTTGCACTCGCTTGGTTTCACAACTGACACAATAAAATTCTCTTATATATTATCTTGTGTCCCTTCATTTCCTGAGTACATATTGTCAGAGCAATTTTGTGACTTTCTAGCTCAGAAGTAAAAGTAATAGAATTGAGCCAAGTTGATATCTATAATATGTGGCCACAATAAAGATTTTTTACTATTGAATTGTTGCTTACTCTATCTCCACTTGGCATTTTTGTACTCCTGATAGGGACCTTATCAGCCGGAAGCATGTATTAGAAATTTGAGTGCATGTGGCACATATTTTTCCAGCAATTCATTTAAAGTGAACCCTTACAGCGGATACCCAAGTTTCTGATAAACACTTTTTACTTACCCCCCTGGAAGTGCAAAATTGTAGATCACGCTTTATCTCCTTGCTAATCTGATGGACACCTCCAGGCCTCATTATAATGCAACGTTTTTGTTCCATTGCACATTTCAGGCTTGGGTCTATATTTTACATCTGAGTCAGAGCTCAAGCTGAGACCTCCAAATCTCTGAACGCATCCTGTGCTGCAGCAGGAAGTCTAAAATGAATAGTGGTGTGTTGTTCCATCATCTGACACATCCTTTAATGACCTTCCCTTACCTCTCAGCCACACGTTACGTTCCAAGGCAGGAATTTTTCAAGCTCAATTCTGCCTCACGCATCTCTAAGACTAATCTTCCTTGATGTGTTTGCACTTGACACAATTCTAAAGTAGGCTCCTTTGACCATCACACAAACCAGCCTCCCATCCATTGACTCTGTCTACACTTCCTGCTGCCTCGGAAAAGCAGCCAGCATAATCATTGACCCTGCGCACCCCGGACATACTCTCCTCCACCTTCTTCCGTCGGGAAAAAGATACAAAAGTCTGAGGTCATGTACCAACCGACTCAAGAACAGCTTCTTGCCTGCTGCTGTCAGACTTTTGAATGGACCTACCTCATATGAAGTTGATCTTTCGCTATACCCTAACTCTGACTGTAACACTACATTCTGCACCCTCTCCTTTCCTTCTCTATGAATGGTATGCTTTGTCTGTATAGCGCAGAAGAAACAACACTTTTCATTGTATACTAACAAATGTGACAATAATAAATAGTGATTAGACTATATATCTGGATCTCAGTAATACCATAACAATCTCTATCTTTATTCTCCCATTGTTTTATTTTGATGGTGACAGTCCACTCGTCTGATAGCTGGACCTCAGAGTGATAGCAGAATTTGTTAATGGCACAAAACTACATCTGCAACTTTTATGTGTTTTATGGCATTTAGAATTCCAAATTAATTTGCCACAATATACTTTATGCCAAAATTTGCAATGTGAATGATGATGAGGCTATCAGCACTTACCATTGTAATGGAAGAAATCTGACAGCAGTCTTTGTTAGTGTCCAGTTAAACCTGGAAATCCAGAAGGCAGCACGGTGGCACAGTGATTAGCACTGCTGTCTCACAGCACCAGGGACCCAGGTTCGATTCCTGGCTTGTGTCAGGAACTCCATTTATGCGGAGTTTGCACGTTCTCCCCGTGTCTGCATGGGTTTCCTCCCACAGTCCAAAGATGTGCGGGTTAGGTGGATTTGCCATGCTAAATTCTCCCTCAGTGTACCCGAACAGGTGCCGGAGTGTGGTGACTGGGGGATTTTCACAGTAACTTAATTGCAGTGTTAATGTAAGCCTACTTGTGACTGCTAATAATAATAAAGATATCCTCTTCCCTCCACTGGGTGTTCTGTTGCGTTCCTGGATCATCGACTGGGCATTGAAATGACTAACATGCACTGCTTGCCCAATCATTCTGCACTAAAATGGTTTAAACATTTAAGGGTTGCTGCATTCATGACTAAGTGAGTTTTAATGATGTGATAATTGCTGTTGAACAGCTTCTCTGAAAAATTAAACTTACAAATGTGCATTCTCCTTCTTTCTGTAATGACTTTAACACAGCCCACGATGAGGACATCTTGGAATACGAGCTCCCTTATTAAGGCAGTAATGGTTTATCAAATATGGGAGCCCTGCATGTGTATATAATGTGACATGTCAGGGTTACTGGCACTCTGGGTTATACTCTGTATGAGGAAGTACCCGTCTGAATGTTGCTGACTATGTAAATAAATCAAAATTTGGTGAAGGGACACTGGTCCTCGGGGGAGTTATTTCACCTTTGAAGAAAATTAATGTTGGAGATCTAAAACATTATTTTTTATCTTTAATCTTTTTTACGTTTTATCCTGCTTTGCTAACCCCCATCTTTATTTCTCAATCTTTAATTCACTTTCTGGACATCAATTAATTGAATATACATTTCCTGTTTTTACCTCCTTGTTTGGACTTTATGGTTAGGGTTTTCCAGCCATGCTTGCCCCAAAACTGGAAAATCCCGCCTGAGGTCAATGGACATTTCCATGGTCTGCCCCTCACCTGCTACAATTCCCGTGTTGGGAGGAGCGGGAACATTTGCCCCTGCGTGTCTCTGTGCATGATGGATTGGTGGCACATTGGTTAGCACCGCTGCCTCACAGTGCCAGGGACCTGGGTTCAATTCCAGCCTCGGGTGACTGTGCAGAGTTTGCATATTCTCCCCGTGCCTGCGTGCGTTTCCTCCAGGTGCTCCAGTTTCCTCCCTCAGTCCAAAGATGTGCGGATTAGGTGGATCGGTCATGCTAAATTGCCCACTGCTGTCAAAAGATGTGTAGGTTAGGTGGATTAACCGTGATAAAATGTTGCAGGAGTTACGAGGTTGGGACGGAGTGGTGGGCCTCGGTCAGAAGCTCCTATGGAGATTTGGTGCAGACTTGATGGGTCGAATGGGCCTTCTTCTGCACTGTGGGGATTCTATGGATGATGTTTAGCTTGAAGGAACCTCTGACATCAAACGTAGGTAAAGTCTCTGAACAGCTATCAGGGAGGTAAACGCTGAGTCCAATTGCCACTATGAATCATCAACTATGCTACACAAAATATATTTAGTGTTTATTCTTTTGGTTTTAAGTTTCATTCATTTCATTCTTTGCTGACTGACTCTTTTTACAATTCTAGCTCTTATTTTTGTTGAATATTTTCCAACCATCACCCTTTTATTTCTGGGGGTTATGGCGGCACATTGGTTAGGTTGTTGGACTCTATATGGTGATTGACTTTTCAAGGATCAATCTGCAGAGTAAGGGTCACATAGCCTGGGGAACCAATTAGGGAGCAGGGTAGGGGTTCACCCTGGTTAGTGTGGCCTTCTGTACTCTGAGTCTCCTCGGGAACTGATTGCAGCCACAAAGCTGCAAGTCTCTGCATAGTTTTAACCATTAAACAAATGAGCTGTGTTTTTCCTAAACTGGTGAATGAGTATCTTGACAGACACGTAGTTCAGAGGCCTTTACTAATAATTCTGATGTACCAGTCTAGATCTCACATCGCAATCGGGGAATTTAAATTCAATTAATTAAATCTTCAATGAAAGGTCAGTATCAATACTGGTGATCATCAAGTTATTGGATTGTTGTAAAAAAAGGAAATTTGGCACGTCAGCAATGACTTTCACCAACTTTTACAGATGCACCACAGGAAGCATTCTTTCTGGTTGTATCACAGCTTGGTCTGGCTCTTGCTCTGCCCAAAACCGCAAGAAACTACAAAAGGTCATGAGTGCAGCCCAATCCATCGCGCAAACCAGCCTCCCATCCATTGACCTTGTCTACACTTCCCGCTGCCTCGGCAAAGCAGCCAGCATAATAACAACTCCATGCATCCCGGACATTCTCTCTTCCACTTCTTCTGTCGGGAAAAGGATATAAAAGTCTGAGATCATGTACCAACCGACTCAAGAACAGCTTCTTCCCTGCTGCTGTCAGACTTTTGAATGGACTTACCTTGCATTAAGTTGATCTTTCTCTACACCCTAGCTATGACTGTAACACTACATTCTGCACTCTCTTGTTTCCTTCTCTATGAACGGTATGCTTTGTCTGTATAGCGTGCAAGAAACAATACTTTTCACTGTATACTAATACATGTGACAATAATAAATCAAATCAAAGAAATCTATCTTGTTCACTAATATCCTATAGGGGAGGAAAGCTGCTGCCCCAACGGGGTTGGGTCTGTTTGTGACACCAGCTTCACAGAGCTTGGCTCCTAACTGCCTTCTGAAATGGTCTGACAAGTCACTCAGTCACATTGAAACCATTGCGTAAAATTATAATCTACATGAACTGCAGTTGTTGGCTCACTGCGGCAGATGGTGGCTCACTGCGACCTTCCCAAGCAAAGTTGTAATGGCTTTGCCAGAGATGCCTACATCCTGTGAAGAAATTAAACATTTCCCCTCATCGCGTCATGCGTACGCCTCTGTCTGACTCAATGGGCTGAATTTTACCGGTCCTGTGGTCGATAGCTGTGCAGGAGTGGATGGCTTGGGGCGGGAGGGCCGGGGGGGGGGGGGGGGGGGGGGGGCGGGCGGGGGGGGGGGGGGTGGTGGCAGGTGGTGCTGTAGAAAGTGACAACATCTCTGTGGCATCTTCTCACCTCTTAACACTGTCCCCATGAACCCCGTCCCACTGATCCATCTCCAATAAAAATAAAATTGGGAAAAAAATCTACAAACTGTTTTCTAAAGGAGATCTGCTGCTTGGGTTCATTGTTGATTCACCAGGATTCTATTTTCACTTTTAAAATTCTGTTCAAATGAGGAAGATCTGCAGCTAAATAAAATACATATTGTCCTTGTTGAAAGCATGTTTAACTTTTATTGCTGCATGAATATTACATGCAACGTGTGTGTGTATGTGTGTGTGTGTTCGTGCACATTTTTGTGCATGTGTGTACATGTGTTTGTGTGTGTGCATGTGTGCATGCATGCATGTGTGTGTGTATGTGTGTGCGCACATGTATGTGAGTGTGTGTGCCTGCATGTCTGTATATGTGTGTGTGCATGTGTTTGTGTACGCATGCGTGTCTTTATGCTGTGTGTATGTGCGTGTGTATGTGCATGTGTATGTATGTGTTTGTGTCTGTGTGTGTGCGAATGTGTGTGTGTTTGTGTGTGCGGATGTATACAATGGGAGCTCTCTGAGACAATAGCTCTGCCTGTCTAAAGCACAGATGAAATTAAAAGTGCTCTGAAAGTGATAAAAGAGAAACATGATTTCTGTCAATAACGCGTCTGTGTTTCTCCAGAATGACTCGCTGAAAACTGACTGAATTATCGTCAACTAAAATGAACTTGCACAGTGCTGTGTGTATTCTTTGTGTAATTAGGACACTGTGCTTGGAATTACTTAAATCATGATAAATGTTTTTTCTCTTAATGTATAGTGAAATGTCACTCGAGTTCATTGATGTAAGCAGGTAATGAGTGACGAGAAAAGGGTCGTTGATCATTGTCTGACTGGAATGCAATATTTCTGATGTTTACAGTGCTATTCAAAAATGATGAGAGTGGGAACATTCAATTTTTAAATGTTGGGATCAAAATACAGAGGAGAGAGAGCCATTTTTTAATCAATAATTGATCAATTTACAAAATTACCAAGTCAAAATAAAACATTTATTATTGCTACTTTTAAACTTGTGATGCATTGTTACCATAGATACTTCCATGGAAATGTTGTTCACTTTCTCATGATTGTATCATCTTACCTTTGTGTACTTGAGAATTATTGTCCACATTGAACATAAAAGAAAAAGCAGAAGTGTTGAAATTATAGGCGCAAATCTTTCCAGCAGGGTCATAATCCAGCAGAAGCTGCAACACCCCCACACCCCGCCCATTTTTTTGTAACATGATCCGCCATATCCTGTAAGAGTTCAAATCTTTCAACTGTCCATAACTGAGAAGTTATGGACAGAAGGTAAATGTGTCAGGGGGTCGGGTGGGTAGGGTCATGAGCTTGGGTCAGGTTGGGGGGAAGCCAGATGTTGAGTCAGATGGTCAGGGGATGGAGTCTGGAGCCTACTTGAAACAGTCAGGTTGGGGGCCAGTCGGTGTCACCGTAGCAACAATTGCATGCTTTTGCAATTACATTGTTAGGCTAATTGCCTTATTAAAGACAGGTAATGGTTATTGACCCAACCTCCAAAAGAGACTTCAGAAGCGGAGTGGAGGACATGCCCCTCTCTACATCAACTGGGATGAAGTATGTCCGGGGAGTGTGGGGTCGTTGATTATGCTGGCTGCTTTTCTGAGGCAGCGGGAAGTGTCAGTAAATGGGAAGTTGGTTTGTGTGATGGACTGGGCTACGTTCACAACCCTTTGTAGTTTCTTGCAGTATTGGCCATACAAAGCTGTGATACATTCAGAGCTTCAAGTTTCTATGTGTCCAAATCACCAACAACCTTTCCGGATCCCTCCACGCTGATGCCATAGAATCATCATAGAATCATAGAAACCCTACAGCACAGAAAGAGGCCATTCGGCCCATCGAGCCTGCACCGACCACAATCCCACCCAGGCCCTCCCCCCATATCCCTACATATTTTACCCACTAATCCCTCTAACCTACGCATCCCAGGACACTAAGGGGCAATTTTAGCATGGCCAATCAACCTAGCCTGCACATCTTTGTACTGTGTGAGGAAACCGGAGCACCCGGAGGAAACCCACGCAGACATGGGGAGAACGGGCAAACTCCACACAGACAGTCACCCAATGCCAAGAGGTATTAATTAACAGTGTTCATCACTAGAGTCTGGGCTGCTTAGTGGCTCAGTGGTTAGCACTGCTGCCTCACAGTGCCAAGGACCCAGGTTCGATTCTGGCCTTGGATGACTGTCTGTGTGGAGTTTGCATGTTATCCCTGTGTCTGCGTGGTTTTCCTCTGGGTGCTCTGGGTCCCACGCTCCAAAGACGTGCAGGTTAGGTGGACTGGCAATGCTAAATTGCCCCTTAGTTCGCGTGTGTCAGTGTGGCTATGGTTGATGTGGTTCTTGTGCCCCTCAAGCTATAAGCCCCTGGCAATGGACCAATAACCTGTTCCAGAAATAATTAGCTACTTTAGCTACTAAAGTCTGGAAAGGTTGAGAGAGAGAGAGGTCACTCGAGATTGAAAACAGAGCAACCTGATCTGATATTCTTGAAGCCAAGTGTTTGGCTATGTCGTTATTAACATTCACGCCCTCCACTACTTCTGCTATCCTCATGAGCACAAGATACTGTAAATGACACTGCATTTCAACCACAATTTTGCGCAAGCCCTTCTCATGTTGAGGAAAAGGGCGAGAGAAGCTAAATTTATTTTTCCACTGACCTGATAAGCGTGAGAGATCGAATTTACATAATTATGTTGTTTTTGAAAATAATGAGGAAAGACTTGATGAAGAAGTTATCATTCTGAAACTCTTATCCTGTAGTAATGTCAGCCAGCTGAATGGAAGGAATCTGTTGATCCTCACTTTGCCTTCTTTTGTATTCAAGCCACTTAACAAAGCCAGATCTTAATTGTTAATTATGAGTGGGAGCAGGCAATAGGGACTGGTGTAAGGCCACTATACCCTCAAAAGACAGATGATGTGTCACTTGTGTGAAGTTGACAGCATGCGTGGGTTTCCTCCAGGTGCTCCGGTTTCCTCCCACATTGCAAAGACATTCAGGTTAGGTGGACTGCCCATGCTAAATTGCCCCTTAGTTTGTGTGTGCGAGTGTGACTATGGTTGGTGTGGTGTCATGCCCCTTAGGCTAGAAGCCCCGAGCAACAGACTAATAACCTGTTCCAAGAATAATTAGCTACGGAAATTGGTGTTTTGTCGTATAACGGGCAACAAAATGTTCATTATGTACTCACCATATTGGTAAAAGCAAAGAAATGGTGAGGTCAGAGTCTACTAAAACAGGGAAATTGGAATAGGGTCTGGGTGGGATTGAGGTTGGTGTAGACTAGATGGGCCGAATGGCTAGCTTCTGCATTGTAGGAATTCTATTCTATGAAAGAGTTACAATTGGTGGTGCCACAGGTGGGTGACAATATTATGATAAGGCTTCAGCCTCAATTTCATGTGAGTCTAGGACTTCCAACTTCTGATGTGCACTAATATCTCACTGGCCCTTTTGTCCCCAGAAAAGACCAAAAAAATTTTTTTTTAAAGTTTTTTTTGGACAATGGTTTTATCTGATCTCACCTTCCTAATGAGAGGATTTGAGTTTCGGAATAGAGATGCTTTACCGCAATTGTATAGGGCCTTGGCGAGGCCACACTTGAAGTATTGTGTGCGATTTTGGTGTCCTTATCTGAGGAAAGATGTCCTTGTTATAGAGGAGCTACAGCGAAGGTTTCGCAGGCTGATTCCTGGGATGGCAGGTTTGTCTTATGAGAAGAGACTAAGTCGGTTAGGATTATATTCATTGGAGTTTAGAAGAGTGAGAGGGAATCTCATAGAAACTTATAAAATTCTAACGATTAGACAGGGCATTTTCAGAAAGAATGTTCCCGATGGTGGGGGAGTCCAGAACGAGGGGTCAGAGTTTGTGGATAAGGGGACTTTTAGGACTGAGGTGAGGAGAAATTTCTTCACCCAGAGAGAGATAATTTCAAGAAGAAATTGGATATTGCTCTTGGGGCTAAAGGGATCAAGGGATATGGGGGAAAGGGGAGATCAGGATATTGAATTTGATGATTAGCCATGATCATAAAGAATAGTAGAGCAAACTCGAAAAGGCGAATGGCCTAATCCTCCTTCTATTTTCGATGTATGTTTTTATGTATGTCACACACTTTAGGCCTTATTTCATGTTGGCGATGTTTATCCAACTCAGGAGTGAATGGATGCAACATATGAGCTCCACCAAAACTTTTGAATGCAACTTCATTGAGGCGATGATTTAATAAACTTACCCTGTGTATGCTCATCCATTGAAAAACTTCACAATGTCATGTATCTCAGATATTTCTCTTTGTTTCAAATAATTATTATTATGGAAGTTTGTTGATGTCAGATATTAAACTTTTAAAAAAAGGCAGTTTCAACTGTGCAAACAAAGACACTGACTTAACGGGGCTGCAGAGGTCACTTGACATGTCAGCAGCTGCAAGTTGGTCCAGTTTTTGGAAGTTTCTGATATGGTTTGTAATTGGGACATGTCCAAGCAATCCTCTTGTGGAATTTCACAGATAGACTAAAACTTTAAATGGCTGCCGTTATTTGCATCACAATAATGGCTACATCCAACCTCTGTCAGGCTGGAGATGGAGAATCTACAAAGACAAGTTTAAGCTGTTGATATTCCTCTTGCTAGCTCAGTGCATGGAGGAATGAGTCTTTCAAAGTGATGGTTTAAATATTAAAAATGGATCAACTAGGTCATGACACAAAAACAGCAGGAGATCGGACAGAATGAGAGAGTCCATTAAGCAGAGGGAGTTCAGAGACAGAGAGAAAGAGAGAGAGAGGGCCCACAAAGCAACGGTTCAGAGAGAGCGAGAGAGAGAGAAAGAGAGAGAGAGAGATCGCATAAAACAGCGGGCGTTCACAGAAAGAGAGCGAGAAAGTGACAAAGAGGAAGAGAGAGCGAAGAGAGAGAATGAGAAAGAGAAAGGGAGGAAGAGAGAGAGAAGAGAGAGAGCGAGAGAGAGAGAGAGCCCATGAAGCAGCCAGTGTTCACAGAGAGGGAGGGAGAGAGAGAGAGAGAGGAGGAAGAGGAGAGAGAGAGCCCATAAAGCAGTGGGTGATCAGAGAGAGAGAGAGAGAGAGCAAGAGAGAGAGGGAGAGAGAGAACTCATAAAGCAACAGAAGTTCAGAGAAAGAGAGAGGGAAAGCTTCTTAAGCAGCGAAGTGTGAACAAAATGGGAATCCTCGTACACGTCCTCACCTGGTTTTAACATTGCTAATCAATTTTCATAGAAGCTTTCTTCCTGAAGATTAAAAGATTTTTTTTAGCAGATACCTGATTATTTCTGTTTTAAGTAACAAATTATTTCCAAATTATGATCGATTTTATTCTGCAGAGAAACAATCTCCGTGGTGGACAAGATTTAATAATGGACATGAGAGAAAAGGAGCTTCAAATCACTTTGAAATCTCGCTCCTGTAATATTTGCTCAAATTAACTATGATGCACTGGACCCAAAATTGTGTTTAACCCAAGGATTAAAGGGAAGTTATTGTATGGCCACTTATTATGAGGGGCTGGATTTTATGCCCCTCACCAGCATATTTAAAGCTGTGGTGGGGTGGGGTGGAGGGGTGGGGGGTGGTGGTGCTTGTAAAATGCAGTCCATTGCCTGCCCACTGCCTTCCTGCCCATCTCCTACCTGTCACCCATTTATGGGAGCTGGTGGAGGCAATGGGCAGAATGTCCAACCTTAGAGCCGATGGAGGTCCGTAACTGGTGAACAAATGGCTACTCATCCCATCCCTGCCGCTATTTCACCCGCAGAAGGGGAGGTCCACGCCAAGCAGGTAGCCTGGCAGCTTTTAATGTGTGGGCTGGTGTCGGGCAAGAGGTGATCTCCTCTCCGGCAGCCAGGTGTTTTGTGGGTTGGGTCCTGACCAACTATTCAGCTGGGTGGGTGGGAGTACGGCACCCTATAGGATCCATCCCAGTGTTCCTGTTCAATGTTTTCCAATAATTTATCAATGGATTGGCAAGAAAATCTTTTATCAGAGGCCCATCGTGTCAGTTTATTGCAAGAGAAATGAAGAAAAATGTTTGCTTACTTTACTTCAGTGTTCACAGTGGAAAAGGACCTTGGTAGTTGCAGTGCAGACTTGCAGTGGACTGAGAAGATTGAGCATGTGGGCATTAGGAAAGAGGATGTGTTGGAGCTGTTGAAAAGCATCAAGTTAGATAAATTGCCGGGACCGGATGGGATGTACCCCAGGTTACAGTGACAGGTGAGGGAAGAGATTGCTGATCCTCTGGCGATGATCTTTGCATCGTCAATGGAGACGGGAGAGGTTCCGGAGGATTGGAGGATGGCGGATGTGGTTCCGTTATTCAAGAAAGGGCGAAGAGATAGCCCAGGAAATTATAGACCGGTGAGTCTAACCTCAGTGGTAGGTAAGTTGATGGAGAAGATCCTGAGAGGCAGGATTTGTGAACATTTGGAAAGGAATAGTATGATCAGAAGTAGCCAGCATGGCTTTGTCCGAGGCAGATCATGCCTTACGAGTCTGATTGAGTTTTTTGAAGATGTGACTAGACACTTAGACGGGGGAAGAGCGGTAGATGTGGTTTATATGGATTTCAGTAACGCGTTTGATAAGGTGCCCCATGCAAGGCTAATGGAGAAAGTGAAGGGGCATGGGATACAAGGGGATGTTGCTTTGTGAATTCAGAACTGGCTTGCCCACAGAAGGTAAAGAGTGGTTGTAGATGGGTCTTTTTCAGAGTGGAGGTCGGTCACCAGTGGGGTGCCCCAGGGATCTGTTCTGGGACCCTTGCTCTTTGTGATTTTTATAAATGACCTGGATGAGAAAGTGGAAGGATGGGTTGGCAAGTTTGCTGATGACACAAAGGTTGGAGGTGTTGTGGATAGTGTAGTGGGATGTCAGCAGTTGCAACGAGACATAGATAAGATGCAAGACTGGGCGGTGAAGTGGCAGATGGACTTCAACCCAGATAAGTGTGTGGTGGTTCATTTTGGCAGGTCGAATAGGATGGAAGAATATAATATTAAGGGTAAGACGCTTGGCAGTGTGGAAGAACAGAGGGATCTTGGGGTCCGGGTTCATAGGACGCTCAAAGCGGCGTCGCAGGTAGAGGCTGTGGTTAAGAAGGTGTATGGAATACTGGCCTTCATCAATAGAGGAATTGAGTTTAGAAATCGGGAGATAATGCTGCAGCTGTATAGGACCCTGGTCAGACCCCACCTGGAGTACTGTGCCCAGTTCTGGTTGCCTCATTACAGAAAGGATGTGGAAGCTATAGAACGGGTGCAGAGGAGATTTATGAGGATGTTGCCGGGATTAAGTGGTATGCCTTATGAGGATAGGTTGAGAGAGCTAGGTCTATTCTCCTTGGAGAGGCGAAGGATGAGAGGTGACCTGATAGAGGTGTATAAGATGTTGAGAGGTATTGATAGAGTGGATTCTCAGAGGCTTTTACCCAGGGCTGAAATGGTTGTCACGAGAGGACACAGGTTTAGGGTGCTGGGGAGTAGGTATAGAGGAGATGTTAGGGGTAAGTTTTTCACTCAGAGGGTGAGGGGTGCGTGGAATCGGCTGCCGGTAGTGGTGGTGGAAGCGGATTCGATTGAGTCTTTTAAGAGACTTTTGGATATGTTCATGGAGGTTAGTAAGATAGAGGGTTATAGATGAGCCTAGAAGGTAAGGAAATTGTTCGTCGCAACTTGTGGGCCGAAAGGCCTGTTTGTACTGTAGCTTTTCTATATTCTATGTTCTATGTTCTCTATAAGAATATGTAATATGCTTTATGGTCTCCCTTTTTCTCTGAACACCCATCATTTTATGGGCTTTCTCTCTCTCTCTTTCTGAGCTTTCAGGGCTCTCTCTTTCTGCCCACGTGCCCATTAGAAGCATCCCTCCTTCAAGGTCATACACCCTCTTTCCCCCAACCCCCTCCCCCCCGCTGGCATGTGAGTCTTTACCGGGATATTGGGTTCATGTCACACTATCTGTAACCCCCACAACTTGCCTGGATGTGCAAAATCTCACGAACTGTCCTGTCTGGAGACAATACACATCTCTTTAACCTGTGCTTAATGCTCCCTCCACTCACATTGTCTGTACCTTTAAGACTTGATAAGCTGTAAAGACTCACATTCCAATCATTATTCATGTAAATTGAGTTTGTGTCTTTGTGCCCTGTTTGTGATCAGAACTCCCACCCACCTGACGAAGGAACAGCCTGTTCTGAAAGCTAGTGGCTTTTGCTACCAAATAAACCTGTTGGACTTTAACCTGGTGTTGTAAGACTTCTTACTGTGTTTACCCCAGGCCAATGCCGGCATCTCCACATCAGGAATTTCTTTTACCAGAGACCCACAGTGTAATTTTATTGCAAGTGAAAAAATGCCTAATGTTTGATCTTTTTTTTACAGAAGAACACATCATGAAACAAGTCTTTAAAGTTCTCTTGTTACTTGTACTCAGCTGACAACCCGGTAGAGAGTTGCAGATCTTGTTTTGATCTTTCTAATCTTGGTGGTTCAGTAAGAGTTAGGACATGTCAGGGTGATACCACCAACCACGTTTGGCTAATCATGACGGTTTTTTTCGCCCAAGTGAAATGCCAGGTGACTGCCTTCAAAGAGGAAAGGGAATCTGTGCTCCATACGAGGTTGTAAAAGTCTTCAAGGAAAATAAAGCTTTTCTTTGCAAAGCTTGCCAATCATGCCCATTTTGAAACTGCCCACAGCAGGTTACCCTCCAAGTCCATGTTACACTTCCTTTGGAGTCTTTGCAGCTTATTAAATTTGGGTATTCACAAAACCAAAGATCCGCAGAGAGGGACCTTGCCTGTGAAGACTGCCAGATAAATCTCTCCACAAGAGATGAAAAGCAAAGTTGCGAATGCTGAGCAGCTGAAATGGAAACAGAAAATGCTACAAGTGCACAGCAGGTCGGTCAACATCTAAAAGAAAAAAAGTAGGCTAACATTTCAAATAGACCGTTCAATAGTTCTGGAGAAAGCCACGTGCTTTAGAAACTTCCAGAAAAATGAGTCCAGATAATTTATTTTATTTAAATGCTACAGTAATGATCAATTAGGAAGCCAGTAAAGCAGTCGACTTTGAAAAGATAACAAGTGATGATTTATTCAATATGCGATTGTTTGATGCGGATATTCTGAGATGCCCCCCCCCCTTTTGTTTAAGAAAACATCCTGTTAATTTAAATAATAGTTAACGATCGTCTGATAATTCATTTAGTTTGATTAAGATTGCAATCAGCAAGAGTTTGCAAGATGGAGTTTGCAAGTGAAGGATAACCAAAAGTGTATCAGTAAAACAGAAAATACTGGACACATATAGAAAAGGCAATCAGTATTTGTAGAGAGAACAACTGTCTCCACGATAATGACTAGTGTTTCCAACATTTTTTCTTTGGCTTCACAGTTCCAGCAGTTGATTTGATTTTGATTTGATTTATTATTGTCACATGTATTAGTATACGGTGAAAAGTATTGTTTCTTGCGCGCTATACAGACAAAGCGTACCATTCATAGAGAAGGAAACGAGAGAATGCAGAATGTAGTGTTACAGTTAGTGTTATAGCTAGGATGCAGAGAAAGATCAACTTAATGCAAGGTAGGTCCATTCAAAAGTCTGACGGCAGCAGGGAAGAAGCTGTTCTTGAGTCGGTTGGTACGTGACCTCAGACTTTTGTATCTTTTTCCCGACGGAAGAAGGTGGAGGAGAGAATGTCTGGGGCAGCAGTTCATTTGAGCTCAATTACTTTTATAAAACAAGTTATTTAAAACTCTAATATAATTGGATTTCAATTAAAATAAGATTTAAGTAATAACTTTGCACAAACAACCCTGAGCGGAATGTTTCCATCCCGCCCGCCATGGGAATCATAGCGGGCAGGGATGGACCATGCAAAGTTGACCACAGGTGGGATTTTCCTCCTTTGGGGCGAAGGTGGCCGGAAAATCTTGCCCCATGGCAATTTCATAATGAATGACAATCTTTGCATTTTCATTATAAAAAGGCAAACCGAAATGCTCGCTTTCATTTACATATGAACAAGGCGCAGGAGTAGGCCATTCAGCCCCTCGAGCCTGCTCTGCCATTGAATAAGAGCAGGGCTGATCTGATAGTAAACGCTCATCATCCCCTGTTTACTAAAGTCCTATCCTCCTCTGCCTTACAAATATGCAACAATTCTGCTTCCACTGCCTTATCATTGAATCCCTACAGCGCAGAAGGAGGCCATTCGGCCCATCAAATCTGCACCGACCTCAATCCCACCCACGCCCACTCCCGTAACCCCACATATTATTTACCCTGCTGTCAGGGTAAATCCCCCTGACACTAAGGGTCAATTCAGCATGGCCAATTAACCTAACTCGCACATCTTTGGACTGTGGGAGGAAACCGGAGCACCCGGAGAAAACCCATGCAGGCACGGGGTGAACGTGCAAACTCCACACAGACAGTGACCCAAGCCTGGAATCGAACCCTATGAGGCAGCAGTGCTAACCACTGTGCCACCATGCTGCCTTGTCAGGAAGAAAGTTCTAAACGCTCACAACTGTCTGAATGAAAACATTTCGCCTCATCTCCATTTTAAATCAGCAATTTTAAACTGTGACCCCTAATTCTAGATTCTACCACAAGAGGAAACGTCCTCTCCACATCCACCCTGTCATCAATATCCCTCAGGATCTTAGATGTTTCAATCAAGTTGTCTCTTGTTCTTCTAAACTCCAATGGACACAAGCCTAGCTTGTCCAACCTTTCGTCATAAGACAGCCCACCCATTCCAGCGAATAGCCTGATAAACCTTCTCTGGACTGCTTCCAGTGCATTTCCATCCTTCCTTCAATAAGGTGACCAATACAGTATACAAGACTCTGAAAACAGTCTCACCAATGCCCTGCACAACCGAAGCATAACCCCCCCAATTCTGTGTTAAGTTCCCCTTGCAGTGAATGATAACATTTTGTTAACTTTCTTTATTGCTTGCTGTAACTGCATACGAGCCTTTTGTGTTTCATTTACTAGGACATCCAGGTCTCTCGACACCTCAGAGCTCCGCAATCTCTTACCATTTAGATGATACGTTTCTATTTTATTCTTACGACCAAAATGGACAATTCCACATTTTCCCACATTATGCTCCATATGCAGATCTTTGCCCACTCGCTTAACCTGTCTACCACTTTCTGTATCCTCCTTATGTCCTCTTCACAACTCCTACCTATCTTTCTATCATCAGCAAATTTGGCAACCATCCCTGCATCCAAGGCATTCATATACATTTGTAGACAGTTGAGGCTGCAGCACTGATCCCTGTGCACACCACTCAGTACATCTTGCCAACCAGAAAAATACCCATTTATGCCTACTCTGTTTCCTGTTAGCCAGCATATCTTCTATCCATGCCTCTAGAACGTGAACTTTTATTTTTCACAGTAACCTTTGATGTAAAACTTTAATAGATGCCTTCTGGAAATTTAAGTACAGTACATCTACAGGTTCTCCTCTATCCACAGTACAGTTTACTTCCTCAAAGAACTCCAATACGTTGGTTAAACATGATTTCCCTTTCAGGTAAATGTGGGAGGAAGCTGGAGCACCCAGAGGAAACCCACGCGGACACATGCAAACTCCACACTAGACAGTGACCCAAGCCGGGAATCAAACCTGGGTTCCTGGCGCTGTGAAGCAGTCGTGCTAACCACTGTGCTACCGTGCCACTGTTGTTTGCTGTCTCTAAAATTTTCATGATGCCGGCGTTGGACTGGGGTAAACACAGTAAGGAGTCTAACAACACCAGGTTAAAGTCCAACAGGTTTATTTGGTAGCAAACACCACTAGCTTTCGGAGCGCTGCTCCTTCGTCAGGTGAGTGAGTCACCTGACGAAGGAGCAGCGCTCCGAAAGCTAGTGGCGTTTGCTACCCAAAAAAACCTGTTGGACTTTAACCTGGTGTTGTTAGACTCCTTACTGTCTAAAATTTTCAAACAGAATAAAGACTTAAAATGGCTGAATCTATGGGGGTAGTTTTTCCGTCCACGGGAATCGTAGTGGGCGGGGGGGAGGGGGGGGGGGGAAGTGGGAGCAGACCATCCAAAAGTGCGTTGATCTCGGGATTTTCCAGTTTTGGGATGAGCGCTTGTGATGCCCTGCTGTTTGACAGCACAAGCTCTTGCCTTGAACCTATGTGGTTTCACTCTAGGCACTGTGGTATTTACCAGTGGTAGCACCATCGTTACAGAGATAGTGATTGGCAGGCTCTCGATTTCACAAATTACTTTAAATAAGTAAATGTATACTGTTATATCATGGCATTTTGGGATACATCGCTGAAAAAAAAATTATAGCAGAGAAATTAATGGACACATGATTAACATGTTTCATAATATGAATTAATTTGATATTTTAGTGCAGCTCAAGCCAAATCTGGTAACGTTTGTATTCAAACAACTCAAAGTTGAATGTTAGAAAGAGATATTAATAATGCCACCAGCAGTTATACTATTTTAACAGAGGCACCAACCTGTTTTGTTTCATCCAAATAAAACCATGCTTCTAAGAAAATTTCAAATCAGCTGATTTGATATTGTGTGGAAAAGTGTATCAGCTAGTTTTATTATTAGTGTCACAAGTAGGCTTACATTAACAATGCAATGAAGTTACTGTGAAAATTTCCTAGTCGCCACACTCCGGCGTCTGTTCGGGTACACTGAGGGAGAATTTAGCATGGCCAATGCACCTAACCAGCATGTCTTTCAGACTGTGGGAGGAAATCAGAGCACCCGGAGGAAACCCACGCAGACACAGGGCGAATGTGCAGACTCCACACAGACAGGGACCCAAGTGGGGAATCGAACCCAGGTCCCTGATGCTGTGAGGCAGCAGTGCTAACCATTGTGCCACCGCGCCACCCTTAGCTAATATCACTGACAGAAAATTCTTGGCTTCATTTTTTTTTGTACTGAATTTTTTTTATCAGCTAAACAACTGATTCCAATGTTCCAGCCTGCACAATAAGAACCCACATTCACAGGTTAGGCTGTGACACCAGTTTTGTATTCGAGGTGTTGTTCTGAAATTAGGTTTGTTTGCATCTTCAATTGGCTCACTGATGATGGGTTTTGTTTGTCCATTGCCTCCCCTCCTTTAAAGGAAATTCAGGCCATTGTCAGGTATCTTAACCTATCGTCTCATTGACTCAGCTCAAAAGGGTTAAGTCACTCTCCGTGTTGTTAATAACTGAGCACTTGAGTCTCTTCATACAACCTGCACAGTCTATTCGACTCTCAGTGTCTGTCAGCTATTCAGCTCAGGAATAACACTACTGCCCACAGAGAAGCTTAAAAAAAATCCAGCCACGAATGGGAAAGGTAAGTGTGGTTGAAGATCAAAGACACTCAGATGAATGAATTTCACCTTGAAGAGGCTCAAGTCTTCAATAAACTGCGATGCATTGACTTCCCAGAGAAGGTTAATCCACTGCTGCCAACTTCATTGCTGAAGCAGCTGTGGAGATAGTGTGTGGAATTAGAAATTAGATGTCACTTTCTGCAGCAGAAGCACTTCAATTAAGCTTCTTGCAAAGCACGAGCGACCATTCATTTGCACTTACTTGTAGGTTTGCAAACACACAAGCAGCTGGACCAGTTCACCATTAATCATTAAAAATATTACTTGTAAATTTTTCGAGGACTATGTTGTCATACACTGCAGTCGTTAACATCTTTGTTTAGAATTTGTTCTTTATATGATGGAGAGCTGACTGTGGCTTATATGGAAGTAATCATTTCAAGTGTTTGTGGTGACATAAACCATGAGAGTAAAGCTTTCTGTAGTTTATGATCTGGAGATGCCGGCGTTGGACTGGGGTGGGCCCAATAAGACATCTCACAACACCAGGTTAAAATCCAACAGGTTTATTTGTATTCATGAGTTTTCGGAGCAAGTGACCTGATGAAAAAGCAGCGCTCCGAACGTTCGTGATTCCAAATAAACCTGTTGGATTTTAACCTGGTGTTGGTCTTACTCATCTATGATCGTCAGCCTTTTCCCTGGATTCAATCGCTTC
Organism: Mustelus asterias; assembly: GCF_964213995.1. Classification (NCBI taxonomy): domain Eukaryota; kingdom Metazoa; phylum Chordata; class Chondrichthyes; order Carcharhiniformes; family Triakidae; genus Mustelus; species Mustelus asterias. Next base: position 26,972,359 of record NC_135827.1, read on the forward strand.
CAGTCATTCTATTAATCGTAATGAATCTGCGGTTTGCAATGTGAAATAAGGGGCACCATGCTATCGGCCATTCACACCACACTCCCGCTGCAGTGAGGTCAGAGATTTTGGCAACCAGTCAAATCTCTGTTCACTGCAGCGGGGATGGGAAAATCCCACTTATGTGAACGGTGGCAAGATTCCAACCAACAAAAGTGGGAATGAAATGAGAATGGGCTGGAGGAAGGGGTGCTGCAGACAGAGTGGGCTGGTTATTTTCATCTGATTCGTACCATCAACTTTTGAGGGGGGGTTGGTGACCTTTAACTGGGAGATGAACTCAAGTATCTTCCAGTTTGAGAGGAAGGAATTCCTTTAATATGAACTGCCATGTGCTGCATTTTTAGCCAACAGTGCGACACCCTTCTTCACTTTGTTTTCAACTTATCAATATTGTTTTCCACATTGACAAACTAATGGATGCAGAAACAAAGAACATTTTAGCTTCCTTGCTAAGGTTAGCTTCTTTTTGAGAAACATCTTGACAGGTCATGGTGATGTCAGTTCTAAATTTTGGGTCTTATGAATTTAGAAGCCAGCAAGGTTTAATGAGAACATAAGAACATAAGAAATAGGAGCAGGAGTAGGCCATTTGGCCCCTCGCACCTGCTCCGCCATTTAATAAAATCATGGCTAATCATTTCGTGGACTCAGCTCCACTTACCCGCCCGCTTACCATAACCCTTAATTCCTTCACTGTTCAAAAATCTATCCATCTTTGCCTTAAAGACATTCATTGAGGTACCCTCAACTGTTTCACTGGGCAGGGAATTCCACAGATTCACAATTCACGAGGGGTCATGGGCTCAAGGTGAGAGGGGCGAGGTATAACTCAGATATCAGAGGGACGTTTTTTACACAGAGAGTGGTGGGGGCCTGGAATGCGCTGCCAAGTAGGGTGGTGAAGGCAGACACGCTGGCATTGTTTAAGACTTACCTGGATAGTCACATGAGCAGTCTGGGAATGGAGGGATACAAACGAATGGTCTAGTTGGACCAATGAGCGGCACAGGCTTGGAGGGCTGAAGGGCCTGTTTCCTGTGCTGTACTGTTCTTTGTTCTTTGCTCTTTGTATTACATTTTTCAATCTCCTCTTGCATTTTGGAAGTTGGGCCCACATAAAATGCAAACAACATCCCTCCAGGCCTCACCCCTCAACCCCATACAGTCCCCATGCCCCATCTAAGCCAACCTATGCCACTTCATGCCCCTCCGCATACTCCCCTTGGCCCCTCGCATCTCCTATACCCTCCACCTCCCCATTGCCCCTATACCCAACTTATTGCCATCCATGCCCCCACCCACCACCCTTATCCCCTCCATGTCAACTCACCGAGTATCCTTTAACAATTCTTTAACAGCTTGACAGTTCCTTGATAGCTGAACAGTTCCAATGAGTTTATGCACTTTGTAAACACAATCAGATTGACTTTTAACAATTCTGAAGAATGCATTGCCTCTCTCAAAGTCTATCCAAACAAATCTATCAAGCTCAGACCTCCTCTTACCTGGCCTAATCTTTGCAGTCCAGGTTTCACACTTTTGGCTTACCAAAATTCCACTTCAGAGGAGGCAGCTGGTGAACGAAATGGTCAGCTGCCTGAGTATACCATGTGAACCCCGACCTGACTCCAGACCCACCCTCGCGAAAATAGAAAATGCCATGTTTGGGCACTGGACTTTGAATTTCCAGCATTTTAACCATAGTGGAGCCTCTCCAGCACAGTAAAACTCTGGGCCTCAATCTCAGTTTAATTACATTGAATGATGGAGCATCTACCACCCTCTGGGTGTAGAAAATTCCAAAGATTGACAGGCCTTTGAGTGAAGTACTTTCTCTATATCTCAGCCCTAAATAATCAGGCACCTATTTCACCCCTCCGTACCCACTGTGAGGAACGTAAAGTGCAGCCCAATGGCTTTGTGGGGCTCCCAACCTGAGGTCAATTTGAGGTCACAATGGCAATTTATTTTTGAACCTTTGCGCCTTTGATTTTTTTTCCCCCCAATTGATTTTGTGTGAAATCGAGACCTTTTACAACAGCCGCAAACCTTGGTGAGAATTTGTCTAAAGGTCGCTGAAGATGTCTGTAATAGTCTCAATTAAGTCTAACGGTCTTTACCTGTCAGAAGCATCTGGAAACGATTGCCGGCTTCAAACGCCACTTATACTGTGCCAGAGTGATTTTGTTCTCAATATCCCGGAGAAAATGTTTCTTTTTTTTTGTCAGCTATCAAAGCCAGGTAGGGTCAGCCAGGAAGGTGACCACAATGTGGAGTTTTCACTTAGTCAAGGAGTAGTTATTATAGCAAATCTGTCATGAACTGTAGCACCATCGAATTCTACAGTTAGCCACCTTTTCACTTGTCTTTTAGAACAACAGTTACATTCTGCTGTCAGACCCTCACCAGCATGTATTATATTTTGGAGTGGCAGCTACTTTTTATTCTTTCTGACAGCCCAATTACGCGCAGCGCACCTTTGTGCCAGTCAGGAGAGAGCCAGCAGCCCACATCATGGAATATCGGCACTGCTGCCGATGGATTTGTACGTTTGCCTCAGTGCATGTTGATATCAGCTCCCTGTTCCTTCCAAAGTCAAATTATTGGCAAAAAGCACGTCTGATCTTCAGTCTGAAAGACATGAGGACGGAGGAGTCAATGGTATTGTTTGCTAGATGGATGTTTAAACTGGTCTGAATTAATTGCAATTTAGCAAGGCCAATCCACCTAACCTGCACATCTTTGGATGATTATATCTCTCCGGCTCCTCACAGCCCATAGTAGTTCATCAGAGGAGGATTCATTGAAGCCAGGTTTAGAGTTTGATTTTCCAGCCGCCATATCCCATTTGTACAGTGCCAAAAGACTGTGGTTAAAGTCAGTGGGGCAAATTTGACATCTAGGCCCCATTACCTGAGAGGCAGGGTTGTTGGTGAGAGGGGCGCGGGGGGGGGGGGGGGGGGGGGGGGGGCGTTGGGGTGGGGGGGGAGGATGGTGGGGGAGGTCTAGTGTGAGTCCCTAAACCCATAAATTCAGAATATCCATCTGTGACATTTTAACACAGCCAGTTCATTATCATGTTACTTACTGAAATGCTGATTGAGTAAGAATGGGCATGATAAGAACTGTCACGACATGACCTCAACTCCACTATTTAAAGAACCAATCCAAAGGTGGAATTTGGGAAATTTGGAGTGGGAAGCAAAAGAAGATGAGGTGCGACAATGGACTTTGGACATTCAGGGCGGAATTTTCCCATCCCGGCTGCCACGGAAATCATAGCGGACGGGGCGGACCATGCAAAGGTCCATTGACCTCGGGCGGGATTTTCTGGTCTTGGGGCGAGTGTGGCCAGAAAATCAAAGTCTAAACCTGGCTTCAATGAATCCTCCTCTGATGAACTATTATGGGCTGTGAGGAGCCAGAGAGATATAGTCATCCAAAGATGTGCAGGGTAGGTGGATTGGCCTTGCTAAATTGCCCTTTAGAGACCCAAGATTTGTAGGTTAGATGGATTAGACATGGTAAATGCATGGGACTCTGGGCATAGGGTGGGGGAGAGGGCCTGGGTAAGATACACTGTCAGACAGTCAGTGCAGACTCAATGGGCCAAATGGCCTTCTTCTACACTGTAGAGATTCTATGATTCGATACCCAGCAGTGCCAGGGAATAAAATCTGCTGCTGTCACAGAGAAGGCATAGCTGGAATCTGGGCAGAAAGTTAACACCGAAATATTGAGAATGGATTTGTGAGATGCATCGGAATAATAATACCAAAAATAATTACAGGAACCATTGAGAATTCATTGCAGGTCATCTTGCTTTCAGAGAGAGAAAAAGAAGGTTCTGGCATTTTCAGTAAGCGCTCACCCTCAGAACTGAAGGATGAGAAATCAACTTTAATTATTGTAAGATTGGAAAAAAGGAAGGCAGAGTGAGAGAACCAACAGATGCACTTGTCAGTCATGGAGTAAGGAAGATTGCAGATTCCCCCCCCCTTAGAAGCACTGGTGATGGTTAAGGCTGTTTCATCAGAAGGAACTCTTCAAATGCAGACAATAAAAATATAATAAAACTTACTCCAACTTATAAATAAAAAAGAGTTTAATAAAGAAACTTCATTACTCCAAAATTTGAGGCCTCGCCCTGGGTCTATCCAAGTTCCTCACAACAAGTACTTATTTACAGTGAGTCAGCTGGTCAGCTGACCATCACATCATTCTGTAATTGGTTCCATGGTTTACTGGGTCAGTTGACCCTTACAGCTTGTTGCCAATTGGTTACATCACATCCAATACAAAGTTGTCACCGGTTACATCCTAATGAGATTCCCTTTATTTTAATTTTTTTATTCAAAATAATTTAAGACAACCATTCTCTGTAACCAATGTTTCATTGGAAGGAACTCTTCAAATGCAGACAATAAAAATATAATAAAACTTACTCCAACTTATATATCAATGAAAGAGTTTAATAAAGAAACTTTATTATTCCAAAGTTGGGGCCTCCCCCTAGGCCTAATCAAGTTTCCCACAATTCCCAACAGGTTCTTATTTACAATGAGTCAGCTGGTCAGCTGACCATCACATCATTCTGCAATTGGTTCCATGGTTTACTGGGTCAGCTGACCCTTACAACTTGTTACCAATTGGTCACATTACATCCAATACAAAGTTGTCACCAGTTACATCCTAACAAAGGCCAGGATATGCACCTATAATTGGAATCATCCTGTAATTGGGAACGTCCCATATCTGAAGGCTGCTTTTAATTTCAATTTCAATTCTCTTGCACCCTCAAAAAGAAAAAAAAAACTGGTATTTGCATAGCAGGTTTCATGACCACTGGACCTCTCAAATCGACTAACTTTCTCTCATTTAGTTTGTTCTTGCCTGGACTTCTCTGTATGGCTTTTCCTGTGTCTATGCAACCTCTGCCCATGATTAACACAAAAACAAAATGCTGGAGAAACTCAGCAGATCTGACAGCATCTGTGGAAAGGGAATAGAACCAACGCTTCGAGTCCGGATGACCCTTCATCAGAGCTGAAAGCAAAGAAGGAAAATCAGAAAAGATTTATACTTTGGGGGGCGGGGGGTGATGTAATTGAACAAAGGAAATGTAAATGATGATGATAAAGGCTGAGAAAGGTGCTAAAAGTGTCCATTCAGTGGTTGGAATGTGTGAATGGCAGGTAAAAAGTTATAGATTGTTAAGGGACTATCTGAGGAATGTGGCAGTTGGCCCCGGAGGGAGGGGGGGGGGGCGGAGGGTTGTGGGCCATGGGCTGTTTGGAGACAAGATGGAGTGCGAGATTTCAGAAGTGGAAGAATAGAAATAAAAATGAAAAGTGATAAAAATGGATGAATGAAATGAAAAGAAGAAATGAAGTAAAATAAATGGAAATGGGGAGAGTTCATGCTCTGAAGTTGTTGAACTCAATGTTCAGTCCAGAAGGCCGTCAAGTGCGAAGTCAGAAGATGTGTTGTTCCTGCAGTTTGCATCTGCAGTATTTTGCCTTTAACCCATTATTAACACATTCCTTTTAGCTTTCTGAACGTATGATTGTTATAATTAAAATGTCAAAACTTTTGAACACCAATTTTAAACTTTTTTCCAACTCCTTTGCGGTACTTACTCTGTCTCTGCGATTGGAATGGTTCCTTCTCCCTTTTCATTCCCTCGCAACCTTAATAAAATGTCTGTTTCTCACCTTTCCGTTTGATATAGGGTGACGTGCTCAAAATTTCAGAACTTGCCTTTCCTCGTTATCAAGGTTGACTAACTAGCTGTGTACCCCCAGCATGTTTCACATTTCCAGAACTCCTGGTTGTCCCTTTTTGTTATGTTGTGTGATGTACATGTTATCAGGGAGAAATTTGTGGGATAACCAAACTCTGCAAACCAATACCAGTGTATAATACCGAATTTCTCAAAGCCCATTCAGTAACTGAGGGATAAAAAAAAATCAGAATAAACTTGGGGCTTTAAGACTTGATGAGATTTTTCATCCTGACTTAATGTGGTCAATACCTTTTTTTAAAATCACTGCTTGAAGTCAGCTAATTGCTTTAATGAGAGTCAAATTATAGTTCTACTGTTGGTTCCATAATGTGTTACTGGAGCATAATGGTCCAGAGAAGTCTCTGGTTGGTGTTAATGTGTGAAACTCAATTCTGAATAAAAGTGAAGGAGAAACCAGTCCTTTTTTTGCGATCACTATCTCCATGATTTATCCCTTTTCTGCAACAAGACCTTCCCTAACAGAGCTTTCAGCTCAGAGTTTATTGAATACATGACAGAATTAACTCCTCGACTATCTCCCTTTGTTAGATACCCATGAAACTGTAATTCGATTTTAAACGTGGCTGCTCACTCTCTGTCTTGTGTTGAGGTCGATCATTTTAGCTGGCATGGCACTTAAACTGGGCAAAGGACATTAAGAAAAATAACAATGTTAAAAAGGAAAATCAGTTCTTGATTACTATCCAGTGACTTCAGTGCTAGATATTGAGCTTGCTTAAGTGGTTTGCTGATGCTCGCTGATAATGCTCAGAAATGAAGAATATGAGTGAATACCAATGACCATGATGATCTTGGAACCATTGTCGATTGTCGTAAAAAGCCATCTGGTTCATTAATGCCTTTTAGGGAAGGAAATCTGCCGTCCTTACCTGGTCCGGCCTACATGTAACTCTAGACCCAAACCAATGTGGTTGACTCTTAACTGCCCTCTGAAATGGCCTAGCAAGCCAGTCAGCTCAAGGGTAATTAGAGATGGGCAATAAGTGCTGGCCCTACCACAGATGCCCACATCCCATGAAAGAATAAAAAGAACTGCAAGCATAATGGCACCTGGAATTATAGCCTCAGGGAAGAAACTTTCTACTGGATGGGAGTGGGAGTGTGTGCGAGGGGCAGGGGGGAGGGGGGGGGGAGGGGCGGGGTGGAGGGGGGGAGGGGGGGAGGGGGAGGGGGCACTTAGGGACACTTAGGGGTAATTAGCATGGCCAATCTACTTAACCTGCACATCTTTGGACTGTGGGAGGAAACCGGAGCACCCGGAGGAAACCCACGCAGACACGGGAGAATGTGCAAACTCCACACAGACAGTCATCCAAAGCCGGAATCAAACCCGGGTCCCTGATGCTGTGAGGCAGCAATGCCAACCTTTGTGCCATCGTGCCAGCCCATAATGTACTCAAGTAAAATGGCGCAATTAAATATGAAGTAAGTATACTATTAAAAAAACAATGAAACCGGAACCCACCAATAAGGAGTTGATTAACTTTCCAGAAAATTGATTGGTGCAGTATCTGAAGAACAACAACTTGTAGGTCGAGCAGTTAAGTTTCTCCTTTCAAGTTGTACCGCTGCGCAGTGTGAATTTTATTTCACCGACCTTCTGACAATTTCTTTGGGGTTTCTTTTATTCCCTCACTGTAACTTTGAGGAAGATTTAGTGGTGTACCCATTGATGGGTACGAATGAGATTCCACTGAACTTCTGCTCAAATTACAGTGACATAAGTCTCAGGTGAATTCAAGGTAAATTACAAGAGGATTTAAATGTCACACAGATGTCAGTGCTTTCATTCGCTTGTGAAGAAAAGCACAAAATATGTAAGGGCAGTTGCAAGGAATGCCAATTTGGAATGAATCACACGCCTAACTACAATTGTCCGAAGGTGCACAATTTAACATTTACCTCGTATAAAGCACCTTTATCTTGGCTAATTTCCAGTTCTTCCTCCTTCTCTCCTATTTTTCAAGAGGGCAGCTCACCACCACTTTCTCAAAGGCAGCTAGGAATGGGCAATAAATGTTAAAAGTAAAGTAAAAAGTAAAGTTTATTTATTAGTCACAAGTAAGGCTTACATTAACACTGCAATTAAGTTACTGTGAAATTTCCCGAGTTGCCACAGTCCAGGGCCTGTTTGAGTCAATGCACCTAACCAGCACGTCTTTCAGACTGTGGGAGGAAACTGGGGCACCAGGAAGAAACCCACTCAGACACGGGGAGAATGTGCAAACTCCACACAGACAGTGACCCAAGCAGGAATCGAAGCCAGGTCTCTGGCGCTGTGAAACAGCAGTGTTAACCACTGTGCTACCGTGCCGTCCCTGTGCTACCATGCCGCCCCGAGGAATTTCACATGTTGGCCAGCCAGTGACGCCCATGTCCCATGAATGAATTTTTAAAAATCTAAACCGCAACAAATTTCTTTTGTTTCATCACAAGTTCTTCCCCTCCCTTCCTCCCTCCCCTTTCCGAGCCACAGTCTGTCCTAGATCATCTATTTCCAAGCCTCTGAAATAACTACTTCGGTAGCCACTAGAGGATGTGCACGAGTTGACTGATTCTGATGTTCTCCTCCTCCTTGTGAGAGAACACTTTTCCTCTGCTTGCTGTCTTTCTCCTGACAGCACAGCTGAGATTTCAGTTGTACCAGAATAATACAAGGTGCCACAAATGGAATGTCCATTGATGTTTCTACACAGCACCCTATGATACTGTTGATGGATTGTACACACGAGTCTGTTTTTACTTGAGAACTACTGCACACCACATGCACTATATCACTTCCAGAGACCTTTATTTAAAAAAGACCATCCCTGAGAGTCATACAAAAATGTTCTAATGAGGCATCTGCTACACCCAGGCAGTCTTATTAAAGAAAGAGATATCAACAGACATCAACAATGTATGTTAGACCTGCCACGTTACAAGCTGTAATATATCAGTTGCAGTGAGAAACTGCATTATTATTATCCTTCTGAGTGAATCCTGCAACCCTCTCCTGACTCAGTTTCATAGTAATCCTGGCCATGTTGGGATGTTGCACAACAGTATATCTGCCAACTATAACTATAGCTCTATTATTGCCTGAACAATGCACTTAGCTCAAAGTAAGCTCATCTGGTGCCAAGAAATGATATTGCTTTTCATTTGGCAGAAGATGTTTGTTAGAAAAAATCATGAAGTGGCATAGCTGGTGTAATATTGAGGTAAGCTCTGATTAAATCTATTTACTTTTGTAGTTCAAAATCTGTTCAGGGTAAGATAAAATTATAATGTGAACTGTAAATGTGTTGCAGACATGTGGCACATATAAGACGGGTAATAACTTTCTACAGGGCATTCTAAGCTATTAATGCACTGCTCGAACTGTTCACAGAAAGAGTAGGCCATTCGGCCCTTCAAGCCTGCTCCGCCATTCATTTTGATCATGGCTGATCATCAATTTCAATATCCTGATCCTGCCTTCCTCCCCATATCCCTTGATCCCTTTAGCCCCTAGAGCGATATCTAATTTCTTCTTGAAATCACACAATGTTTTGGCCTCAACTACTTTCTATGATAGTGAATTCCCCACATTCACCACCCTCTGGGTGAAGAAATTTCTCCTCACCTCAGTTTTAAAAGATTTACCCCTCATCCTCAAACTATGAGCCCTAGTTCCAGACATCCCCACCATTGGGAACATTCTTTCTGAATCTACGCTGACTAACCCTGTTAGAATTTTATAAGTTTCTATGATACCCCCTCTCACCCTTCTAAACTCTAATGAATATAATCCCAATATCATTACCTGTCTCTGTTGAAATTGAGATTTATCGTGTCATCTTCTGTTCCCAACTCATTTTTTGCTCAACTAAACTTTGGAACTCCTCATCTTTCTCATGCGTCCCTTCCGCAATCTATCTATTTTCAAACCCTGCTTCACCTTATTCTTAATTTAACTGATCTCGCACCCTCCCTTTCTTTTAGTTTATGAGACATGTTGGGGCAGTTTATGCAGTCCCGAGAAAGGACCAAATGGAACCAGATAAATGTGCACCGAGTGGCACTGTGAAAGGCCCACCTCCATTTATGCTGACCAGCCATTTTGCTGGGTACAGGGAAGGAAGCCTCCCCTACCACCCCTATCGGAAGGTCCAAGGTCAGACCTTTTAGGATTTTCATTGTGGTGGGTGGGCTTCAGAAGCCCACCATGAATCCATTGAGTGCGAAGAGGCAATAACGGCCAGCAAGGCAGGAAAGAAGGTCAGTACGTTTCTTGGAAGGTAAGGGAATTTTAAGGGCTTGAGAGTGACATTGGAGACATTGAACGTGAAGGGAGGTCATTAAGCCACTAAAATGCCATGGCAGTGATTGCATGTAGATTTTGCTAGTCCGTCTGAGGGTTACATGGTCTCAGTTACAACTGATGCACACTCAAAGTGGCCAGAAGTTTATATCATGAAATCTACTACATCTGAACAAACTATTGAAAGACTGGACAAAATTTTTGCAAGATTTGGTAAACTAGAACAGATTGTTAGCAATGATGGTTCACAGTTTACTTCTTAAGAATTTGTGGATTATCTCAAAGTAAATGGTATTCAGCATATAAAATCCACACCTTATCATCCCTCAACCAATATATTTGCTGAAATATTCATACAATCCATGAAACATCCTTTAAAAGCTTCAAATGAGTAAGGTTAATCCTTACGTCATGTGGATAGCTTTTTGGCATCTTATAGAAACACTATTCATGCGACTACCCAAAGTTCACCTGCATGACTACTCATAAAGAGAAAGCTGAGAACTATTGTTTGCTTTGTTATTATCTCTGAAATTTATATAAAGTGTCAACAACAATCTTGAATTGTTAGATGGGAAGTGAAGGCAAAACAATGTTCATTTTAACAAGGAGATCGTGTGTTAGCGTGTTATTTTGCCACGAGTGAGAAATGGGTACCAGCTATACTTTTAGCAAAAGCAGGTCCAATTTCTTACATGGTTTAAACCCCAAATTTTGATTTGATTTATTATTGTCACATGTATTAGTATACAGTGAAAAGTATTGTTTCTTGCATACTTACAGACAAAGCATACCGTACGTAGAGAAGGAAAGGAGAGAGTGGAGAATGTAGTGTTACAGTCATAGCTCGGGTGTAGAGAAAGATTAACTGATTTGGCAATGCCATGATGACCAATTGTTGTCATCTGAAAATGATTTTTCAGAAGCATCTTCAGAAGTACCAACTCCTTTAGCACCTCTTGTAATGAATATTACTACGGAAGACTTAACTGAATCTGAGTTGCCTGATGATTGTGTCTATGCTGCTATACCATGTGAGAATGATGTCGAATTAGTTCCAAAAGAAGAAGTATCTACTGACTTTCCAAATCATACCCTGAAGTCAAGGACAGCCAAATTCTAGAGCTCAATAGACTCCTTCTGCACTGTAAGGATTCCATTCTCGATATTATATGCAACCAAACAGGAATAGGCGTCCTCCTGATTGATTGTGTACAATGATTAATGATGCATTGTACTGTCTAGAGTATTACTGATCCTATGTACAACATCATAGCAATTTGTTGTCATGATCACAGAAGTAAAAGGTGAGGGATGTTATATATTTAAAAGGGTTGCATGATTATTTTAAGAGCTGATTATATAATTTGATGGTGATGTCATTTGGGTATTTGTTGAGGCTGCTGTTTTACTTACAGTTTGTGTTCTGCAGTGCAGAGAACGTCTCCTTCAATAAATTCTGTTGTATGTTAGTTTGAATCTACGTATGCAAACCATGTTGTTTCTTTCTGTTAAAACTCACAACCCCTAATATAGTTAGGACATTACAGAGGACATGCTCCCTTTCTTACAGCTGCCATAAACCATGTAAGCTAAATGTCCTATTGAAATTTAATAGAACAGAGAACATAGAACAGTACAGCACAGAACAGGCCCTTCGGCCCACGATGTTGTGCTTACATGGTTTATCTGAAACCAAGATCAAGCTATCCCACTCCCTATCATCCTGGTGTGCTCCATGTGCCTATCCAATAACCGCTTAAATGTTCCTAAAGTGTCTGACTCCACTATCACTGCAGGCAGTCCATTCCACACCCCAACCACTCTCTGCGTAAAGAACCTACCTCTGATATCCTTCCTGTATCTCCCACCACGAACCCTATAGTTATGCCCCCTTGTAATAGCTCCATCCACCCGAGGAAATAGTCTTTGATGTTTGCTGATAGACCAGGGAGATGGCAAGTGTCTAAGGTAAGTGGATAGGATTTGGGAGGTGGGAGTGGGATCAGAAGTCGATGGGGTGGGGAATCAGAGATGATGGGGAATTGGATTTCAGGATGGACAAGGACCGAAGAAGCAATTGTTTGGAAAAGCGAGGGAATTGCAAAGAAAAGCCGTAGATAATAAAGCCATGAATTACAGAACTGAAACAAGTTAACATTTTGGTGTTGACAGATCTGGCCTACAGTGAAAATAAAACAAAGGACAAGGACAAATTCTACTGTTGCCAGAGAAAGAAAGAAACAGAAATAAGATCGAAAAATGTAAATCCGACACTGAAGCGCAAGAACCTAGAAATACAAAAGCTCTGGATGTCTCAGATGTACAGGAACCCATTGAGCTGGATGACAATGTTCATAAGCTTGCAAAACGATTTGAAAATGCAACAGCAAATGAATGTTTGGCTGAAATTGTGAGACAAATGGAAATGAAAGTTGCATTTGTGAAATGTAGGTTCCAACAAAGACATGATGAACACCACAGAAAAATTATAGAATCATAGAATCCCTTACAGTGCTGAAGGAGGCCATTCAACCCCATCGAGCCTACATAGACAAGAATCTCATTGCCCAATCCCTGCAACCCCATGTGATGGGAGCAGAAAGGAAGTTCTCCTCCATTGAACTGACCAGCTATTTAATCATCTTTTCTCCCTGGATCTGAGCTTTAAAAGATAACATGGAGGAATGTATTTAAAACAATTGTCCCCACAACAATTCTAAAATGTTTCTATTCTTTATGTGGATATTTAATGGAAAATTATTTTTCTGAAGCCATCAAAGCAAAATTGCACTGTGGAGAAACATTTGATCAGTTCGATCGGTAGTCACTGGCAAATAAATGTTTTTGAACTGGCTGTTACCAACAATTAGAAAAGAGATATCGGGTGAGATTCTCCGGCATCCGAGCCATGTGTTTCCCGCCGGTGGGAGGTGGCATTTGTTTGCTCGCCACAGAATTCTCTGGTCCCCCGCCCCCCCACTGTCAATGGGAATTCCGGAGAATTCCGGCCACATTCTTCATTCTACTGATTATGGTTTACTTTTATAGTTTACTGATGATTGTGCCAAAGAGTTGTGGCATCAGCACTGGTTTGTGTAAGATATTGTTACAATGGAAATGAAAATAGCCCATTTGTAGCTCAATAAACTCCTGTCAGAGTACAATATTGTTCCATAAGCGCGCAATATGCAAACACATTTTATGGAAAAGTTACTTACCAAACAGTTGGACAAACTGCCTCCTGCAGACTTACTGAACTGCACAGCCTTCAGCTCAATGTTTGGATTGTGCTTGTATTTCAATTCTTCAGATTCACAGGATCCATCCAGCTCTAAGTTTTGAGGAGATTGGTAAGAAGCTGATTTCAGGGACGAGTGTGTGGCATAAGCGAAAGTAGTTCACATAAAATTTCTTGTGATTTGAATCATTAATTTCACGTATACTGGAACCAACAGGAAGAAATAATTGACCAATGTTGTACCTTGGAAAAGGAGGAGGAGAAGGAATGATCACAAGCCATGTGGGGTTGGGGAAAATTCCAATCCGTCCATACCACAGAAATACTTTCACTCCCAGCTTTGTTGTTGGTGGCTGGGAGGACAGCTGAAGAATCCTGAGTGCAGGAGTCCTGTCTCACCTCCTTTCAGGAAAACCCAACTCATTAGGTTCACAGTGGCACAGTGGTTAGCACTGCTGCCTCACAGTGCCAGGGACCTGGGTTCGATTCCCAGCTTGGGTCACTGTCTGTGTGGAGTCTGCATATTCTCCCCGTGTCTGCATGGGTATCCTCCAGATGCTCCGGTTTCCTCTCACAGTCCGAATGATGTGCTGGTTAGGTGCATTGGCTATGCTAAATTCTCCCTCAGTGTACCCGAACAGGCGCCAGAGTGTGGCGACTAGGGGATTTTCACAATAACTCACTGCAGTGTTAATGTAAGCCTAATTGTAACTAATAATTAAGCTTTAATCTTAAAAACAATCAGACATTTAAGTGGACAGGGGTGGGTCTTCCCCAGGATCAAGGAGCTCAGGGGTGTATTTCCTGCCCCTTGAGAGCTGCCAGCCAACCAGATGCAGGATAAGTCCAAGATCACCCACTCAAGGCCGAGGATTACCAGCTCACTGGCTGTCCTGTCTGGAGACAATACACATCTCTTTAACCTGTGCTTAATGCTCCCTCCATTCACATTGTTTGTACCTTTAAGACTTGATTATCTTTAAGACTTGCATTCCAATCATTATTCTGTAAATTGAGTTTGTGTCTCTGTATGCCCTGTTTGTAAGCATTTCTCCATTCCACCTGACGAATGGACAGCCTGTTCCGAAAGCTAGTGGCATTTGCTACCAAATAAACCTGTTGGACTTTAACCTGGTGTTGTTAAACTTCTACTGTGTTTACCCCAGTCCAACGCCGGCATCTCCACATCAGCATTTATTGCCCATCCCTTGTGATCCAAAGTGTAATTTCAGATCATAACTGCATGTTATGAAACTATTACAAGTGATTCCATGTTTCTGGACAGCAGCAGCTGGTAATGATGATGCTATTGCCATTTACACCTCCGCTAGACCCATTTTTTTGTTTCTTTCCTTGTCCAATTAACATCCTCTTTTATCTTCCACCATCATCCCTTTTCTCTTTGAACCTCTTCTTTGGTAATATCACAGGCTTTATTCTCCCTACCCTTTCCTTTCCTCTGGTCTAGCTTAAAACCAATCACATTTTGAACTTTTTCCAGTTCTGATAAATGATCATCAAATTGAAACATCAATCCTGTTTTTCTCCCTCCACAGATGCTGCCTGAGTATCTCCAGCAAATTCTGCTGTTATTCCAAAGCACTTGTAATAGGTTCACGGAGGCAGAAGTCCCTTCACCAGAATTATAATTCCAACAGCAGTATACAGAGTG
The DNA here is from genome assembly GCF_964213995.1 of Mustelus asterias. Classification (NCBI taxonomy): domain Eukaryota; kingdom Metazoa; phylum Chordata; class Chondrichthyes; order Carcharhiniformes; family Triakidae; genus Mustelus; species Mustelus asterias. Next base: position 26,987,405 of record NC_135827.1, read on the forward strand.
CTGTCAGTCAGCAGTCTACCTTCAAGAGTGCCAGAGGAACTGACACTCCCAGTTATATACAAGGTAAAGTCTCCCTGATTGGCCCATCAATTTGTCCCTTAATCAGGGAGTTTGTATTCTAATCGGCTAACTTCAATGGCCTGATTAAAGTCATTACAGCACTAAATTTGGTTTTTCTTTCGACACCAACCAAGTAAACGAACTCAAACTAACTTAGGGACAAAGTAAAAGGGGCAGCTCCCCAAAAGGAAGGGGGAACAGCCTGAACCAAAAACAAAGTCGAAAGGAAACTAAAAACATCAAACCAAAAGGTGATTATCGGGGTCGATAATACACCCCAGCCCCTGCGGCGCCCAGCGGTCGCGGAAGGCGTCAACCGCGCCCGTGGACACCGCATGCTCCCTCTCCAGAGACACCTGGCCGCGAATGTAGCTGCGGTAGAGGGGCAGACAGTCGGGATGGACGGCCCCGTCGATCGCCCGCTGCCTGGACCTATTGATGGCGCGTCTCGCCAGGCCCAGGAGCAGGTTCACGAGGAGGTCGGCATCCCGACCCGCCCCTCTCTGCACCAGGTGCCCGTAGATCAGGAGCGTGGGACTGAAGTGCAAACAAAACATCAATAAGAGGTGTTTGAGGAATAAATTTGGTTTCAGTTTAACGCTCAAAGTGATAAGTTTTATCAATTTACTGAAACTGAGTATGTGTTCCAAATCCTCAGGCTTTAATGTGCTATGGGTCTTCCACACTGGGGCAAAGTGACTTGTATTCTTTAACGCTTTTATATTTTAGTAAATACCTCATACTTTGTATGCAATGGCAGAATGAGAGAAATGGGGCAGAATTGCTTAAATGCTGTACTAGTACAGCATTCACCAGCCTATTTGTTTGAAGTCTTGCTACAATAGCAGTGTTGATACATGTTAATAGATGCTTGCAATGTGAGGAAAATGTATATCTCTGGAGGTCACAGAATAAAGATTGCCACATATATTGTGAGTCTGTGAGGCTCCAAGGTAAATGGCTGGAGTGAATATGGCTGCAGATTGAGTCATGGGATTATGGATGAAGGCTGTGCAAATTGAAAATTAAATTAGAACTGAATTTTTTTAAAAATACCATTGCGGTGCAATAAGGCTTGGAGAATTAGAATTGACTGCAGATGATACCTCAGTGACATACACCTCAGCAAACCAAAGCTCTGATTCCTGCAGTGAATTTATATCAGATTCTATTTACTCAGATGACAAAAGTTTTGTCTTAATTCACCCTTGGCTTGGGGGCAGCGCTCTCCTCTCTGGTTCAAAGCATTTGAGACCCTTGCAGGATCTTGAGCACATAATCTCAGCTGTCATATCAGTACTACGCTGTTAATTTTATCATAGAATCATAGAATCCCAACAGTGCAGAAGGAGGTCATTTGCCCCATCGAGCCTGTAGCGACAACAATCCCACCCAGGACTTATCTCCGTAACCCCATATATTTATCCTGCTAGTCCCCCTGACACCAATGGGGGTATTTCCCCATCCCGCCTGCCATGGGAATCGTGGGGGGGGGGGGGGGGGGTGTGGCAGGGGGGCCCGGACGATGCAAAGATCCGTTAATTTTCCGGTTTTGGGGCGCGTGTGGCCGGAAAATCCCACGCAAAAAGGGAAAATTAGCATGACCTATCAACCTAACCCACGCATCTTTAGAGTGTGGTAGGAAATAGGAGCACCTGGAGGAAACCCATGCAGATATGGGGAGAACATGCAAACTTCACACAGGCAGTCGCTGAAGGCTGGAATTGAACCAGGGTCCCTGGCATAGTGAGGCAGCAGTGTTAACTACTGTGCCACTGTGTCACCCTTATCTGGAAATCATGCATCCTTTGTCAACTATTTTCCATCCATTGACATTCATAGCCAGTAAACATTGCAAATGATATAAAAGCAAAATACTGCAGGTGCCGGAATCTAAAGAGAAAACAGCAAAAAGCTGAAACTCAGCAGGTCTGATTTGATTTGATCTGATTTGATTTATTATTGTCACATGTATTGGGATACAGTGAAAAGTATTGTTTCGTGCGCACTATACAGACAAAGCATTCCATTCATCGAGAAGGAAATGAGAGAATGTAGAATGTAGTATCACACTCATAGCTAGGGTGTAGAGAAAGATCAACTCAATGCAAGTAGGTCTGGCTGCACCTGTGGAGGAAGAAAGTAGAGCTAACGTTACGAGTCCATGCGACTCTTCTTCAGAGTGATGAAGCAATGACTCTCAGATAAGCGGCTCCCTCGCATATGAGGGTGGCACAGGAGCTTATCATTTTTCCAGAATATTTATTTGTCCATTGTCTGAAATCTAGGTCATAAAGTGTCTTTTTTTTATCCATTCGTGGAACTTGGGCGTCACTGGCTGGCCAACATTTATTGTCCATCCGTAGTTGCCCTTGGTCAGAGGGCAGTTGAGAGTCAACCACACTGTTGTGGGTCTGGAGTCACATGTAGGCCAGACCAGATAAGGATGGCAGATTTCCTTCCCTAAAGAACATTAATGGACCAGATGGGTATTTCCGACAGTCGACAATGGTTTCATGGTCATTAGTAGATTATTAATTCCAGATACTTTTTATTGAATTCAAATTCCACCTTCTGCCGTGGCGGGATTCGAACCCGGGTCCCCAGGACATTATGCCAAGCAATATAAAAAAAACCTCCAAAACCTCAGTTATGTTACAATGCAAAACATTGGGTATGTGGACCCACATTTGAGACCATAAGCAAAAGGACCTTTTTTTATGGTTTTGGTCCTTCAACCTGAGCCTTCAAAAGGGAAATGTCACATCATGTCCGAGAATATAATAAACTCTGATAAGAAAAGGCTCTACAGGAGATGCATGTGTGGAGCATAAACACCAGTATAGACCAGATATGCTGAATATATTTCATAGTCATGTACTTAGATGGTTATGAAAATTTTTTAACATGGAAGTTATTCACTTTAATGTTATGAATCTTCCATATCTCCTGTGCATAATTTGGGTAGAATTGCACCTGGATCAGGAAGAACTAGGCCGAGGATGGAAGGGAAGTGGGCGGGGGGTGGGGGGGGTGAGGGGGGAGGGTGAAATTGCTTGACGTATTCTAAATTTGATTAGCAAACATATGAAAAAGCTAAGGCTTTGGTCTTTCTTTTTGCAAGAAGCCGTATAGTTGTTTGATAGCACAGAACTTGAGTATTGCTGTAAAAAGATACCATGCTGTCAAAGCTTTCGGTCTTGTACTTATCAGGACCATTGCAAGAAGACCAAATTTCAAAGAGAACAACAATTTATACCACATAAGGAAAGGACGTTAATTAGTTGACAAGTGGATTCTGGTTGAGCACTTGCCATGGAGGGTTCACTGGGCAAGCAGTTATTCTGAAGCTTTTTAAAGAACCCGACTGCAGGAAAATGAGTGTTTTAAAAGAATAAGAATTTTTGAATCAAAATCTTAAGAGTTTCAGGCAATATGGAAACTATGTGGGTAATCTTGAGCCCCATTTTCCATCCATGAGATCGGCGACAGGGGCTAAAGATCTGGTGAAATGCTGAAATAATGAATCTCGCTGGTGAGATCACGATCTCGGATTTTTGCTGCCCCTTGTCAGCAACGTAATCAGGTTCACACTGAAATGATTACAATACATTTACACACATTTCAATGGAGTTAAAACCCCCGCCTCACCCCATGATCCCCTTAACCATATGGTCAAACCTCACCAACGTGATATCACATTGATGAGGTTTACAACAGGTTCACTCCAATGTGAACCTGTTGTGGGGATGTTCTTGGGGGCAGGAAGGTGAGTATAGCCCCTAGAGAGAAAGACATGGCCAGGCAAGTGCCCCAGCACTGCCCCCTAGCATTTCCTCAGCATGGGTTGACACTGTCAAATTAGCACTGCGCCAACCTGAGACCTCCATGGTGAGATTGGAGGGGAGGTTATTTATTACTCTGATCAGGGCATCCTTTTTAAAGGGCATCCCGATCTCAGTGCAGCTGGGCTTTGCTGGCAAGTCTAGGCCCCACCCCTCAACATGATGGTGTGAAACACACTCACCTGTGCGTTTTGACAAAGTGTCACAAGATCTGGTGAGAAAACCTGCCTGATTCTCTGGATTGAAACATGTGGGTTTCAATCAGACCCTGACACTTTGCCAATTTTTGGTAAGATTCCGCCCATAGAAAAATATTGCAGGCCATTCAACCCACCAAGCCCATTGCAATAATCTCAAAGTTTGAAAGATGCTGAAGAGTTATCACTGTCCAATCAATCAATCAGGATATGAGTGCAACTCACTTGGTGTTTGATTTTAATAAGAGTTTAAGATGGGATATAATAGGCTCGTTATACAGCAAAAACATACTACTGTGAGAAATAATGAGCACTGGGCCTAGATTGGGCAGGATGGCTGGCAAACACAAACTGCTTTTTCTTTCTTCCGATTCTCTTCTCAATGCCCAAGACTTTTCAAAGTCTCGAACCCCCCCCCACCCGCCCATAAGTATTTGATCGGAGTCTTCTTTCGGAGTCCTTTTCAACTGCCTTTTTCCTGGGTGATAACTGGATGAATTATTGACATGGCATCTTGGTCTCATAAGGGCGGCACAGTGGCACAGTTGTTAGCACTGCTGCCTCACAGTGCCAGGGACCGGGTTCGATTCCCAGCTTGGGTCACTGTCTCTGGAGTCTGCACGTTCTTCCCGTGTCTGTGTGGGTTTCCTTCGGGTGCTCCGGTTTCCTCCCACACCCCAAAGATGTGCAGGTTAGGTAGACTGGCCATGATTAATTGACACATGTGTCAGGGAGATTAGCAGAGTAAATATGTGGGGTTACAAGTTTAGGGTCTGGGTGGGATTGTTTTTGGTGTAGACTCAATGGGCTGAATGGCCTCCTTCTATATCCATAGAATCCCTACAGTGCAGAAGGAGGCCATTTGGCCCATTCAGTCTGCACCGACCACAATCCCACCCAGACCCTATCCCCATAATCCCAGTTATTTAACCTGCTAACCCTCTGACACTATGGCACAGTGGTTAGCACTGCTGCCTCACAACGCCAGGGTCCCAGGTTCAATTCCGGCTTCGGGTCACTGTTTGTGTTGAGTTTGCACGCTCTTCCCGTGTCTGTGTGGGTTTCCTCCGGGTGCTCCAGTTTCTTCGCACACTCCAAAGAAGCGCGTGTTAAGTTGATTGGCCATGCCAAATTGCCCAAAGCATCAGAAGGTTAGCACGTTAAAGAAGTGGGATTATGGGGATAGGATCTGGGTGGGATTGTGGTCGGTGCAGACTGGATGGGCCAAATGGCCTCCTTCTGCACTGTAGGGATTCTATGAACAAAGAACAAAGAACAATACAGCACAGGAACAGGCCCTTCGGCCGCTCATGTGCCCAACTAGACCATTCGTTTGTATCCCTCTATTCCCAGTCTGTTCATGTGGCTATCTAGATAAGTCTTAAACGATCCCAGCATGTCCGCCTCAATCACCTTGCTTGGTAGTGCATTCCAGGCCCCCACCACCCTCTGTGTAAAATATGTCCCCCTGACATCTGTGCTGGACCTTGCCCCCCTCACCTTGAACCCGTGACCCCTTGTGTTCGTCACCTCCGACCTGGGAAAAAGCTTCCCACTGTTCACCCTACCTATGCCCTTCATAATTTTGTACACCTCTATTATGTCGCCCCTCATCCTCCATCTTTCCAGTGAGAACAACCCCAGTTTACCCAATCTCTCCTCATAGCTAAGACCCTCCGTACCAGGCAACATCCTGGTAAACCTTTTCTGTACTCTCTCCAAAGCCTCCATGTCCTTCTGGTAGTGTGGCGACCAGAACTGGATGCAGTATTCCAAATGTGGCCTAACCAACATTCTATACAGCTGCAACATCATATGCCAACTTTTATATTCTATGCCCCGTCCAATAAAGGCAAGCATGCCATTTGCCTTCTTGACCACCCTCTCCACCTGTGCTGCCAACTTTAAGGATCTGTGGACTTGTATACCCAGGTCCCTCTGTGTGTCTATACTCCTGATGGTTCTGCCATTTATTGTATAGCTCCCCCTTACATTAGATCTACCGAAATGCATCACTTCGCATTTATCTGGATTAAATTCCATCTGCCATTTCTCCGCCCAATGTTCCAGCCTATCTATCTCCTGCTGTATTCTCTGACAATGTTCATCACTTTCCGCAACTCCAGCAATCTTTGTGTCGTCTGCAAACTTACTGATCACACCAGCTACATCTTCCTCCAAATCATTTATATATATCACAAACAGCAGAGGTCCCAGTACAGAGCCCTGCGGAACACCACTAGTCACAGACCTCCAACCGGAAAAAGACCCCTCCACTGTTACCCTCTGTCTTCTATGGCTAAGCCAGTTCTCCACCCATCTAGCTAGCTCACCTTTTATCCCGTGAGATTTAACCTTTTGCACCAGCCTGCCATGAGGGACCTATATGGATATAGAAGGAGGTCATTCGGCCCATTGAGTCTACACCAAAAACAATCCCACCCAGGCCCTATCCTTGTAACCCCACGTATTTACCCTGCTAATCTCCCTGGAGTCACATGTAGGCCAGACCGAATAAGGATGGCAGATTTCCTTACCTAAAGGACATTAGTGAAACAAGTGGGTTTTTTCCAACAAGCGGCAATGGTTTCACATTCAGCAATAGAATCTTAAATGCAGATTTTTTTTATTGAATTCAAATTCCACCACCTGCCATGGTGGATTTCGAACCCTGGCCCCCAGAACATTAGCTGAGTTTCTGGATTGATAGTCTACCACTAATATTAATACCACTAGGCCATCACCTCCAAAGAAGAATGATTTCACTAACCTTGTTCTGTAGAAATGAAATCTTGAATTTTCCACAAAACAAAATTGATCACACTAACCTTTACTTGTTTGAAACTGAATATGCATAAATAGCCAATTTCTAACACTGTGTCAGTGTGTTAACACTGCACTGAAAAAAAGTAGAAAACACTGGAATGCACAGAAGGTCTGTACAAAAGCATCTGTACAAAATTGACGATTCTCTTCAAAATACCTTCTTCACAACATTCTGCCAAAGGCTTCACACTCGAAAAACATGGGTGTCGTAGAAAAGGAGTGCTGCACTGTTAGAGATGCCTGAGACAAAATAAACTCAGTGTCAGACCTGACTGAAGTTCAGTTCCATCACAGCCCGCCCGGGTAGTCACTTTCTGAGGTTGTCTGACCAGAACCCGACTATCAACTTATACAGATGTACATGTGAAGTTTTTAGATTCCTAGAATCCCTACAGTACAGAAGGCAGCTATTCAGTCCATCGAGTCTGCACTGACTCTCTGACGGACTCTCGGACAGAGCATCCCACCCATGTCCACCCACCCCCGCTCCATCCCTATAACCCCACATATTTACACCGCTAATCCCCACATCTTGAGTCACTAAGGGGAAATTTTAGCATGACCAATCCACTTAACCTGCACATCTTTGGACTGTGGGAGGAAACCAGAGCACCCGGAGGAAACCCACGCAGCCACGGGGAGAACATGTAAACTCCACAGACAGTCAACCAAAGCCAGAATTGAATCCCAGATCCTTGGTGCTGTGAGACACCACTGCTATCCACCGTGCCACCACGCTGCCCTTCTTTGCTTTGTATTGAGGCAGGGATGACTATATTAAGGCAGCCTTTTTTGCCACTTTCTCATTCTCTTATGTCAAAAACTGAAGGGAATTTTTATAGTAAGAAGTCTCACAACACCAGGTCAAAGTCCAACAACCTGGTGTTGTGAGACTTCTTACTGTGTTTACTCCAGTCCAACGCCGGCATCTCCACATCGGGAATTTTTATGCCAGGGATCTTCCTCATTAGGAATGAAAACTGCCAATTAAAACTCATTGAGAGTTTGAGAATAAATACACATTATATACTCAACAATGTGGTTAAATAAATCACCTCTTCATAAAAAGAGAAAAAAGGTTTGATGATTGGGTAACCAGTGACTAGAAAATTGTCCTTTTGTCTTTTGGACCTTGTATGAATGAAGCCAGGAGTAGCGTACTGATATCTACTTATCCATCCAGGCTTTACACAAACCCAGGTTCTATAAGACAAAAGGACAATTTTCTAACTCAGTGGCCTTCCAATCTTCAGCCTATTTTCTAATATTTTTTGAAAGGAACCCACTATCTTTTGGCAGTGCTGCTCATCAATTTTATATTAAATCTGTCTAATATATTTTTGTAAGTCATCATGGATTTAACACTGTGCTGAAGGAACAATTTGGTCATGGGTTTGAACGACTTTCAGACATTAATTGTGAATAGTCACACTAATCTTTGAAACAAGATGAATTATACAGAACTGCGCTGATTAATCGTTGTGTTCCCAGACCAGGCAGCTTCTTGATATCCTTGGCTATTTAATATGAATGATTTTTTTGAAGGACTGAGTGGAGTGGCACGGGTGTTGGCACAACCAGACAATTCCAACTTGATATGTACAATCTGATTTCACTGCATAGTTTATTGTCAATAAATAAGTGTCAGTGTGGCTCACTTGGTAGCACTCCTGCCTCTGAATTAAAAGGCTGTGGGTTCAAGGCCTACAACAGAGTCGAAGAAATGTAGGCTGACAGTAACCAAAAGAGAAAACGCTGGCAAATCTCAGCAGGTCTGGCAGCATCTGTAAGGAGAGAAAAGAGCTGACGTTTCGAGTCCAGATGACTCTTTGTCAAAGCTAAAAGGCATAGAAAGTGGGCGATATTTATGCTGCAGGATGAGGGAATGAAAGATGAGTCATAGCCACAGAAACCAGGGGAAAAGACTGCCAATGGCAATCCATAGAGAGAAAAAACGGTGTGAATAGCCAAACGGCAGAGAAGCTAAAATCAGAGGATAAGCTGTGACAGATGAAGATGTGAGGCAGGGGGAGGGGGAAAAAAGGTAAGGAAAAGGGGGATAAACTGGGGGGGAAAGAGTGGGGGGGAAACATGAAGAAAGACAATAAAGAAATAAAAGGTAGAGAACAGTGAAAGATTAAATAAAATGAAAACAAAGGGGTCGAGGTAGGGTCGAGCTAATCATCTGAAGTTGTTGAATTCGGTGTTGAGACCGGAAGGCTGTAACGTGCCGAGCCGGGAGATGAGATGCTGTTCCTCCAGTTTGTGTTAAGCTTCACTGGAACATTGCAGCAGGCCAAAGACAGACACATGGGCATGGGAGCAGGATCGTGTGTTAAAATGGCAAGCAACCGGAAGGTCAGGGTCCTGATTGCGCACAGACCTAAGGTGCTCAGCAAAGCGATCACCCAGTCTACGTTTGGTCTCTCCGATATAGAGGAGACCACATTGGGAGCAGCGAATGCAATAGACCAAATTTAAAGAGGTGCAAGTGAAACACTGCTTAACCGTCCAAAACACTCATTCCAGGTTAAGCAGCGTTCCACTTGCACCTCTTTCAATTTGGTGGTAGAGTTCCGGCCTTTAATTCTGTTTCTGTCCGTGGATGCTGGAAGACCTCTGCTGAGTTTTTCTAGCATTTTCTTGTCTTAAGAAACAAGAAAATGTTGGAACAAGAAAATGGGGAGAGGATGTCCTAGTGGTATTATCGCTAGACTATTAATCCAGAAACTCAGCTAATGGTCTGGGGACCCGGGTTCAAATCCCACCACGGCAGATGGTGGAATTTGAATTCAATAAAAGATATCTGGGAATTAAAAATCTACTGATGACCAAGAAACCATTGTCGATTGTCGGAAAAACCCATTTGGTTCATTACGTCCTTAAGGGAAGGAAATCTGCCCTCCTTACCTGGTCTGGCCTACATATGATTCCAGAGCCACAGCAATGTGGTTGACTCTCAACTGCCCTCAGGCAACTAGGGATGGGCAATAAATGCTGGCCAGCCAACAATGCCCATGTCCCACAAATGAATTTGAAAAATGAATAATATCTTAAACGGAAGAAAAATGAATAATATCTTAAACGGTAGCACAGTGGTTAGCACTGCTGCTTCACAGCTCCAGGGTCCCAGGTTCGATTCCCGGCTCGGGTCACTGTCTGTGTGGAGTTTGCACATTCTCCTCGTGTCTGCGTGGGTTTCCTCCGGGTGCTCCGGTTTCCTCCCACAGTCCAAAGATGTGCGGGTTAGGTTGATTGGCCAGGTTAAAAAAAATTGCCCCTTAGAGTCCTGAGATGCATAGGTTAGAGGGATTAGTGGGTAAATATGTGGGGGTAGGGCCTGGGTGGGATTGTGGTCGGTGCAGACTCGATGGGCCGAATGGCCTCCTTCTGCACTGTAGGGTTTCTATGATTTCTATGATTTCCTCTCTGCCTCTCAAATGGACATAACAGAGACCATGGTACTAGTTTGAAAAAAGAACAAATTTCCATGGTGTCCTGGCAAATATTTAACCTTTGATCGACATCACCACAAAAAAAACTATCTGGTCACTCTCACATTGCTATTTTTGGGAACTTTCTGAATGGAATTTGGCTACAGCATCCCAACGCTCTGACATACCAACTCTCCAGAAGTACTTTAGAGGCTGTGACATGCTTTAAGATGTCTTGAAGTTGTGAAAGGCACAATATAAGAGCAAGTTTTCTTTTCTAAAACATTTTTCTGACCTGTTTGGCAAGAATTTACCCCTTGACCACCGTAATGTTTGCTAAGGCAGCCTTTCAATTAGGATAATTTATTTCATAAATACATCATTCCTCTATAGTGTCAGATAGTGGCACCGTGGAAACATCATTCTGACAGGGAAAAAAAAATATTCCTCAGCCGAATTATTGAGCTTCCCGGTTCTCTCTGTGTTCCATTCTTGCACCAAAATGAGAGCTGTCAGGGCAGATGAATGTTCAGTGGCTGTTCTGTTATAAAGGCCCATCAGAAATTGTGGATTTCAGCTTATTCGTTGTTATGGTTTCAGGTGCGAAGGACTGGTGCAGATAAAACACAGTCATCAGCTGTATAGAGATGCCACCGTATGATTTGTTTTAGCAATAATCCTGTAAATTACCTTTGCTGGCTGTTGGAAATGGCTCTGAAGTTATTTCGCAATCTGAATTCATCATATTCTTCCTATCCCGATGTGTTTGCTTCCAAATTCATCCTCCTTAGGAAGGTTCCGAAAGGGGCAGAGGAAGAAGAATAACAGGAAGACTTACATCGATGTTACACCTCTCAGGACCACGGGGACATCCCAAAGTGTTTTACAGCTAATGAAGTTTGTAATGTAATAAAAATAGTCGCCAATTTTTGCAAAGCAAGCTCTGACAAACAGTGAGGCGATAGAATGTTGCTTAAGGGACAAGTATCACACAGAACACTGGGAATAACTATTTTGCTCTTCTTTAGAATAGAATTCATTTGAGAGGGGAGATGACCCCTTGGTTTATCGTTTGATCTAAAAGACAGGGGGAGTGATTTTATCAAAATGTTTTGATATATCGAGCAAGCATGAAAATGGGAGAGAATCGTATCCATTTTTTGGCCGAGCTCTCAGACACTCTCTTATCACAATCGGGGAAAAAAATATTAGGCACAGTGTGATTCTCACTGTAGGGGAGTGGACAGAGTCTATTATTATACAATCCCTACAGTGCAGAAGGGGGTCATTCGGCCCATCAAGTCTGCAATGACAACAATCCCACCCAGGACCTATCACCATAACCCCACGTATTTACCCTACTAGTCCCCCTGACATTCAGGGTTAATTTAGCATGGCCAATCAACTTAACCCACACATCTTTGGACTGTGGGAGGAAACCGGAGCACCCGGAGGAAACCCATGCAGACACGGGGAGAACGTGCAGACAGTGTGTTAGTTACTTCAGTTTGGGAATTTTATTTGATTGGAAAGCAGCCAGTTACTAACGCAACGCGTTGCATAACCGATTAGATGATCTTTCGTTGCTGTTTGTGCTCTATTTCCCTTTGAAATTTTTGCTCGTAATTTCCGAATTGAATATGTAGCATATCCTTTCAGAATAAATGCAACTTACTTCTTGTTTATAATTAGAACAGGCAAATCAACTGCAAATAAACGCCATGATTCTCCCAACCTCCCGCAGTGGGCCGGGAGAATCGCACAGGGTGGGGGGACATGATGTGTGGGTTTCGTGTGAGAGTTTGCGCCCCATCAGTGTGTCCCAGAGCCTGATTTCTAGCAGGGAGGCGGGGCTAGCATTTAAATGATATTTTAAATATTATTTAAATGCTATCAGCTGGGACTGATTTCTCTGGGCCCGCTAACCTCTCCCACCCCGCCAGAGTATTTCACTGCAGGGGGATTACACGAGCTCCCCACTTTCGGGGAGCTTGCGGCCTGACCCCCATGGAGTGAAGGGAGGGCAATCGGGGTGGGAGTGTGATGCCTTCTGGGCATGGGCACCCTGGCAGTGCCAGCCTGATCCCTCTGGAACTGCCCAAGGGGCAAAGTGCCCATGCCCAGATGGCACCTTGCATTGCCCATTGGGCATAGGGCAGTGCCAAGGGGACAAGGCATGATGGTACTGGGGCCAAGGGGGAGATCAGTGGGTGTGTGGGGTCCCATTGCCACTCTGCCATTTTCATTGGTTAACTAAGGAGGGAGGCAAGTGATCGGGGCAGGTTGGGGGGGGGGGGGCGGTGGAGGGTGGTGTCAGCTCAGTGGGGGGGTGTGGATCGGCCGGGGGGGGCGTGTCTGCCTGCTGGAGGGGGGAAATCGGCACTGCTGGGGGGGGGGGGGGGTAACTGTTGAGGGGGGGAGCTGGAGATTGGAGTGGACCGGGATGGGGGGGATGAGGGGGTGCGGTTGGGGCTGGCTCGCGAATGATCAGGTGGTCTGCAATCAGGCCATGGGGGAGGGGAGGGTCGGAGGGTCAGCATTGTGGGGGTCATGGGACTGGCCAGCAATTGGGAGGCTGATAGTGAGGGGACACTGCGCATGCGCAGAGGCCCGCTGGTTTCAGCTTCTCCAGCGGGGATAGGCCCCATCCCCTGAAATCTAATGATATTCACACTGGTGGCCTCTACAGTGCAAAGAGTGTTGGAGATTTTAGTCTGAACTCCCACTGAAAAAACCAGCATGAATTACTCCAGTTTTCTCGCAAATTCGACACTTCGAGATCGTAAAATCCGGCCTGAGGCCAGCGGCAATTTCAGTTCTGGGAACCTCATCAGCCCTGATTCCAGGGCACGCGAAGTGGTAGGTTTTTGGCCTTAGACTTTTTTTGGGTGGGAATTCCAGCCAAGATCAGCGTGGAGGTTCATGGGTTTGAGCACAGCATCACAGATGCTGTATTCACACAGACTATCCCCGATATTAAATACTGATTCTCTAAGTTACCTGACACTTCAAAAGTAGCAAAAAAAAACTTCTATACGTATATGTTCGGCACAACTTGTGGGGCCGAAGGGCCTGTTTTGTGCTGTAGTTTTTCTATGTTTCTATAGCTGCTATGCCTGAAGAAGTAGTACCTGACTGTTAAATCTGCTCAGGAAACATCAACATAGTGAGATGAGAAATATGGCAAAGAATTATGTGTCCTAATCCAAGAGATAATTAAGATTTTTTATAGCATTACAGGTCAATGATTTGGCTTGTATCAGTCCTCAATTTCTTTCCCCTTGGTGTATGCCATGAATAACATAACAATCGGTCTATATTGCAGAAAGGCAATACTGCGGTGCATCTATTTGCAATAACTTCTCTCATCTCTCTGGGTGAGACTCGATGTAGCTTTCCGTAACCATAGCAACATGGACAGGTCTTGTTACACCTACTCCTTTAGTGCCATGTGCTTCTGTGTCCCCACAGCCAGATCTCTCAAAACTTTCATGAGATAGCATCCGTAATTTGGAGCACAAACAGGGAGATGGCTGTGCACATACCAAGGTTACGGATTTAATTTTGACTTCATTTGAGAAAAATGCTGAACATCAAGAAAAAATATCCCCACTGGCAGCAAATTAGAGGTCCAAGTGCAAAGAAAATACAAGCTTTCTTGCCTTTACTTAGGCCACCTTTGCTCCTTCTCCATAAGTAATTGAAAGGTTACTTAATATAGAAGTAAGACCCGTGTTTCCAGTACTTTTCTTTTGGAAAACTTTTTTTTTCCCTTTGACCACTATGATCTTTCCCTTCCTCAGGTCATGGTCCCACTGTGAGGATGATTGAAAACTTCTTCAATCACTTTCCATCCTACAGTTCTCACTGTATTAGTAAAAGTTTGACAAAGTCCCTCATGGTAGGCTAGTGAAAAAGGTTGGATCCCATGGGATAAAGGGGGAGGTGGCTAGATGGGTGGAGAACTGGCTTGGTCATAGAAGACAGAGGGTGGTAGTGGAAGGGTCTTTTTCCGGCTGGAGGCCTGTGACTAGTGGTGTACCGCAGGGCTCTGTATTGGGACCTCTGCTGTTTGTGATTTATATAAATGATCTGGAAGAAGGAGTAACTGGGGTGATCAGTAAGTTTGCGGACGACACAAAACTGGCAGGACTTGCAGATAGTGAGGAACATTGTCAGAGGCTACAGAAGGATATAGATAGGCTGGAAATTTGGGCAAGGAAATGGCAGATGGAGTTCAATCCTGATGAATGCGAAGTGATGCATTTTGGTGGAAATAATGTAGGGAGGAGCTACACGATAAATGGAAGAACCATAAAGGGTGTAGAGACGCAGAGGGACCTGGGTGTGCAAGTCCACAGATCTTTGAAGGTGACGTCACAGGTGGAGAAGGTGGTGAAGAAGGCATATGGCATGCTTGCCTTTATAGGACGGGGCATAGAGTATAAGAGTTGGGGTCTGATGTTGCAGATGTATAGAACGTTGGTTCGGCCGCATTTGGAATACTGCGTCCAGTTCTGGTCGCCACACTACCAGAAAGACGTGGAGGCTTTGGAGAGAGTACAGAGGAGGTTTACCAGGATGTTGCCTGGTATGGAGGGGCTTGGTTATGAGGAGAGATTGGGGAAACTGGGGTTGTTCTCCTTGGAAAGACGGAGGATGAGGGGAGACTTAATAGAGGTGTATAAAATTATGAAAGGCATAGATAGGGTGAACGGTGGGAAGCTTTTCCCCGGGTCGGTGGTGACGTTCACGAGGGGTCATAGGTTCAAGGTGAAGGGGGGGAGGTTTAACACAGATATCAGAAGGACATATTTCACACAGAGGGTTGTGGGGGCCTGGAATGTGTTGCCGGGCAAGGTGGTGGAGGCGGACACACTGGGAACGTTTAAGACTTATCTAGACAGCTATATGAACGGAGTGGGAATGGAGGGATACAAAAGAGTGGTCTAGTCTGGACCAGGGAGCGGCGCGGGCTAATTGTTCCTTGTTTCTCGTTTCAAGGCTTCATTCTATGATCATCTTGCTGGTGCCAGTACAGAGCGAGACTGCGGATAGTTGGGAACCTGTCTCGGGGGCAGGGAATTCATATGGTGTTCGTGGAAGTGGAAATGACTAGGGTTGGGAAGCATTTCCCGATCAGGGCCATTGTGATCTCCTGGACTCGTTTCGATCGCCTCAGGGGGTCGGAGAGGAATTTCCCAGATTTTTTTCCCCATATTGGCCCTGGGGTTTTTCACTCTGGGTTTTCGCCTCTCCCTGGAGATCACATGGTCTGGAATGGGGGGGTGGGGGTGAGTTAATAGGTTGTAATGAACAAAGCATCGTAGCTGTGAGGGACAGCTCGGTGGATAGGATTTTGGTATGTAGATAGGCTGGAAAATTGGGCGGGGATCCTGGATTCAGGATTCAATCCTGGACCGGGGAGCGGCGCGGGCTTGGAGGGCCGAAGGGCCTGTTCCTGTGCTGTATTGTTCTTTGTTCTTTGTTCTTTGTTTAAATGATGGGTGTGATAGATATGTTGTGAGTCATTTTCTGTTCACAGATAAGAGGACACATTGCCCTTATACCTTGATGGAAAAGCTTGACACAAGCTTCAGTGATGAACAACTTGGGACTCGAAGGGGCAGAAAGACTCATTGAAAGGTCACTCTCTGTATCATGTCTTAAAAATAATATAGTTTTTTTATTTTAGCATCCTGTTGCTAAGTTCATTCTTTCCTTTTAAATATCACAAACCCCTGCTCCTCAGCATTCATTTCCCCTCAGATTTTGTCCTCCAAAAACCCTAGACCCCTGCCTTAGATATATTCCATGCACGTCAATCAACACTTTGTCACATTGAGTATTGTTCATGAGTAAGGCAAGATAGTGTCCAATGGTCCCTTCTTGATTGGAGGACCCCACAGCGTAGTGATCCTGATTTATTCAGACTACACGTTGAGCAGGGGCTGCTGGTTAGCAACTTTTGATTAACAAGTGAGTTGACAGTTATGCGGCAACAGATGGAAAATGGAGTTAAGACTGCAATCAGACTAGCCATGCTCTTATTGAATGTCATGATGTGGAGATGCCAGCGTTGCACTGGGGTAAACACAGTAATTCGCAGCTCAATATGCCAACATCTTCATGCACAGGTTCGAACAAGACTTCTTCATCGCACAGGACCTTCAACCGATGCTATACACTGGATACATCGATGGCATTTTCTTCCCTTGGACTCATGGTGAACAATCACTGAAACAACCATATGATGACATCAACAAGTTCCATCCCATCATCAGACTCATCATGGACTACTCTCCGGAATCGGTTGCATTCTTGGACACACGCATCTCCATTAAGGACGGTCACCTCAGCACCTCACTGTACCGCATGCCCACAGATAACCTCACGATGCTCCACTTCTTCAGCTTCCACCCTAAACACGTTAAAGAAGCCATCCCCGGACAAGCCCTCCGTATACACAGGATCTGCTCGGATGAGGGGGATCGCAACAGACACCTCCAGATGCTGAAAGATGCCCTCATAAGAAAAGGATAAGACGCTCGACTCATCGATCGACAGTTCCGACGCGCCAGAGCGAAAAACTGCACCGACCTTCTCAGAAGACAAACACGGGACACGGTGGACAGAGTACCCTTCGTCGTCCAGTACTTCCCCGGAGCGGAGAAGCTATGACATCTCCTCTGGAGCCTTCAAAATGTCATCGATGAAGACGAACATCTCGCCAAGGCCATCCCCATACCCCCACTTCTTGCCTTCAAACAACCACACAACCTCAAACAGACCATTGCCCGCAGCAAACTACCCAGCCTTCAGGAGAACAGTGACCATGACACCGCACAACCCTGCCACAGCAACCTCTGCAAGACGTGCCAGATCATCGACATGGATGCCATCATCTCACGTGAGAACACCATCTACCAGGTACACGGTACCTACTCTTGCAACTCGGCCAACGTTGTCTACCTGATACGCTGCAGGAAAGGATGTCCCGAGGCATGGTACATTGGGGAAACCATGCAGACGCTACGACAACGGATGAATGAACACCGCTCGACAATCACCAGGCAAAACTGTTCTCTTCCTGTGGGGGAGCACTTCAGCGGTCACGGGCATTCAGCCTCTGATCTTCGGGTAAGCGTTCTCCAAGGCGGCCTTCATGACACACGACACCACAGAGTCGCTGAGCAGAAACTGATAGCCAAGTTCCGCACACATGAGGACGGCCTAAACCGGGATCTTGGGTTCATGTCACATTATCTGTAACCCCCCAACTTGCCTGGATTTGCAAAATCTCACTAACTGTCCTGTCTGGAGACAATACACATCTCTTTAACCTGTGCTTAATGCTCTCTCCACTCACATTGTCTGTACCTTTAAGACTTGATTAGCTGTATTAGCATTGATCAGCTTGATTAGCATTCCAATCATTATTCTGTAAATTGAGTTTGTGTCTCTGTATGCCGTGTTTGTGAGCACATCTCCCGCTCCACCTGACAAAGGGGCAGCACTCCGAAAGCTAGTGGCATTTGCTACCAAATAAACCTGTTGGACTTTAACCTGGTGTTGTGAGACTTCTTACTTATTGAATGTAGCAGGCTTGATGGACTGAATGGCCTACTCTGTTCCTTTTTCATATGATCTTATGGAAGTACAGCCCTCGCATATTTTTCCTACTCCGACTGATTAAAGCCAATGATTACAATTCAACCACTGCCTTTCTTTAGAACTGCTGACAGATAAATGAGAGGAGAGAACTAAATGTATCACAGCTTGATGTGGCCCCTGCTCTGACCAAGACGTCAAAAAACTACAAAGGGTTGTGAACGTAGCCAAGTCCATCACGCAAACCAGCCTCCCATCTATTAACTCCATCTGTACTTCCTGCTGCCTCGGAAAAGTAGCCAGCATTATTAAAGACCTGCGCACCCGGACATTCTCTCTTCCATCTTCTTCCATTGGGAAAAAGATACAAAAATCTGAAAACACATACAGCTTCTTCAAGAACAGGCTCTTCTCTGCTGCCATCAGACTTTTGAATGGACCTACCATATACTAAGTTGATATTTCTCTTCACCCTATCTGTAACTGCAATACTATATTCTGCACCCTCTCCTTTCCTTCTCCCTTGCGTACTCCATGAACGGTATGTTTTGTCTGTATAGCACAAGAAACAATACTTTTCACTATATCCAAATACATGTGACAATAACAAATCAAATCAAATGCAACTTGTTGTAATCCTACTGATTACTGAACTTTCACATTGAAAATGTTACCCCAGTTTCAGATACCAATCTTTCCCGTTCCTCCCTTTTATTAAAAGCAAATTAGAAGCTAAAATGAAGATGTTCGGGAGGGTTTGAGGGGGTGGTGGGGGGGGGGGAGGAAAATGGATGGGACAGAGGTAAGATTTAGAAAAGGAAAAGCAAAGGGGGAGAAAAGGTAAGGGAAGGGGCATCAAGTAGAGGAAAAGAATGGGAAGAAAAATGAAGAAAGACAATAAGGAAAAGGTAGAGAACAGTAAAAAATTAAATAAAATAGAATGAAAACGAAGGGGTTGAGATGGGGTAGAGCAAATCCTTTTAGCTTCTCTGCCGTTTGGCCATTCACACTGTTTATTCTCTCTGTGGGCAGCTATTAACTGGTTTCCCTGGTTTCCGTGGCTATGACTCATCTTTCATTCCCTCACTTTGCAATATAAATATCTCCCATTTTCTAAGCCTTTTAGCTTTGATAAACGGTCGTCTGGACTCGAAACATCAGCTCTTTTCTCTCCTCACAGATGCTGCCAGACCTGCTGAGATTTTCCAACATTTTCTCCTCCTTTTTATTTCTGTTTTCCAGGATTCCCAGCTTCACCTCCACTCCCTCTTTTCCCCTACTCACTGCACACTCCCCAATCTCCCTTTACCTGCCCTGTTTGACACTGGCAGTGGCTATGTTTCCATCTAAACGTCACCAGCACACTGTTTGATGATATTTCAATATTAATGGTACCAAACAGTAAATGGAAAGTTCAGTAAGCAATTACCCTTTCTCCTGCTAACAACAATATCAGATTTCAGCTGATGATAATTCAGCTCTTTCAAGTGAAACTGAATGGCTTCTTCATGACGATTTCCCCCAGCGATCTTGAAATTGACACAGCACAATGCTATACAATACTCGTATAAGAATACCTCAGCTGATGTAGCAAAACAAGTCAATTACTATAAACGTATTATGGTCACATCTCACAAAGTCAATTTCTAAGTTGCACAGATTCGATGTCCAAAGCCCTGCACCCTTGGGATTGAGATCATTCTGAATCCACTTGCCTGGATTTGGGATTATCCACTGGTGGGACGGGCAGTTTGTGTGTATGCTTGATGCCTCTCTATCATCTCAATGTGGCACTGTTCGCGCAGAAGTTACAGTCAAACGTCAGGATGTGACCATCATTCTAATCGCTCAAAACCCAATTCTGACGAATGCTGAATGAACAAGAAGGAACTGCAGAACAGAAATACTAGCCGGGGAGATTGCACCACGACCAGCTCATTGAGAACATCCCCATCCTCTTGGTCAACACTGTATCCTTTTACCAGTGCGTGGAAACCAGTGACACAGTGGCACAGTAGTTAGCACTGCTGCCCCACAGCGCCAGGGACCTGGGTTCAATTCCCGGCTTGGATCACCTCTCTCAGTGTACCCGGACAGGCGCCGGAGTGTGGCGAGTAGGGGATTTTCACTGTAACTTCATTGCAGTGTAAGCCTACTTGTGACACTAATAAATAAACTTTAAAACAAAAACTTTAAACCAGTGGTTCAAGAAACTGGGTGGCATGGTGGCTCAGTGTTTAGCACTGCTGCCTCACAGCGCCAGGGACCCGGGTTCGATTCCCAGCTTGGATCACTCTGTGCGAGTCTGCATGTTCTCCCCGTGTCCGCGTGCGTTTTCTCCAGGTGCTCCGGTTTCCTCCCACAGTCCGAAAGACGTGCTGGTTTGGTGCATTGGCCATGCTAAATTCTCCCTCAGTGTGCCCGAACAGGCGCCGGAGTGTGACGACTAGGGGATTTTCACAGTAACGTCATTGCAGTGTTAATGTAAGCCTTTTGTGATACTAATAAAAAAAACCTTGACAGATGCAGCTTAAAAGAAGCCTCCTCCCCCACTTTGCACAACAAACACACTCAACTGTGGCAATTTACTGAGAATTTATGCCAGGGAACAAATGCTAGGAGAGAGAACTTTGGCTGAATTTATGTTCTGTAAGAAGTCTCACAACACCAGGTTAAAGTCCAACAGGTTTATTTGTCTATGAGACAGGTTGAGGATAGATAATAAGGAGGCAACTAATTGGGACAGCAAATGGGTATAGATACTGTAGGGTGGATGAGAGACTGGGTGGTGAGATCATAGGCAGTGGAGGAAAGTGAAGTGATGCAGAGACAGCTTGACAAGCTCAATCTTGCCGACAAAATCCACTGGCTTTCGGAGCGCTTGCTGCACCTTCGTCAGGTGAGTGGGAGTTCTGTTCACAAACAGGGAATATAAAGACACAGACTCAATTTACAAAATAATGGTTGGAATGCGAGTCTTTACAGGTAATCAAGTCTCAAAGGTACAGACAATGTGAGTGGAGAGAGCATTAAGCACAGGCTAAAGAGATGTGTATTGTCTCCAGTCAGGACAGTTAGTGAGATTTTGCAAGCCCAGGCAAGACATGGGGGTCACAGATAGTGAGACGTGAACCCAAGATCCCGGTTGAGGCCGTCCTCATGTGTGCGGAACTTGGCTATCAGTCTCTGCTCAGCGACTCTGTGTTGTCGTGTGTCGTGAAGGCCGCTTTGGAGAACGCTTACCCGAAGATCAGAGGCCAAATGCCCGTGACCGCTGAAGTGTTCCCCAACAGGAAGAGAACACTCTTGCCTGGTGATTGTCGAGCGGTGTTCATTCATCCGCTGTCGTAGCGTCTGCATGGTCTCCCCAATGTACCATGCCTCGGGACATCCTTTCCTGCAGCGTAACAGGTAGACAACGTTGGCCGAGTTGCAAGAGTATGTACCGTGTACCTGGTGGATGGTGGTCTCACGTGAGATGATGGCATCCGTGTCGATGATCTGGCACGTCTTGCAGAGGTTGCTGTGGCAGGGTTGTGTGGTGTCGTGGTCACTGAAGGCTGGGTAGTTTGCTGCAGACAATGGCTTGTTTGAGGTTGTGCAGTTGTTTGAAGGCAAGAAGTGGGGGCATGGGGATGGCCTTGGCGAGATGTTCATCTTCATCAATGACATGTTGAAGGCTCCGGAAAAGATGTCGTAGCTTCTCCGCTCCGGGGAAGTACTGGATGACGAAGGGTACTCTGTCCGCCGTGTCCCGTGTTTGTCTTCTGAGGAGGTCGGTGCAGTTTTTCGCTGTGGCACGTCAGAACTGTCGATCGATGAGTCGAGCGCCATATCCTGTTCTTATGAGGGCATCTTTCAGTGTCTGGAGGTGTCTGTTGCGATCCTCCTCATCTGAGCAGATCCTGTGTATACGGAGGGCTTGTCCCTAGGGGATGGCTTCTTTAACGTGTTTTGGGTCTTCCAGATGCCTCTTTATTCCCATATTTGATTTATCCGGCAGCGACACTTTAATTTCCCAAGAGAAAAATGCTCTGTTTTCAAACAATTCTGGTTTTTGGATTTTGGATAACGTACTTGTTATGTCATCGACCAGCTTCGAGTGACATCTTAGAAGTTGTAGAAATGTTTTAATTAGAATCATCTCAGATATTGTTGCCAGAATTTTACCGGCCCGAGGCTCGTAAGATCCCACCGAGGCCAGCGGGAGAATGCTGTTCTGTGAGCCTCACCCAACTCGATTCTGGGGCGGGCGTGATGGTAAAATCCCTGTGTGTAACTGGTAACCAGAGTGACAAACATACACTCCATTTGGTTTTGATTGCTGCTTTATGTGGTCCTATTTGTTTTTGGAAAAACTTATATTTTATCGAATAATATTTCTGATGTATATATAGGATTTCAGTGAACTAGTGGACATTCTGTTCACATAATAATTGCAATTTCACAATGGCATTTAATGTGACAATCTGTATTTACAAGGTTTCCCAATGGTCTTGTTTTTAAGACAGTAAGAGTTTTAACAACACCAGGTTAAAGTCCAACAGGTTTATTTGGAAGCAAATGCCATTAGCTTTCAGAGCGCTGCTCCTTCATCAGATGGAGTGGAAATCTGCTCTCAAACAGGGCATACAGAGACACAAAATCAAGTTACAGAATACTGATTAGAGTGCGAATCTTTACAGCTGATCAGGTCTTAAAGATACAGACAATGTGAGTGGAGGGTGCTCCGGTTCCCTCCCAAAGTCCAAAAGACATGCTGGTTAACATAGAACATAGAACATAGAACATTACAGCGCAGAACAGGCCCTTCGGCCCACGATGTTGCACCGACCAGTTAAAAAAAAACTGTGACCCTCCAACCTAAACCAATTTCTTTTCGTCCATGAACCTATCTACGGATCTCTTAAACGCCCCCAAACTAGGCGCATTTACTACTGATGCTGGCAGGGCATTCCAATCCCTCACCACCCTCTGGGTAAAGAACCTACCCCTGACATCGGTTCTATAACTACCCCCCCTCAATTTAAAGCCATGCCCCCTCGTGCTGGATTTCTCCATCAGAGGAAAAAGGCTATCACTATCCACCCTATCTAAACCTCTAATCATCTTATATGTTTCAATAAGATCCCCTCTTAGCCGCCGCCTTTCCAGCGAAAACAATCCCAAATCCCTCAGCCTCTCCTCATAGGATCTCCCCTCCATACCAGGCAACATCCTGGTAAACCTCCTCTGCACCCTCTCCAAAGCCTCCACATCCTTCCTGTAATGTGGGGACCAGAACTGCACACAGTACTCCAAGTGCGGCCGCACCAGAGTTGTGTACAGTTGCAACATAACGCTACGACTCCTAAATTCAATCCCCCTACCAATAAACGCCAAGACACCATATGCCTTCTTAACAACCTTATCTACTTGATTCCCAACTTTCAGGGATCTATGCACACATACACCTAGATCCCTCTGCTCCTCCACACTATTCAAAGTCCTCCCGTTAGATGCATTGGCCATGCTAAATTCTCTCTGTGTACCCGAACGGGTGCCGGAATGTGGTGACTCGGGGATTTTCACAGTGGCTCAGTTGCAGTGTTAATGTAAGCCTACTAGTGACACTAATAAATAAACTTTAAAAACTTTCCTTGCCTATGTCCTTTAATAAACGTCATTGTCTCCCAGTTTTGTGCTCAGATCTTCTGAAATTTCCTGTTGAGTTCCTGTAGTTTCACTTCCAACCATTCCACAACACTGAAATGGCCCTGCCATGGTTAAAAGTGAGATTTTACCTGGGGAAAAGATTAATAGTCACACAAGGTTAAAAATCACATAAGCTGCAAGCTGTATCCCAGTCACACAGGGAAAGCTATGTGAAAACCACAGGTCTAGATTAAAGCAAACCCAGATAGAGTCAAAGACTATTTAATTGAATGATGTGCAGCTGCAGTCCATGTTTTTTCCCATTAGAACAAGGAGCAATGACAAGGGAGGTTGATATACCATTGGTCAGAGGTATAGCTATCATTGCTTGATGATATAATTAGGAAGATATGTGCAAGTTATAATTGGATAACCATACCCTTATGTATGCATGATGTAAACTTAATCAATTACTTTGAGTGGATAAAGATAATACCCCTCCACAACAGGTATACTGAATTGGATACTGTTGTGGCAGATGCTTTACCTGGGACAAGCTGCGACAGCCGGAACTCTGATACTGAGTCTGGTTCTACAGCGCAAAAGGGTGGGATGAAGAAGAGGAGAGCAGTAGTGATAGGGGACTCGATGGTCAGAGGTACGGACCGGAGGTTCTGTGGTCGGGACAGGGAGAGACTCCCGCATGGTTTGTTGCCTCCCAGGTGCCAAGGTCAGCGATGTCTCTGATCGCGTGCACAGCGTTCTAAAGAGGGAAGGTGATCAGCCAGATGTCGTGGTACATGTCGGTACCAATGACGTGGGAAGGAAGAGTGAGGAGGTCCTAAAGAGTGAGTACAAAGAGCTTGGAAGGAAGTTAAAAAGCAGGACCCCGAGGGTAGTAATCTCAGGATTGCTACCTGAGCCACATGCCAGTGAGGGCAGGAGTAGGATGCTTGGGCGGATAAACACGTGGCTGAGGAACTGGTGCAGGGTTTCCAATTCTTGGATCATTGGGACCTCTTCTGGGGCAGGTGGGACCTGTACAAGAGAGACGGGTTACACCTAAACTACAAGGGGACCAATATACTTGCAGGGAGATTTGCTAGTGTTATTGGGGAGCGTTTAAACTAGATTTGCAGGGGGATGGGAACCAGAGTGCCAGAGCAGATAGTGGAGCAGGGGTAAAAAGACAGGTTAGTTCAAGCAAAATCACAAATGGAAGGGTAGACTGTGGTGGAAATAATTTTTTGAGGTGTGTCTATTTCAATGCCAGGAGTATTGTGGGGAAGGCAGATGAGCTGAAGGCGTGGATAGACATGTGGAAATATGACATTGTAGCCATTAGTGAAACTTGGCTACAGGAGGGGCAGGACTGGCAGCTCAATGTTCCAGGGTTCCAATGTTTCAGGCGGGATAGAGGCAGAGGGATAAAAGGTGGGGGGGTGGCATTGTTGGTCAGGGAAAATGTTACAGCGGTACTCAGGCAGGATAGATTAGGGAGCTTGTCTACAGAGGCCCTATGGGTGGAGCTGAGAAACAGGAAAGGTATGACCACATTAATGGGCTTGTATTATAGACCACCCAATAGTCAGTGAGAATTGGAGGAGCAAATCAGCGGAGAGATGTTAGGAGCAAAAGGATAGTGAGGGATAAAATTGGTCCTCTTGAAGACCAGAGTGGTACACTCTGTGTATGGAACCAAAAGAGATGGGGGAGATACTAAATGGTTTTTTTGCATCCGTATTTACTGAGGAAACGGGCATGGAGTCTACGGAAATAGGGCAAACTGGTAGGGAGGCCATGGAACCTTTACAGATTAAAGGGGAGGAGGTGTTCGCTGTCTTGAGGCAAATCAGAGTGGATAAATCCCCAGGACCGGACAGGGTATTCCCATGGACCTTGAGGGAAGCTAGTGTTGAACTTGCAGGGGCCCTGGCAGACATATTTAAAATGTCAGTATTCACGGGGGAGGTGCCGGATGATTGGAGGGTGGCTCATGTTGTTCCGTTGTTTAAAAAAGGTTCCAAAAGAAATCCGGGAAATTATCGGGCAGTAAGTTTGACGTCGGTGGTGGGCAAGTTATTGGAAGGTGTGATAAGGGATAGGATCTACAAATATTTGGATAGACAGGGACTTATTAGGGAGAGTCAACATGGCTTTGTGCGTGGTAGGTCATGTTTGACCAATCTATTAGAGTTTTTCGAGGAGGTTACCAGGAAAGTGGATGAAGGGAAGGCGGTGGATGTTGTCTACCTGGATTTCAGCAAGGCCTTTGACAAGGTCCCTCATGGGAGGTTAGTTAGGAAGGTTCAGTTGCTAGGTATACATGGGGAGGTAGTAAATTGGATAAGACACTGGCTCAATGGAAGAAGCCAGAGAGTGGTTGTGGAGGATTGCTTCTCTGAGTGGAGGCCTGTGACTAGTGGTGTGCCGCAGGGATCGGTGTTAGGTCCATTGTTGTTTGTCATCTATATCAATGATCTGGATGATAATGTGGTCAATTGGATCAGCAAGTTTGCTGATGATACAAAGATTGGAGGTGTAGTGGACAGTGAGGAAGGTTTTCAAAGCTTGCAGAGGGATTTGGACCAACTAGAAAAATGGCCTGAAAAATGGCAAATGGAATTTAACGCAGACAAGTGTGAGATATTGCACTTTGGAAGGACAAACCAAAGAAGAACGTACAGGGTAAATGGTAGGACTCTGAAGAGTGCAGTTGAACAGAGGGATCTGGGAATACAGGTACAGAATTCCCTAAAAGTGACGTCACAGGTGGATAGGGTCGTAAAGAGTACCTTTGGTACATTGGCCTTTATAAATCGCTGTATCGAGTATAAAAGTTGGAGTGTTATGGTAAGGTTATAGAAGGCATTGGTGAGGCCGAATTTGGAGTATTATGTACAGTTTTGGTCACCTAGTTACAGGAAGGATGTAAATAAGATTGAAAGAGTGCAGAGAAGGTTCACAAGGATGTTGCCGGGACTTGAGAAGCTGAGTTACAGAGAGAGATTGAATAGGTTGGGACTTTATTCCCTGGAGCGTAGAAGATTGAGGGGAGATTTGATAGAGGTGTATAAGATTTTGATGGGTATAGATAGTGAATGCAAGCAGGCTTTTTCCGCTGAGGCTAGGGGAGAAAAAAACCAGAGGGCATGGGTTAAGGGTGAAAGGAGAAAAGTTTAAAGGGAATATTAGGGGGGGCTTCTTCACGCAGAGAGTGGTGGGAGTGTGGAATGAGCTGCCGGATAAAGTGGTAAATGCGGGGTCACTTTTAACATTTAAGAAAAACTTGGACGGGTTCATGGACGAGAGGGGTGTGGAGGGATATGGTCCAAGTGCAGGTCAGTGGGACGAGGCATGAAATGGTTCGGCACAGACAAGAAGGGCCAAAAGGCCTGTTTCTGAGCTGTAATTTTCTATGGTTCTATAACTCTTATACTTTGGTTTGTGCTAATTACCTGTAATCAAATTTGAAATTATAATTGTGTATTTCAGAATTCGGCACTCCGACTGGTCTTAAAGATTGGATCAAGGTCCTGGAGCACCACAGTTGTCAGTAAATCATCTTGAACCACTCGGTGACTTTGTCTGGCTACTTGAGGGGAATGAGAGTTTTAACTACAACAACAAGAAAAACATCATATTAGCCCTGTAACACCTGGCAACCGTGGCCCCATGCCTCCTTATACGTCAATGACATTTCTGCGATGTTCAATACCATTGACAAAATGTCTTCCTACAATGCATCTTCTCTGTTGGCCATGGGATACTCTTGCACACTATCAACTTTACCTCTCTAAACAAAGTCAGAGCATGAGAAACGATGGCTCTCTCCCTCCTCCTCTACCACCACTTCCAGAGTTCCTGGTCTCTCCCTCTGTGTATGTCATTCGATGCTGACACCAGTGAATCTGTTAGCCATCACCATCGTTATTCATCTGAAACTGACAGCTGAAGTTTGCACATGCGCAGTTAAACCTGGAAATCCAGAAGTTGCTATCAATGATTCTACACTTCTCCATCGGGTGCACTGTTTACATCCTCCCTGAGTGCAGTTGATTAGAAACCACTGAACTGGCAACAACCTGACATTTACACTGTTAATTTTGCTGTAAAAATGGTTGAAAAAGCTACACTTTGTTGAATGAGGTAGTTAATGACATACAAACTTCATTATTACTGCTGAAAAATCCCTCTGACCCTGAAAATAATTTTATATTTGTGTAATGTCAAATTTCTCCATTATGATTTAAAAATCCACGTTTTAATGTTTTGGTTTGTGATATTTTGCGTTTTATTCACAATCCCGTGTCCGTGTCCCAATCAGTTATCTTATTCTCTATAAAATGTAGCTGAAAGTGTAGGGTAGTCAGTGCAGACATTCTGGCTTGCTTTCTGTGAGAATACTTGAATGTCATTGGTTGTTTGATGATTTGCCTGTTGCCAGATGCCTCCCAAATCTCTTGACTCAGCACCAGAATCAAACTAATGTTGGGAGGGGGGTAGTTGCGTGCTACCACTTCATCAGAAAATCTAGGATCATGTTTAGCAGCTGGCCTAGCTGTTCTGTTGCTGGTTAACCTTATATTAATCCACCTAGTGTCTTGGATGGAGCCAAATTATAAATGATGCTTTCATGCAATCAATGACTGCTCTGTTCATATACAAAGGGCATCATGTTCTGCAGTGTATATATTAATCTCATGCCAGAGTTAACTACAGCTATAACATCTCCAATGTAATAGAGCATTTGCAATATTTAACTATGCACTGCTGAAGCTTGTTTGTGCCTGACTCCAGATTTATTCATTCTGCTCTAATAGCCTGTTCTTCTCTATAATAGCCTGCTGCATATGTACACAAAAACAGATCGATATTTCATTTTGATGGTATTGTCATAAGTGACACGACAAATAACTCAGAAAAATGGTGACCATATTACCATTGCACAAAAGAGGTTTTGAATAGCTGTTGTCCAATGATCTTGAGATAATCAAACATAATTTTAAAGTCCCATCATTTGTGAGAATTGTCGATATCCATTTTGACCACTCTGACCTGCTCTTGGAGCGTTACTTTTGACTGTTTTTATCAGTAACACACAATTTATCAATGTAACCTCTTGCTCCACCAGTTTTCTCCAATGAAGCCAGCAAAACAGCACCCAGGCGCATGTTCCTGATCCTGAATAATCATTCATTGTAGCAATTAAAAGGTTGAGAAGGACTTGCATTAATACAGCAGCATTGCTCGAACACTGGATGTCTCAAAGCGCTTTACAGCCAATGAAATACTTTGGAAGTGACATCGCTATCGTAATAACAAAGAACAGTACAGCACAGTGTGGTGAACCATTGTTGGTCACCACCAGGAGTGCTGAGCCATGGTTTGGCCAGTACTATGAGTCTGTAGATATGTTACTGTTGGGGTTAGGGTTGGGCTGTTCTACCTGTTAATATAGTCCTATGG
Source organism: Mustelus asterias (assembly GCF_964213995.1). Lineage (NCBI taxonomy): Eukaryota > Metazoa > Chordata > Chondrichthyes > Carcharhiniformes > Triakidae > Mustelus > Mustelus asterias. The sequence continues at coordinate 27,016,481 of NC_135827.1, forward strand.
TACACCCCAGTTGGCTCCGCCTTCTGGGAGAGGTATAAAGGTCACTGCTCTGCCTGGTGACCCTTTAGTCTGGGATTGTATATTGTATATAGTAGCTCCGTTATTGTTGGCAATAAAAGCCTTTATTTCCCGGGTACATCCTGCCTCCCATGTGATTTATCACGCATCACACAGGAACAGGCCCTTCGGCCCTCCAAGCCTGCACCGATCATGATGTCCGCCTAAACAAAAACCCTATGCACTTGCGGAGTCCACATCCTTCCATTCCCATCCTATTATGAATTCACCTAGATGCCCCTTAAATGCCACTATCGGATCTGCTCCCACCATCTCCCTGGGCAGCATGTTCCAGATATTTACCACCCTCTGTGTAAAAAACGTGCCCTCAAACATGTCCTCTAAGCTTTTCTCCACGTACCTTAAACCTATGTCCCCTAGTACTTGACTTTTCTACCCCAGAGAAGAGCATCTGACGATCCATTCTGTCCATGCCACCAATGTAGGACACAACAGCCAATGTGCACACAGGAATCTCTCCCAAAGAACAATGAACTAATAAGAGGAAAACCTGTGTTTGTTGTGAGGTTGATTGAGGGATGAGTACGTGCCATGACAATGGGGATAAGTACTTTGCACTTTTTTGAAATAATGTCAGGTGTATGTCTATCTGAGACAGCAGAAAAGACTTTGATTTGATTTGATTTATTATTGTCACATGTATCAGTATACAGTGAAAAGTATTGTTTCTTGTGTGCTATATGGGCAAAGCTTGCTGTGCATAGGGAAGGAAAGGAGAGAGTGCAGAATGTAGTATAGAATATAGAATATAGAACAGTACAGCACAGTACAGGTCCTTCGGCCCACGATGTTGTGCCGAGCCTTGTCCGAAACCAAGATCAAGCTATCCCATTCCCTATCATTCTAGTGTGTTCCATGTGCCTATCCAATAACCGCTTGGAAGTTCCGAAAGTGTCCGACTCCACTATCACAGCAGGCAGTCCATTCCACACCCCAACCACTCTCTGAGCAAAGAATCTACCTCGGACATCCCTCCTATATCTCCCACCATGAACCTTACAGTTATGCCCTAGTAACAGCTACATCCACCCGAGGAAATAGTCTCTGAATGTCCACTCTATCTAACCCCCCCATCATCTTATAAACCTCTATTAAGTCGCCTCTCAACCTCCTCCGCTCTAAAGAGAAAAGCCCTAGCTCCCTCAACCTTTCCTCATAAGACCTACCCCCCAAACCAGGCAGCATCCTGGTAAATCTCCTTTGCACTCTTTCCAGTGCTTCCACATCCTTCTTATAGTGAGGTGACCAGAACTGCACACAATATTCCAAATGTGGTCTCACCAAGGTCCTGTACAGTTGCAGCATAACCCCACGGCTCTTAAACTCAAACTCCCTGTTAATAAATGCTAAGAAGTTTAACAACACCAGGTTAAAGTCCAACAGGTTTATTTGGTAGCAAAAGCCACACAAGCTTTCGAGGCTCTGAGCCCCTTCTTCAGGTGAGTGGGAATTCTGTTCACAAACAGAACTTATAAGACACAGACTCAATTTACATGAATAATGGTTGGAATGCGAATACTTACAACTAATCCAGTCTTTAAGAAACAAAACAATGGGAGTGGAGAGAGCATCAAGACAGGCTAAAAAGATGTGTATTGTCTCCAGACAAGACAGCCAGTGAAACTCTGCAGGTCCACGCAACTGTGGGAGTTACAAATAGTGTGACATAAATTCTGATTCTAGGATCGCATGATAAAGACTCAGGAGGAAAAAAGCAGAAATATTTATGTGAAATAGTGTGACATAAACCCAATATCCCGGTTGAGGCCGTCCTTGTGTGTGCGGAACCTGGCTATCAGTTTCTGCTCCGCGACTCTGCGCTGTCGTGTGTCGCGAAGGCCGCCTTGGAGAACGCTTACCCGAATATCAGAGGCCGAATGCCCGTGACCGCTGAAGTGCTCCCCAACGGAGCAGAAACTGATAGCCAGGTTCCGCACACACAAGGACGGCCTCAACCGGGATATTGGGTTTATGTCACACTATTTCACATAAATATTTCTGCTTTTTTCCTCCTGAGTCTTTATCATGCGATCCTAGAATCAGAATTTATGTCACACTATTTGTAACTCCCACAGTTGCGTGGACCTGCAGAGTTTCACTGGCTGTCTTGTCTGGAGACAATACACATCTTTTTAGCCTGTCTTGATGCTCTCTCCACTCCCATTGTTTTGTTTCTTAAAGACTGGATTAGTTGTAAGTATTCGCATTCCAACCATTATTCATGTAAATTGAGTCTGTGTCTTATAAGTTCTGTTTGTGAACAGAATTCCCACTCACCTGAAGAAGGGGCTCAGAGCCTCGAAAGCTTGTGTGGCTTTTGCTACCAAATAAACCTGTTGGACTTTAACCTGGTGTTGTTAAACTTCTTACTGTGTTTACCCCAGTCCAACGCCGGCATCTCCACATAATAAATGCTAACACACTATAGGCCTTCTTCACGGCGCTATCCACTTGGGTAGCAACCTTCAGAGATCTGTGGATATGAACCCCAAGATCTCTCTGTTCCTCCACATTCCTCAGAACCCTGCTGTTGACCCTGTAATCCGCATTCAAATTTGTCCTACCAAAATGAATCACCTCGCACTTATCAGGGTTAAACTCCATCTGCCATTTTTCGGCCCAGCTCTGCATCCTATCAATGTCTCTTTGCAGCCTACAACAGCCCTCCACCTCATCCACTACTCCACCAATCTTGGTGTCATCAGCAAATTTACTGATCCACCCTTCAGCCCCCTCCTCCAAGTCATTTATAAAAATCACAAATAGCAGAGGACCCAGCACTGATCCTTGTGGTACACTGCTGGTAACTGGTCTCCAGTCTGAAAATTTTCCATCCACCACCACCCTCTGTCTTCTATGAGATAGCCATTTACTTATCCAATCGGCCAAATTTCCCTCTATCCCACACCTCCTTACTTTCTTTATGAGCCGACCATGGGGGACCTTATCAAACGCCTTACTAAAATCCATGTATATGACATCAACTGCCCTACTTTCATCAACACACTTAGTTACCTCTTCAAAAAATTCTATCAAATTTGTGAGGCAAGACTTACTCTTCGCGAATCCGTGCTAACTATCCCGGATTAAGCTGCATCTTTCTAAATGGTCGTAAATCCTATCCCTCAGGACCTTTTCCATTAACTCACCGACCACTGAAGTAAGACTAACCGGCCTATAATTAACAGGTTCATTCCTATTTCCTTTCTTGAACAGAGGAACGACATTCGCCACTTTCCAGTCCTCTGGCACTATGCTCGTGGACAGTGAGGACCCAAAGATTAAAGCCAAAGCCTCTGCAATCTCATCCCTTGCCTCCCAAAGAATCCTAGGATATATCTCATCTGGCCCAGGGGACTTATTGACCTTCAGGTTTTTCAAAATTGCTAATACATCTTCCCTCAGAAAATCTACCTCTTCCAGCCTATCAGCCTGTATCACACTCTCATCCTCAAAAACATGGCCCCTCTCCTTGGTGAACACTGAAGAAAAGTATTCATTCATCGCCTCTCCTATCTCTTCTGACTCCATGCACAAGTTCCCACTACTGTCCTTGACCGGCCCTAACCTCACCCTGGTCATTATTTTTTCTCACATAAGAGTAAAAAGCCTTGGGGTTTTCCTTGATCTGACTCACCAAGGACTTCTCATGCCCCCTCCTAGCTCTCTTAAGCCCTTTTTTCAGCTCATTCCTTGCTAACTTGTAACCCTCAATCGACCCAACTGAACCTTGTTTTCTCATCCTTACATACACTTCCTTCTTCCTCTTGACAAGACATTCAACCTCTTTTGTGAACCAGTCATTAGTGTTACAATCATACTAGGGTGTAGAGAAAGGTAAGTCAATTCAAAAGTCTGACAGTAGCAGGGAAGAAGCTGTTTTTGAGTCAGTTGGTACATGACCTCAGACTTTTGTATCTTTCTCCAGATGGAAGAAGGTGGAAGAGAGAATGTCTGGGGTGCGTGGGGTCCTTGATTATGCTGGCTGCTTTGCCAAGGCAGCGGGAAGTGTAGACAGACTCAATGGATGGGAGGCTGGTTTGAGTGATGGACTGGGCTTCATTCATGACTCTTTGTCGTTTACTGTGGTCTTGGACAGAGCAGGAGCCATCCCAAGCTGTGATACAACTGGAAAGAATGCTTTCTATGGTGCATCTGTAGAAGTTGGTGAGAGTTGTAATGGACATGCCAAATTAACTTAGCCTCCTGAGAAAGTAGAGGCATTGATGGGCTACTGTCAGCACGGAGGGACCAGGACAGGTTGTTGGTGATCTGGACACCTAAAACCTTGAAGCTCTCACCAATCTCTACTTTGTCCCCATTGATGTTAAGAGAGGCATGTCCTCCACTATGCTTCCTGAAGCCAATGACTATCTCTTTCATTTTGTTAACATTGAGAGAGCGATTATTGTCGTCGCATCTGCTCACCAGATTTTCTATCTCTTTCTTGTACTGTGTCTCGTCATTGTTTGAGATCTGATCCCCAATGGTAGTGTCATCAGCAAGCTTGAAATTCGAGTTGGAGGGGAATTTGTCCGTACAGTCAGAGATGTATAAGGAGTATAGTAAGGGGCTGAGAACACAGCCTTGCGGAGCACCAGTGTTGAGGATAATCATGGAGGAGGTGTTGTTGCCTATCCTTACTGACTGCGATCTGTGGGTTAGGAAGTCTAGGGTCCAGTTGCAGAGGAAGCTGCCGAGCCCCAAGGCACGAAGTTTGGAGATGAGTCTCATAGGAATAATGGTGTTGAAGGCTGAGATATAGTCTATGAATAATGGTTGTCTTTGTTGTCTAGGTAGACTTTGGTTTAAATGGTCCAGTCCCTTCAGCCATTGGGATCATCTGATTCCTCTGAAAAACTTTGAGCCAGGCTGTTGAATTTCCCGTGGTGGGCCCCACCGCGATATGCCCCTAAAACCCCAGGCGAGGAATCACCAAAAGGGCAGCGCCTCCGACAGTGCACCACTCTCTCAGTAATTCTCTGGGGACAATTTAATTTTTGTGCTCAAGTTCTAACGTAGGACCTGAGCCCACAGATTTCTGACTCATAGGTGTGAGTGAACCACAGAACCAATCCTTACTTCAGCCGTTGTTAGAATTAAACATGTTTTTAAAAGAACTCTTCCTTTCAGATTTTCACACGTCTTGTCCAGGAACCTTCTCTGGACCTTACCCTCTGGGCGCTACTCTTGGAAGCTGTGCTCCAAAACAACATTGAGTCGATAAGCGGGGTGCTAATGTTATATCCCGCTCCACAATCTGTGCTTCCTTGACTGCATTTTTTTTCTCGCAGGATTATATTTATACTCTATTCCATGACTGATTGAAAGCAAGTGTCCCGTGTGCTTTCTTAACTATCCTATTCACGTGCTCTGCCGACTTCAGGGACCTGTGAATAATTACATCAAGATCCATCTGTTCCTCTGAGCTGCACAGTGTCCTGCCATTCATTAAATACTCCCTCATCTTGTTTCTTCTTCCAATGACAAGTTGCCTCTTCTGGTGGAGAACACACTGAGGGGGAGGATGGGGTAAATGTGGGGGGGCGGGGGCGGGGGGGGGGGGGCGCAGTTCAGAGTTGGGAAAAGCCATGCCAAAGGGTGTAACCGCTGAATGTTCGGGTTTTTAGCTGACCTCAGCTTGGTGTTTGGATTGATGGAAATGCAGATTTTGGTGGAGCCACAATCACAGAATCTACAGAGCAGAAGGAGGCCATTTTGGCCCATTGAGCCTGCACCGACAACCATCCCACCCAGGTCCTCAGCCCATAACCCCACATATTTACCCTCCTAATCCCCCTGACATTAAGGGGCAATTTATCATGGCCAATCCACCTAACCCGCACATCTTTAGACTGTGGGAGGAAACCGGAGCACCCAGAGAAAACCCATGCAGACACGGGGAGAATGTGCAAACTCCACACAGACAGGGACCCAAGTCCAGAATCGAACCCGGGTCCTTGGCGCTGTGAGGCAGCAGTGCTAACCGTTGTGCCACGGTGAGTTTCACCGATCATCTGCACAGTCGGACAACCAACCACCCTTTTGATTGAAGGAGATGAACTCAGTTTCTTCCCACAAAGATCAATTTGTCAGACTTGTACGAGATTTTGTTTTGGAAAGAAACATACTTTTTCCACATGTTAACGAGCCATTGGGAATTCAAATTTCAAATCCTCAGACTATTGTACAGCATTAATGGAAACTGCGTTCAATTTTTGAACGCTTGTGCTAAGATGAATCTGGCAAAAGATTGCAACGAAATATTGATTAAAGTTGTTCCATTCTCAGAAACCATCATCTTTAAATATTTTACTTTCCATTGAAAAGCATTAGCATGAACAAAACAAGCTAATCTAAGTTTTTCAATGATTTTAAATACCTGAATGAAAAAAGCTCCAGCTACAAGCTCATTTATTGACTAGTTAGCACTAGTTGGCACTAGCCAGGTACGTAGTCTTCAGCAGATAGGTTTGCTTCCGGTATTGAAAGAGGTTTATGATACAAAGAGAATAATTTAATGTTCAAAAGTGGCCGTCTGTTTGATTCCAGAATTGTTACAGTAGAGAAGAAGACCTTTCAGCCCATCATATTCACACCAGCTCTCTAAATGAGCAACTCACCTGATGCCATTCTCGTACCTTCTCCACGTTACCCTGCACATTATTCCTTTCCAAGTAACAAGCTAAATCCCTTCTGAATGCCTCGATTGAACCAGCCTCCACCACACGCTCAGGCTGTGCATTCCAGATCCTAACCACCTGCTGTCTGAAAAAGATTTACTTATTTTCTTTGCTCTTGCTTCTTTTATGAATTACTTTAAAGCTATGTCCTCTCGCTCTCGATCCTTTCCCGAGTGGGAAGAGCTCCTACCTGTCTCCCAGCTTTGGAGTTGCATGAATCTGATTTGAAGACGAGTGTGCACACTTTTTGAGTGTAAAGCTCAAACTAAGGAGGGGATTTCATGGAGCACACGAGGGTGGGAAAGAGGCTGCGCTCACCCCAAAACCGGAAAATTCCACCCGAGGCCAACGGATCTTTGCATGGTTCCCACTTCCCCCCCCTGCCCATCCGCCGTTCCCGTGGTGGGTGGCACAAGAAAACTCCCCCCATGGTGGAGATTGGTCTGTGCAGGCTCAATGGGTCGAATGGCCTTCTGCACTGTCGGTATTCTAAGATTCTGTGGCTTAATTGGGCTGAAAGGGAAACATTGATATCCTGACAGCAGGTTAAGATGCAGAGATAAAGTTAGCAACATGTTTATGGCATATTGAACATTATGCAGATCTGTGACAAGTTTTAAGAACATAAGAACTAAGAGCAGGAGTAGGCCATCTGGCCCCTCGAGCTTGCTCTGCCATTCAGTAAGGTCATGGCTGATCTTTTCATGGGCTCAGCTCCACTTACCCACCCGCTCATCATAACCCTTAATTCCTTTACTGATGAAAAATCTACCTATCTTTGCCTTAAAAACATTCAACGAGGTAGCCTCAACTGCTTCACTGGGCAGGGAATGTGTAATGTGGAATACATCTGGATGGAATAAATACTCATTAGCATAAAACTTTTTTGAATGCTGAACTATCTTCAAGTTAGAGTCAGCAGAGCAGAAGAAGCTCACGTTAATGATTGTTTAAAGGTGGCGAGCACCATTTGGCTTTGGGCAGTTTTGGAGGTGAGAGGTTTTCCCTGCTTAACTCCATGGCACAAGTGGAGGGGAGCAGGAGAGCGGCAGCTTGCGTGGAGGCTTGAGACTGGCAAGGGTGAATCAGTGGTGGGGGGGGGAATGGTTGGGGAGTGGGGTAGTGGGGTGGGGGACATGGAGGATTAGAAGATGGGTCCAGGAGAGGACAGAGGGTATGGAGCGATGAAGTGAGAAGGGTCTGGTGTTCTGGCTATGGTGGCAGCTGGTGAGAGGATTGGGTGGGTTGGGGATGATATGGGAACAGTCAATCGAGTGTAAGAGAATGATGAGCCTGAAGGGTGGTGTTAGAAATGATCAAATGTGTGTCCATCTCCGAGTGTTGGCAGGCAGACTCCTTACAGGGCTTTGAGTTCACTAACAACGTACCCTGCTGCCAATGCCCTTGGACAGTGTCCTTTATGATGCATTGAAGGGAGGGCCAGCAGATACTGCAAGATCAGCCATGTCCCACAGAATGATGAGCACAACACTGGACACCAACATAACCATTCAATAAAGGGTGAACAAAGACAACAACAAGGACGATTCTCTCAGCCCGCTGCGCTGCTTGAGTAGTGCAGCGGGCCAGGAGACATCAGCGGTGGCCATTTTGCGGGATTCCCACTGGGCAGCTGGGTCTCTGCATGTCTCCCTTTCAGCTTGAACAGATTGGTGCTGAAAATCGATGTGTAGGTGATTTTCATGCGTTACCATAGCTTACCATCTTACTAGCGGGTCTGCAAATGAATTCAGCGCCCCCCCCCCCCCCTCGCCCACTGCCCATCTCCCCCTCTCCGGCATGATGTCACACTGGCGGCATTTGCAACTACTCTGTAAAAGTCAGAACCTGGCGTGGCAGCGATGAAGAGGAGAAAGGGAGTAAGTGTTATGGAGCCGCGGCCCCCAGGGTGCAGGGGGGAGGGTGGAGGCAGGGGCTGGAATCTTTCTGGGTGGGGTAGGGAAGTTCATTGAGTGCTGGAGGTGCTGTCCCCAGGTCTAGGGATGTTCCAGTGTCATCTCTGTGGGGTAGGGGACTTTACTGAATGCTGGTAGGGGTTGCTGCTTCCAGCTCAGGGCTGTTCCATTGTTCTGGCAGTGGGCTGGGTTGACAGAGTGCTAGGGTTTTAGGGAGATGGGGGAAGGGAACCATGTGCTGCTTGAGGGCTCATCAAGTCAGGCAGCTGGTGCTCCAAGCAGGGGCGCTCATGTTAATACATCCATTCAAACTGCAGGTACTCTGCAGTGAATGGGAACCCATCTTGTGATAATCAGGAGGCTGTACCTACCCCGTGTGCCTGACCTGCAACACATGCCTGGAAGGGAATGCCATAGTAACACCCATGGCAATGTCTCAAGGGAGCACAATGGCCACGTCCGCACACCAGCCTGTATGCTCTTCCTGCTTGCTTTGGTCACGATGCCAAAGGCAGGCACCTGATCAGACGATGCATACCACCCCAGATTGTGCTGAGTTGTCAGCACCCACAAGTGGGAGCATTGGCCTCAGTGAAGATTGGGGGGTAGGGGTGGTGGGGGTTGGGGGGGCGTTGGGGGGGATGCTGGGATAGCAAAAAGCAAAGACATGTATCTATCTCTCTGTCTCTGTAAACCCCACTGTGCAGATGGGTTTTGGACTAATTGTTCTGGAGTTGGCCATCATGGTGGCAGCTGCTGAAGAGGAGGAGGAGGCGGCTCAGGAGGTGGAGGGAGTTGTATGGCCACTGCAAGACCAGCCATTGGCAGAACCTGCAGAAGGAGGGCAGGGGGCTGCCGGTGAGGCCCAGGGAATGGGGCCAGGAGAAGGTGGATAAGGAGACAGAGACTGTACAGGACAAGGAGATCCATGTGCTGGTGCCAAGGGCACTTCCCAGTGGAAGTCAAGGTGACAGCGGCCCTTAACTTCTGTGCCACTGGATCATTCCAGACGTGGAGATGCCGGCGTTGGACTGGGGTAAACACAGTAAGAAGTTTAACAACACCAGGTTAAAGTCCAACAGGTTTATTTGGTAGCAAAAGCCACACAAGCTTTCGGAGCTCCAAGCCTCACCTGAAGAAGGGGCTTGGAGCTCCGAAAGCTTGTGTGGCTTTTGCTACCAAATAAACCTGTCGGATTTTAACCTGGTGTTGTTAAACTTCTTACTGTCATTCCAGACACCCAGTGGGGACAATTGTGGCATTTCGTAGAACTCTGTGCACAGGTTTGCCCGCAGGTCACAGATGCCTTGTACGCCCGGGGAGGCCAGTACATCAACTTTGATGTTGACCAGACACAGCAGGAGGCCCAGGCTGCCAGTGAGTTTTAATTCTAATCATGCGGAAAAGGACAAAAAAAATGAAGAGAGTTACACCATTGGGAATGGCAATCTGTTGCCAAAATCCTTGCCGAAGGTTCTATGTGTGCAGCTAAGTGTGAAGAGTTAATGGGTAAAATCTGTGGGTGCACTGTTCTGATGGGCATTATTGATTCTTGAGTACTTGGAAGTGTGTACTGGATACATTGCTTTTCAATTGATTAATAATTCCACCGATTAATTGAGGCTTAATGGTATCTCCCACACACACAAGTCTGTAATCTGAATGTCATATTGTCAGGTTTAAGGGATGCACTTTGACATTCAGGGTATAATTTCATAGATTTCTGAACTTTTATAATGACAGAGATGTCATCTACAATAGGGAACGTTTGTGAATCAAGACTAGTCATTTTAAAAATAAAAAAGGAAGTGATACGGAACAAAGGTGGCGTATAATATAAGGTATACTGCGACACCTTTAAATCACCTTGTTCTTTTGGCTTCAGTCACTGCAATGTTGGTTGATTTTCCTTCTCCATCTCCTCCTGTCAGTCACCCATTCCTCTTCCATCTCACTGCCTTTAAGTCTCTCACCATCACAGTGGTTAGCACTGCTGCCTCACAGCGCCAGGGACCTGGGTTCGATTCCCAGCTTGGGTCACTGTCTGTGTGGAGTTTGCACATTCTCCCTGTGTCTCCGCGGGTTTCCTCCGGCTGCTTCGGTTTCCTCCCAAAGTCCAAAGATGTGCTGGTTAGGTGCATTGGCCATGCCAAATTCTCCCTCAGTGCAGCCGAACAGGCAGCGGACTGTGGCAACAAGGGGACTTTCACAGTAATTTCATTGCACTGTTAATGTAAGCCTACTTGTGACTAATAAATAAACTTTAAGCTTTAACTTTCCATGTGGTCCTGGACCATACTCAACCTTCCTCTTCCCCTTCTTCCTGACAGCCCCACCTCTGTTACTCACCTCACTATATGTCCTCTCTCTTTCTCTCTCTCTGTGTAATGGCAGCAGTGTATATGCCATCTACAAGATGCACTGCAGTCACTCACCAAGACTCCTTCAACAGCACCTTCCAAATCCATGATTTCTACCACCTAGAAGGACAAGGGACAGAAGAAACATGGGAACAAAATCAGTTCCCTTCCAGGCCACAGACCACCCTGACTTGGAATTATATAGTCATTCCTCACTATTGCTGGGTCAAGATCCTGCAACTCCCTAATAGCACTGTGGCTGTCCATAGACTGCAGCGGTTGAAGAAGACAGCTTACCACCACCTTCAAGATAGACAATAAATACTGATTTATCCAGTGATGATCGTATCTCATGAATGAATTAAAAAAAATAGTTGAATCACATTCTTTCTTTTACTGCCACTTTTCAGATTAGAAAGCAACAGATGGAGTTGCCATTGGAGATGGATTGGCCATCTTCCATGCTGAATGATCTGGATGGGCTGAAAGGCCTTCTTCTGCACTGTAGGGGTTCTACGATCTGGTCGGTATTTTTGCCACGAGCTGCTTGTTTGTTTATTTGATATTTTGACACAGATGTTACCTCTTCAAATTGTTTGTTTCATTTTTTGGTTCTTCTTGGGCTGTGGACAAGGTCACATCTATAGCCTGTCCCGTGACTGCCCTCAAAAGGTGATAGTGGAGCTACCTTTGTGAATCATTGCAGCCCTTGTGATAATTAGGCTCACAATGTGATCATCAGCAGTCTATCCGAGTGACAATGGAGTGGTGGTATATATAGATGCCAGGACCGTTGTGTAAGTTACAGATGGTGTTTCCATGGCCTTGCTTATCTCAGAAACATAGAATTCCTACAGTGCAGAAGGAGGCCATTCTGCCCATCAAGTCTGCATCGACTCTCCGATGATCCCACCCTTTCCCGTAACCCCATGTATTTACCCCACTAATCCTCCGAACCTTTTTTGATTTGATTTGATTTATTATTGTCCCAAAACAGGTAAAGTATTGTTTCTTGCGCACTATACAGACAAAGCATACCGTTCATAGAGAAGGAAAGGAGAGAGTGCAGAACGTAGTGTTACAGCCAAAGCTAGGGTGTGGAGAAAGATCAATTTAATGTGAGGTAGGTCTGTTCAAATGGCAGCAGGGAAGAAGCTGTTCTTGAGTCAGTTAGTACGTGTCCCCAGACTTTACTATCTTTTTCCTGACAGAAGAAGCTGAAAGAGAGTATGTCCAGGGTTTGTGGGGTCCTTGATTATGCTGACTGCTTTTCCAAGGCAGTGGGAAGTGTAGATAGTGTCAATGGGTCAACCTACACCTTTTGGGACACTATGGGGCAGTTTAGCATGGCCAATTCACGTAACTGGCACATCTTTGGACATGTTTTTTGCTGGCAACTGTAGGGCAGTGTTGCAGTATGCCTGGGTACTGACTGGAGTGCACCCTGTAGCAAGGATGTATTGTAACAACATTACTCCAGTGATGGAGAGGGTGAACACTGAATCTGGTGCCGAGACACCAATCAAGTTTACTGCTCTGCCCTAGATGGTGTTAAGCTTCTTTGTTCAGCTTTCCTCATCCACTTTATTGTTGATTATTCTATGCTAATGGTGTATTTAGCACGATAGAAGCTACTCTCAAATGGTGTGGAATTCATAACTGTAATCCAATGGTGATATACCAGAAAATAATTGAGTTTGCTCAACTCACAGTTGGATGTTTGTGACGGATGGGTAGCACATTGGCCAACAAATCCTTTTCCTTGCTTGACTTTTATTTCTTATTTATAGTTGATAAGAATCCAGTGAGATCTCAGTGGATGGTCCTCCAGCAAATTGCATTGCATATTTAAGCTGAAAATGCTCAAGTTGCCTTTGAAGTTCATTGTAATTTAAATAATTTATTCACCTGGGGGAAACCAATGTTTCTTGAAATGCCTTTTTATTATTCAGAAGTGTACTTTACAGGTTATTTTAGATTCAGAGTGTTAGTATTGGGAAATATGTTCAATGAATGCTATTAATTTGATGTTCTCTTGCTACATCAGGCTTGCAGAGTATATAAAAGGGGGGGTGTTCTTAGCAAATCTGCAATATTGTAGTTCTGGAACTTTGTTTTTATGAAGAATTTTGCCGGAACTCTACTGCCTCACACGCCATGGAATCGGAGCAGGCGAGGGGCAGTAGAAATGTCCATTGACCTCGGGCAGAAATTTCTGGTCTCGCTCGAGCGTTATCTTAAGAGATCATTATAAAGTTGATAAAGTTTATTTATGAGTGTCACAAGTAGGCTTACATTAACACTGCAATGAAGTTACTGTGAAATTCCCCTAGTCACCACACTCTAGTGCCTTTCAGGTACACTGAGGGAGCATGTGTCAATGCACTTAACCAGCACGTCTTTCGGACTGTGGGAGGAAACTGGAGCATCGGGAGGAAACCCACGCAGACACGGGGAGAATGTGCAGACTCCGCACCGACAGTGACCCAAGCTGAGAATCGAACCCGGTCGCTGGCGCTGTGAGGCAGCAATGCCAACCACTGTGTCAATGTGCCACCCCATTTATATTATAATCTGGTCATATGAAGCCATTGGCCTCACATGGCCAGATTATAAATTGAAATAGGAAAACTGATGTCTATTCTGGACTTTATTAATGAAAAATAATAAAGAATAACTTTCTTAATTAAATTAATTTCCTTCGGAAAACAGAAGATGAATTGTTGGGAGAACAGGGAGAGTGAGGTGATTGTGGTCATTTTTTGGAGCGAGCATTATGGGCTCACTTGGTCTCTTTCTTTGCTGTGTGACTCAATGATTTTCTAAATATTGATGCCTGGGCCAGTAATTGGTTTATATTTCATTTTATTTCACGGTGGCACAGTGATTAGCACTGCTGCCTCACAGCGCCAGAGACCCGGGTTCAATTCCAGCCTCAGGTGACTGTGTGGGTTTCCCATGTCTGTGTGGGTTTCCTCCGGTTTTCTCCCACAGTCATTAAAATGTACCTATTTTGCACCTTGTTGTGTAAATCAAGTTATTTCTTTATGCGTGAGATTTCTGCAGAGGGCATTATATTTGTGAATGTTTACATGGCACAGTTGTGTTGACTGAATGAGCTGGCAATGGAATGAAGCAGATTTCCTTCCCTAAAGAACATTTGTGAACCAGATAGGTTTTTCTGACAATCGACAATGGTTTCATAGTCTTCAGGACATTCTTAATTTCAGATCTTTTTTAAATTGAATTCAAATTCCACCATCTGGGATTTGAACCTGGGTCCCCAGATCATTAGCTGAGTTTCTGAATTAATAGCCTTAGTAAGAAATACAACTCTCACCAACTTTTACAGATGCACCAGAGAAAGCATTCTTTCTGGTTGTATCACAGCTTGGTATGGCTCCTGCTCTGCCCAAGACCGCAAGAAACTGCAAAAGGTTGTGAATGGAGCCCAATCCATCACGCAAACCAGCCTCCCATCCATTGACTCTGTCTACATTTCCCGCTGCCTCAGGGGACCCCACGCAACCCGGACATTCTCTCTTCCACCTTCTTCCGTTGGGAAAAAGATACAAAAGTCTGAGGTCACATACCAACCGACTGAAGAACAGCTTCTTCCCTGCTGCCGTCAGACTTTTGAATGGACCTACCTTGCATTAAGTTGAGCTTTCTCTACACCCTCGCTATGACTGTAACACTTCATTCTGCACTCTCTCGTTTCCATCTCCATGAACAGTATGCTTTGTCTGTATAGCTCGCAAGAAACAATACTTTTCACTGTATACTAATACATGTGACAATAATAAAACAAATCAAATCAAAATGTTATTGTTTTATGCTGGACAACGGAGTGGATTGCATGCCTATCCTTAAGTATAAAGATTTTACAGAGAGTGAACAAGTGCAGCAAAGCTCCAACAAGTGGAATCATAGTTTTCATAATAAATCAACAAGGTCCAAGCTGAGATCTATTGAGAATACACAGTGAATACAAACACAAACAGAGACTTAGCAGCAAGCGTAGCAGTAACAGTTTTACGTTTATTTATTAGTGTCATAAGTAGGCTTACACGCTGCAATGAGGTTACTGTGAAAATCTCCTGGTCGCCACACTCCAGTGCCTGTTCGGGTACACTGAGGGAGAATTTAGCATGGCCAATTCACCTAACCAGCACATCTTTCGGACTGTGGGAGGAAACCGGAGCACCCGGAGGAAGCCCACGCAGACACAAGGAGAACGTGCAGGCTCCACACAGACCGTGACCCAAGCCGGGAATCGAACCTGGTTGCTTGGCGCTGTGAGGCAGCAGTGCGAACCACCGTGCCACCATGTCGCCCGCAGGTAGAAACAATGGGGAAGTGGGATGCTGAGTGTCCAAATACATCAGTGCCGGCGGCAAATAAAAATCCTAATAACCTGCAGGCTTTGTGGGAAGCGAATGCCCAAAAATGCCTCATTCTGATGGAACAGACAGTGGAACTTGAACTATATTGGAAAGCAATGCTTCGTCATTTGCTGAAAAGAACAGACCATTCAAAAAAAACTTATCGGGGAAACAGAAAAGGGTCAGCTTTGTGTTCCCTTTGATTGCCTATTTGGTAAATGATTGGGATCAGGAAAGGATCAAACTGATGAAAACTCTGAAAAGCCATGTTTATGAAATACTTGAAGGAGATGACAGTAAATCATTTAAGAGCACTAGGTTGTGGAGAGAGGCTTACCCTTCAAGAACACGTAATGGGATTGTTACTATACAGCCCCACCATTATTATGTCCTCAGCAGAAATATCAGCCACGCTGATGCTTGGAGCTCCAATTCATTGCTGTCTGTTATTACTTCCAGAATTGTAACATATTGTCAATGTTTAGATTTAAATCCCTTGAATTACACAGGGATTTGTTTGAGAATGTGCAACATTATGAGCAGGTTGCAATGCTTCCAATGATAAGGGCGGAGGTGATCACTGCAACTGACAGAGGGAAAAAAAAATTGTTTCACATGGAATTTTCCAGCTGTTCATGCCGACGGGATTCTCCAGTGCCGCTGCAGGAAATGGAGATTTGGCTAAATGCCAAATTCTCCATCCTCGCTTGCAGTGGCAGTGGGACGTGAATGGCCGGAAAATTCTGGTCTAAATCGCTGTGGTTCAGACCTGAGTTGGTTGGACTGCTGTGTTTCTCTCCTCCTCCTGTTCACTGCAGCATGAAAATTCCTTTGGGCAACTCTTAAATCACTGCACTCCAACATTTAACTCTTCCAAAAAAAACTTATTATTGTACAGGACATTACCCAGCATGGGTATTCTAATGATTGCATATAGAGAATAGGGACAAATTTGTACCCACACCTCCCCCTGGTTGCTTCTTGGCTGGAGGTAAGGAACCCTTTACCCAGCATGTTTTGAAAGTTTCGGCCAAATTTGGACAGCAAACGTTGTTGGGTTTCTTAATGCAATAAATCTAGGGCGACTCGCTGAGGCTTAAGAACAAAAGGCTTTAATGCCAACACATCGATTAACTATATGTACAGATTGGATCTGGCAGAATAACTTTGCAACTGTATTCTACTTCTCTCTAGCTCCAACTGCCGATCCTCCCTGCCCTGGTGTATGCGCCCTTACGCTCGATTGGCTCAGCATCCCGCCCCAACACTCCATAGAGTCCAGCCCGACCACATGGCCCTTGGGAAATGCCCCCTTGAAGGGGCCACGTTAGCACAGTTTACAACTAAAATATTACCAGCACATTGTACAAGAGGGATAAAGGAAGACTTAACGAGTCATCTGCTTCACAGGTAAGTTAAAAGTCCTTTGAAAGCTTTGTGATTGCGAACATTCCCTATTCTGGTGGGTGAGATAGAAACATAGAAACTAGAAGCAGGAGTAGGCCATTCGGCCCTTCGAGCCCGCTCCGCCATCCATCTTGATCATGGCTGATCATGTCCTCACTTCCCGATGCAACGGGTAGAAAAGGATCAGAAAAGGACAGAGAATCAGAACAGAGAATGGTTCTGCAATTGGTGGCAAGGTGGGTGGGTGGTTGCGTGTAAGACAGGCAGAAAAAAATCCAGTTTAAGGCGAGCTGAGCCTTCAGTTTGGCAGAGCTCTAGGGCAAGGTTCATGCTTTTGGTAGAGGAAGATTGTTCAATGTGCATCCTAATCACAGATGTTGAGGTTTATGGTATTATTTATGTTTTCATACAATGTTTGTAATTGATTGTAACATTTCTGTTTCAGTCGATCAATAACTATCTCCATCGAGTCCAGTGGCAGAGCTCTTTTATTTAATCGATATTGTGTAGCCGAGTGTGATTAAACCACCTCACATTGGTTAAACACACTGGCCCATGAAATCAGGGAAGGATTAAAAGACTGAAACTCGGGAAATATGTGCATCTGAAATTAACCTCATCTGCTTCCCCTTCAGCCAAGTTTCTCAATCGCACAACGTGTTCCCTTGGTGACTTCAGGTGAAAGGTCATGACCTGAAAAGTTGGCGCTTGACACGTTTTCCATCGTAAAGTGGTGAGAAAATCTCAAAAGTGCTTCTCTCATTCCTCAGACCTGAGTCTTCTCTAAAAGGATTACAGGGCATGCACTTCCATTTTTATAACCAAGAATACAGAGACATTCCTAAAGCACACTTCCTCTCTCGAGAAGGTTTGATCATGACCTCAATTAAAGTTACATTGTTGTAAATCCATGGGGTGGGATTTTCCGGCCCTTCCCAGTGGTGGGATCTTCTGGTCCCACCGGCCCATCACACCACATCCTCCACGGCATGTTCCCTGACGACCAGACAAAACTCCTAGACCTCGGTGGGACTGAAAGATCCCAACAGTGGCTAATAGTGAGCCCCCTCCACCGCCGGAAAACATGCCGCGGGATGGGTTGGAAAATTCTGGCCGTGATATTCCAGAAAAAAGAATGCATGACCCACCAACATATATCCCACACAGGGAGCGGAATCCTCTGGCAGCAAGCTTGGTAAGCAGGGGAGCTTTATCTGGTGTGAAGCCAAAAATTAATGTTCTCACCACAGGATGAACTTTAGGAATTACCTTCATGCAAATTTCAAGTTAGGTCAACCTTCGCAAAAAATAATGTTGGGAAGCCCTTTTGCAGGCAAATTATGCATATTCATAAAAAGACCACCTGATTTGATTTGATTTATCATTGTCACATGTATTAGTATACAGTGAAAAGTATTGTTTTTTGTGCACTATACAGACAAAGCATACTGTTCATAGAGAAGGAAAGGAGAGAGTGCAGAATGTAGAGTTACAGTCATAGCTAGGGTATAGAGAAAGATCAACTTAATGCGAGGTAGGTCCATTCAAAAGTCTGATGGCAACAGGGAAGAATCTGTTCTTGAGTTGGTTGGTACGTGACCTCTTTTGTATCTTTTTCTCGACGGAAGAAGGTGGAATAGGTATTGTTCGGGGTGCGTCGGGCCCTTAATTATGCTGGCTGCTTTTCCAAGGCAATGGATTAAGTTCCCGCTCGAAATTAAGTTCCTCAGTAGCAAGAAATGTTCACTTTTCCGACTGCAGCTAAGTGCCTTGCACCTGGCGAGGTAGATTTGTAGGGATCAAGAGAAATAGGGGGAAGGTGGGATCAGGATATTGAGTTTGATGATCAGCCATCAGCCTGGTTCAAAGGGTCAAATAGCCTACTCCTGCTTCTAGTTTCTATGTTAACGGTGAGTTTCCACTACATTGCCCTCTTTGGGAAGCCTCTGTAAATGGCAGTCTATGCTTGGGAATGTAGGCGGCAGTGCACATTGCGTGGAGGCTGATCAAGGGTTAGCTGGCAAGAGAGGAGCAGTGAACAGGCAAAGGTGGAAAAGATTGTGCAGGCTGATCAAGTGCCCTTTAAATATAGTGCTGCAGTAGCTTGTTCCTTTAAGGGGCATACACTAGAAAGAGTATGTGACCCAATTGCCCAATGAGGAACAAGCAGGAGATGTCGGTGCTTAGCCCGGGCTTTTGCAGTAGATTCTAGAGTTGGAAGTGTTAACATTGTGAATGTACACTGTGTGTTTATCTGCGTGTAAATAAACCCGGCATCACAGCGCGAGGGACGCGGGTTCGATTCCCGGCTTGGGTCACTGTCTGTGCGGAGTTTGCACGTTCTCCCCGTGTCTGCTTGTGTTTCCTCCGGGTGCTCCGGTTTCCTCCCACAATCTGAAAGACATGCTGGTTAGGTGCATTGGCCATGCTAAATTCTCCTTCAGTGTACCCGAACAGGTGTGGCGACTAAGGGATTTTCACAGTAACTTCATTGCTGTGTTAATATAAGCTTACTTGTGACACTAATCAATAAACTAAACACATAGTTTGTTATATACCAGCTGGTGTCTACCAATCCCTTCCAGTTGGTCACAGGTACCCAGATCTTTGACCCTATAAAGTAAAGGCAGGAGTGGTGACTTTCTGCCTGCCCCTGACATTAGATTCAGTGAGTTCCTCAAGGTTGCAAAGGTAATGAGCTGAACATCTCAAGATCACATGTTGGCAGCCTTCCCACACGCAAACCAGCCTCCCATCCATTGACTCTGTCGACACTTCCCGCTGCCTCGGTAAAGCATAATCATTGACCCTGCGCACCCCGGACATTCTCTCTTCCACCTTCTTCCATCGGGAAAAAGATACTAAAGTCTGAGGTCACGTACAAACTGACTCAAGAACAGCTTCTTCCCAGCTGCCATCAGACTTTTGAATGGACCTACCTCGCACTAAGTTGATCTTTCTCTACACCCTAGCTATGACTGTAACACTACATTCTGCACTCTCTCCTTTCCTTCTCTATGAATGGTATGCTTTGTCTGTATAGCGCGCAAGAAGCCATACTTTTCACTGTATACTACTACATGTGACAATAACAAATCAAATCAAATCAAATAGTGGAATCACTCTCACTTCACCCAACAGCTATTCCAGAATGGAAGATTCCAGCTAAAAAAGATTCACCTCACATTGTGTGTGACCACAGTTAATAAAGTTTTAAAAAATTAACTGCACGAACCCTCCAGAAATATGTTCAATACTGCCTAGTTAGCCTTGAGCCCACCAGGAAAGCATAAACAAACCAAATTGTGGCTGCTTGTGCGTTAAATTGGTTTGAATCCTTGCCCCCTCGATGGGGTGCTGTCCGTTTGTTTGAGCTTCACTGTGAGCTGCAGCAACACCTGATGAGAGACAAAGTCTGCTGTCAGTCAGCAGAAACTGCTTCTCGCTGTCATCTCCTTCATGATTTGGAAGATTGCCTTGCTACGCCCAATAAAACATGATAAAAGCCTCCCATGCTGCATAACTCCTGCTGTGGAGCCGAGGTTCAGACTCAAGCTCCCTTCCAATCATTGAGCAGCCTGCAAAAACATCCATATTCCAAGAGGGAAAAAAACAAGACAATGTAAGGTGGAATAAGTTGTAAATCAATTATTTTGGCAGTTCCCTCACGATCACTATGAATAATGTGAGGGGTGAAGATCTCACACGGTATATTTTTTATACAATAAATATGGATATCTTCATGGCGATTTGATTTTAAAAAAAAACTGAACAAAGATCCTTAAAATGGCTGAAACTGCGTCTGCAGTTCTCAGACCAGAGAACAATAAAAACCACTTTGCCATTTCGGAAATCCCGCACCTCGTTATCTCTGAGGAGTTACTCCTGACCGCCCCACTTCAAAGGGAGCGACATTGAAGGTCTTTTGCTTATTTGGTAATCCAGGCTTGTCGGTGGAGATGGAACATTTACCAAAACAGGAGCCTCTCAAACATTCCTTTTATCCTATAATGGCAGCCCTGAAGACCGAGCTGAATTCCAGACCCGAGATACACATCCTCTGTCAAAGATGAAGGAGAGTTGGGAGTCATGTGACATGGACACCTGCCATACAGAACACCTAATCGTGCTTCGCCGAACTGAGAAGCCCAGTCTACTGTTTACCATCTGACTTGCAGCCTCACAGACCAGGCATTCTGCTCAGGTGAAATACCTACCCACATCTACACTGCTTCTGCTAGAGATTCTGTACTATTGCCTACACGACTAATTCATCTCTGCATGCCTATCTCAGGGTGTGAAGTCATCAGAGAAGCTGGCAGCTTTTCAGCCCCTAACCTCCGTGAAGGAATACCTCAATGGATGTTGATTCTGGACACTGGAACCCATGTGAAAAATTTTTGTTTTCCTCTGCAGTTTCTGTATCGCAAAATTATATTTGTATTGTTTCTATCCCTCATTTTATTACCTGAATTTGAGGGGATTGGGGAGGGGTGGGCATGTGGGGAGGTGGGGCGATGCCATGGATTTTCTTTTCATGTTTAGAGTGAGTGTAAATAAACCAACCCTTTGAGTTCACCCTACTTTGATTTTGTTGTGAGATTATTAATAGAAAATTGAACCACTCTAAAACCGAGGAATGAGGAAATACATAGAATCATAGAATCCTACAGTGCAGAAGGAGGCCATTCGGCCCATTGAGTCTGCACCGACAATAATCCCACCCAGTCTCTATCCCCGTAACCCCACATATTTACCCCGCTAATCCCTCTATACATCCCGGAGCACTAAGGGGCAATTTAGCCTGGCCAATGCATCAAACCTGCACTACTTTGGACTGTGGGAGGAAACCGGAGGACCCGGAGGAAACCCATACAGACACGAGGAGAACGTGCAGACTCTGCACAGACAGTGACCCAAGCCGGGATTCGAACCCGGGTCCCTGGAGCTATGAGGCAGCAGGGTTAATCACTGTGCCACCATGCCACCCATAACTTCATTGCATATAAAGGGATAAACCCATCAAACACCTTCCTGTTTATTGTGATGTTAGTATCCCTTCAAGAAATGAGGTGGAGATGCCGGCGTTAGACTGGGCTGGGCACAGTAAAAAGTCTCACAACACCAGGTTAACTCACCTGATGCAGGAGCAGCGCTCCGAAAGCTCGTGATTCCAAATAAACCTGTTGGACTTTAACCTGGTGTTGAGAGACTTCTTACTGTGCAATTAAGAAAGGTTCTTTTTAAAACATAATTTCTGCAACTCTCAAAGTTTCCGTGGTTTCTTAGCTCACAGCTTCAGTGATGTCATTGTTGCCGAGCTGACTATGATGAGTCCTGTCATTGCTGCTTAAGTGGGAAATGGGATTGTTTGTGTTTACTCTGGGATTAGTTTTATGACCCTGCATTGTTAGGAGAAAAGGTCAATGTGTTTTTGGACAGTTTTCTTTCCAGTGAGTTTAAGGTTTCAGTTTTGAGAGTTCTGAGGCTGCAGTTTACTTTTTAGTTTCAGCAGGGGCATCAAGCAAGAAAGAAGCTGAAGTCTCTCTCTCTCTGCCTCCCTGTTCTATTTGGAAGTTCTGCTGGTTATTTCAAGGCACCGTTTTGCCTTTTGTTAGGAAAGTGCAGACTTTGAAAAGACTCAATTCCAGTCAACTGAGATTTTAATCTATGCTGTGTTAAACCTGTGACAAGGGTTTTGTCTATGAAAAGTTTTGATTTGTTGAAACAGCGTTAATATTCACTTAAGCATTAATACATTATTGTGCTTGTTTTCTTTCTGTTATTTTGTTTGTAATTGATCAAAGGTATTGCTAATTTTCTTTCTTTACATGTTAACTATATTCTTAAATAAACTTTGTTCAATAAAGGTTCTCCAGAGGGTTGTTGAATCAGACCTGAAGTGAAACATATCATGCTGATTCTAGCCAAATTCAAGATGCAAAACCTATGATTCAGGTGGGCTTCAGAAAACACTTGTGAGTTTCTAACCTGAACATTACGGACGGGTAGTGTGAGGGGAAATGAATGCTGTTTAAATTAACCCCTTCCCATCCATAACAATTAACTTACAAATTTTAGCTAATCTCAATTTACTTAGCCAAGCCAAAACTGAGCTTTGCTTCAATTAGGACATGACCTTTCTCATGTTAAGATTTCATTGGTCGAAGTTTGCTGTATTTACAAGCAAATCAGGTTATTTGGGATATTGAACATAATATGAAAAGACCCTCAAATTAATCTCTGGTGAATAACATACTTAAACTGGTAACCTCAATGGCTACACTCCGTTCTAATGCTCGACACAGTTAGTGGCACTTTTCGATTAAAATTTAATGCCCTCCTGGAGACCGAGTTCAGAGGCAGCGGGGATATATGATTTGATGAGAGGTTTCAAGGTGGAGATTCTTTTGCCTTTCTGCCATCGTCTGATTAAGCCTGGGGAGGATAGGTTCGCGGGCGACCCTCCCATCCTGACACCAACTAAGCCCCTTAGGTAGACAGTTAATAGCCTTAACCTGCCTCTGCTGGTATTCAATCACCAGCTGTTGGAGTACTTGTCATCTGGGGAGGCCACCCAGAAGCTCCAGTCAGCCTAATTTCCCCACCAACTGAGTAAGGACTTTGCTATGCAAGACGTGAGAGATGATGGCCCTGATTTTACCGGCATGCCCACCCCGAGGCTTGCAGAATGGCATTCTCAGTTGGCCTCGGGCACGATCTTATGAGCCTCGGGCAGGCGTGCTGGTAAAATTCAGGCCGATGTTTTGAAAGAAATTTAATCACACGAGAAAAGGTTTTACGAAATGTAGGCCAATAACCTTTGGACTCATGACACTTGTGTTGCTAGTGTACCTTTAAGAAATGTGTTTTGTTTTAAAATCATGTTCCCTGCAGTTTGTAAGCAGGCTTATTTTGTCATTGTTGCCAAGCTGTCTGCTTAGATGTCCTTTTATTGCTGCTTCAATGGCTTAATTGGGGTTTTGTTTATTTTTACTCTGGGCTTCTTGCAGTGTCCAGGATTTTATGACCTTTTGCATTGTTAGGGGGAAGAATGATTGATGGTCAGGTGACAAGATTTCTTTCATTTTCAGTTTTGGGCTGCTGGCTGCTGTTTTAGTTGCGAAGATGTTTGGACATCAGACTGAAAAACAATGTTTCTCTCTCTCTCTCTCCCTGGTATTGTAAATTCTGCTGGCTAGCTGGAAGCAGGTCCTCTTGCCTTCGTGGAGTGAGAATTCTGTCTCTTGCAGTGGTTCGCTGTCTGAAAGCTGGAGGCCAGTAGTGGCATTATCTTTACCTCAAGGGCTGCTGGAAGTTACAAGGCTGGGAAGTCAGAGTTTCAATTCTCCAACCAAAGGACTAAATTCTAGCAGCCTGTGAACACACCTATTTTCTGTGTTAAATCTGTGGCAGGTATATGTTAATAGGGAAGTTCATTTGGTTGGAACATTTCATAGAATGGTTAGGGTCTATACAATATCATGATTTTTTCTTGTAGAAGTTTTTGCTATATGTTAACTGTATTCTTAACTAAACTTTGTTTGATAAAAGCTCCCTTGTGGGTCATTTGAATCTTACCTGAAGTGAAGCATCTCATGCTTACCCTAGCCAAATTCAAATTTCGAAACTTATGATCCAAAGAACATAGAACAAAGAAAATTACAGCACAAGAACAGGCCATTTGGCCCTCCAAGCCTGCACCAACCATGCTGCCTGACTGAACTAAAGCCCCCGACTCTTCCGGGAACCATATCCCTCTATTTTCATCCTATTCCTGTATTTGTCAAGAGGCCCCTTAAAATCCAGGCAGAGTTCATGAAACACCTCGGAATTTCTTACCTGAATTATAACACACTATGTAAGTATTGGGGAGAGAGCTGTCGGAACATCACTATGTTTATTTACATGCCTTTTAGTGGCCACCTACTGCAGTATTGACCCATCTCCACCTGTTGGAGATGTGGAAGAAAATGTACGTGTCCTGGAGGACATGTTCCATTCCAGACTAGAGGGTTCCCAGCTGATCAACCCAGCTCAAGCTGGAACAGTGAACATCTTATCCTGGTAGTACTTCCCAGGCCATCCAGACAATGGCCCTCACATGGAGATTCCAGCCCCACAGCCATCTCTACGGTGATCCACATGCCGGGTTCTTCCTGCTGTCAAGGTCATCGCAAGGAACGGGGAGAGATTGGGGAAACTGGGGTTGTTCTCCTTGGGAAGACGGAGGATGAGGGGAGACTTAATAGAGGTGTATAAAATTATGAAAGGCATAGATAGGGTGAACGGTGGGAAGCTTTTTCCCGGGTCGGTGGTGACGTTCACGAGGGGTCATAGGTTCAAGGTGAAGGGGGGGAGGTTTCACACAGATATCAGAAGGACATATTTTACACGGAGGGTCGTGGGGGCCTGGAATGTGTTGCCGGGCAAGGTGGTGGAGGCGGACACACTGGG
Organism: Mustelus asterias; assembly: GCF_964213995.1. NCBI lineage: Eukaryota > Metazoa > Chordata > Chondrichthyes > Carcharhiniformes > Triakidae > Mustelus > Mustelus asterias. The sequence continues at coordinate 27,041,767 of NC_135827.1, forward strand.
AACGTTTAAGACTTATCTAGACAGCTATATGAACGGAGTGGGAATGGAGGGATACAAAAGAGTGGTCTAGTTTGGACCAGGGAGCGGCGCGGGCTAATTGTTCTTTGTTTCTCGTTTCAAGGCTTCATTCTATGATCATCTTGCTGGTGCCAGTACAGAGCGAGACTGCGGATAGTTGGGAACCTGTCTCGGGGGCAGGGAATTCAGATGGTGTTCGTGGAAGTGGAAATGAATAGGGTTGGGAAGCATTTTCCGATCAGGGCCATTGTGATCTCCTGGACTCGTTTCGATCGCCTCAGGGGGTCGGAGAGGAATTTCCCAGATTTTTTTTCCCCATATTGGCCCTGGGGTTTTCACTCTGGGTTTTCGCCTCTCCCTGGAGATCACATGGTCTGGAATGGGGGGGGTGGGGGTGAGTTAATAGGTTGTGATGAACAAAGCATCGTAGCTGTGAGGGACAGCTCGGTGGATAGGATATTAGTATGTAGATAGGCTGGAAAATTGGGTGGGGATCCTGGATTCAGGATTCAATCCTGGACCGGGGAGCGGCGCGGGCTTGGAGGGCCGAAGGGCCTGTTCCTGTGCTGTATTGTTCTTTGTTCTTTGTTCTTTGAATGGAAGCAGAAACAGGGAGAACTCTGGTAAGGAAATGGTCTTCCTCATGGTCACATATTTTCTGTCATTATTGGATGTGTTTGGGTGAATGTAAGTGTCACATGCCCAAGATCCAAATCATAGCTTGTTATGAAAGATCTACTTGACCCTTCCAACTGTAATTTCTGCTCCTGCCTCTGTTTTATGCCTGAATTTCTCACTTGGAATTCTGAGGCCTAGATTTTTCAATGTGCAGGTTAGGTTATACTGAATTGCCCCTTTGTCTCCAGGGAGATTAGCAGGGTAAAGAGTGGGGTGATAGGGATATGGCTTGGGGGGGATTGTTGTCGGTGCAGGCTCAATGGGCTGAATGGCCTCTTTCCACACTGTATTGGTTTTATGATTTTTGTACATTACAACAGTAAAGATAGATTGAGCGTTATTAGGAAATTCTGAAGTATGGTCTGTACATAGTGGATGGCAGAGTGAATTGATGAAATTTGTGGTGAAATGCCTCACTGTCAATTCCAGACCAGAGCTGCAGATTTCAGATCTCGATGTAATCACAGTGTTCTGAAGGTTGGTGCCCAAAGGGCAAAGTTAGAGAAGAGAAAAAATAGGATGTCTGATCATTAGCTGGTTAGTTGTTCTTCTTGGGGTCCTTGTGCATGAGACGCAAAAACCCAGTCTGCAGGTGCAGCAGGTGATCAAGAAGGAAAATGGGATGTTGGCCTATATTGCAAGGGGGATAGAATATAAAAGCAGAGATGTCTTGTTGCATCTGTACAGGGCATTGGTGAGGCTGCAGCTGGAATACTGTGTGCAGTATTGGTCACCTTATTTGCAGAAGGATATATTGGCCTTGGAGAGAGTGCAGAGAAGGTTCACCAGGTTGATACCAGAGATGAGGGGTGTTGATTATGAGGAGGGACTAAGCAGATTGGGTATGTACTCGTTGGAATTTAGAAGGCTGAGGGGGGATCTTATAGAGACCTATAAGATAATGAAGGGGCTGGATAGGGTAGAGGTGGAGAGATTCTTTCCACTTAGAAAGGAAGCTAGAACTAGAGGGCACAGCCTCAAAATAAAGGGGGGTCAGTTTAGGTCAGAGTTGAGGAAGAACTTCTTCTCTCAGAGGTTGGTGAATCTCTGGAATTCTCTGCCCACTGAAGTGGTGGAGGCTACCTTGTTGAATATGTTTAAATCACGGATAGATGGATTCCTGATCGGTAAGGGAATTAAGGGTTATTGCGATCAGGCGGGTAAGTGGAACTGATCCACTTCAGACCAGCCATGATCTTATTGAATGGCGGGGCAGGCTCGAGGGGCTAGATGGCCGACTCCTGCTCCTATTTCTTATGTTCTTATGTTCTTGTAGATACATTAAAATATTCTTAATGGCTCCAAACAATTGTGTGCATTCGCCATAACCTCATGACGCCATCATAGTAATGGACTGTGACAAGCTCAGATTGGAGGTCTGTTTGAATTGACTTCCCAGACCCAGAGTGAACTGGGCAGAAATTCACTGGATGGTTCAATGAATGGTGTCCAAGTGCACTACCAAACAGAGTTGCTATCAGGTACAGTAGGCGGATCTTTTTCAGACTTAAATCCCAATTAAAAGATTAACAATGGCTCTCACAATTCATTGTATGGAACACAACACTATGAAAAGATAACAGTGATCAGAAAAATAGATACATGTAGCTCAGAAGTATGGGACAATGCAGATTCGTGTTGAAGATCAGGAATCTTCACTATTATGGAGATGAGTAGTGTTGACAGTGTCCAGTGTGTTCAGCCATTATTTAATAGACTAGTCCAACAAATAACTTTACATGATACAAAAGCAGAAAATGCTGGGAGATCTCAGCAGGTCTGACAGCATCTGTGGAGAGAGAATAGAGCCAATGTTTCAAGTCTCGTTTTGAGTCATCCTGAAGGGTCATTTCTTTTCTCTGAGGCTGTGCCCTTGGATCCTAGTCTCTCCTACTAATGGAAACATCTTCCCCACATCCACTCTATCCAGTCCATTCAATATTCTATAAGTTTCAACTGCTGTTATTAAAGAAAATGTTAGGGCAGGATTTCCACCCTTCCTGTCCCCTCACGGTGTGTTTTCTGATGGCTAAGGCAGCTTGCCATTGGATGGCTTGCAGGATCTTCCAACCCCGTCGATTTCTATGGCATTTCGTGTGGATCGCCCATTCAGCTATCGGGGTACTCACCATGAGGGATCACCACTGGCGGGGGAAGGCCGGAAAATCCTGCCTATAGAAAAAGTGTGGGAGGAATGTGGAGCACCCAGAGGAAACCCACGCAGACAATGTGCAAACTCCACACAGACAGTGGCCCGAAGCCGTAATTGAACCCAAGTCCCTGGCACTGTGCCAACCACAGTGCCACCATGGCCACCCAAATACCTGAGCTGCTGCTAAAGTATGGTAGACTCAGATAATTGGCTCTACTGTGCCACTGTATTCTAACCACTGTGCCACCGTGCCATCCTTAGATCATGATTCTTGAAGGGGCGGCGCAGTGCCTCACTAGGGACCCTGGTTCAATTCCGGCCTCGGGTGACTGTGTGGAGTTTGCGCATTCTCCCCGTGTCTGTGTGGGTTTCCTCCGGGTGCTCCGGTTTCCTCCCACAGTCCAAAGATGTGCGGGTTAGGTGGATTGGCCATGCTAAATTGCCCCTTAGAGTCAGGGGGACTAGCTAGTGTAAGTGCATGGGGTTGTGGGGGTGGGGCCTGGGTGGGATTGTGGTCGGTGCAGACTCGATGGGCCGAATGGCCTCCTTCTGTACTGTAGGATTCTATGATTCTATGGTTCGATGACAAGACACTATTCAAAACTAAGCACTGACCTATATAGTTCTATTCATAACAATTGCAATACTTTAAGTTAGATACTTGAAAATTGTTGAGAACTCCATTTTGCTTGATTCTGCATTGTAAACAATATATCAAACGTGGCATGTGGTATCAGCAAAAGCATACTGATGCTTTGCATGGTTGGCAGGCACATCTTAACTTACTCATTTGATATATATGACTTTTTAAAGTCAGATTTGCTACAATATTGATTTGTTCCTGTAAGCTATTGTTCCTAATTAACGTGGCTCATATTCACATAACTTTTGAGTTACAGTTGGCTGAATGTTTGCCAATGAACTTTGTTGAGATGTAAACAGCATGATTTTTTTTGTTGCATTTGATGGAAGTTAATTTCACACTTATGGACTGTAAAACACATCAGATCAGAAGGTTATCCTCTCAGCCCCATGCACTTGATTTTGAATATAAAGCAAACTAACATGATACAAAATAAAAACATGGAGTTTGCACATTCTTCCCGCGTCTGCGTGGGTTTCCTCCGGGTGCTCCGGTTTCCTCCCAAAGATGTGCGGGTTAAGTTGATCGGCAATGATAAATTGACACTAGTGTCAGGGTAATTAGCAGGGTAAATATGTGGGGTTACGGGAACAGGTGGGATTGTGGTCGGTGCAGACTCGATGGGCCGAATGACCTCCTTCAGCACTGTAGGGATTCAATGATTCTCTGAAAAACAGAACATGTTGGGAAATCTCAGCAGATCAAAAAACAGCTGTGAAGAGAGAATAGGAATGTGAGCCTTTACAGCTAATCAAGTCTTAAAGGTACAGACAACATGAGTGGAGAGAGCATTAAGCACAGGTTAAAGAGATGTGTATTGTCTCCAGACAGGACAGCTAGTGAGATTTTGCACATCCAGGCAGGTTGTGGGGGTTACAGATAGTGTGACATGAACCCAATATCCCGGTTGAGGCCGGCCTCATGTGTGCGGAACCTGGCTATCAGTCTCTGCTCAGCGACTCTGCGCTGTCATGTGTCGTGAAGGCCGCCTTGGAGAACGCTTACCCGGAGATCAGAGGCTGAATGCCCGTGACCACTGAAGTGCTCCCCAACAGGAACAGAACACTCCTGCCTGGTGATTGTCGGGCGGTGTTCATTCATCCGCTGTCGTAGCATCTGCATGGTCTCCCCAATGTACCATGCCTCGGGACATCCTTTCCTGCAGCGTAACAGGTAGACAACATTGGCCGAGTTGCAAGAGTATGTACCGTGTACCTGGTGGATGGTGTTTTCGCGTGAGATGATGGCATCCGTGTCGATGATCCGGCACGTCTTGCAGAGGTTGCTGTGGCAGGGTTGTGTGGTGTCGTGGTCACTGTTCTCCTGAAGGCTGGGTAGTTTGCTGCGGAAAATGGTCTGTTCGAGGTTGTGCGGTTGTTTGAAAGCAAGAAGTGGGGGTGTGGGGATGGCCTTGGCGAGATGTTCATCTTCATCAATAACATGTTGAAGGCTCCGGAGGAGATGTCATAGCTTCTCCGCTCCGGGGAAGTACTGGACGACGAAGGGTACTCTGTCCACCGTGTCCCGTGTTTGTCTTCTGAGGAGGTCAGTGCGGTTTTTCACTGTGGCGCGTCGGAACTGTTGATCGATGAGTCGAGTGCCATATCCTGTTCTTATGAGGACATCTTTCATCGTCTGGAGGTGTCTGTTGCAATCCTCCTCATCCGAGCAGATCCTGTGTATATGGAGGGCTTGTCCGTAGGGGATGGCTTCTTTAACGTGTTTAGGGTGGAAGCTGGAGAAGTGGAGCATCGTGAGGTTATCCGTGGGTTTGCGGTACAGCGAGGTGCTGAGGTGACCGTCCTTGATGAAGATGCGTGCGTCCAAGAATGCAACCGGGGGGGGGGGGGGGGGGGGGGTTGGGGGGGGGGGGGGCGGATGAGATTAGATAGTTCCAGCAGGGGAGTTATCACCAGCAGATGTAGCATGGCTCAGGTGGCTGTCCTGTGTTTTGTAATTTCTATGATTCAGTCATTAATTAGGAAATGAATCCTCACTGAGACATTCACAAATATGAATGAAAAGATGGAAACACCTTACTGATGTGCAGTAGTCAGCTCCCCACAGGGAATAAAGTGAAGCCATGTTTAGGAAGACAGCAAGCTATGTAGCTCCTCCTCCATTCCAATTAGATTATGGCTGATCTGATTTGGCTGGGGGTAAATGTTTGCTTGAAATAGGGTGCAAACATTGAATATATTTATAGAATCCCTACAGTGCAAAAAGAGGCCATTTGGCCCATCGAGCCTGACCGATGACAGTCCCACCTAGGCCCTATCCCCATAACCCCATGTATTTACCCTGCTAATCCTCCTGGCACGAAGAGGCAATTTAGCATGGCCAATAAACCTGACATACACATCTTTGGAACGTGGGAGGAAAGCGGGGCACCCATTTGTTGGACCAGTGGAGAAAGTAATTTAGCTGATGAATTGTGGAGCTGTTGATACCAACACCGGGATCAGTTTAGAAACATAGAAACTAGAAGCAGGAGTAGGTCGTTCGGCACCTCAAGCCTGCCCCACCAATCATTTTGATCATGGCTGGTCATCAAATTCAATAGCCTGATCCCGTCTTCCCTCTATATCCCTTGGTCCCTTTAGCCCTGAGATCGAAATCTATTGCATTGCTTTTGTCTGCCGCTGACAAGAGGGTAGCAACCTTGAGACATGACTGGTTGCCTCACTGACCCATTAATGTCCCAGACGTGGCCAGCTCCATTCTGAATGATGCTTGTGGCCAGGTGTCCAAAATAGACAAACCAGGATCCTGTGGCGTAAGCGGGATCCCACATCCCATTTGTCATTTTAGTCACAAATGGGTCAGAGCCGATAAGGGGTTCCCCCAGACAGGGCCTACAAGGTAAACCTGCGCTGTTGTCTGCCCCCCGTGACACCTACTTGCGCGATCCAGGCCACTGCCCCCGCCAACTGCCCCTCCCTTCCTTTCTCCTTGAATCTTGAAGCCTCAATCCAATGAGATGTCAGTCTGGCACCTCAACTTATCTGCCATATTCAGTTGAGGCAATTAAAATCCTTAGATCTGCTTTGCCATCAGATTGGTTGGCTAACCTGCGTACTCCCCAATCCAAAAATCAAAATATAACCCGTATCAGCATGCAAAAATGCAAAATGTCCTGTTCTCCATTAATAACATCTCCAACAGTGAAACAATAAACTAAACATTTCTATTCAAAGAAAATGTACCGATTTCTACGACACCAACTTCCACTGTGTTATGTATATACTCATGTTTTCACTTATTGTAGAATAACACAAGATCATTTATAAAGCAGGGTTGAAAAAAAGAGAATGGAAATATTTTAGCCCAGAGGAATGTAGGGACCAATCCCCCATAGGTTAAATTGGGCAAGTTATGTCAATAAAATTTACAACATGAAGATGATCAATAATTTTCTCATAAGACCAACGGACCAAAATGAACAGGAATAATAATGAGAGAAATCGAGACAATTTTTATTCATGCCGATGGGATGGTTTTATAAACATCTATTCAGTCAATGAAGCAAGACTTCTGCATCAGCACATTGAACCAATATTGAGTCAAATTGCTCTTCTTGGACAAGGCTGAACTGCACATACGTCTTGGCTTGTGTGTACCAGTTGTGGGAATGATCTACACCATTAGCTATGTCTTTCACTTTATTTTCCAACCAGAATCAATTGGAGTTAGGAGTTAGCAGACTGTGGCCGCAAATGACATTGTCACACCTCCCTCTTTCCAAATAGGCACTGAACCATTATATCGACAGCTCCCCTGACCTTTCTGTCAGATTAATACAAACATGCCTGGGTGAGTGTCTCCCTATAGAGTACATGGAAAAAGCAATAAGGTGATCTGCTGGAGAAGAGCACTAAGTTTGCGTTTAAGTTTATTTATTAGTGTCATAAATAGGCTTACATTAACACTGCAATGAAGTTACTGTGAAAATCCTCTCGTCGCCACACTCCGGTACCTGTTCAGGTACACTGAGGGAGAATTTAGCACGGCCAATGCACCAAACTAGCACATCTTTTGGATTGTGGGAGGAAATCGGAGCAACCAGAGGAAACTCATTCAGACACGGGGAGAAAGTGCAGACTCCGCACAGACGGTAACCCAAGCTGGGAATCGAACCCGGGTCCCTGGCTCTGTGAGGCAGCAGTGCGACCCACTGTGCCACCGTGCCACCTAGTAGGAATAGTACTAATAGGAAGTAGGGGTTTTGTACAATAAATTGGACAAATTTCAACCCTCAAACTGGTGATAGACTGAAACATATTAGGTTGACTCCTGCTCCTTGGGCTGTGTGTGGTTGTTTATTGGTGAGAACCTTGTCATGCTTGCAAACTGTCAAACACTGTTCTTTCGTGACACTGAGGCTCCACATTTGTAGATAATTATTCCAGTGCTGGTAATATTAAGGGGCAGGGAAGACAGCATCTGTAGCTGATTAACCTTTTCATGCTTAATTAATCAATAATCAAAACAAGATACCGTTGCCAGAAAGCATGTATGGCAGCATGATTGGTACATCGTTACATCTTGTCATCAGAGAATGCATTAGTCGATCCATGCTAGCTGAGTAAATTCTGCCCTTGCCTTTGCTGTTCTTGAACGAGTTAGCTATTTAAAATACTGGCCATTGCCACCAACCAGTTTGAGATTAGCATGGTATCAGATATTTGTTCTTGCCATGGTGACAGACAGCCGACATTTTACTAAATCCACTAACGTCATTATTTAACTGAACATAAAGAATAGAAAAGTCCAATCTTCTTACCACTTGCTAAGCTACCATGTAGCTATGCTGAAGAAAGGTCATCGACCTGCTCTCTCTCCACAGATGTAGCCACAGTTCATGCACTTGCCTGTTCTTTTTCATAGTTCCATAAATCTTGGACATAGGTTGGCACTTTGCACTCATGCCTATTTGTCTTGTAGTGAGTATTAACAAACTATTTACACATGAAGGTCACCAAAAATGTGTTAACCAGGGTTCAGGTTAAGCACCTTCCTTTTACAGTGAAGGGCGAGGCTGGAAGAAGTAGGGAACCCTGGATGACTTTGGATATTGAGGCCCTGGTCAAGAAGAAAAAGGAGTCAAATGATATGCATAGGCAGCTGGGATCAAGTGGATCCCTTGAAGAGTATAGAGGGTGTCAGAGTAGAGTTAAGAGAGAAATTAGGAGGGCATCAAGGGGACATGAGATTGCTTTGGTAGATAAGGCAAAGGAGAATCCAAAGAGCTTCTCCCAAATACATAAGGACAAAAGAGTAACAAGGGAGAGATTTTTGGAACTATGAAAAAGAATGACTCGAGGAACTCGAGGATCAATTTAGCAATGCAAATCAACCTAACCTGCGCTGTGGACTGTGGGAGAAAACCGGAACACCTGGAGGAAACTCACACAGACACGGGGAGAACATACAAACGCCCCACAGACAGTCACCCAAGGCTGGAATTGAAACCGGGTCCCTGATGCTGTGAGGCAGTAGTGCTAATCACTGTTCCACTGTGCCCGGACTTTTTAGCTGAATGGGCTTTCCGATCAGGTGTGTTTTACTCAAGCTGACAAAAGGCAGGGAATATTTTCTGAAAGAAATTCTTCAGTACTGTGTAGATTTAACCACAACCTTAATAACTTGTAGTGAAATACTTCTGTCGGTATTGGAGCTCTTAGAATCTTAGAATCTTAGAAACCCTACAGCACAGAGAGAGGCCATTCGGCCCATCAAGTCTGCACCGACCACAATCCCACCCAGGCCCTATCCCCATATCCCTACATATTTACCCATTAATCCCTCTAACCTACGCATCCCAGGACACTGAGGGCAATTTTAGCAAGGCCAACCAACCTAACCCGCACATCTTTGGACTGTGGGAGGAAACCGGAGCACCCGGAGGAAACCCATGCAGACACGAAGAGAATGTGCAAACTCCACACAGACAGTGACCCAAGCCGGGAATCGAACCCAGGTCCCTGGAGCTGCGAAGCAGCAGTGCTAACCACTGTGCTACTGGGCTGCCCAAACCACCTTTCTTTTGATGGTTTTGATCCTAGCTGCTGCAATCGAAACGACTTTATTCCCAGACAAGCCACACTTGGTTACTGCCAGCTCTAAGTTATCCATGCAATGCTACACTGAAATTCTATAAAACTGTCACATCAGTGAGTGGAAATAATTCAGTTGGCTTTAGCAAAGGAGTCACACTTTTATAATTGTTAGGGGTAAAGAAGCAGAAAATACAAACGTCAACAGTGATTACAAAGAAAACACTTTTCCAAGCCCCAAAGCCTGGCTGGAGAATTTGTCTTAGAAGAAAATACACTTGCGGTCATTATGATTCACCGATATTAAACTCAAATTTGGGGTTAAAATGACAGGGCAATAATTGCGTATAAATTTTTAAATTAATTTCAATAATTGATAGGCCTAAAATAAAGCAGAGTCTGAATGTTTCATTTTGGTATTGGATTACAAGGAGCTAACTAAATGCTTGTATTGTCAATTTGTCAAGATCGGCTGCGAAGTAAATTGGTTACCTCAGTGAGGTAATCCGAATGATACAATTTAGGGTGGGACAAATAACCTGTCTCAGTGAGATATCCTGAGAATTTCTACATTTCTACTTGCAATGTTTTGCACAATTGTCTGACACTTGTGTGTTGTGAAAGTTATGTGCCACTTATCATTGAAACCTTTTTCAGGGGCGTAATTCCCTGCACCGCAATCCTCCCACACTAAGTCACTTTTTTGGATTCTTGGGAGTTTCATGCCGGTACTAAACATGCCGGTGAGGCTGGTGTCAGAGCGCTCAGGTGCTGTCTCGCAAGTGCATCCTGGTTTCGAAGAGAACTGAAAGGCCCCGTCTCATTGGCAGCAGGCTCCCCACCCGCTCCCCGACACTGGTATCAGGGCATTGGGGCTCTCCCAATGAGTCCTTTGCCTGACCCCTGACATGCCCCCCATCATGACCCCTGACATCCTGACATGCCCCCCTCCCCCATTATGGCCCCCAACATGCCCCCCACACCATGACCGCCTTCACGATCCAGCCTGCACAAACCGCCCCCACCCCCCGTCAGACTGCCTTCCCGTTACTCCATCGCGTCAGACCACCCTGCAAAGTCCCCCCCCCCACCGCGCACCCCCCCCCACCCCCCATCCCCCGTAATGGTTCCTACTCAGGCCCCATGCCCTTGGGACACCCCCAGCACACTGGCGGTACCCAACTGGTACAGCCGGGTTATCCAGTGGCCACTGCCAGGCCATTCCCCTGACCACCCGAGGGTTTCAATGGCCCCCGAACCGCACCTCCCCCCCCCCACCCCTGGCTTGACCACAGGAAACCCACGGGCATGGGTAAGCTGCTGGTGGGACTGGAGAAACGTGCCGGTGTGAATGGCCGGAGAATTCTGACCCGCATCTTTCTTTTCTTTTTGTTTAAAGCCCACAACCCCTAGCATAGTTAAAAGATTACAGATGGGGACACCACCACCTGGAGGTTCCAGTGCTTTCCAAAGCCCATGACCGCTACCATCTAGAAGGACAAGGGCAGCAAGTATATGAGAACACCCCCACCTGGAGATTTCCCTCCAAGTCACTCACCATCCTGACTTGGAAATATATCACTGTTCCTTCACTGTCGCTGGGTCAAGACTCTAAAGGCACCAAGGAGTATAAGGAGTGTGGCTTTGAGTTGGAGGATCAGCCATGATTATATTGAATGGTGGAGCAGGCTCAAAGGGCTGAATGGCCTATTCCTGCTCCTATTTTCTCTGTTTCTATGTTTAATGCTTACAGATGTTCCTGGCATGCACTGATTCATTGAGCCAAGGTTGGTCACCTCCTTGATGTCACAAGACAGAGTGTGGACTCTATAAGGTCATGAGTATACATACTTGGATTTAATTGGAGTAATTTTATAAAACAAATGTTTCGTACAAAATAAGCCATGCACTGCTTTATAGCTCATTTTCGTTGTTATGTGAAATGATATATCACTCAAAGTAATACCAGCACAAATCCTTACAGCAGGTCTAGGTTTATGGTTAGTCTTATCATACTCTCCAACACGAGGAAAGAAAACAAAAGAACTGCCAAACTACTGCCATTTATACCCCCTGGTTATGGAGGAGATCTGGGATCGTGCTTCAGCACTGTCTGGGCATATCCTTCATAGTTCCAGGACAAGCTTGTGCTTAATTTAAATATCTACAATTTCAGGCAATGATAGGCATATCTGGTGGCAAGGTGATTAGCACTGCTGCCTCACAGCGCCAACGACCAGGGTTCAATTCCGGCCTTGGGTCACTGTGTGGAGTTTGCACATTCTCCCCGTGTCTTCATGGGTTTTCCTCCGGGTGCTCCAGTTTCCTACCACATTCCAAAGGTGTGCAGGTTAGGTTGATTGGCCATGCTAAATTGACCCTTAGTGTCGGGGGATTAGCAGGGTAAATGTGTGGGGTTATGGGAATAGGGTTTGGGTGGGATTGTGGTCAGTACAGACTCGATGGGCCGAATGGCCTCCTTCTGCACTGTAGGGATTCTATTCTATGATATTCCTCAGAGGCCCCTTTGTATTTTATACTTTTCTTCCATTATATCATTAGCGGAAACAATATGGCCCTCCCCGAGGTTAATATGGACAGTGTTTAATACAGATGGTACAATTCAGTAAGTCAACCAATGCGGAGATGACTTTTTCTAGTTACCTTTAAACTTAATTGTGAATTCAATATTTTGAAGAGTTATATTCTCTGAACATCACACTTAAAAGCGATTGCTGTGTTAGAGTGTCTTTGACTTATTTTTAAGCTCTTCTAACCTAGCAGGGGATAATTTGTATTTGAATAAGTGATCTCTTGAATGGCTGAAGATGAACTAATTCCCCTTTACAGTACAAATGTTCACTCAATTGTAATAAAATATCCATTTAGGAATGTACTTTCCTGTTACCTGTCCATATGAAATAGCGATTGGCAGGGGAAAGAGGCTATAGGAAATGTAGTAGGCATCAGGCACACCGTGTCATAGGAATCTGTTTTTTTATAGACATAACATGAATGCCAATATATTTCCAACATGATTGCAAACATGTACATACGCAGTCCATGCCAGAAATGGCAGCACAGTGGCACAATGGTTAGCACTGCTGCCCCACAGTGCCAGGGATCCAGGTTTGATTACCAACCTTGGGTGACTGTGCGGAGTTTGCATGTTCTGCCCGTGTCTGTTTGGGTTTCCTCCGGGTGCTCTGGTCTCCTCCCACAGTCTGAAAGACATGCTGGTTAGGGTGCATTGGCCATGCTAAATTCTCCCCCAGTGTACCCGAACAGTGTGGCGACTGGACAATTTTCGCAGTAACTTCATTGCAGCGTTAATGTAAGCCGACTTGTGCCACTAGTAAATAAATAAATAAATACACCATCCACCACATTGAAAAAACCAAAGTATAAGTGTGGGAAAGGACCTTAAAACCTTTTCAGGCCCTCTTTGCACAATTTGGCTGCTAGTTTACAATAACCTCGCATGCGTGCGGCCTACACCAAGGATCTTTAAAAGGACCAGCTGCCGCTAAAACTTAAGTCGTTTGAAAAATAATTACATAGAACATAGAAAGCCACAGCACAAACAGGCCCTTCGGCCCACAAGTTGCGCTGATCATATCCCTACCTCTAGGCCTATCTATAGCCCTCAATCCCATTAAATCCCATGTACTCATCCAGAAGTCTCTTAAAAGACCCCAACGAGTTTGCCTCCACCACCACCGACGTCAGCCGATTCCACTCACCCACCACCCTCTGAGTGAAAAACTTACCCCTGACATCTCCTCTGTACCTACCCCCCAGCACCTTAAACCTGTGTCCTCTCGTAGCAACCATTTCAGCCCTTGGAAATAGCCTCTGAGAGTCTACCCTATCCAGACCTCTCAACATCTTGTAAACCTCTGTCAGGTCACCTCTCATCCTTCGTCTCTCCAGGGAGAAGAGACCAAGCTCCCTCAACCTATCCTCATAAGGCATGCCCCCCAATCCAGGCAACATCCTTGTAAATCTCCTCTGCACCCTTTCAATGGCTTCAACATCTTTCCTGTAATGAGGTGACCAGAACTGCGCGCAGTACTCCAAGTGGGGTCTAACCAGGGTCCTATAAAGCTGCAGCATTATCTCCCAACTCCTAAACTCAATCCCTCGATTAATGAAGGCAAGTACGCCGTACGCCTTCTTGACCGCATCCTCCACCTGCGAGGCCGATTTAAGAGTCCTATGGACCCGGACCCCAAGGTCCTTCTGATCCTCTACACTGCTAAGAATGGTACCCTTCATATTATACTGCTGCTTCATCCCATTGGATCTGCCAAAATGGATCACTACACACTTATCCGGGTTGAAGTCCATCTGCCACTTCTCCGCCCAGTCTTGCATTCTATCTATGTCTCGCTGCAACTTCTGACATCCCTCCAAACTATCCACAACACCACCTACCTTGGTGTCGTCAGCAAACTTACCAACCCATCCCTCCACTTCCTCATCCAGGTCATTTATGAAAATGACAAACAGCAAGGGTCCCAGAACAGATCCCTGGGGCACTCCACTGGTCACTGACCGCCATGCAGAGAAAGACCCCTCCACAGCCACTCTCTGCCTTCTGCAGGCAAGCCAGTTCTGGATCCACAAGGCAACAGCCCCTTGGATCCCATGCCCTCTCACTTTCTCAAGAAGTCTTGCATGGGGGACCTTATCGAACGCCTTGCTGAAGTCCATATAGACCACATCCACCGCTCTTCCTTCGTCAATGTGTTTGGTCACATTTTCAAAGAACTCAACCAGGCTCGGAAGGCACGACCTGCCCTTGACAAAGCCGTGCTGACTACTTTTGATCATACTAAACTTCTCTAGATGATCATAAATCCTGTCTCTCAGGATCCTCTCCATCAATTTACCAACCACTGAGGTTAGACTCACCGGTCGGTAATTTCCCGGGCTGTCCCTGTTCCCTTTCTTGAATATAGGGACCACATCTGCAATCCTCCAATCCTCCGGAACCTCTCCCGTCTCCATCGACGATGCAAAGATCATCGCCAAAGGCTCCGCAATCTCCTCCCTCGCCTCCCACAGTAACCTGGGGTACATCCCATCCGGTCCCGGCGACTTACCAACCTTGATGCCATTCAATAGTTCCAACGGGAGGACTTTGAATAGTGTGGAGGAGCAGAGGGATCTAGGTGTATGTGTGCATAGATCGCTGAAAGTTGGGAATCAAGTAGATAAGGTTGTTAAGAAGGCATATGGTGTCTTGGCGTTTATTGGTAGGGGGATTGAATTTAGGAGTCGTAGCGTTATGTTGCAACTGTACACAACTCTGGTGCGGCCGCACTTGGAGTACTGTGTGCAGTTCTGGTCCCCACATTACAGGAAGGATGTGGAGGCTTTGGAGAGGGTGCAGAGGAGGTTTACCAGGATGTTGCCTGGTATGGAGGGGAGATCCTATGAGGAGAGGCTGAGGGATTTGGGATTGTTTTCGCTGGAAAGGCGGCGGCTAAGAGGGGATCTTATTGAAACATATAAGATGATTAGAGGTTTAGATAGGGTGGATAGTGATAGCCTTTTTCCTCTGATGGAGAAATCCAGCACGAGGGGGCATGGCTTTAAATTGAGGGGGGGTTGTTATAGAACCGATGTCAGGGGTAGGTTCTTTACCCAGAGGGTGGTGAGGGATTGGAATGCCCTGCCAGCATCAGTTGTAAATGCGCCTAGTTTGGGGGCGTTTAAGAGATCCGTAGATAGGTTCATGGACGAAAAGAAATTGGTTTAGGTTGGAGGGTCACAGTTTTTTTTTTTAACTGGTCGGTGCAACATCGTGGGCCGAAGGGCCTGTTCTGCGCTGTAATGTTCTATGTTCTATGTTCTATGTTCTAACACATCCTCTTTCTTTATGTCCACATGCTCGATCCTTTCTGTCCACCGCAAACCAGCAGTACAACCACCCAGATCCCTTTCCACCGTGAATACCGAGGTAAAGTATTCATTAAGCACCTCCGCCATTTCTAACGGTTCCGCACAAACTTTTCCCCCTTCACCTTTTAAGGGTCCTATGCCTTCACATCTCATCCTTTTACTCTTGACATATTTGTAGAAAGTCTTGGGATTCTCCTTAATCTTACCCGCCAAGGTCTTCTCATGACCCCTTCTCGCTCTCCTAATTTCCTTCTTAAGCTCCTTCCTACATCCCGTATACTCCTCTAAATCCTTAACACCTCCTAGCTCTCTGAACCTTCTGTACGCCTCTCTTTTCTTATTCACCAGGTTCATCACAACCTTCGTGCACCACGGTTCCCGTACCCTACCAACACCCCCCTGTCTCATCGGAACGTTGTCATGCAGAGTTCCAGACAAACATTCCTTGAAAATCCTCCACTTTCCTTCGGTACTTTTCCCCAAGAATGCCTCCTTCCAATTTACCCGTCTAATTTCCTCCCTGATGACACTGTATTTCCCTTTACTCCAGAGAAACACTTTCCTAGCCTGCCTGATCCTATCTCTTTCCAATGCTATCGTGAAGGAGATAGAATTATGATCGCTATCCCCAAGATGCTCACCCACCGAGAGATCCTCCACCTGTCCAGGTTCATTAGCCAGCACCAGATCAAGTACAGCCTCTCCTCTAGTAGGCTTATCCACATACTGTGTCAGGAAACTCTCCTGGACACACCTAACAAACTCCTCTCCATCCAAACCCCTAGCCCTAGGGATATTCCAATCTATGTTTGGGAAATTAAAATCTCCCATCACGACAACTCTGTTATTCCTACATCTCTCCAGGATCTGTTTCCCCATCTGCTCCTCAACATCTCTGTTACTATTGGGCGGCCTATAGAAAACACCCAGCAAAGTTACCGACCCCTTCCTGTTCCTAACCTCCACCCACAGAGACTCCGTAGTCAATCCCTCCACGGCGTCCACCTTCTCTACAGCCGTGACACTATCCCTGATCAACAGTGCCACTCCCCCCCCTCTCTTGCCTCCCTCCCTGTCCTTCCTGAAACATCTAAAACCCGGCACCTGAAGCACCCAGTCCTGTCCCTGAGACATCCAAGTCTCCGTAATGGCCACCACATCACAATTCGAAGCAGCAATCCACGCTCTAAGCTCATCCACTTTATTCACTACACTCCTGGCATTAAAATAGACACATCTCAGACCTTCAGCCTGAGCACTTCCCTTCTCCATCACTCGTCTAACCTCCCTCTTACCCTGTCTACATTCCTTATCTATTTGCGAGCTAACCTCCTCGCTCTCAGTCCCCTCATTTCGATTCCCTCCCCCCAACCTTTCTAGTTTAAAGTCTCTCCAGTAGCCTTAGCCAACCTTCCCGCCAGGATATTGGTCCCCCTGGGATTCAAGTGCCACCCGTCTTTTTTAAACAGGTCACACCTGCCCCTAAAGAGGTCCCAATGATCCAAGTACCCAAATCCTTGTCCCTTGCTCCAGTCCCTCAGCCACGCATTCATTCTCCACCGATTCCTGTTCTCACTCTCCCGCGGCACAGGCAGCAATCCCGAGATTACTACCTTTGCATTCCTCTTTCTCAGCTGTCTACCTAACTCCCTATATTCTCTTTTCATGACCCCTTCCCTCTTCCTACCTATGTCATCACGACCTTCGGCTCCTCTCCCTCCCCCTTCAGGATTTCTGGGACTCGACCAGAGACATCCCGGACCCCTGCACCAGGGAGGCAACCCACCATCCGAGAGTCCCGTCTGTGTCCGCAAAAACGCCTATCTGACCCCCTCACCGTAGAGTCCCCAATTAGCACTACCCTCCTTTCCTTACCCTTTTGCACTACTGGGCCAGGCTCAGCTCCAGAGACACTGCCACCGCTGCTTCCCCCAGGTGGGCTGTCCTCCCCAGTAGTACTCAGACAGGAGTACTTATTATTAAGGGGCACATCCACCGGGGTGCTCACCATCAACCGAGCTTTCTCCTTCCTCACTGTTACCCAGTTACCCTCCTCCCGTGGTCCCGGTGTGACCACCTGCCGATAGCTCCTGTCAATGACCTCCTCACTATCCCTAACCCGGCGAAGGTCCTCGAGCTGCAATTCCAGTTCCCTAACATGGTCCCTTAGGAACCGCAGCTCAACACACCCAGCACAGATATGGTCGTCCGGGAGGCTAGGAGCCTCCAGGACCTCCCACATCCTACATTGGGAACAACATACTGGCTTCACACTCATAATTGCCCTTTTAAACACACAGGGAAAAAAAAAGTGAATGAAAATTTTAAACTTACCTTTCCTCCTCCTGTTTTCTCCAAAGCCCTGCTCTCACTGGGTCTTTTTTTTTAGGTTAGAGGAGGAGGGAGGGTGGGATACTCTACAAGTGTAGAGTATCGGGATTCCTCTCTGTTCCAATTTATTGGGGAAAAAAAAATCTCTCTCTCCCAGACCTCCCTGCGCGACCTTGAATATGGAGCTGGCAAGAACAGGTACACTTTGTCCAAGTCCATAGCAGTTCAAAAGGCCTTTTTGTCTGTGATCGCGTGGGCCCACGCCTCCTTCTCGCCAACCCCTCAGGAATTATTTGAGGCCTACTGGCAGCAAGGTAGTTGCCAGAAACTTAAAACCACTTCAGCGGCGAACTGCCTAAGGATATGTGTAGCAAGAAACCACAGTCAGCTATTCGAATTTAAAGGAGGTCCAATATTGAGCCTGATTTGGACCTACTTTTCCAGCCTGTGATGACCTCAACGAGCCCCTTGAGGTGGGCCTCTTGGAGTATGAGCTCCCTGATTGAGGTAATGATTGCCTGCCCAATCAGGGAGTCCCATCTATGTATATTATGAGAAGTGTCAGATCCACTGACACTCCAGATTCTGACTTTGTACCAGAAACAGTCTTTGGAGTGGAGAAGTTTGTAAATAAAGAGAATCTGATGAAGGGACACCAGCCTCAGGAATTATTTCATAGCCCCCAGCACAGGAATCATTTGCTGGGCTTTGCTCAACTTCTCCAATTTCAGTCTTCATTTGTTTCAAGATTATGCGGGTAAATCCAGAAACATCACTTTGCCTGGCAAAATTCTGCAACTGGTTAATTTGAGATATGAAAGCCATATCCCTTGCTTGGCAAGTTGCTCGCTTCCTTACCCTCACCTTGCACTTCTCTCCTTTTTTGTTCTGCACAGTTTGCTGAGTGAAAACAAAAGCGAGAATGTAAAATAACATCACTGCGAGTCAGATTAATTCTGCACAGTCATAGAAACCTGTAAAGTTCTAACAGGACTAGACAGGATAGATGCAGGAAGGATGTTCCCGATGATGGGGGAGTCCAGAACCAGGGGTCACAGTCTGGGGATAGAGGGTAGACTGTTTAGGATTAGGACAGAGGTGAGGATAAATTTCTTCACCCATGGAGAGGGATTAGCAGGGTAAATATGTGGGGTTTAGGGGATAGGGCCTGGGTGAGATTGTTGTCGGTGCAGACTCGATGGACCAAATGGCCTCCTTCTGCACTGTAGGGTTTCTATGATTCTATTCTTCAATGCGTGATCAGCCTATGGAATTTGCTACCACAGAAAGTAGTTGAGGCCAAAACATCAAGAGGCAGTTAGCTCTTCAGGCGATGCAGATCAAAGAATATGGGAGGATGACACTCTTGAGTTGGATGATCAGCCAAGATAATAATGAATGGGAGAGCAGGCTCGAAGGGCTGAAGGGTCGAATAGCCTCTTCTTTCTCCTATTTCATATCTTTCTATGTTTGTATAAAAGTTTTGCTTTTTAGGGCTTACTGCTGTCTACAATTCTTAATAATTAAATGCAAATTGAAGAGATATTTAATGACCAGTTAATCTTCGCTCACACTAAAACAATCAGTTATCCTTCAAAGTACACTCATTGAGTGGAATGTAATCCAGGTGTCCAGTGTCCTGCCCACTGGCTACATAGCCAGAGTCTTTGTCCACTCCTTGGGAAGGTAAGGTCATAGTCCCAGATGACCATTGGCTGCTCTCCCCTTTGATGGGAGAGCTGACTGGTGGTGATTTAACCTGAGGATCATCACACCTCAGGCAGGAGTTAAGGTTGAGAAGGTAAAGTAAGGTTTATGAATAACCTCAGCTGGTACGGGAATTGAACCCATGCTGGTGACATCGCTAACCAGTCATCTAGCCAACTGAGCTAAACCAACCCCATGGGAAGGCATGCTGTATTAAAGGACCAGCAATAAGCCTTGCCTGGGATTAAGGACTGCAGGGTGGAAATCTGCCTGTGAGAGCTACTAGTCAGTCTGAAGGCCAGCTGCACTTCATTACAATGAGGGAGCACTGATAGCTGGTGGGAATGAACCCACCAGAGGCTGAGGATCAGTGAGGGATCCAGGCCACAATGTTGGAGGGATGGAGGTTGTGGAGAGGGTAGGGTGGGCGCTGGCTGGTGGGGAAGGGCAGGGAGATCAGAAGAAAGGCCATGGGATGAGTCTCAGCAGCCTACCCACTCCTCGCTTCCTGATGCTGGGTTCCTTGTTCAGGAACTGACGGCCTTTGAATGTGTTCCCCCCTCAACCCCTTGGGAGACCGCAAGCCAACTCAACGGAGTTTGCGTTTTGGGCTTCCTGTGTCCGTTGCCAGGGTGAGACCCTTAAGTGGGCATAGCTTGTGTCGAGGCTAGAATGGCATCCATGAGCTTTCCTACCCCAGAGTTAATTGGGTGTCAGGAAACAGAGATAGCTTTAAGTGACACATGTTTGTCTTGTGGGGTATTAAAAATAAGGTATAGATTTATATGAGTTTAATATAATGGTTCCATGTAAGGGAAGGTAAATCTATGGCTAGATTCATGTTAAACAAAGGTTTTTGCACATATGGAGGGTTTTTGGCTTCAGTTCAATCTGTGTTTCTATTGACCAGAGAGAGTTTACGACAGGAAACATGAGCTTGAAGAAAAAAATGAGATGTTGCTAAGCAACCATGGGCACCTTTAGGGAAAATACTTTTTGGGTGTTTTAAAATGAGCCTATAGGCAGATGGAACTAGAAAGCTACAAAAAGAGAAAAAAACTCTCTCAACTCTGCCAGAAACAACACAGGGGAGCTGGAAAAATGTAGACTTCCTAAAAAGTACACAAGAAACTAAAGAACAGCTGATTATGGCAACTGGAGAATGAAAAGGGATGTTCCAGGGAGTTTGAAGTCAAAGTAACAAACATCAACTGGAACTGGAACAGGATATTGTTCAGTGATGTCACAGACAGAGCTGAGAGGAAGTTGGCGAGTGAGAAGACACAGATATCTAAAGTGATCCGAAAGTTTGTGATATTTTACTGCAGTCTATGAAGCAATAGTTGAATCAGTTAGTGGCTTGCTCTCTGAGAGTTTGTGTGAAAGCTCAAAAACATTTAAGGCAAAGGAATACGGAAAGGATAGTTGGCAAAACCTGGAGGCGGATCCTTGATGAAGACAGCTGAGGGAAAGCATTGATTGAAAGAAGATTTTAAAGAGTGTCTTTTTGAGGGTGGAGTTTGGAAACACTCATGTGACATTCATCTGAGGGGAATTTGAGGAGAAATGACTGAAGATGGACTGAGTGGCGCATGCCACTTGGTTTCAGAGTGGGGTGCTGTCTGACCACAGTTAGCCAGTTGGGTTACAGGAAGTATGTTTACTGAAAACTTTATAACATAATATATAATTTGTAACATGTATTGTCTTTAAGATCTGAGTGAAGATAAGTATGAGTGAAGGAGTATTGTATTTCTGGGGGAGGCGATGGCCTACCGGTATTATTGCTAGACCATTAACTTAGAAACCCAGTTAATGTTCTGGGGACCTGGATTCGAATCCCACCACAGCAAATGGTGGAATTTGAATTCAATAAAAAGAAAAATCTGGAATTAAGAATCTACTGATGACCATGAAACCATTGTCGATTATTGGGAAAACCCCTCTGGTTCACTAATGTCCTTTAGGGAAGGAAATCTGCCATCCTTACCTGGTCTGGCCTACATGTGACTCCAGAGCCATAGCAATGTGGTTGACTCTAATGCCCTTGGGCAACTAGGGATGGGCAATAAATGCTGGCCAGCCACTGACGCCCATGCCCCATGAATGAATGAATAGAAATTAAAGTTTCTAGGTGTACAGATCACAAACAACTTATCCTGGTCCATCCATGCTGACGCTATAATTAAGAAAGCCCACCAACACCTCTACTTTCTCAGAAGGCTAAGGATCGCTACACCTCTCACCAATTTTTACAAATGTAGCTTAGAAAGCATCCTTTCTGGATGTATCACAGCTTGGCATGGCTCCTGCTCTGAACAAGATTGCTAGAAACTACAAAGAGTTGTGAAGTAGCCCAGCCCATCACACAAACTAGCCTCCCATCTATTAATTCCGTTTACACTTCCCATTGCCTCGGAAAAGCAGCTAGCATAATTAAGGACCCCACACACCCCGGGCATACCCTCTTCCACCATCTTCCATCGGGAGAAAGATACAAAAGTCAGATCACATACCAACCGACTCAAGAACAGCTTCTTCGCTGCTGCCATTAGACTTTTGAATGGACCTACCTCATATTAAGTTGACCTTTCTTTACACCCTAGCCTTGACTATAACACTACATTCTGCACTCTCTCCTTTCATTCTCCCCTATGTTCTCTATGAATGGTATGCTTTGTCTGTATAGCGCACAACAAACAATCCTTTTCACTGCATCCTCAAACACCTGGCAATAATAAATCATGTTTCATTTTTTTTCGAAGTTAATTGGTAGCCCTGTAACTCGGTTCATCCACATTTTCCAAGAAAGTAAAAGTTATGGTCTTTTGAGCCAGCGTTCCATTCTGGGAACTTCCTGCCCAGTAAGGACATCAACTGGGATTGTAACACAGGGCAGAAGCAGGAAGGAAGCGGGGTCTACACTTCGCAACACTTAGCATGATTAAATGCCATGTATGGCCACCAAACACGTCTCGAGGGACGGCATTAAATTCTGCCCACTGGAAAAGTAGAATTTGACAAGTGTTTCAATAAATGAACTATAGACAGACAATAATGCAAAATGGACTTTCTGAGAGGTTAATACTTCATCCGCATATCCTTGTTTAATCAATAATGCATCCTACTTTGTGGGTTAACTACGATATGAGGTGATTTTTCTTTGTATATTTTGCAGGATGTTTGTCACATGAGCAGTGCAGATTCAAAAGGATGAATACTGGGAATGAATGAATTTGGAGTGCTGCCACCAAAATTGCATACATTTTTGAAAGAGGCTGTGTACACAGGTGGGATGGTGGCACAGTGAGTTAGCACTGCTGCCTCACAGCGCCAGGGACCCGTGTTCGATTCCCGGCTTGGGTCACTGTCTGTTTGGAGTCTGTACGTTCTCCCCGTGTCGGCGTGGGTTTTCTCCGGGTGCTCAGGTTTCCTCCTACAGTCTGAAAGATATGCTGGTTCGGTGCATTGACCCGAACAGGGTCAGTGAGTGTGGCGACTAGTAACTTCATTGCAGTGTTAATGTAAGCCTACTTGTGGCATAAGTAAAAATAAATTATTTTGAAAAGGAAGACTTTCAAAAAAATCAATTACCATATTGTCAAATATAAAGGCTATATATTCAATGAAAATAATGTTATATTGTTACAAAAACCGTACTTAGCTCATTGAGAGCAGAGGTTAGGAACTACAACTCCCAACAGAGCTCGGAGCTTTTAGACCATAAGATGTAGCAACAAAAGTAGGCCATTTGGCCCATCATGTCTTCACATGCGCAAACCAGGATTGAGTTGCACAGTGCACAGTTCTGCAATTTGTAAGTTCTTCCGACCCAGTACAGTCCGGGCACACATGGAGACAGAAAAAGGAGGCACAGAAACCTTGGTCATTTAACCGGGTGTAGTGCGTCATTGAGAAGCAGCGTCTCAGACGCGGGACAGGGACAGGTCCAAAAAGAGAGGGGAGAGAAATAGAAAAAGTCCCACTTCAGTTAAAACAAAAGAGGAGCAGAGAAACAGGCACAAAACAAGGAAAAGGGTTGCAGGAACGGACTTTGTGAAGAAGGCAGTCGAATGTTGGTGACACAAGCTGAGGATGTGTGTCATGCTCAGCATGGCTGAAGACTTGTAGTTGTGCTTACGAGTTGGTGCTTTAACGAATACTCTGGAAACTTTAAACTTTAAACAAAATATTATTGGTCCTGATTGTATATTATCAACAACTTGAGTGTCTGGACAAGGAGCATAATGTAAATTTATTTACAAAAGATAAGATACAAAGATGTGCGGGTTAGGTTGATTGGCCAGGCTAAATTGCCCCTTAGTATCAGGTGGACTAAATAGGATAAATGGGGATTGGGCCTAGGTGGGATCGTGGTTGGTGCAGACTCGATGGGCCGAATGGTCTCTTTCTGCACTGTAGGATTCTATGATTCTATGATGATTCTAAGTATTTATTAGTGTAGCCTTACGTTAAAACTGCAATGAAGTTACAGTGAAAATCCCTGAGTCGCCACACTCTGGCACCTGTTCAGATACACTAAGGGAGAATTTAGCTTGGCCAATGCATGTAACCAGTGCATCTTTCCGACTGTGGAAGGAAACTGCAGTACCCGGAAGAAACCCATGCAGATGCGGGGAGAACAAGTACACTCCGCACAGACAGTGACCCAAACCGGGAATCAAACCAAGGTCCTTGGCGCTGTGAGGCAGCAGTGCTAACCACTGCCACCGTGCCATCCATATATCCAGTAAAGGAATAGGTTAGTGCTGTCAATTTTGTTTTTTGGGAGTTCCAGTCAAGAAAAATAATTGTGTAGTGGATAAAAGAAATGCAAATAAACCAGTCTGTTTTTAATGCCATAAGACACGGGAATCTCAAAGCCCATTGATTTGATTTGATTTGATTTGATTATTGTCACACAAATTGGTATACAGTGAAAAAATTGTTTCTTACATGCTACACAGACAATGCATCCCATTCATAGAGTACCTAGTGGAGAAGGAAAGGAGAGGGTGCAGAATATATTGTTACAATCATAGTTAGGGTGTGGAGAAAGATCAGCTTAATATGAGGTAGGTCAATTCAAAAGTCTGATGGCAGCAGGGAAGAAGCTGTTCTCAAGTCGACTGGTACATGACCTCAGACTTTTGTACGTTTTTCCCGACAGAAGAAGATGGAAGAGAGTATGTCCAGGGTGCAAATGGGTGACGGTAATAGGAACACATTAGGAATCTTCAGAGAAGGTTGTATTAATGAACGAACCTGTTTTGGCTGATCCGGATTTCAATTGGCATTTCAAAGTAGCTGTTGATGGCAGTGACTAGGTGTCGGAGCAGTGCTGTTGCAAATGGGCGACGCTGGTGCAGAACATCCAGCTGGGTACTGCCCAAGAAAACTTAAGACAAGTGCACAAAAATATCCCACAATTGAGAAGTGTTAAGCCTTGCTTTAGTTCTGAATATCCTTGGCGCATGCTTGGTGATTGGTTGGTGCACATTGTCACTGACGCTGAGAAATCCGTGGACACTGCTTTGGTCGCATCTGCCAATTATTGTGAGGTGTTCAATTTTTTAAAAATTCACATGTTACCTCATGCACACACTAAATCTTGGAGTATAAGTTAGATGTTATAAATTGTTTTATCACTCTGACATTGCAGAGTAACGTTTATTTTTGTTTGTTTAAAACCTATGGAATCTTGAGGCTTTATTCACTGAACAAGTGTCTTGAATCTCAACCTCAGTCTGCTTTAAGCAAAGCATTTTTTGGTGCTTAACTGCATATTGAAAACAGCACCAGAGGCAGCAGCGAAGCGTACATGGTTTCATACTGAATCAGATATTTGTTCCTGATTGATTATAATGTCCTCCGGAATAGTATCATGATTATAGTTTGAATGATTCATGGCAATGTTGCAATCTTTTACTTCTTCAGATAAATGGACACCAAGGATGTAGTTTATTAAAGCAGTGAATGTTGAGTATATTAAAGCTAACATCTATCAGTAGTGTGTCTTTCGCGTTCAATTTTTAAAAATGCAACTATATCGGGCGGCATGGTGGCACAATGGTTAGCACAGCTGCCTCAGAGCACCTGGGTTCAATTCCAAGCTTGGGTGACTGTCTGCATAGAATCATAGAATTCTACAGTGCAGAAGGAGGCCATTCAGCCCATCGAGTCTACACCAATCACAATACCACCCAGGCCCTATCCCCATAAAACCATGTATTTATCCAAGCTGGTCCCCCTGATACTAAGGGGCAATTTAGCATGGCCAATCCACCTTACCCGCACATCTTTGGACTTTGCACATTCTCCCCGTGTCTGCGTGTGTTTCCTCTGGGTGCTCTGGTTTCCTCCCACAGTCCAAAGATGTGTAGGTTAGATGGATTGGCCATGCTAAATTGCCCCTTCGTGTCAGGAGGATTAGTGGGGTGAATACTTGAGGTTATGGGGATGGGGCTTGGGTGGGATTGTTGTTGGTGCAGGCTCGATGGGCTGAGTGGCCTCCTTCTGCACTGTATTTACGACTTGATTTGCATTGGTTTTTCTCAGTGTTAAACTTAAAAGGCATCACACTAAAAACCTGCCCTTCTCACCAAACGGACCAAACACTCAGGGTGAATTAACCACCGTGGGGTGTTCTACTAACTGTACTTCCCTACAGAGCTTTACTCTAAAAATTAAGTTGGATCTATTAGGTGAATGGACATTTAGAAGTATTTTTCAAAAGGTTTTGAATGTAATTTGTAAAATTAGATTTACTGAGAAACAAACTACTGGACCTCAAAATAGCTGGAAAGTAAGTTTGTAAATTTTGAAAAAGTGAGCCTGCTAATAGATTATCAAGGGTAACGGATGTAAGCAGAATATTGTCATGGGAAAGATTCTTGCACTTGGCTCTCTTCACTCCGCTCCAAGAGCAATGTCTCCATGTTGAATCATGTATGAATGGGAGAAACACCTACCTCTGATCTTCCCGTGTGTTCTTTCACCTGGAAGAGGGGGGGTGGGGAAGGCATCTCTAGAAGGAAGCCGGGCTCAGGGATTATCACTGGCTTGGTGGCTCTTAGATGGAGGCAAACCTGTAAAGAATATTAGCTACTTCAATCCATTCACAGATCCAATGAGGCCTAGATGATGCAGGCTCCAGGCAACACTGCCTTTTTACAGGCTCTCATCCAGATGAGGAGAAGGAGGGTCCATTGCAAAGGCCATAGCAGAGCTATGACATGGCAGACAGGCCCCTGACAATCTGATAGCTACCAAATTCCCAGCTGAGGAAGCTGTGGACGCATTGTTGAACATTTTAGTTTTCTACCCTTTGCTGGCTGGAAAGTTCCAGCACTTTTTGTTTATAGACATTATGGCCGTAACTCTCCGGCCAGTTCACGCCAGTGGGATTCTCTGGTCTCACCAGCAGCGCATCGCCCCCTCCACCCCTCCCCACAATGGCGTGAGGTGACATCAATGGGAAATCCTACTGACAGCAGCGGGACCAGAGAATCCCGCTGCCTTCCATTGCCGGGAAGCACACGGCTGGAATCTCACCCTATTTTTCTCTAATGTATCTTGATTTATGATACCTGAATTAAGTTGCACTTGTTACCATGTGCCCTGCTGTTGGTTTGATCCTTTGCATGCACCAGACTGTGCTAATATGCAGAGTCCTATGCTAATATGCAGAGCAGTAAATTAATGTGTTCAAATCTGCACGGCTTTTCCATAGCCTCAGGCACTAAATAGAATTGTGATTTTACCCATAGCTTCAATAAGCTACGGCTCGGTGGCACAATGGGTAGCATTGCTGCCCCACAGCGCCAGGGACCCAGGCTCGATTCCTGGCTTGGATCACTGTCTGTGCGGAGTCTGCACGTTCTCCCAGTGTCTGCTTGGGTTTTCTCCGCGTGCTCCAGTTTCCTCCCAGAGTCCAAAGGTATGCAGGTCAGGTGAATTGGCCATGCTCAGTTCTCCCTCAGTGTACCTGAACAGGCGCCAGAGTGTGGCGACTAGGAGATTTTCACAGTAACTTCACTGCAATGTTAATGTAAGCCTACTTGTGACTAATAAATAAACTTTACTTTTACTTTACTTTAAAGTCCGTGTGCTTGGCAGGCAATATAAGACCTAATCAGACACACTCATGCCACCCTGAAACCTGCTCTCATCTTAGCAGAGAGATGGGTCCACAGGGAGCAGCAGCTTGAGACTATCATTTTGCCCCTTGAGATTGTTCCTCTATGCAAGCTGCTCAAGCAAGATGGTGTTCTGATCATCACTCACACAGTCAACTCATATCCCTTGACATCTTTATCCTGAGAGGTTTCAAGGCTACTTTGGTGTTCCACTCACCGAGAGTGCCTCTCCTGGATTATGGGTTGCTGAGTTGCATCCACTGCAGAACCTTCAATCGCAAAGACTCCCGCAAGTCTCAGTCCTACATGGCATTAGCATTAGTGTGAAATTGTCATCCATCAATTGGACACCCCAGCCAAGGTAAACATCTTTCTTGCACGGACCCTGCAGAGACCTAGTAGAGCTGCTTTGCTTCACATGGATAGCCTCATGGTCTGCGGCACTGTCCAGGCACACAGGCCCATTCTACACTCCTTCACCTCACACACTAAAACCCATTCCTTTAGTGTTATCCAATGCACTTTAGTTGCAAACCCTTTGTGCAAAGTTAATTAACAAGGGGGTTTGGCAACCTCCTGGTCACCCCATCACTAGATATGCTGTGCTCCTCGAAAATACAGAGGTAATGAGCTTCACAGTGCAAGATCACGTGTGGTCACCCATTCCAGCCTGCAGCGGGAATCACTCCCACATCAGTGTCCACCACGGAACCTAAACTCCAAAGGGGGAAGATTCCACCCTCATCTCACTGCCAAATTTCAACTAACAACTAGGATACATCAGAAATGTAGTCATTTATGTAAGAGATATGTTTTTGTTTAGGTTTAATTACTTAATGGGGGATTAAGTGGATTGTATAGCCAAGTTATGCAAATTGACTATTTTTCTCAAACCCCTGATCAAAAGCATAAAATTGCTTGGCAATCTAGCTATGCATTTATCTGAAATTAACTGTTATATTTGCATATTTATGCAGATTAATTAGTAGTAAAATTGTGCTATTGTGGTTACATTGACAGCAGTGGCTTTTGAATACATAAACATATAACTTTGCATTAAGTGCCTTAATGACAATTATTTTTTACCAAACATTTATTTTTTAAGGTATGATTAAGACCAGCTTTTCCATTCGATTAAACCAGCCTGTCCTGAAAGGACAGACTCATTGTAGGATACAACACTGCAGTAAATTATTCATTTGTGTAGTGTTGTTTAGTGTTGGTGACATGTTTCCATGTGTGCATCACAACTGATGCCAATTCTAATCCCAAATACACTTGCGCACATTTCCCCAGCAGAGGTGATAGGAAATTGGTGAGAAGAATAAATGCTGGCTCATTGCCTTATCTCTCCTCTTTACCCAGAACTACTGAAGCTGAAGTCAGCATTTGTACTGTTGCTTCAGCCGCAATGAAGCTAACACAAATAGCAATCAATATGAGTTTATCACTCAATTCTGCAGTGAGCATTGCCACTAGGGAACACTAGCATGAATCCTTTGTAACTTTAAAGGAATCTCCAGTATGTTTGTGTTCAGAACAATGGAAAGAACAGATAGAAAACAAATCCAGAAGTAAATACAACATTGGTAGAAATTTGTATTAGGAGATAAGTGAGGATTTTGATTTTAGCTGTTCAAATTCAAAGCGAAATGTAAAGGAGTTTTATAACTGGCAAACATCACATGAATAAAGCAACTTAATTAAGTTTATTTTACCGGAAAGTTGTGACCATTAGGAAAACATGGAAGATTTTGATATTCTGGGAAAAGTAACTTCCAAAGAGGGCGAAGAACAATAAGTTTGAAGATGGAAGAGAGGAAAAACATATGTAAGGAAAGATTGAAAGCTATGTTAAAGCAGTAGCTATACAAGATCTGAAAGAGTCTGCTTTGCTAAGAGAGAGCCATGAAAGAAGCAAAGTGGGCCATCTCCAGAAATTGCAGAGAAGTGTCTATTTGTTCCAGAAAGTAGTGTTTGTTAAAAGCCTTTGATTTCCATTGTTGAGTGAGTGGGAGAGTAATGCCCTGTGGAATACCTCTCCTATTGCGATAATCTTTATAGATTAAGTATCCACAGGGACTGTTGCCTAAACAGACTGTTTATTTGTGAGTTTAACTAAGTAAAATTTCTTTGGTGAAAAGTTTGTAAACTTTGTAAGTGTAATCTTGTGTGTTCACATTATCTTTTCTTTGGTTACTACAAGTTTGATGTAATATTATAAATCTCCAAAAGTAGTATTGGAATCTTTGACTCCTGACCTCAGTGCACACACCTTCTTGTAACAAAATACAAATTGCAAATTGTTGTGAGAGTTTGCACGAGTTTCCCTTTGCGATTTGGTCAGCCCAGCAATTACCATCTGCCATTTCATGAGATACACTGTAATTTCAGCTGCTCATAATGCAGCCAATGAATATGCATCACATTAAACATTTTTGCCTCAACAACATTTTAACCTCAATATAATGTGTTTTTAATTTCATATTGATCGTATTTCGTACATAAAGGATTGGAGATGGGCCGGCCTGTGTGTGGGTTTCCCAACTCTATCCCATGCCTCAGTCTTCCTTTAAATGAGATCGATAATCTGGTGAACTGGTGCGGCAACAATAATCTCTCCCTCAATGTTAACAAAATGAAGGAGATTGTCATCGACTTCAGGACACGTAAAGGAGAACATGCCCCTGTCTACATCAATGGGGATGAAGTAGAAAGGATTGCCAGCTTCACATTTTTAGGTGTCCAGATCACCAACAACCTGTCCTTGTCCCCCCCATGCCAACACTATAGTTAAGAAAGCCCACCAATGCCTCTACTTTGTCAGAAGACTAAGGAAACTTGGCATGTCAGCTACGACTCTCACTAACCATTACAGATGCACCATAGAAAACATTCTTTCTGGTTGAATCACAGCTTGGTATGGCTGCTGCTCTGCCCAAGACCGCAAGGAACTACAAAAGGTTGTGAATGTAGCCCAATCCATCACACAAACCAGCCTCCCATCCACTGACTCTGTCTACACTTCCCGCTGCCTCGGAAAAGCAGCCAGCATAATTAAAGACCCCACGCACCCTGGACATTTTCTCTTCCACCTTCTTCCGTCGGGAAAAAGAAACAAAAGTCTGAGGTCACATATCAACTGACTCAGATTCTTCCCGCTGCCGTCAGACTTTTGAGTGGACTTACTTTGCATTAAGTTGATCTTTCTCTACACCCTAGCTATGACTGTAACACAACATTCTGCACTCTCTCGTTTCCTTCTCTGTGAATGGTATGCTTTGTCTGGAGAGCACGCAGGAAACAACTTTTCACTGTATGTTAATACATGCGACAATAATAAATCAAATCAAATCAAATCAAATCTTTTCCAAAACGTAGAACCCTGCCCATATACAGTGTTTAGCTATTCAAACTAATTAGTAGCCTCTTAAGGCCAATGATGCAGGATGATTGGAAATTTCTAGTTGGCTTCAAGCTTCCTGGAGGCTTCCTGGTGGCAGAACATGGGACCAAGCATTCCAAGCAGAGTTGGATGCTGTCTCTGCCTGCCTGGGAGAAGCAGTAGTGGCAGGTCACTCTATAGAGGACTTCCTCCAAGTAGTGGTGACCTGGTTCCAGAGGTTATTTTTAATCCAAACTTTTGAAAATGTTTAAGAGAGGGTAGCAACATTTTGAACTAGAATCATTGAATCTCTATAGTGCAGAAGAGGCCATCGGGTCTGCACTGACTTTTGACAGAATTGTTATGGTTCAGGTCAGAAACTCCAAAGAGTTTTATGAAGCCCGCCTGGATCATAAGTTTTGCACTTTGAATTTGTCTAGGATAAGCATAATATGTTTCACCTCAGGTTTGATTCAAATGACCCACTAGGGAGCTTTAATTAAACAAAGTTTATTTAAGAATAAAGTTAACATGTATGGAAAGAAAATTAGCAAGAACTTTAATCAATTACAAACAAAGCAAACCAACAAAGATTATGTATAAACCTTAAAGAATATATCTAAAATGTTCTAATCAAACAAATACTTGCCATAGACAAAAACCCTTTCCGTAGGCTCACCTGATATTGGAACAGAGTCCTTTGGTTGGAGAATTGAAATTCTGACTTCTCAGCCTAGTAACTGCAAGCAGCTCTCTGGATATACCCAGGGCAGCTTGAAGTCAGAACAGCTTCCCAGAACACCAGGGAGACTCTCTGGTCAAGCCACCAACAGCAGATTTACTACCCCAGGAAGGCACGAAACCTTGCTTTCAGCGAACCAGCAGGATTTCCAAAACCAGGGAGAGAGAGAAAGACTTCTTTCCAGCTTGATGTTTCTTCTAATCTAAACTGCTGCCAGCCTAACCAAAAAATGAAATGTTAAACTCACTAGGAAGGAAAGAAAAAATGTCCAAGAGACATGACCTTCCTCCTAACAATACAGGGTCATAAAAAATCCCAGAATAAAAATAAACAAATCCCATGTACACCACTGAAGGAGCGATAAAAGGACTTCGAGCAGCCGCCCCGGCAGCAATGAAACCAAAACTGCTTATGGCTCCAGAGAACATGATTTTAAAAAAACCTCTTAAAGGTACACTAACACCACAGAGTGCCTTACCCAGGCCTTCTCTGTCACCCTATTCCATAACCCCACACATTTACCATGGCTAATCCATCTAAACTACACGTCTTGGGACACTAAGGGGCAATTTAGCATGGCCAATCCACCCAACCTGCACGTCTTTGGGCTGTGGGAGAAAACTGAAGCACCCAGAGGAAACCCACATGGACACAGGCAGACGTGCCTCACGCAGACAATCCCCCTAGGCCGGAATTGAATCTGGGTCCCTGGATCTATGAGGTAACAGTGCTAACCACTGTGCCACTGTGCCACCATACTTTATCCTCATTTATCCATCATGGTGTTCTGCTGGCGCTGATGCTGCTTTCAAAGTGGAAGGTCGCTGATTGGCTGTCCAGTTCCAAGAACCTGCCTGCTATTACTAATTGTACAGTGAGTCCCACCTCTGGCCATAAGTGTCTGCTCCGGGGAAATCACATTGAGTGAAGATTCCCCACACGTCCGGGCTTAATTCTGACCCAATTTGACCCTGATGGTGGGATTCAGAAGGCTGCAGGGAAAGCCCTGCTATTCGAAGTCACTGAAATGTCTTCACCCAGAGGGTGGTGAATGTGTAAAATTCGCTACCACAGAAAATAGTCGAGGCCAAAATGTTGTCTGATTTCAAGAAGAAATTAGGTATAGCTCTTGGGGCTAAAGCGATCAAAGGGAAGGGGAGAGTCAGGATATTGAATTCGATGAACAACCATGAGCAGACTCGAAGGGCTGAATGGCTTATTCCTGCTTCTAGTTTCTAGCTTCTGGGCAGAATTTTACCGGCATGTCTGCCTGAGGTTCGTAGAGGCTGGAATTTTACCAGCACACCTGCCCCGATTCCGGGAGCGGGCGAGACTCGGAGAACGGCATTCTCCGTTGGCCTCAGGCAATATCGTGGAAGGCAGCCTTGTTTGATTTGCTCCATGTTAATAGTAAGTTCTGATAGCCTATCCATTACTGCTACTGCAAAGTGTGGGCCATAATTCTATTCACAATATCAGAAATAATCAGAATATTGTAACACTGTAGATGCCTGACACGTTGGCATGGGAATAGTGGGGCATATTTAAGAAATAAAACAATTTTCCTGTGATTTTGCCACATACCCTTCATTCAGTGTTACTTTCTACAAAATGCGGTATAACTGTTGGGATAAACTGTTGCACTGGTAAAACTAAAAACAGGTTTATATGCATGGAGTAGCAGCAATCTTTATGTTCGTAGCTTTGCCTCATTTATCATTGTCACTTCCACAGAGATTTTATTCAACCCACTATTTCTTTCCAATTTACCTAATCTCGGTCTGAAACAGCTCAACAACAATGCGCGACATCAGTGCATGTGTTGATGGACCAGCAATACTTGTTTTTACAAATTCTCATCAAATTGCATCACAATGATTTGTCCGAGCAAAATCGTATCACCTGAAAAATGCAATGCTTGAAATTGTTTCTGATTATTTCACACTCTGTAATTTACCGTTTTTCAGTCAACATTAATACTGTTTGATTGTGATGTCCCTTCTACCCTTGATCTACAAATAAGCCAATTTTCAAACTAATGTAAGTTTCAAAGATATGTAAGCAATGATCATCACAACTGTTCCACTTGACATACAATCCAATCATGCGGTGACTTTGGCTTAAAGGTCATTGATAAAATCTAATTCACACTAGATTATTGCAACATAATTGTATATCATTTCTGATATCAGTGATAAAGTGATTTAATAAAATACAGTTGGCCCTATTTAATGTGACACTGAGAATTCATTTGTTTGCGAGGATGCTGTTTTGAACATTTTTATTTTTAAAAAAAGCTATGCCAAAACATCAATTTCTAGTTTTTCTTATATTTATTTACAATTTAAGTGGCGGATGATTCCACCAAATTGGAAAATTGGACAGGAATTGAAACCAACAACATAACATTTCTAATTGTTCTCATCGCACATGTTTCGAAGAACGCACTTCACCTGATGAAGTTGTACAAGGCATTGGTAAGGCCACACTTGGAATACTGCCTACAGTTCTGGTCACCCGATTGCAGAAAGGATATTATTAAACTGGAAAGAGTGCAGAAAAGATTTACTAGGATGCTACCGGGACTTGATGGATTGAGTTATAAGGGGAGGCTGGATAGACTGGGACTTTTTTCCCTGGAGCGTAAGAAGTTTAGGCGTGATATTATAGAGGTCTATAAAATAATCATAGAAACCCTGCAGTGCAGAAAGAGACCATCTGGCCCATCGAGTCTGCACCGACCACAATCCCACCCAGGCCCTATCCCCATATCCCTACACATTTACCCACTGATCCCTCTAACCTACACATCTCAGGACACTAAGGGGCAAATTTAGCATGGCCAATCAACCTAACCCGCACATCTTTGGATTGTGGGAGGAAACCGGAGCACCCGGAGGAAACCCACGCAGACACGAGGAGAATGTGCAAACTCCATACAGACAGTGACCCAAGCCGGGAATCGAACCCAGGTCCTTGGAGCTGTGAAGCAGCAGTGCTAACCACTGTGCTACCGTGCTGCATAGATCAGCTAGATAGTCAACATCTTCTCCCAAAGGCAGGGGAGTCTAAAACTAGAGGGTATAGGTTTAAGGTGAGAGGGGAGAGATACAAAAGGGTCCAGAAGGACAATTTTTTCACTCAGTGTGGTGTCTGGAATGAACTACCAGAGGCAGCAGTTGAGGTGGGTACAATTTTGGCTTTTAAAAAGCATTTAGATAGTTAAATGGGTAAGATGGGTCTAAAGGGATATGGGCCAAACGTGGGCAATTGGAAATAGCTTAGTGGGCGGCATGGACAAGTTAGGCCGAAGGGGCTGTTTCCATGCTGTAAACCTCTCTGACTTTATGGGCCTGAGTTTACCATCAAGTTGTGCCCGTTTCCGGGCGCGAAAACTTAGTAAATTCGGGCATGAGACGAGTAACGTGATCCACGCCCACCTCCATGCTGGTTCTCCCTTTACCAAGGCCTGAAAATGGAAGTGATTGGGATCGCGCCCAAAACGGGTGCGACAGCCATTTAAATGCATTTGCAGGCATTTCAATTGACTTAATTGGCTGCACGCCCAACTTTACCAACACTTCCCTCTTTACCACTGCGTTTGCCAATCCGGAATCGGTGGGAAGCAGACATGCTCAATAAAAGTCCGATTCGGGCACTCTATCAGTGAGGGTTAGTGAGGAGGTAGGTGTGTGTCGTCCGACGGCTCTCTGCTGCTCACAGTTGTCCTTCATTGCGGCCATTTTTTTTCTTGGATCGGGGACGGCTCTGCGAGTGTGTGTGGGGGGGGCGGGGGGATGTTGCTCTGCAGAGTCTCTGATGTCCGATTTACAGCACAGACCTGGGTCTCAGCACTGACCTCGGGTTTTGCGGTGCTGCTGGGTCCTAGTGCACGCAGCTCACTTCCACCTGAAGGATGTGCTCAAAGTCCCTGAAAATTGCACTGGTGCAGCCCCTCAACATTTCAAGGAGCTGTGATTTTGGGGAGCATGTGGCTGGGGGAATTGGGGAGGCTGTGATTTTGGGGAGCATGTGGCTGGGGGAATTGGGGAGGCTGTGATTTTGGGGAGCATGTGGCTGGGGGAATTGGGGGGTATGGACAATGACTGCTGATGGGCAAGGGGCAAGCAACGTTCCTTAACCTCGACATGTGTTCCTCACCATCTCCAAACCACCCCCCCCCACCGCCCCCCACCCCCCCACCCCCCTTCAGAGTGATGCAACCGATTGATCTTTCTGTCCTTTTGGTTGCTGCAGGAGCTGAGGAGGAGGAGCTGGAGGAAGAATTGCGGGCACAGGAGGCCCGGGCCTTACCACTTGCAGGAGTAGAGGGAGACAACCACCAGAGGCAGGAGGTGGCCGCCACTCACCCGGGGGTGGGGTGAGGCAGGAGAAGGAGGGATTAGAGACCCCGGCATTTCTGTGCATGAGTGTCATTTGAACAGATGTCGGACACCGTGTGCCGCCGCGTCTCCGTCTCCGAAAGGAGACAGTACAACACCTGTGAAACCTGTTGCAGGACCTGGCACCTAGATGCGGGGGTGGGGGGGGGCACCCACTCTCGGTGGCTGTCAAATTGACGGCAGCTCTGAGCTTTAATGCGACTGGCTCCTTCCAGACCCCTAGCGGAGACGTTTGTGGCACCTCCCAGTCAGTATGCACACCTGTGTCAAGCAAGTCATGGAAGCCCCGTATGCCCGGGCTGGGCAGTACATCAAATTTAACCTGGACCAGGCCCATCAGGAAGCCCGGGCTTCGCAGCCATTGCGGGGATGCCTAACGGTCAGGGGGCCATCGACTGCACACATGTCGCCCTCAAGGCCCTCCTACAGAAGATTCATCAACAGAAAGAGGTTCCACTCCCTGAATGTTCAACTAGTGTGTGACCATAATATGAACATGATGCATGTCTGCACATACACCCAGGCAGCGAAAATGACAGCTTCATTGCCAGGAGCTCGGACATCCCAGAGGCATTTGAGGAGGAGCCTAGGCTGCGGGGGTGACTCATGGGTGATATGGGTCACCCTCTTCGGACATGGCTGATGCGCCTGTGCGGAGGCCTGTGACTGAGGTGGAGACCCGCTATAATGAGGCCCATGTAGCCACCCGCGCAATATTGGAGAGGTGTATTGAGCTCCTCAAAATGCGATTCTGGTGCTTGGACCGCTCTGGCGGGGCCCTCCAGTACAACCCAGTGATCTCTTCCCACATTGTGGTCGTTGCTGTGCCTTGCACAACCTGGTTCTGCAGAGAGGTGGCCTATTGGAGGAGGAGGAGGAGGAGGAGGACGCGGAGGCTGACTAGCTGGGCGTCGCTGGGGAGGATGACCAGCAGGAGGAGGAGGAAGAGGAAGAGCATGCCTTGGAACACCACCCAGGCACTGGAGGGCTGGCAGCTCGAATAAGGTGGGCCTGGGTACACTGTGTTAGCGAGTTTTTTGGCAGGCAGGAAGGTGATGACGACTCGCTAAGCACCATTATGATGATGTCCTAGTGCAAACTAGTCTGACTCCTATCTGAGCTCTGCAGTTTGGCAGCGCATTCCAGCAAGTTACATGCAGTTTGCTTGTTAGCATTGAGCGGAAGGCAAGTGAGCATTTGGGGGGTGGGTGGTGGATCAGTGCCTCCATGATTGGGGCTGGGGGAGAGAGAGGGAGTGTCACACAACCATCGGAGTCCGGAGGAGCTGGGGGCCTTGTGCAGGAGAGTCCAGGGTGAGGGTGAGGGGGATCACTCTGCCTGACATCTGTAGGGGGGAGGGTGGATCTCTCTGCCTGAGTTCGGTGGGGAGTAAGGGGGGGGTCCACTGCCACTCTGCTTGAGATCGATGGGGGGGAAGGGGGAAAGGGGCCCACGATCGGTCTGGGTGGCGGAGGGGGTGGGAGGGTAAGGGGGTCATTAATGTTGTGGGAGTGGGGCAATGTCTGTGAGAGCCAGGGGTAGGCATTATCCGGCCCGGGAGGGATGTGGCAGGGGAGCAGCATTCTATCATTTATTGTCTGCACATGCGCAGTTGGAGGCACCAATCGGAGCTGCAGGATTTCCGGTGCATTAAGCCCCGCCCACAGGCTTGTGTAGCGTGATTCGGAATCGCTGATATTTTCTCAGGCAGAGTGCGAATGGGGGCACCTGAGAATGGGTCTAAACGTCGGATCTGAAACACTCCCCGTTTCAAGTCCGCCCAGCACTTAGAATCAAAATGGTAAAATAGGGCCCAATGAATCTATCTTTTTGTTACCTGACTTTTCCAATTCCAGCCACAGTGATGCAGCCTATCTTACAGCTGCTGTTGTGGTCAGCCTAATCGTAGAGACTTGGTGTGCTCCACACTCTGATGGAAATGCACCAGCTGGACAGTTCATTTGCCTGTCTATTTGGGGGATTTGCTGGTGCAAATCTCCTGTTTATCAGCTGTGCAGACCATCTGGATTTGAATACCCTTGAAGTCATGGAAATGACACAGAAACTTTTGTACTTTTGTCAATCCTTCACCACCTTTCCAATTTGGCACTCAGATGTCAGTTGATAATTTCACTTTTTCCCTCTGTTTTGATTTGATTTGATTTGATTTATTATTGTCACATGTATTAACATACAGTGAAAATCATTGTTTCTTGCACGCAATACAAAGCATACCGTTCATAGAGAAGGAAAGGAGAGAGTGCAGAATGTAGTGTTACTGTCATAGCTAGGGTGTAGAGAAAGATCAACTTAATGCAAGGTAAGTCCATTCAAATGTCTGACAGCAGCAGAGAAGAAGCTGGTCTTGAGTTGGTTGGTCCGTGATCTCAGACTTTTGCATCTTTTTCCCGACGGAAGAAGGTGGAAGAGAGAATGTCCGGGGTGCGTGGGGTCCTCAAATATGCGCTGCTTTGACAAGGCAGTGGGAAGTGCAGACAGGGTCAATGGATGGGAGGCTGGTTTGCGTGATGGATTGGGCTACATTCACGATCTTTTGCAGTTCCTTGCGGTCTTGGGCAGAGCAAGAGCCATACCAAGCTGTGATACAACCAGAAAGAATGCTTTCTATGGTGCATCTGTAAATGTTGGTGAGAGTTGTAGCTGACATGCCAGGTTTCCTTCGTCTTCTGAGAAAATAGAAGCGTTGATGGGCTTTTTAAATTATAGTGTCGGCCTGGGAGGACCAGGACAAGTTGTTGGTGATCTGGACACCTAAAAACTGAAGCTCTCAACCCTTTCTACTTCATCCCCGTTGATGTAGACAGGGGCATATTCTTCTTTACGCTTCCTGAAGTCGATGAAGCTTGATGCGCTATCAATTAGGCAAAAGACTACTTGTGTGCCAATACAACTGTAGGGTTTTATTCATAACAGAATCAGGAGCACATCCCAACAGGTAACCGACCCGAACTGAACAAGGGGGAGGAAACAGCCACCTTTATACTAGGTGACAAGGGGAGGAGCCGAGCCGGCAGGGAATGTGTCCAGGCATAACAAACACACAACGGTGGTCCAAGCAGGACAAGGGCTCAACTGAAGTCCACCACAAAGCTCTCTTTCATTTTGTTGTCATGGCAGAAATGACTTTCCCAATGGCTGACCGGTCTGCCAGACAAGGACAATGAGCAGAATGTTATTCGGTGGGTCAGACTGCATAAGAGATGTCCTGTACCGACTTGCCAGTGCTCCAAATTGCAGGCAGGCCGTTCGTCATGGTGAACATTCTCCTTTAAGCTGGGATGACAGACCAACCATCCTCATTCAGACTGTAATAAATTGATGTGGCTCAAAGTAGAAAAGAGTTTATTGCCAAAGATAAATAATTATTTACAAACAAGGGCCTGACAGAACTAATGATGCGACTCATCTCCCCTCCGGCTCCAACTGAGGATCCTCCCTGACCCGGGACACACGCCCTTGTGCCCGATTGGTTCGGCTTCCCACCTCAACACTCCATAGGGTCCAGCCCGATCACATGGCCCCAAGAGATTGCCCTCTTAAAGGGGCCCCGCTACCACAAGGACACATGAATATCTATGGAATGGTTTCTCAGAAAGTGCCCAGTCACAATGTACACTCTTTCAGTAGCATTACTTGAAACACAGCAGGCGAGATTCTCCATCCTCCCAGCCACGTGTTTTCTGCCGGCGGGAGGTGGCGCGTTGTTTGCTGGTGGCGGGATTCTCTGGTCTCACCGCTGTCAATGGGAATTCCCGTTGACGCCACTCCATGCCAGCGGGAAACCCGCAGGCGAAGGTACGCAGCCGGCGAGACCGGGGAATCCTATTGGCGTGAACGACCGGAGAATTCTGGCCAGCATCTTCGGATGACAAAGAATTGGTTTTGCCTGCTTCTCTGCATTTGCCAAAATAAACCCACTGTTTTTACAGACCATGTGGCACCAACATGTAAAGAATTGTCTTTTTAAAGTGTGATTTATATTAAGGATGCTAATAAGCGCAATGGTCAGTTTTCTCCTGAAACCTGCCTCCACCTACACATGTGGCATGGTGGCACAGTGGTTAGCACTGCTGCCTCACAGCACCAGGGACCTGGGTTCAATTCCTGACTTGGGTCACTGAGTCTACGCATTCTTCCCGTGTCTGCATGGATTCCCTCTGGATGTTCCGGTTTACTCTCACAGTCCAGTGCCGGTTAGGTGCATTGGCCATGTAGCCGAAACAGGTGCCGGAGTGTGGCAACTAGGGGATTTCCACAGTAACGCCAGTGATAAGTAAGCCTACTTGTGGCACTAATAAATAAACTTCAAACATGCTGCAATGGCGATTATGGAGAATAGCCCGGTGGGAAGAATCCACACATTCACTTTAGGTAGCATTATATCTACTTCAGCAACCTTAAGATAATAGATCAAGTAATGAGCTGCTCCAACACTAGCCTGAAGATTCATATTGATGGCTTTCTAGCTTTGCATTTTCTTCATAATTCCCCTATTCACCAGTCTATTGTCAAGGTCAATAATCAGTTTAGGCTGTTCAAAGGCTTCCACAATAATTAATGCCCAAAGAAATTTCAACCTAACCCCACGTTCTAAATGTCCCATCCCTTTTTATATGAGAAGGACTTGGTACATGATGCGTGATTGATTCACATGGGAGGCTAGAACGTACCCGGGAATAAAGGTTTTTATTCACTACAAATAGGAGCACACTACTCAACAATATTATCCCAGACTAAAGACTACTAGGAAGTAGCAGTGACCTTTATACTCCTGTAAGAAGGCGGAGCCGAACGGAGTGTACCACATAAACAGTAATAACAGGTGGAACACCCAACAACCCTAACCCCAACAGCAACGAGAGTAACATATATACAAGTACCCATAGTGGTAATCATCTATGGTTCACCACAGTACATATAGGGTTAATGTGGGACTGAGTACAGTGATGTGATGTGTAAATAAAACTATCAATATTTTTCA
This sequence comes from Mustelus asterias, assembly GCF_964213995.1. Lineage (NCBI taxonomy): Eukaryota > Metazoa > Chordata > Chondrichthyes > Carcharhiniformes > Triakidae > Mustelus > Mustelus asterias. The sequence goes on from NC_135827.1 coordinate 27,082,932, forward strand.
ATATTACCATGGGATACTGTGCAGCAGACGATGAGGACTGTGTGTATGTTTGTGTGTGTGACTAATTTAATTAAACTGAAGACAGTAAGGTTTAAATCATCAAAGGGTTAGGTGGAAAAAGCAGGCATTTTGAAGTGTAGGTGAATAAGCTAAGGTGAGATGAGTAAACAACATGGATGCAAATTTGCACAGGGAGATAAAGGTTTGTTTGCATTTACTTTTTGAATTTCAAAGGAAGGGTTAAAACAGGCAGAGATCATGAACAAATAAAGCAATGTTATAAAGTTTATTTTTCAGAAACATAGAAAACAGGAGTAGGAGGAGGCCATTCGGCCCTTCGAGCCTGCTCCGCCATTCAATATGATCATGGCCGATCATCCAACTCAGTAACCTATTCCCGCTTTCCCTCCCATATCCTTTGATTCCTTTAGCCCCAGGAGCTAAGTTTGATAATCAGTTTAGGCTGTTCAAAGGCTTCCACAATAATTAATGAAGACAACATGAAATATTTTTCAAGATCTAACTTCTTGAAAACATGCAATGTTTTGGCCTTAACTGCTTTCTGTGGTGGTGAATTCCACAGGTTCATCACTGTCTGGGTGAAGACATTTCTCTTCTTAGTCCTAAAGGTTTAGTCCATATCCTTAGACTGGTAACCCCTGGTTTTAGACTGCCCCGCTATCGGGAACATCCTTCCTGCATCTAGCCTGTCTAGTCCTGTTAGAATTTTATAGATTTCTATGAGATCCCACCCCCCCTCCCCGCCCCTCATTCTTCTAAACTCCAGCAAATATAATTCAAACAGACTCAATCTCCCCTCATACATCAGTCTCACAATCCCAGGAATTCATCTGGTAAACCTCTACTGCACTCCCTCCATTGCAAGAACATCCTTCCTCAGATAAGGTGACCAAAACTGCACACAATATTCCAGGTGTGATCTCACCAAGGCCCCAGATAACTGCAGCAAAACCTCCTCTTGCTATGAAGGCCAACATACCATATGCCTTCTTCACTGCCCCCTGTACCTGCATGCTTACTTTCAGCAACTGGTGTACAAGGACACCAAGGTAACATTGCACATTCCCCTCTCCCAATCTAGAATCATTCAGATAATAATCTGCTTTCCTTTTTTGCTACCAGAGTGGATAACCTCACATTTATCCACATTATATTGCATCTGCCATACATTTGTTCACTCACTCAACTTATCCAAATCACACTGAAGCATCTCTGTATCCTCCTCACAGCTCACTCTCCAACCAAACTTTGTGTCATCTGCAAATGTGGAGATTTTGGACATTTCCTGAAGGGGGCAGCCATGAAGACAACATAAAATATTTGTATATTCTGGGAAAGGTAACTTCCAAAATAAAGCTAAGAATAATGGGTTTGAATATGAAAGAGAAAGAAACATATATAGGAAAGATGGGAAACAGTATGGTAGGAGCAGCCGTTTAATATATTGAAGAGTGTGCAGTGTTGAGAACACACCTGTAAAGTAAGCAGCATCTAGCTACTCCAGAGAAATGTTTGTTTAGGCCAGAAAGCAAGGGTTAATTTCAAGGCCTTGGGTTTATATCGTGGAAATCTTTTCGGAAATGATGTAAGTCTAAATTTTACTGTGTAACTGTAATCTTGTGTGTTCAAGTTTTTAAAAAATATTTAAAATCTCCAAAAGTGGGAGGGATATGGGCCAAATGTGGGCAAATGGGAATAGTTTAGTGGTAAAAACTGGATGGCATGGACAAGTTGGGCTGAAGGGCCTGTTTTCAAGCTGTAAACCTCTATGACTCTGTGACTCGAAGTGATATTGGAATCTTTACTACTGACTTCAGTGCACACACTTTCTTGTAATAAAATTCAAATTGCAAATTGTTTTCAGGTTGGAGCATCAGACTTTTCAAGATAAACATGATGTCTATGTAGTGTCCGCTTGTCTTCTGCTTTAGACACCTGAATGTTGTGGGTAAGAAATGCCAGTGCAAGAAATACGTGACAATAATTACGCCAGCCATATAATTAAGGTAGCTATAACTTTAGTGGCTAGTGTATTAAACATAGGTAGAAGGGTCCATTCACTGTTGCGTAGAAAGGTAACAGTTAATAACGGTTTCTCCCAAGCAACATCCTCAATTGAATAATACTTACTGTAGAAATCTTAATGAGAAAGGAGGATTGAAATTGTCTGGCCGCCACTGCAAGTAAGGATGGAGAATTTTGTGTTCAACCTAACCTCCGTTCACTGCAGCTGGACCAGAGAATCCCGCTGCCGTGAACAGCTGGAAAATTCCAGCCCAGGAATTTCAAATCAATGAAAAAGCAATACATGCTCACAATTCCTCTTCATACTGTAAATTCCCTGCTCTCATTAGCTTTGATGTGGAGATGCCGGCTTTGGACTGGGGTGAACACGGTAAGAAGTCTCACAACACCAGGTTAAAGTCCAACAGGTTTATTTGGTGGCAAATACCATAAGCTTTCGGAGCACTGCTCCTTCGTCAGATGGAGTGGCTTTCACAGGCTCCTGATGACCAACCCGTTCTCTCAAGTCATAATCTCACTTCTTTTCTATGTTTGAGAAGGCAAGAATACATTTCCTAGATTGAATGCATGTCACGAATGGCCCCTGCTCTGCCCAAAACCGCAAGAAACTACAAAAGGTCATGAATGTAGCCCAATCCATCGCGCAAACCAGCCTCCCACCCATTGACTCTGTCTATACTTCCCGCTGCCTCAGCAAAGCAGCCAGGATAATTAAGGACCCCATGCACTCCGGACATTCTCTCTTCCACCTTCTTCTGTTGGGAAAAAGATACAAAGGTCTGAGGTCACGTACCAACCGACTCAAGAACAGCTTCTTCCCTGCTACCATTAGACTTTTGAATGGACCTACCTTGCATTAAGTTGATCTTTCTCTACACCCCAGCTATGACTGTAACACTGCATTCTACTGCTGGACTTGCGGATAGCGAAGAGCATTGTCGGGCAATACAGCAGGATATAGATAGGCTGGAAAATTGGGCGGAGAGGTGGCAGATGGAGTTTAATCCGGATAAATGCGAAGTGATGCATTTTGGAAGAAATAATGTAGGGAGGAGTTATACAATAAATGGCAGGGTCATCAGGAGTATAGAAACACAGAGGGACCTAGGTGTGCAAGTCCACAAATCCTTGAAGGTGGCAACACAGGTGGAGAAGGTGGTGAAGAAGGCATATGGTATGCTTGCCTTTATAGGACGGGGTATAGAGTAGAAAAGCTGGAGTCTGATGATGCAGCTGTATAGAACGCTGGTTAGGCCACATTTGGAGTACTGCGTCCAGTTCTGGTCGCCGCACTACCAGAAGGACGTGGAGGCGTTAGAGAGCGTGCAGAGAAGGTTTACCAGGATGTTGCCTGGTATGGAGGGTCTTAGCTATGAGGAGAGATTGGGTAAACTGGGGTTGTTCTCCCTGGAAAGACGGAGAATGAGGGGAGATCTAATAGAGGTGTACAAGATTATGAAGGGGATAGATAGGGTGAACGGTGGGAAGCTTTTTCCCAGATCAGAAGTGACGTTCACGAGGGGTCACAGGCTCAAGGTGAGAGGGGCGAAGTATAACTCAGATATTAGAGGGATGTAACTTTAAACAGAGGGTGGTGGGGGCCTGGAATGCACTGCCAAGTAGGGTGGTGGAGGCAGGCACACTGACATCGTTTAAGACTTACCTGGATAGTCACATGAGCAGCCTGGGAATGGAGGGATACAAACGATTGGTCTAGTTGGAGCAAGGAGCGGCACAGGTTTGGAGGGCCGAAGGGCCTGTTTCCTGTGCTGTACTGTTCTTTGTTCTTTGTTCTTGTACACTCGCTCCTTACCTTCTCTATGAACGGTATGCTTTGTCTGTATAGTGCGCAAGAAACAATACTTTTCACTGTATACTAATACATGTGATAATAATAAATCAAATCAAAGATTGTCCTATATGGTCAAGGTCTCTCAGAAAATATAGGTGTACATGGGTAAGTTGCCAATGCCACCTATCTATCGCCATGCAATTGAAAATTGTTTCTTAATGGAGGGCAGTCCAATTTTGTGAATTAGTAATCCAAATCATTGCGACAAATCCACAAATAGGCTGCACCAGATTAAGAATGCACCTGTAGTATAAATTCAGCATTAGAAAAACTGCTAAAATTGGACTGATCCTCTTCTCTTCTTCATTTCAGTTAAATGCACACATGCACACACACACGCATGCGCGCACACACACATGCACGCACGCACAGACATGCACACGAACACCCACACACACACACACAGGCACAACACACCCAGACACAAAACACACACACACACGCACATGCAGTCCCACACAGACATACACACATTTTTGGTAAAATCAATAATGTTTTGCTTAATGTACACAGAGATTGAGATTCAACACGTTTTCTCAGTGAATAAGTTACACGATTCCATGGGTGTTGAATGAACAAAATTAAATTACTGCACAAGGTCAGAAAGAAAAAAAATACAACTATCTTATACCCTAACATCCAGGGTCAATATCAGGCAGATGTGAATTAACAAGCAGACTGTGATCAAACACACCACACTGAACAATAAATGACTGATGCAACCCCAACAGAGTCCATGGATTTCTCAACAACCAACAACCTATCCAGATGTCAGTAACACTGTCAACCAGTCAGAACCTATGAACCCAATGTTATCAATGGGCTGCATGTTCTGTGTGGAGGGAGGGGCTGGTGGATTGTCAGCTTGCCTCCCCCCCACCCCATCAGAAGGAAAGTTGGTGAGGAGCTGACTCGGTCCATGCTGACTTTGCTTCCAGGGATGGGGAGGAGGGTGTGCGAGCCACCTGCAACTCTTGTAATATGCAGCTCATTTTTACTCGAGTGTTCATTGGTTCTGTACAGAGTGATTGAATGGGCATGCAAGTGCCATAGGTTGGCATGCAGGGTGTGAAGAGCCATTGGGGTAGGTGGAGGGAAATAGGTGGGCCTGGAATCTATGAAGGGCCATGGGGAGGTGGTAGAGGGCATGGATGGGAACTGAGGAGTCTGTGCGGGTTGAGAGAGGGTGTGAAGGGTGAGGACGAGAGGGCCTAACATCATACAAAAGAACAAACAAATCTCCCAAAGCACTGAGATGGCCTTTCAACCAGCTTCCCTTGGCACTCTACCTCCTAACTATTTCTGGGGTTGGAGAGCCCGACATCAGCAAACCACATTCCACACCCAACTAGGAATGGAAATGCACTTATAGAATCCCTACAGGGCAGAAGGAGGCCATTCGGCCCATCACATCTGCACTGCTGACAATCCCACCAGGGCCTTATTCCCGGAACCCCACATATTTACCCTGCTAATCCCCCTGATGCTAGGATCAATTTAGCATGGCCAATCGACCTAACCTGCACATCTTTGGACTGTGGGAGGAAACTGGAGCATCTGGAGGAAACCCACGCAGATAGGGGAGAATGTGCAAACTCCACACAGACAGTGACCTGAGGCCGGAATTGAACCCGGGTCCCTGGCGCTGTGAGGCAGCAGTGTGGGCATTTTCTCTTAAGCAGGCACACCTGGCTGGGAAATTTCCTGACTCCCGCTACCTACCTCTGGTAAGATAATCTGGGCCTTGATTTTGATATTATTAACATGTATATATTTTCTTGATCGGCACCTTACTAAAAATGAAATAATATTTGACTCCACACATTTATTAATAACATTCAATAAGCAATACTGGACCTGTTTTTAGAATAATTATTTTGCATGTCACAGCATACATGCGCACTTTGAGAATTGCAAAGGGCGCTTTCCATTTAAAATGTTAATATACCTTAATATTTGTCACAGTAAGAAGTCTCACAACACCAGGTTAAAATCCAACAGGTTTGTTTGGAATCACGAGCTTTCAGAGAGCTGCTCCTTCATAGGTGATGCCTGTTGGATTTTTACCTGGTGTTGTGAGGCTTCTTACTGTGCCCACGCCAGTCCAACGCCGACATCTCCACCTCATTAATATTTGTCACCATCAATGAGAAGTTGGCACTGTCTCACTGGTTGTACGACAACAGAAGCTTCATTGCATGAAACAACTTGTGGAACTGGAAGCTATGCAGTGAAGACTGGCAGGCAACCCCACATTAAATGATTGAAGGGTTGGTGGACATGGCGACACCACTGTTCCCATAGTACCAATCAGTCCAAGCATGAGGAGGAGAGTGAAAGGATTAGTCACTATAACACTTGTGACCTGAGATATATCAATTTCAAACCAGCCTAAATTTCGGTGTGCATTTTTCAGAGGAGTGGGTCTATTTTAAGATCACGATGTTTGGATGATGCTATGGTAATGATGTGAGGAGGGAGGGAGGGGGCAGTGTGTCAGAGTGCCGCCTGTCTCCATCTCGCCTGGCTTCACTTCCAGTGCTCAGTTGGGCTTGTTACTAAACTTCATACAGCGTGCTCCAATTTACATAAATATTTAGGCAATTTTCACCTTGGTTACATTCTAGCGATGACCTGCAATGAAGAGGTTAGCGTTTCTCTTTTCTCCTCACATCTCCAATCAAAGTCAAATCGCAGCTCAGTCCCCGTCGAATATATTTTTTAAAAGTTTTGCAATTTGATTGCCAAGTATCAGTTATATATTGCGTTCAACTGTGAATTAATAAATAGGGAACTTCTTCAGCAAGTTAAGCATTTGTATTGAATTGTCACAGCAATTGTACATTTACCTTGATTTACAGTGAACACATTCAAAAAAGATATTCTATTTTCTATCAATACTCCAACTGGGCATCAACATCAATGTCGCAAACGTGAATGGAAGAAATTGGCCTTGTTTTAATTTATCCAAACTGCGATTCAAAACTTATCCCCAATTAACTCTTTACACTTACTTCTGTTACCTTATAACGGTAAGAGTTTTAACAACACCAGGTTAAAGTCCAACAGGTTTATTTGGTAGCAATATAACGCTTGTGAGTGTGTGTGTGTGTGTGGGGTTGTGAGTGTATGTGTGCGTGTGTGAATGTTTGTGTGTTTGTGTGTGTGTGTGTGTGTGTGTGTGTTTGTTTGTGTGTGTGTTTGTGTATGTGTGTGTTTGTGTGTGCGTTCATGTGTGTGTGAGTGTATGTTTGTGTGTGCGTTCATGTGTGTGTTTGTGTGTATGTGTGTGTTTGTGTGTGCGTTCATGTGTGTGAGTGTATGTGTGTGTTTGTGTCTGCGTGTGTGTGTGTGTGTGTGAGTGTATGTGTATAATTTGGTAGCAATATAATGGGACAGTGGAGTGTACTTTCCATTTGTTGGTTAGTCTAGATTTTTTTTAATAGTAGGTGGCTTCTGCTCATTAACAACTCTCGGGGACAAAGGAGGGGAATTATGCTGAGAACCAAAGGAAGTAGGTGAGATCCTAAACGAATACTTTGCATCAGTATTCACAAAGGAGGGACATGTTGACTGGTAGTGTCTCAGAGAGATGTGTTGACCCATTAGAAAAAAATCTCAATTACAAGGGAGGAAGTGTTAGGTTTTTTAGGAAACATTGAGGCAGACAAATCCCCAGGGCCGGATGGCATCTATCCTAGACTCCTCAGGGAGGCGAGAGATGCAATTGCTGGGCCTCTAACAGAAATCTTTGTCTCTTCACTGGACACAGGTGAGGTCCCAGAGGATTGGAGGACAGAAAATGTGGTCCCGTTATTTAAGAAGGATAGCAAGGATAACCTGGGTAATTATAGGCCAGAGAGCTTGACGTCCGTGGTAGGGAAGTTGTTGGAGAATATTCTTAGAGATAGGATATACGCACATTTAGAACTGAATAATCTCATTAGCGATAGACAGCATGGTTTTGTACGAAGGAGGTCATGCCTCACAAATTTGGTTGAGTTTTTTGAGGAGGTGACAAAAACGATTGACGAAGGAAGGGCCGTGGATGTAGTCTATATGGATTTTAGTAAAGCGTTTGACAAGGTCCCTCATGGCAGGCTGGTGCAAAAGGTTAAATCTCACGGGATAAAAGGTGAGCTAGCTAGATGAGTGGAGAACTGGCTTAGCCATAGAAGATAGCGGGTAGCAGTGGAGGGGTCTTTTTCCAGTTGGAGGTCTGTGACTAGTGCTGTTCCGCAGGGCTCTGTACTGGGACCTCTGCTGTTTGTGATATATATAAATGATTTGGAGGAAGATGTAGCTGGTGTGATCAGTAAGTTCGCGGACAACATGAAGATTGCTGGAGTTGCGGATAGTGATGAACATTGTCAAAGAATACAACAGGATATAGATAGGCTGGAACATTGGGCGGAGAAATGGCAGATGAAATTTAATCCAGATAAATGCGAAGTGATACATTTCGGTAGATCTAATGTAAGGGGGAGCTATACAATAAATGGCAGAACCATCAGGAGTATAGACACACAGAGGGACCTGGGTGTACAAGTCCACAGATTCTTAAAGGTGGCAGCACAGGTGGAGAGGGTGGTGAAGAAGGCATATGGCATGCTTGCCTTTATTGGATGGGCCATAGAATATAAAAGTTGGCATATGATGTTGCAGCGGTATAGAACGATGGTTAGGCCACATTTAGAATACTGCGTCCAGTTCTGGTCGCCACACTACCAGAAGGACATGGAGGCTTTGGAGAGAGTACAGAGAAGGTTTACCAGAATGTTGCCTGGTATGGAGGGTCTTAGCTATGAGGAGAGATTAGGTAAACTGGGGTTGTTCTCCCTGGAAAGACGGAGGATGAGGGGCGACCTAATAGAGGTGTATAAAATTATGAAGGGCAAAGATAGAGTGACAGTGGGAAGCTTTTTCCCAGGTCAGAGGTGACGAACACAAGGGGTCACGGGTTCAAGGTGAGGGGGGCAAAGTTCAACACAGATGTCAGGGGGACGTATTTTACACAGAGGGTGGTGGGGGCCTGGAATGCACTGCCAAGCAAGGTGATTGAGGCGGACACGCTGGGATCGTTAAAGACTTATCTAGATAACCACATGAACAGACTCAGAATAGAGGGATACAAACAAATGGTCTAGTTGGGCACATGAGTGGCGCAGGCTTGGAGGGCCGAAGGGCCTGTTCCTGTGCTGTATTGTTCTTTGTTCTTTGTTACCAGGTTGCAACCAGCCCATCGAAGGCTGTCAGCAGTTGCCACTACCCACTTATCGTCTGCAGCATCTTCTGCTCTTGCCATCAAGGCCTCATGTCACTGAGAGTGGCATCATGGAGCCCTAGCAAAACTGGAATCAATGGGAATCAGGGGGAAAACTGTCCATCGGTTGGAGTCATGGAAAGCACAAGGGGCGATAGTGGTCGTTGTTGGATGTCAGTCATCTCAGCTCCAGGACACTAGTGCAGCAGTTCATCCTAGGCCCAATTATCTTCAGCTGCTTCATCAATGACCTTTCTTCCATCATAACGTTAGATGTGGGGATATTCTTGGGCTAGTGTTTGCACAGTATTTGGCATCATTTGAGACTCCTCAGATACTGTTGCAAATGCAACACAAAATATCCAGGCTTGGGCTGACAAGTGGCAAGTCACATCCGTGCCACAAATGTATCAGGTTTTAAGGGCACGGTAATGGTAGGTGCCAAGTTGTTCCAATCCCAGAAGGCAAAGTTGAAACAGCTACCTTCAACTGTATTTGGTGATTTGTATGATATGAGGAGAGATTTGAAATCTAGAAAATGATGTTGTTAACTCTTTTTGATGATGTTAACAAAGTAAATAGTTCAGGAATATTTAATGTAAAAATTAAAGGAGTAGAAGAAACAATAATAAAGCAAACTAGAAGTACATTTAACTAAGACAGTTGCTTTATACAGTATCACTATTCTAAACTGTTCCAAACAGTCTTAACTATCTTCAGAGTTAATTCTTCCCAATCTGTTCCACAACATCTTATAGACTTTAAGAGGTATAAAATCTAGTAACTGTTACCAAACAATTCAGTTATGTCTCTTGGGTTTTCTTCTAAGGTAAACCAGCAGCTTGCATTTCAAATCAGTTTCCTCAAAGTTTGAAATATATAGCCAGAACATTACCAGCAGAAAAGATTCCAATTTCTTGGACAGCCATAATATTTTCATGACATGTATAATGACCATCTCCAGCAAGAGAGAATCTAACCATCATTCCTTGACATTCAATGGCACTGCCATTGCTGAATACCCCGATATCAACATCCTGAGGTTACCAGTGATAAGATACTTCACTGAACTAGCCATATAAAGACCATGGTTATAAGAGCTGGTCAGAGGTTGAGGGTGGGATTTTCCGGCTGTGATCGCCCCGAAACCGGAAAATTCCCACCCACGGTCAACGGATCTTTTCATGGTCTGCCGCTTGCCCACTACGATTCCCATGGCAGGAGGAATGGGAAAATTCACTCCTGTAAACCCTGTGACTCATCTCCTGAATCCCCAAAGCCTGTTCACAATCTACAAGGCATAAGTCAGGAGTGTGCCTTGTAGATTGTGGAGTCATGGAAAGCACAAAGGGAGATGGTGGTCGTTGTTGGATGTCAGTCATCTCAGCTCCAGGATACTAGTGCAGGAGTTCATCAGGGTAATATCCTAGGCCCAATCATCTTCAGCTGCTTCATCAATGACCTTCCTTCCGTCATAACGTTAGATGTGGGGGATATTCTTGAGTTAGTGTTTGCACAGTATTTGGCATCATTTGAGACTCTGCAGATACTGAAGAACATAAGAACATAAGGAATAGGAGCAGGAGTAGGCCATCTAGCCCCTCGAGCCTGCCCCACCATTCAATAAGATCATGGCTGATCTGATAGTCATTTAGTTCCACTTACCCGCCCGCTTCCCATAACCCTTAATTCCCTTATTGATCAGAAATCTATCTATAAGCAGTCCATGTGCAGTCTGAAGCAGTCCATGTGCAAATGCGGCAAGACCTGGATAATATCCAGGCTTGGGCTGACAAGTGGCAAGTAACATTCGTGCCACAAATTTACCAGGTTTTAAGGGCACGGCTGATGGTAAACGCCAAGTTGTTCCAATCCCAGAAGGGAAAGTTGAAACAGCTACCTTCAACTGTAATTGGTGATTTGTACGATATGAGGATACTCTCCACTTGCCTGGATGAGTGCAACTCCAACAATGTTCAAGAAGCTCAACACCATCCAGGACAAAGCAGCCCACTTGATTGGTACCTCACCCGTAAACATTCACTCTCTCCATCACCAACGTACAGTGGCAGCAGTATGTGCCATCTACAAGATGCACTGCAGGAACTCACCAAGTTTTCTGAAACAGCACCTTCCAAAACCCATAACCACTACCATGCAGAAGGACAACGGCAGCAGATTCATGGGAAAACCATCTTCTGGAGGTTCCCATCCATGCCACTCACCAGCCTGACTTGGAGATATGTTGCTGTTCCTTCACTTCTAAATCCTTGAACTAAATCCCTAACAACACGGTGGGTACACCTACACCATATGGATGGCAGTGGTTCAAGAGGGCAGCTTACCACCACCTTCTCAAGAGCAATTAGGGATGGGCAATAAATGCTGGCTTAGCCAATGAAGCCCAAAGACTTTGAATGAATTTTTAAAAAGACTCTCCTTCATTCCCCCACCTCCATCAAGTCTTCCAGTGCAGCATCAGACAATCTGGAAGCACGTTCTCTTCCATGACAGTTGTTGGTTACGCATGACCATTCTGAATGATGTCAGCACCTCCAGCATTCACAACACATCTCTTTGAGAGAAAAAAACCAGAAAACATTGGCTCTATTCTCTCTCCACTGATGCTGTCGGACTTGCTGAGATTTTCCAGCATTTCTATTTTTGTTTCAGATTCCAGCATCCACAGTATCTTGCTTTTCTTTTTGAGAGATGCAGTATTGCTTAAAGTTATGCTAACAAATAACGGAAGGCAGACAATGAGCAGGGTGATAAGCACTGACTTTAAAATAACGCTTATTTATAGTCACAAGCAGGCTTACATTAACAGTGCAATGAAGGTACTGTGAAAATCCCCTAGTCGCCTGTTCGGGTAACACTGAGGGAGAATTTAGCATGGCCAATGCGCCTAACTAGCACGTTTTTCGGACTGTGGGAGGAAGCCAGAGCAGCCGGAGGAAGCCCACGCAGGCATGGGGAGAACGCGCAGTCACCACACAGACAGTGACCCAAGCCGGGAATCGAACCCAAGTCCCTGTGAGGCAGCAGTGCTAACCATTGTGTCAACGTGCCGCCACTGTGCACAGGGATCAGGGAGCACAGAGTTGCTGACAACACATTGAACGGGTGGTGGGGTGGGGTGGGGGGGGGGGGGGGGGGGGGGGGAGTGGGGGGTGGGTGGTAATTGTACATCACAATTTCACGATATCAGGGGCTATCTAATTTCAGCCTCCTTCTCAGGTTGGAAAAAAACCCCAGGAAGATAACGCCATTCACCTTTGCCAATGTTCAAATGTTGAAAGGAAAGCCACATTGTCATAAATCAAATTATTAGCATTACAATGTGATGCATTGGCTGCAGCTCAATAACAGGCAGTTTAATTCCTATAATTCGATTCTCTGTAAAGTAGATCAATGAAGTAATTTGCCAGGCAATACCCTTGAGTGCTTAAAAGGAAAGTGTATGTTACTGAATAATCCATGAAGTTAATTTTTATGAAATTATTTTTGCACATTTAATGATGAGTTGTCTTCCACGGAGTAGTCAAAGACGGAGGCTGAGGGGAGACCTGATAGAGGTCTATGAAATGATGAGAGGCATAGACAGGGTGGATAGTCAGAGGCTTTTTCCCAGGGTGGAAGTGTCAATTACAAGGGAGGGCACAGGTTCAAGGTGAGAGGGGGAAAGCTTAAGGGAGATGTGTGAGGGAGGTTTTTCACGCAGAGAGTGGTGGCTGCCTGGAATGCGCTGCCAGGGGAGATGGTGGAAGCAGGCACATTAGCAACATTTAAGAGGCATCTGGATGGGTACATGAATAGGGAGAGAATAGAAGGATATGGACTGAATAAGGGCAGAAGGTTTTTCTTTAGTTGAGTTAGGGCATCATGATCGGCACAGGCCTGGAGGGCCTCAGGGCCTGTTCCTGTACTATACTTTGTTCTTTGTTTTTATCCCTTGTCTCCCCTTTAGTGGACATTTTTCTCCCCCACCAAAGTTATTGGGATAGACCTTGACTTTGTGCGAAAGTTTAATGAACGAGGGAAATTGAGGAGACGCAGAAACGGCTGCTGACAGGCTATCATCTGTTTGACACTAACATACAAAGTCACCATCCACGCCAGCGATTGCACAGGTGGCCATCGCTCACTGGTACCTTGCCCAGGTTGCTATTTTCCACATATGACTTTCACGACTGCACATCAGGAAACTGCTCAACTGCGAAAAGACATTAGAGCTGAACCCAACCTTGCTGCCACCCAATATCCGTGCATCCATTTTCTAGCAGGTTCACTGAACCAGAAAGAATATATGTGACATACAGGGAAGGTGACTCTAATTAATTGTCGAAAGCCTCAATGCAATGAATCCAAGCTGGTTTAGCAGCTGCATGTATTGTTTAAGTTTATTTATTCATGTTACAAGCAGGCTTACATAAACAATGCAATAAAGTTACTGTGGAAATCCTCCAGTCGCCACACACTGGCACCTGTTTGGGTACACCGAGGGAGAATTTTAGCATGGCCAATGCACCTAACCAGCAAGAAAGACACATTGTGCACTGGAAACCCTGATATTATGAATTAACTTTGTTGAGCATGATCTCTCATCAATTTTAAGTATCCAAGCATATGAAATAGGAGCAGACGTAGGCCATTTGGCCCCTCGAGCGAGCTCTGCTATTCAATGAGATCATAGCGGAAATGTTTGTGTTGAGTTCTACATTCTCCATTTACCTCAATAACCTTTGACTCCCTTGCAGACAAGAATCTATTGGACTCTACCTTAAAAATATTTCACGATTCCCTCTTCCACAGCCTTCTGAGGCAGAGCGGAATTTTCCCATCCCACCTGTCATGGGAATTGTAGAGGGCGGGACACGGACCATGCGAAGGTCTGTTGACCTCTGGTGGGATTTTCCGACCTCGGGGTGAGTGCAGCCAGAAAATCCTGCCCAGAGAGTTCCAAAGCTGAAGGGAAAAGGGAACCGCTAATTTCAAAACTGTGCCCGTTAGCTCTCGGTTCACCCACAAGAGAAAACATCCTTTCCACGTCCACCTCACCACAACAGGTGAGGGTCTTATGTACTTCACTCAAGACACCCCTCACGTTCCTGAACTCGAGTGGAAACAAGGCCAGATTTTCCAACCTATTCACATAAGAAAACCTGTTCATTCCAGGTATTAATCGAGTGAACCTCCGCTGGGCCACCTCCAATGTGGTTAACCATATACTTGGTTCCCGTCAATGGAGTGCTTTCTTTCAAAAACGACTCACATAAAGAAAAGAACATCTGGTGTCGGTTGTGACTCGCTTCTGAAACAGAGGTTTGTGCCCTCAGGTCCCACTCAAAAAACTGAATACACAGGGTGGGATTTTGCGTGCACCCCCATGGCGTGTTTCATGGCAGCAGAGGCAGTCTGCCTTTGGCCATCAGAAGGATCTTCTGGTCCTGCTGCGGTCGACGACGTTTGTCATTGTATGCATGCCCCATGGTCAAGATTCACCATCGGTGGGACCAAATAGATCGGGTGGACTCTCAGAGGCTTTTTCCCAGGGTGGAAATGGCTGCTACGAGAGGACACAGGGTTAAGGTTCTGGGGGGTAGGTACAGGGGAGATGTTCGGGGGAAGTTTTTCACTCAGAGGGTGGTGGGCGAGTGGAATCGGCTGCCGTCAGTGGTGGTGGAGGCAAACTCAATAGGGTTCTTTAAGAGACTCCTGGATGAGTACATGGGACTTAATAGGATGGAGGGTTATAGGTAGGCCTAAAAAGTAGGGATATGTTCGGCACAACTTGTGGGGCCGAAGGGCCTGTTTTGTGCTGTAGTTTTTCTATGTTTCTATGTTTCTAAATGATCTCGCCGGCGGGAACAACCGGAAAATTCCATAATCTCAGCTGATATTCCAGTGCTCCTGTGCTGAGGATGTGCTGCAATGTCCAAAATGTCTTTCGTTTATTTATAGTGTCGCATGTAGGCTTACATTAACACTGCAATGAAATTACTGCGAAATTCCCCTTTTCGCCACACTCCGGCGCCTGTTCGGGTACACTGAGGGAGAATTTAGCATGGCCAATGCGCCTAACCAGCACGTCTTTCAGACTGTGGGAGGAAATTGGAGCACCCGGAGGAAACCCACACAGACATGGGGAGAGGGTGCAGACTCTGCACAGACAGTGACCCAAGCGGGGATTCGAACCTGCATCTCTGGCGCTGTGAGGCAGCAGTGCTAATCGCTGTGCTACCGTGCTATGCCATAGTTGAGAGTTGAGGTAAGAGTTTAAACTGTTTGCCCTTGATGCTGGACGTCATGGGTGGAATTTAACTGGCACGGCTGCCCGAGGCTTGTAAAACCCCGCACGATGCCAACGGAGAATGTCGTTCTGCGAGCCTCGCCCGCACCGATTGTCTGGACATTACCTCATTGCTGTTTGCTGATGCTTGCTGCCAAACTTCTCTCCAGTACACCAGTGACTACACTTCTGAAGTGTTCCATTCGCTGATACATGATCAGGGATTTTCACAATAACTTGATTGCAGTGTTAATGGAAGCCTACTTGTGACACGAATAAATGAACTTTAAACTACACACTTTGGGACCTCCTGAGCTTGTGAAATGGTGCTGAAGAAATGCTTGAATGTCTGTTGAAAAAACTTTTGCTTCTAATGCTTTCTTTATCGATTGGCCCAAATTTTCCTTACTTTGGAGCATTTTCTTATGATAAAGGGGTTCCAGAAACCCTACATGTCATTGCTAATATGAGTCACAGTGGCACAGTGGTTAGCACTGACAGGGACCTGGGTTCGATTCCCGCCTTGGGTCACTGTCTGTGTGTGGAGTTTGCACATTCTCCCTGTGTCTGCGTGGGTTTCCTCCGGGTGCTCCGGTTTCCTCCCACATTCTGAAAGACGTGCTGGTTAGGTGCATTGACCCAAAAAGGCGCCAGACTGTGGCGAGTAGAGGAATTTCACAGTAACTTCGTTGCAGTGTTAATGTAAGCCTCACTTGTGACTAATAAACAAACTTTAACTTTCTAAAATTCCATTGGGATTGCTCTGGGGACTGACTGGCTTCTTCTAAAATTTCAAAAATATGTTGATTGCCAATTGGGAAACCAAGGTGGGGGTTTGTGCAAAGTTAGGACACAGCTTTTGGCCTTGATTTTCCCATCTCGTTTGACAGCTCAGTAAGATTAGAGCGGACCAAATGATGGTGCAAATAGCAAATAAACTATATTCTTAGAGATAGGATGTATGCGCATTTAGAAAGGAATAAACTCATTAACGATAGTCAGCATGGTTTTGTGAGAGGGAGGTCATGCCTCACTAACCTGGTGGTGTTTTTTGAAGAAGTGACCAAAATGGTTGACGAAGGAAGGGCCGTGGATGTTGTCTATATGGACTTTAGTAAAGCGTTTGACAAAGTCCCTCATGGTAGGCTAGTGAAAAAGGTTGGATCTCATGGGATAAAGGGGGAGGTGGCTAGATGGGTGGAGAACTGGCTTGGTCATAGAAGACAGAGGGTGGTAGTGGAAGGGTCTTTTTCTGGCTGGAGGCCTGTGACTAGTGGTGTACCGCAGGGCTCTGCATTGGGACCTCTGCTGTTTGTGATTTATATAAATGATCTGGAAGAAGGAGTAACTGGGGTGATCAGTAAGTTTGCGGACGACACAAAACTGGCAGGACTTGCAGATAGTGAGGAACATTGTCAGAGGCTACAGAAGGATATAGATAGGCTGGAAATTTGGGCAAGGAAATGGCAGATGGAGTTCAATCCTGATAAATGTGAAGTGATGCATTTTGGTGGGAATAATGTAGGGAGGAGCTACACGATAAATGGAAGAACCATAAAGGGTGTAGAGACGCAGAGGGACCTGGGTGTGCAAGTCTACAGATCTTTGAAGGTGACGTCACAGGTGGAGAAGGTGGTGAAGGAGGCATATGGCATGCTTGCCTTTATAGGACGAGGCATAGAGTATAAGAGTTGGGGTCTGATGTTGCAGATGTATAGAACGTTGGTTCGGCCGCATTTGGAATACTGCGTCCAGTTCTGGTCGCCACACTACCAGAAGGACGTGGAGGCTTTGGAGAGAGTACAGAGGAGGTTTACCAGGATGTTGCCTGGTATGGAGGGGCTTGGTTATGAGGAGAGATTGGGGAAACTGGGGTTGTTCTCCTTGGAAAGACGGAGGATGAGGGGAGACTTAATAGAGGTGTATAAAATTATGAAAGGCATAGATAGGGTGAACGGTGGGAAGCTTTTCCCCGGGTCGGTGGTGACGTTCACGAGGGGTCATAGGTTCAAGGTGAAGGGGGGGAGGTTTCACACAGATATCAGAAGGACATATTTTACACAGAGGGTCGTGGGGGCCTGGAATGTGTTGCCGGGCAAGGTGGTGGAGGCGGACACACTGGGAACGTTTAAGACTTATCTAGACAGCTATATGAACGGAGTGGGAATGGAGGGATACAAAAGAGTGGTCTAGTTTGGACCAGGGAGCGGCGCGGGCTAATTTGTTCCTTGTTTCTCGTTTCAAGGCTTCATTCTATGATCATCTTGCTGGTGCCAGTACAGAGCGAGACTGCGGATAGTTGGGAACCTGTCTCGGGGGCAGGGAATTCATATGGTGTTCGTGGAAGTGGAAATGACTAGGGTTGGGAAGCATTTTCCGATCAGGGCCAGTGTGATCTCCTGGACTCGTTTCGATCGCCACAGGGGGTCGGAGAGGAATTTCCCAGATTTTTTTTCCCCATATTGGCCCTGGGGTTTTCACTCTGGGTTTTCGCCTCTCCCTGGAGATCACATGGTCTGGAATGGGGGGGTGGGGGTGAGTTAATAGGTTGTGATGAACAAAGCATCGTAGCTGTGAGGGACAGCTCGGTGGATAGGATATTGGTATGTAGATAGGCTGGAAAATTGGGCGGGGATCCTGGATTCAGGATTCAATCCTGGACCGGGGAGCGGCGCGGGCTTGGAGGGCCGAAGGACCTGTTCCTGTGCTGGAGTGTTCTTTGTTCTTGTTCTTTGTTCTAAACAGCAAACAATGAAGTCAAAACACAAACAAGCAAACACTATCTGTAAGTAGATTATTTTTGTCATGGTGATAATGGGTGGAAAAAATTGGACACGTGGAAGTAAGCTGTGTGATGAAGATTTTTTTTAAAAAGGTTATCCAGTTAAGCTTTCTCCAAGTGTTTTGATTCAATTAAAAGTGTTGTGAATGGAAGTCAGCACTTCCATGGAAGCAAAGAGATGTGTGAAAATTTGTCAACCAGGAAGGTATTAGTGCACGTTCATTATAAATCACTCTGCGTGCTGAACATTGGTTAGATTAGTCACAGCTAAATTTGCAATGATTTATGCAGAGATTGAGGGTGGGAAGGTCTTGTGGTCCTAGAAGCATTTTTCTTAATTTTGAGGAAATTGCGTCAACTCAGAACAAAGTGCAGATACGTATTAGTCTGGATTTTAACACTGATGAGTAATTTTTAATCTATTGAAAGATAGCCGAGGGGTAAATGCAGATTAATTATTGAGATTTTTACTTTGGCAGAAGAGTAATATTGCTTTACAGGATGAGATAACTCTTAATCTTTTAATATAAAGAACTGATAATGCTGAACGCAGTGATTGGCAAAGGACCTACACCTGGGGCAAAATCTACATACATTTTAGCAAAAACCTGGGTCACCCTTTATAACAACCTAAAATTTAACCTAAAGTACTTTGTACTTTGAATGACAGAGGAACAATAAATATGAAATATTCAGATGCATATTTCATATTGATAAAATGATGTTTGATTTATTAATACTTGGAACTGTATAATATATTCAATATTTGTTTTCATTTCAAATGCTATAATTACATTTATATTTCTAATAGTTTTTACTGAAAATTATCTGATTTGCTTACCAGCCTATCAATATTTAATATTCTGTTGTTTTTGGTAAAAACACATTGTAACAATAACTTTGATTTGCATTATTATATTAGGAAATAGCACTTTCGCTTATGTAGCATCTTTCCTGACCACTTTATAACGAGTGAAGTATTTGATTGATTGATTTATTAGTGTCACAAGCAGTCACACTGCAATGAAGTTACTGTGACGATCTCCTAGTCGCCACACTCCAGCACCTGTTCGGGTACACTGAGGGAGAATTTAGCACGGCCAATGCACCTAACCAGCACGTCTTTTGGGCTGTGGGAGGAAACCAGAGCACCCGGAAGAAACCCATGCAGACACGGGGGGAATGTGCAAACTCCACACAGAATGTGACCCGAGTCGGGAATCGAACCCAGGTCTCTGGCACTGTGAGGCAGCAGTGCTAACCACTGTGCCACCGTGCCACCCAGTTTGTTGAACCACTGTTTTAAAGTTTTTGTTTTAAAGTTTATTTATTAGTATCACAAGTAGGCTTACAATAACACTGCAGTGAAGTTACTGTGAAAATCCCCTAGTCGCCACACTCCGGCGCCTGTCTGGGTACACTGAGGGGGAATTTAGTACCGTGCTGCCCACTTTTGAAGCGTCATTGTAGAACTTGAATAAAAGGTAACAAATTGCACTTGGAGAGCTCCCCCAATTAGCAATGTGATAATGACCTGATCATCTCTTTTCAGGATGTTGATTGAGGTACAACCATTGGCCAGGACACCATGGATCCCCCTTCTTCAAAGCAATCCATCCAAGAGAGCAATGAAGGCTTTTATTTAATGCCTCATCCGAAAGACAGCACCTCTGACAATACAGCATTCCTTCAGTACTGGAGCGTTAGCGTTTGATTTTGTGCTTAAGTGGAAATTTGAAAATCTTTCTGATCTAAAGAATGTAAAAACAAAGTCCCCTGGTGGGACTCGCCAAAGGATTAATTTAGGGCAGTTAGTAAAATCATAGATTCCCTGCAGTGCAGAAGGAGGCCAGTTGGCCCATCGAGTCTGCATTGACTCTTCAAAAGAGTATCTCACCCTATCCCTGTAACCCCACATATTTACCCAACTAACCCATCAAACCTACTCATCTTAAGACACTAAGGGACAATTTAGCATGGCCAATCAACCTACCCTGCACATCTTTGGACTGTGGGAGGAAACCAGAGCACCCAGAGGAAACACACGCAGACACGGGGAGAACGTGCAAGCTTCACACAGACAGTGACCCGAGGCTGGAATTGAACCCGTGTCCCTGGCGTTGTGAGGCAGCAGTGCCACCGTGGCACCCGTAAGCCAGTTCTGACTGGTTCTTTAAACAGGGCAGGCCGAGACTATAAGAACAAGCACAGAGTGCCATTTTGCTCAGAGTGCTTGGGAGTTAAGGTAAGTGTGTGAGATTAGGAGAATTCAAAGAGAATTAGCCTTAAATTTTAAATTTCATTTTTTAATCTAACACAAATTGCTGGTAAATTTTTGGGTTTACAAATTGCTGGTGGAGATTTGAAAATCTCTCTGATCTAAAGAAGGTAAAAATCCACAACCTTTGGACTCAGAGACCAGTTTGTTACCAGCTGAGCCAGTTGACACCGAATATTAAACATATAATTATATAAATAAATGTATTATTGATGCGCGATTAATCCACTCAGGAGGCTAGATCGTACCCGGGAATAAAGGCTTTTATTCGCAACAAGAATAGAGCATACTGCTTAACAATACAATCCCAGACTAAAGGGTCACTAGGAAGTGCAGTGACCTTTATACTCCTATAGGAAGGCGGAGCCAAACGGAGTGTACCACAGAACAATACCAACAGGTGGAACACCCCAACCCTAACCCCAACAGTAACAAGAGTAACATATGTACAAATACCCATAGTGGTAACCATCTATGGTTCACCACAATTATAATAATTTTGCATGAGCATTCATGAAATTAAATAAAAACAATTGAATTTTCATCGTTGAAGTACTTTTTTCTCCAATTCAGAATTGAAGGATATATCTAAAATAATTGTTTTTGAATTCCTTTTAATATCGATATTTTCACAGTTTCATTCACAATTTGTCAATTTGGATGAATGGACATTTAAAATCCAACCATTCAGTCCTCCTCAAGCTTAATTTATGCTCTTTCATGTTACTTATAAAGAACAAAATGATGAAACAGCTAACATTTGAATCATGAAATGGACAGTACGTTGGCACAGTGGTTAGCACGTTGCCTCACAGTGCCAGGGACCCAGGTTCAATTCCAGCCTTGGGTGACTGTGTGGAATTTGCACGTTGGGGGCAAGGCTTGGAAAAAAGGTTCTCAGAGTGTCATTCCTCGCCAATGCCAGATTCCAATCCCAGGCACAGTGGTTAGCACTGCTGCCTCACAGCACCAGGGACCTGGTTTCAATTCCGACCTCGAGTGACATCTGGAGTTTGCACAGTCTCCCTGAGTCTGTGTGGGCTTCCTTCAGGTGCTCCGGTTTCCTCCCACACTCCAAAGATGTGCGGGTTAGATTGATTGGCCATGCTAAATTGCCCCTTAACGTCAGGGGGATTAACAGGATAAATGGGTTTACACGGAAAGGGCCGAGATGCAATTGTTTTTAGTGAAGGCTGAATGGGTCGAATAGTCTCCTTCTGCACTGTAGGGATTCTATAGGCGGGATTTTATGGCCTCGCTCATCCTGAAACCGTAAAATCCCGCCTGAGGTCAATGAACCTTTCCATTGTCCACCCTTCACCTGCTCTGATTCCCGTGGCGGGCAGGGCGGTAAAATTCTGGTCTATGATTCTACGAACTATCAATATCTGTGATTCTGATCCCCTTCAATTTGCTGGATTGTACTGCTAGGTTATAGCAGATTCAGTTTGGACTGACTGAGAAAAAGGACCCACTGGCGGCTTGTGAAACATATACCCTTGTCACTATTCTCCCGGCTATGAGAACCTATTATGTCAACAAATACCTAAGGGACGATGCAATAACTACCTTCTACCATTGCCGCTGTCCATTTCTAAACTTGGAAAAATTGGGTTCATAGAGCAGGGGGGCCATGGTGAAGGATTATAAACACAGCGTTCAGTTAAATTGGACTCTGTGCGTGAAAGAGAATGGCTTGTGCTATACAGTGGAGCATGCTTCTATTTATAGAACCCTGTTAAGGAGGTGGAAGGTTGCAACTTATTTATTTTTAGATATGGAATGGAAAGGTTATTGCATTCTTTAAAAGGTCAAACTTGTATTCTTCAGGGTATGTCATGCGACAGCCTCAGCATGCTTTCAATTACCGTCAGACATTCTGTCAGAGTCGCCCAGGTGGCTTGCACTGTTGCTGAAACAGTGGGGGGAGAAAAGGCTCCAGCTTTCTGGAAACATCAAAGCAACTTCGCTGCTTTACATAATCTCCATGCAAAGGGATGTTTACTTCTTTGTTGAAAATCTGATTAATTGCTTGAAGGCTGTTTTCCAAAGGATTTACTCACCCACAGTAATTAGCCAACATGGCAGCATTTAAAATACTTGGATGTCAACATTTGCATGTCCGTCAGGGCATAATTGATCCGCTCTCATTCTAAACTGTAATCTCTCAGTCATTTAGCAGCACAACATGGCCTGCAAGTCTTTGATAGCCAGTACTATTATATCCCCATTTACACATTTGGGTGCTGATTATCTCTAACACCCTGCTGTTTGCCAGGTTGTTATTCCTCACATAATACCTTCAAAAGCGAAGTTCAGTCAATTATAATCCTGCGTATTATCAAAAACGTTGGAAATGGCACACCACCATTTCTTTAGAAACCTGTTGAGGGCTGAGTGAGGGGAAAATCGGATTACTCGCTAAAGCGAAGCATCAAGCCACATGTGTGTGTGCTGAAGAGAATGGTGCAAATAGAATGAAACATTTTTAAAAACTATGCTTCCTTATACTCTTAAGAAGATATTGAACATTTTTTTCCAGCTGTTAACTCGACTAACGAGTGGTTTTCAACGGCGGAGAATCGAAGAAGTTAACATTGTGCAAGTGAATTGAGCTTTATGTTGGGCTAGTGCGAAAGTGCCATCATAAACTGGAGTAGGTCTCATTGTTTAAAAAGTTCATTTATTAGTCACCAGTAGGCTTATATTAACATTGCAATGAAGTTACTGTGAATCTCCCCTACTCACCATACTCCGGCACATATTCAGGTCAATGCACCTAACCAGCACGTCTTTCAGACTATGGGAGGAAACCGGAGCACCTGGAGGAAACCCATGCAGACACGGGGAGAACGTGCAAACCTCACACAAACGTTGACCCAAGCCGAGAATTGAACAAAGGGTCTTGGCGCTGTGAGGCAGCAGTGCTAACCACTGTGCCACTGTGCCGCCCTTGTGTTCGCCCCGGTTCTCCGGTTTCCTCCCACAGTCCAAAGATGTGCGGGTTAGGTTGATTGGCCATGCTAAATTGCCCCTTAGTGTCCCGGAATGTGTAGGTTAGAGGGATTAGGGTGTAAATGTATGGGGTTATGGAGATTGGGCCTGGGTGGGATTGTTGCCGGTGCAGACTCGATGGGCCGAATGGCCTCCTTCTGCACTGTTTCTATGATTCTATGATTATTTGATTCAGTTTATTTGATTTACCCAAAAGAAAGAAAGTTGGGACCTGTTCGTGTTCACCACCGGCTTGTGGTTTTTTGCTTTATTTTGTGCAATAAAGCACTGTTCCTTTACAGCTGACTCCAGGAGTTATTATAGCCACAATAACATAATGTAAAGCTGAGTGTTACATGCCCCCAGTGAGCCTGTTTCCTGCAGGAGGAGGGGGTTGCCACGTTGAATAGAGTGAACACCTATGCCACCCATCTATCCACCCAATGCCAGCTCACCCCCATTATTCAAGAGCGTGAGTGGATAATGAAATTAAAAGCTCACCTGCCATACTTAAATAAATAATTAATGGTCAACTAGGCTTGTTATCAAGCCAATTGACCCTGATAATATGCTGCCCACACCATAAAATGTTTGGCATGGGCAACAGGGCAGGAGCGGAAAGATGTGTAGGTTAGGTGGATTGGTCATGCTAAATTGCCGGAGGAAGCCCACACAGACACGGGGAGAATGTGCAAACTCCACACAGTCACCCGAGGTCGGAATTGAAACTGGGTCCCTGGTGCTGTGAGGCAGCATTGCTAACCACTATGCCTGGCATTGGGACCTGGCACTGGGGAGGAATGGCAGTCTGAGAGCCTTTCGTCCCAACCACGCCCCCAGACCTCCTACCAAGCAACACGGGTCGCTGGCGCCAAGGCACTGGGGCCTTCCCAGTAGGCCTTCTTTTATGACACCTGACATACCCCCCTTCATGACCCTTAAATGCCATTAACAACTTCAGATGATTAGCTCTACCCCACCTCGACCCCTTTTGTTTTCATTTTTATTTAATTTTTTTACTGTTCTCTACCTTTTATTTCTTTATTGTCTTTCTTCACTTTTCTTCACACCGCCCCCCCCCCCCCCCCCCGCTCTTTCCCTCTACTTTATCCTTGCTTTTCTCACCTTTTCTCCCCCTTTGCTTCCACTTTCTCTAAATTTTATCTCCCTCCCACCCATCCCCCCCTCCCCCCACATCTTCATCTGTCACAGTTTACCCTCTGATTTCAGCTTCTCTGCTGTTCGGCCATTCACGCCCTTTATTCTTTCTTTGGATTGCCATTAGCAGCCTTTTCCCTGGTTTCTGTGGCGATGACTCATCTTTCATTCCCTCCCCCTGCAGTATAAATATCTCCCACTTTCTATGCCTTTTAGCTTTGACAAAGGGTGATCTGGACTCGAAACGTCAGCTCTTTTCTCTCCTTACAGATGCTGCCAGACCTGCTGGGATTTTCCAGCATTTTCTCTTTTGCCCTTCCCCTTTCTGTCCTACATCTTCATGCCCCCCACTGCCACTCAGGTCCCACCCCTCTCAAACCCCACCATCTTGGCACTGCCCATTGCACTTTGGCAGTGCCCACCTGGCAGTGCTGAACTAATTGTCCATGTGCCCTTTTTTGGGCATGATCTGGGATGCGCCAATACAAGAGGACCAGGACGATTGCAAACCATTTGACGCCGAACACTAACTGTCCTGGCTGGAGACAATACACATCTCTTTAACCTGTGCTTAACCCTCTCTCCACTCACATTGTCTGCACCTTTAAGACTTGATTACCTGTAAAGACTCGCATTCCAACCATTATTTTGTAAATTGAGTTTGTGTCTTTACATGCCCTGTTTGTGAACAGAACTCCCACTTACCTGATGAAGGAGCGCGCTCCGAAAGCTTATGGCTTGTGCTACCAAATAAACCTGTTGGACTTTAACTTGGTGTTGTGAGACTTCTTACTGTGTTTACCCAGTCCAGCGCCGGCATCTCCACATCAGAATGGTGGCACAGTGGTTAGCACTGCTACCTCACAGTGCCAGGGACCCAGGTTTATTTCCTGGCTTGGGCCACTGTCTTTGTGGAATTTGCATATTCTCCCTGTGTCTGCATGGGTTTCCTTCGGGTGCTCTGGTTTCCTCCCACAGTCCAAAGAAGTGTGGGTTAGGTGGATTGGTCATGCTAAATTGCCCTTCAGTGTCAGGGAGACTAGCTAGGGTAAATGCATGGGGTTATGGGGATGGAGCCTGGGTGGGATTGTTGTCAGTGCAGACTTGATGGGTCGAATGGCCTCCTTCCTCACTGTAGGATTCTATGGTTCCATAGCAATAGGGTGCAATAATTAAACTAACTTTTTCATTTTGAACCAAAAAGTCTTTACTGAAGGATATTTTAAATCCCTTTCATGCGTAAGGGAGTATTCACGCACACACACACACACATACGCACATTCACACACACACACACACACATGTACGCACATTCACACACACACACATGTATGCACATTCACACACACACACACACACACATGCTCACACATGCTCACACGCACATGCACACACATATACACGCACACATACACACACACACACATACAGACATACACACACACATACACACAAATTCACACACACACGTACACACACACACACATGCTCACACACACACACACACGCTCACACACATGCATGCACATACATACACGCACACATACACACACCCCCCCACATGCACACACATACACACATGCATACACAGACACACACACTGCAAAGAGATTTGGGCAAACACATTTTCGAGCACGAGTGACAATGGTGACCTGAAAATGAAGCCATCGAAGGTAAAGTTGAGGCAACAGGATGGAACAATGAAGCCAATAAACTGAAAGCCTACTGCAATGGGAAGGGGTGGGTGGTCGGAGGGTCGGTAATGTGGGAGACCGGCAGTGCGGGGCTACTGCAAATGCACCGACCTCGGCGCTGACAGATTGGCGCATGCGCAGTGGCCCGCTCAGCGGTAGTCTGCAAAGAACAAATTCTAGCTGCAGAACAAGCCAGTTACACTTTTCAAACTGAATACTACTACAGGGTGGCACGGTGACACAGTGGAGAGTGGCACAGTGACACAGTGGAGGGTGGCATGGTGGCACTGTGGAGGGTGGCACAATGGCACAGTGGAGGGTGGCATGGTGACACAGTGGAGGGCGGCACGGTGACAGAGTGGAGGGTGGCACGGTGGCACTGTGGAGGGCGGCACAGTGGCACAGTGGTTAGCATTGCTGCCTCACAGCGCCAGGGTCCCAGGTTCAATTCCGGCCTCGGGCCACTGTCTGTGTGGAGTTTGCACTTTCTCCCTGTGTCTGCATGGGTTTCCTCCGGGTGCTCCGGTTTCCTCCCACAATCCAAAGATGTGGTGGGTTAGGTTGATTGGCCATGCTAAAAACCCTTAGTGTCAGGGGCATTATCAGGGTAAATGCATGGGGTTCCGGGAATAGTGCCTGGGTGGGATTGTGGTCGGTACAGACTCAATGGGCTGAATGGCCTCCTTCTGTAGTGTAGGGATTTTATGTTAAAAGTCTCCCAAGCTGATTCCCATTCCAAGACCACCAAAAAGGATTCCTGGCAAGAAAAACTACAAGTGACTAATTTTGTGTCCTGCTGAACATTCATCTTCTTGACAGAATCCTGCAATAATCTGACATACAACCTTAGCTATTGAATCCACCTAAACTACCCTTTAGGACAGAAAACACCACCTTCATTGGGCCCAAACTGACTTGTTTTCTGTGACAAGCCAAACACATGAACTTTGCCTAGTCTTTTGTTTACAACTTGTAAAAGTGCAGCCTTCTCTTGAACTGTATGTTTCTTGAGTGTGTTTGTGTGTGAATAGCGTAGTGTTTGACTTTCAGGGTGCAAGAGTGAATAAATGATTCTCTGTCTTTAAATCCACAAAAGCTTGCTGCTGATTATTTTTAAAATGGCCAGATGTGCAGCGGTTCAGAAACATGTACACTTTCCTTGCCAAAAAAACCCCCAAACTGATTATGGACAGTAAAGAAAATCGTACAGGAGTTACAGTTCTCTCCCAACTCTGTGTGTAACCCAATAAATATAGCAAGAAAAACATAGGATAAAAAGCAGGGGAACAGGCTAGTGAACAAACTCTTTAATTCAGAAATGTACCATTGGACATAAAGCGCTAATCATTTATAGTGAAAGAAATATGTTCATGTAAAAGAGAAAAGTGCTGAAAAGGTGATCTCTCGAGTGTAAAAATGGAAATGTGTCGACTGTGCCACAGATTGATGATATAGCAGTGAAGTTAATGGTCAATTCTGGGTGTGTGAGAAACATTATTGATGACTGCAGTTTCATGGAAATTGAGTGAAATGCTTGTTCGAAGCTGAGATACACAAAGCTAGCAAATGATCGGGAAACTCAGGAAGTTGTGAAGTCTTGCTGGGCTTACCAGAAAAGAAACAAGTACGAATCAATTCCAAACCTCCCTACCTCTCTGTCCCTTTTAACTGTTAGTTTAAACCCTAAGAAGCAGTGGGGCAAAGGGCAGTGTTTTATGTGACCCTATCGGGCATGTTTCTGCTGGATGATGCACATAAAATAGGGCGGGTACCCACTCCACCATCTTCCTGCCTACAGTCAAGCGCACCCCTATGATGCATGGGTGGATTTATTCAGGCACTGAATCTATCGAAAGCGTGGCTCTGGAGTTTCAGAGCGTACACCACATCCATGGCAGTGACTGTCTTACGCTTGATGTACTCGGTTAGGTGACTGCATCCTGATCCCATTCTCTAACAAAACCTTCAGTGCCCTACGTGTCTCCTTACAGATCAAGCCCAAGATCCACTTGAACCTGCCACAGCGAGCCAGCTGATGGATGGCTGCTTTGGTGATGCCCTGGATGTTATCACGAAGCACTTTGCGGTGCTGCTTTGCTCTGCCTTTTCCCAGTCCTTTGCCTCCTTTTTCTCTACCAGACATGATTCTTCAGTCAAATCACTGCTGGGCGGGCATCAAAATCAGCAGCATTGTTCATATTCTGAGGAAGGATGTCCTTGCTCTTGAGGGAGTACAGCGAAGGTTTACCAGGCTGCTTCCTGGGAT
This sequence comes from Mustelus asterias, assembly GCF_964213995.1. NCBI lineage: Eukaryota > Metazoa > Chordata > Chondrichthyes > Carcharhiniformes > Triakidae > Mustelus > Mustelus asterias. The sequence continues at coordinate 27,111,557 of NC_135827.1, forward strand.
GGCAGGTCTGTCATATGAGGAGAGATTAAGTCAGTTAGGATTATATTCACTGGAGTTTAGAAGAGTGAGAGGGGCTCTCATAGAAACTTATAAAATTCAAACAGGATTAGACAGGGTGGATTCAGAAAGAATGTTCCCGATGGTGGGGGAGTCCAGAACTAGGGATCATAGTTTGAGGATAAGGGGTAAACCTTTTAGAACTGAGGTGAGGAGAAATTTTTTCACCCAGGGATTGGTGAATCTGTGCAATTCACTACCATAGAAAGCAGTTGAGGCCAAAATGTGTGATTGCAAGAAGTTAGATATAGCTCTTGGGGTTAAATGGATTAAGGGAGATGGGAGGAAGGGGGGTTCAGGATATTGAATTCGATGATCAGCCATGATCAAAATGAATGGCAGAGCAGGTTCGCAGGGTCGAATGGCCTACTCCTGCTTCTAGTTTCTATGTTTATTTAAATAAATAATTGAGAGTCAATTGGGCTTGCTACCAAGCCAATTGATCCTGGTAATACAATGCCCGTGCCATAAAATGGTTGAAGTGAGCAGTCAGGTGGGAGAATTCAAAGCAAATTTCAAGGAGTGGGAAGGAAGTAGGGGGCAGCACGCAGATGGGCGGCACTATCAGGGCTTGCTTTTTGTGGATCGGGGGTGGCCCACCTAAGACAGAACCCCCCGCTTTCTTCCCACTCACCTGCTGCAGTAAACGCAACACCCACGCCTCACACCTCACTCTCTACCCTGCTCAAACCCTCCCAATACATCAGTTGTACCCAGCTCCAGAATCCATTGGACCTTCTTCCTGGTTGCAGGCCCGGCAGTGCTCACTAATGTGCTCTTGTCAGGTGGGAGATTGTTGGAGTTAAAAGAACATAAGAACATAAGAACTAGGAGCAGGAGTAGGTCATCTGGCCCCTTGAGCCTGCTCCGCCACTCAATAAGATTATGGCTGATCTTTTCGTGTACTCAGCTCCACTTACCCGCCCGCTCACCATAATCCTTAATTCCTTTACTGTTCAAAAATGTATCTATCCTTGCCTTAAAAACATTCAATGAGGTAGCCTCAACTGCTTCACTGGGCAGGGAATTCCACAGATTCACAACCCTTTGTGTGAAGATGTTCCTCCTCAACTCAGTCCTAAGTTACCCGGATCATTGGAGCCACCAGCCAATCGGATTGGCTGACAGTTCCCCAGTGCAAGGCAGAGGTCCCACTTGGCTTGTGTTTTAGACGGGTTGCAGACTGGGGGTTGGACTGATGGGAAACAGGTCAACTCCGCATCAACTTTTCTTCTGGGATGGAGTGAGCTACCTGCCGCTGATCCCGATAATATTCTACAAATACTTAGACACTGATTAGTAGAAACATCAGAAGCATCGTCAGAATCATAAAATGATAGAGTTTAGTCCTCTAGCCCATCAAGCCAAGTCCAGCTTTGCTCAGGCTATGCAATTAGCCCCACACACCTGCTTTTTACCCATGCCATTCTCTTTCAAATGTTTATCCAATTTCTTCTTAAAAGTTATATTGAATTTATTTATAACCACACTTGCAGACAATGCATTTCAGATACCAGTCCCTTACGCTGTAAAAGAATTGTTTTCTTCCTTCAATTATCCATCAAAACCCGTCTACCCCCATGCCCAGGGTGTAATTGCAATGCTTCTTCACGGAAAAGTGGGCAGAAGTTTCGAACTCTTTTCCGCGAACCACAATTGATGCTCCGAATTGTTAATTTTAAGACTGAGATTGATATATTTTAGTTAGCCAAAAGTATCAAGGGATATGTGACAAAGGTGAATTTATGGAGCTCGGTCAGGGATCAGTCATAATATGTTCAGTGGCGGAACGGGTTCAAGTGGCTAAGTGGCCTCCTTCTGTTTCCACCCTCCTGTTCTCCACAGACACTGCATCCTGTGCCCACATGAAAAGAACATCTTCACCACAGTGAGCAACCATACTTGTTTAGTCATTTGAGATGAGAAGGTGAATTAGCATCAAATTAGGGTGCACGGTGGCACAGTGGTTTGCACTGCTGCCTCACAGTGCCAGGGACCCGGGTTCAATTCCCGGCTTTGGGTGAGTGTCTGTGTAGAATTTGCACGCTCTCCCCATGTCTGTGTGGGTTTCCTTTGAGTGCTCCAGTTTCCTCCCATACTCCAAAGATTGTGTGGGTTAGGTGGATTGGCTATGCTAAATTGCCCCTTAGTGTCAGGGGGATTAGCAGGATAACTATGTGGGGTTACGGGGATAGGGCCTAGGTGGAATTGTTTTCGGTGCAGACTCAATGGACCAAGTGGCCTCCTTCTGCACTGTAGAGATTCAATGATTCTATTTGACATCTGCACTGACTTGCCTGTCTTTAACACATGCCCCCCCCCCCCCCCCCCCCCGGGCCTGTGCTCTTAAAAATGGGGGAATTCATCTTGGTGTGTTCTCGGGTGGCGGAAGTGGCTCGCTGGTCCTGCCAGCGTTTATGCCATTTTGTGTGGCTCGCCCATCCCTCCTGGAAAATCTGGTCCCTTGTCTTGAAATACCACCTTTGTTGTGAAGTTGCCCATGTAAGGTTGAAAATGTGGTGTTTGACAAATGTAAATAGTGAAAAGAAATGCTAAAAGAAAAAAAAAGAAACAATATAGCATTGTCTCTTTAAGAAAACAGGTCTTTGTGCGTGGATTTTGAATTGCAGAGAGCAGGCTGCAGAAGCGATTTTTGCAACATCGTGTCAAAAACCTAGCAGTCAGTGTTCCAACCTAACCAAAACAGGCTTTTGAATTGGACCAATGAGTTTAAAGCAAACACGCAGAGACACTGAACCAATGGAATTCAAATGTGAGAGTTGTTGACAGCCTGAAGCCACTCAGATCGCAGGGATGCTGTGAGGTAATTCCAGGGATATAAACCCGGACGAGGGAGCGTAATTGTCAGAGTAAACTTGCCACCTTCTGAGTCGTAAGGAGGGTAGGCGAGGCTCTCATGTAAATCCTGCAGTTTCATGAATGTCCTAACAAAATCACCATCACAATATAGAGAGATACCAACTCAGAAAGTATTCCATACGAGAGCATCACCAAAGAAGGTTCATACTTCCAAAAGACACTTGTTTGTATATTAGTTGAGATCTGTAATGATTTATTTCATTACTCCTGAAGGAGTCTTGTAATATTTGAACAACATTCTACTGGGATTTTATTCAGTTTGTTAATTGTTTTAATATGGTTGTCACCAGTTTAAAAATAAAGACCTGTTAATTGTTCATGATAGAGAGTGTCAGATCTTGCTTTAATTTACCAAAACCAGTAGCTTCCTACTACCTCACACACACTCGTATAAGATTACGAGGCAAGGTATATCCCTTTGGGTGGTTCCAAAATCGCGCAGAGGGGTACATCGCCTCCGTGTTGTAACACTTTTACACACAGTTCAATCACAAGGTCCTTCCTTGGAAGTAAAACAAAATGATTTTTTATGAAATCCTGAAATGCTATATTTGATTTGATTTGATTTAATTTTATTATTGTCACATGTATTAGTATACAGTGAAAATTATTGTTTCTTGCGCGCCATACAGACAAAGCATACCGTTCATAGAGAAGGAAATGAGGCGAGTGCAGAATGTAGTGTTACAGTCATAGATAGAGTGTAGAGAAAGATCAACTTAATGCAAGGTAAGTCCATTCAAAAGTCTGACAGCAGCAGGGAAGGAGCTGTTCTTCAGTCAGTTGGTACGTGATCTCAGACTTTTGTATCTTTTTCCCGACGGAAGAAGGTGGAAGAGAGAATATCCGGGGTGCGTGAGGTCCTTGATTATGTTGGCTGCTTTGCCGAGGCAGCAGGAAGTGTAGAGAGAGGCAATGGATCGGAGATTGGTTTGCGTGATGGATTGGGCTACATTCACAACCTTTTGTAGTTCCTTGTGGTCTTGGGCAGAGCAGGAGCTATACCAAGCTGTGATACAACCAGAAAGAATGCTTTCTATGGTGCATCTGTAAAAGTTGGTGAGAGTCGCAGCTGACATGCCAAATTTCCTTAGTCTTCTGAGAAAGTAGAGGCGTTGGTGGGCTTTCTTAACTATAGTGTCGGCATGGGGGGACCAGGACAGGTTGTTGGTGATCTGGACACCTAAAAACCTGAAGCTCACAACCCTTTCTACTTCATCCCCATTGATGTAGACGGGGGCATGTTCTCCTTTATGCTTCCTGAAGTCAATGACAATTTCCTTCATTTTGTTGACATTGAGGGAGTAATTATTGTTGCCGCACCAGTTCACCAGATTCTCAGTCTCATTCCTGTACTCTGTCTCATCATTGCTTGAGATCTGACCCACTACGGTGGTGTCATCAGCAAACTTCAAAATCGAATTGGAGGTGTATAAGGAGGATAGTAGGGGCTGAGAACACAGCCTTGTGGGGCACCGGTGTTGAGGATGATGGTGAAGGAGGTGTTGTTGCCTATCCTTACTGATTGTGGTCTGTGAGTTAGGAAGCTCAGGGTCCAGTTGCAGAGGGAGGTGCCGAGGCCCAGGCCATGGAGTTTGGAGATGGGTTTCATGGGAATAATGGTGTTGAATGCTGAGCCGTAGTCAATAAACAGGAGTCTGACAAAGGTGTCCTTGTTATCTAGGTATTCCAGGGTTGAGTGCAGGGCCAGGGAGATGGCGTCTGCTGTGGACCTTTTACGGCAGTAAGCAAACTGTTGTGGATCCAGGCAATCTGGGAAGCTGGAATTGATTTGTGCCATGACTAGCCTTTCGAAGCACTTCATAAAGATGGATGTTAGAGCCACTGGCCGATAGTCATTAAGGCACACTGCTTGGTTTTTCTTAGGTACCAGGATGATGGTCATCTTCAGATAGGGACCTCAGATTGTTGTAAAGAGAGGTTGAAGATGTCTGTGAATACCCCCGCCAGCTGATCCGCACAGGATCTGAATGCTCATGTGGGTACCCCATCCGGGCCAGTCGCTTTCCGTGGGTTGACCTTCAAGAAAGCTGCTCTGACATCTGTGATGGTGACCCCAGATACAAGTTCATCCAGGGCTTATTGTCATCATAGAAATAAATAATTGGATTGAGTCTTTTGTTTATGACCCTAGATGAGTTAATTGGTAATTGTATTGGTGCTTATAGTTACTGAACAGCTTAGAAGTTATGAGTATATAAAAATATCTGCATGTCAGTACTCTCTTACTGACCTTAAAATTAATTGCTATTTACCAAGTTAGCACATTTGGAGGTTCAATTCTGTCACCATTCTTGACCTGTGGGTTAAATGCTTCATTAAAGTCCTCTGTAGGCTGATTAACGAAAACTTTCATCATTGAATTCTCCACCATCGTCCACATTCAAAACATATACAGGACGGAATTCTTCGACCTCGCCTGTGGCTGGGATTCTCCGGTCCCGCTGCAGTGAATGGGGATTTGACTGAGCGTCGAATTCGCCTTTCTCGCTGGCAGCGGTGGTGGGGCGTGCGAGATAGGAGAATTCCGCCCACAATTTCAGATGAGAAGCAGCTCCGTAGATTTAGGGGTGGCACGGTGGCACGGTGCTGAACACTGCTGCCTCACAGCGCCAGGGACCCATTTCAATTCTGGCCTTGGGTCACTGTCTGTGTGGAGTTTGCAAGTTCACCCTGTGTCTGCGTGGGTTCCCTCCGAGTGCTCTGGTTTCCTTCCACAGCCCAAAGATGTGCAGGTTAGGTTGATTGGCCCTCAATTGCCCCTTTGTGTCAGGGAAATTAGCAGGGTAAATATGTAGGGTTACGGGGGTAGGGCCTGGGTGGGATTGTTGTCGGTGCAGACTCGATGGGCCAATTGGCCTCTTTCTGCACTGTAGGGATTCTATGATTCACGCAATGATCAATTTCGGTGAATGGTGATTGATCTGAAACCTCTCTCTGCAGATGCTGCCTCATCTGTATTGTTCGCAGCACCTTCTATTTTTATTTCAATGGATTTATTGCTGAATTACCCACAATAGCATTTTCTGTCACCTTTCGATGTGTAAATTCAGTTGACAATATCACCGCAAGAATGCTAGTCCCCATTCAGTCAATAGCTGCTTTCTCAGAAACTCCTCTCACTGTACTTTCCTTGCAAGATTACCAAAGTCATCAGGAGGGATAAGAAAACAGCTCTCCCCCCCACCCAAGCTTGTCCCATAACATGATGGCCAAGGTGCATACTGCTTGCTAACCTTTGGTCCAATTTCACTGCAGAAATATGCTTCGGGTCAGCAACTATTACAACTGAAAGTATGTGGACCAACTACAAAAGTGGAAAACTTGATTGATGGACAATGCCTTTCACTCAGTTCTGGAAATCATTTTAGCTTCAATGGTGGGTGCGTTTCTTTGGCTTTAACGGATTAATCAAAAAAGTTTTCACTTTTCTGTAAGCAATCAATAAGAACATGCTACAGTAAATTATTTATACATTCTTCAATCCCAAATTCAAATTGATGAGATTTACAGTATCAAGGACAACCAAGATCCCTTGGCAACACTTCAGTGGTGATGTATTGATTCAAAATCTGCATTTTTCATGATAGCTTAGACTTAAATTGTGTTGAAGATTCCTCAAGATACCTTCAATGATTTTCTCTGCTCAAAGTGCATGTAATAGAAAGCAATCTTGGGACTTTATGAGGATTTCTCCTGATATTGCTCTTGTAAGGATGCAATTTGTCTCGTGATTCAAATATTTTGCCTTTACATCGTTGAGCTTGTCCTGAATTACCAGGGGCATTGGATTCTATGTTCTCCTTTGCAATGATCTTCAGAGAGGACAGCAGTTTTCCTTGTATAAAATAGGAAGTGTACAGGCAGCATTAAAGTAAAGTTAAAGTTGATATATTGAAGATGCACTTCAACTCATTGTATAGCTCAATATTTTGATTGCTGATTTTAAACATCCATTTCCACAAGATAAGTTTTCCATATAGAATCATAGAATCCCTGCAGAAGGAGGCCATTTGGCTCACCGAGTCTGCACCAACTCTCCCACCCAGGCCCTATCCCCGTAACCCAACATATTTATCTCGCTAATCCCCCTAACCTACACATCTTGGGACACTAATGGGCAATTCGGCATGGCAAATCCACCTAACCTGCACATCTTTGGAATGTGGGAAGAAACTGGAGAATCCATCTTCACTGCAGCAGGAGCGTGGTGTGATCGGGCGGTAAGATCGTGCCCTATAGAATCATAGAATCCCTACAGTGCAGAAGGAGGCCATTCGGCCCAGGTCAAGCCTGCACCGACAACAATCCCACCCAGCCCCTAGTGTAACCCCACGTATTTAACCTGCTAATCCCCCTGATACACTAAGAAGCAATTTAGCATGGCCAATCAAGCTAATCCACATATATTTGGAGTGTGGGAGGAAACCGGAGCACTCGGAGGAAACCAACACAATCGTGGGGAGAACGTGCAAACTCCACTCAGACAGTGACCCGAGGCAGGATTTGAACCCGGGTCCCTGGAACTGAGATGCAGCAGTGCTAACCACTGTGCCACCGTGTCGCCCCGGAAGCACATTCTGTTTGCATGGTTATTTTCACTGTTTGGCATGGAGAATAAATTCACCCCCTCCTCATAAAAATGGATGTGATGATGTAGATGACCCTCATTGCTAATTGCACCATGTGTTGCTATCCGAATGAATTCCCCATGGGTACGAACTTTTGAACTCGGGATACTGGCAAAGGTGGAAGTGAATTAGTTTTTTTTAATCCTTTATGAAGATTCTTGTCAATGATTATTATTCCTGCAGCTGACTTCACTCCAATTTTATTTTTACACCAGTTGAAAAGTGACATGAAAACAAAAAGGCCTACAAGAGTTGTACTCATTGACAATTTAGAAGAAAGATAAATTGGCAAATTCTCTAGTTAACAGTATACCAGTTTACTGATTGCATTTACAGTTCACATTCTTCATATTGGTTACAAGGAAGAGTCCTCTCTCTTGGTGTCCTGGCTGAGAAAGCAGGTTTTGCCTAATAGGAGGATGTAAAGTAACTTACACACATCATGCCCAGTAGAGAAATGTCTTATGTATTACTTTAATACATGGAATTGGTTTGGAATCTTCTGGGACTAACTTTCTCTTAAAAATGGGCACTGAAAGGCTGCTGTAGTGGTGCTGAGGATCCGGTAACTTTTTCAATCCCTGCACTGACTCAGAATGATCTCAAGTCTCTAGAAGGTTCCTGATTACACAATCACGGGTGGCTTGCCCCCTTGAATGATCATACCGGTTGGGATTTTACCAGCCCGCCCGCCTGCCGTGGGAATCAGCGCGGGCAAGGGGCGAAGTATGGGAAGGTCCGTTGACCTCGGGTGGGATTTTACAGTTTTGGGACAAGTGAGGCCATAAAACCCTGGCCACCAAGTCAAAAACCATCTCTAGAATTCATACCTTCTAGTGTTTGCGGACTTCACTGGAAGTCCAAATCAATGGGCTCCAGGCCCACTGGCTCTGAACCTGAAACTTAACAAAGGGAAGTGTAGACCAACCAGCTCATCATAAGTAAGTGTGGATAATCCAGCCAATTCCCACTTGTGTTTCAGACTTCCAAATAATTCTGGGTGGACAATGGAAGCATTGATCATGTGATCAAAACTGTCTTCAGTGAACAAATCTTTCACTTCAAGAACCAGAGAGGATCCAATCAGTCTGAGAACAATAACTGGAGCAATAGCAGCAGACAGGGCAGCAACATAGGTGCCTGTCTAAAACCTGGAGACTACAATATCGGAAAGATCTCCCTTTTCAAGTCCACCAGTGCACAAATTTGACCTTGTGGGATTGAGGCAGAGAGAGGTGGGGGGATGTGGGGTTTAGTGGGTGTTTTGTAGCTGAGATGTCGGCCCTTGCATGGGGTGGAGAGCAGCCCATAAGAAGCAGAGAAGAGAGACTTTGTTTGGGATGGGGAGAATGAAGGCTTTTTTGAGGGACCAATGAGGAGTGGATCAGGAGAACACTCCTACTCTTCCTGGCCCACAAGGAGTGCTGAGAAAAGGGCTTAACCTTTGGGGACGACAGCTCCTTTTCTCCCCTGTGGTTTGTAATCCATGGTAAACACTTGCAGCAGCAGTGACTTTTAAACCAAGCTCTGAATTGAACTGTGGAATATTGATATATGTTAAGTGTAGTTATGGGCACAGTGGTCAGCACTGCTGCCTCTTAGCACCAAAGATCCGAGTTTGATTCCAGCTTTGGATGAATGCCTGTGGGAGTTTGCATGTTCTCCCCGTGCCTGTGTGGGTTTCCTCCGGGTGCTCCAGTTTCCTCCCACAGTCCAAAGATCTGCAGGTTAGGAGGATTGGCCATGCTAAATTGCCTCTTAGTGTCCAAAGATGTGTAGATTAGGTGGATTAGCCATGGTAAATGGGTAGGGTTATGGGTATGGGGAGGGGATGGGCCTGAGTAAAGATGTTCTCTCGGAGAGTCAGTACAGATGCATTGGGCTGAATGGCCTCCTTCTATGCTGTAGGGATTCTCAGATTCTATGATAGTGTCCTGCTTCTCCACAGAATGACACTTGGACTCCACAATATCGATTGCCATAAAAAAGGGTGTGTGCGTGGCATGTTGGGGACAAGTTTCCCATATTTATGTCTTTAACCCATCCTGTTGACACTCTCCCTCCATGGGGTTTAATGTTGAGACCAGTGTGTTAGATAGTTTGCTGAGGTGCCTCTGCTTCAACTAATGAAAGCCAGAAACAAAGTTTGCAATTTTGCAAGGGTTTCCTCTTCACGTAAATCCAGAATTTTCCCTTCAAGTTTTCAGTGAATCCGGGTTTGATTCCCGACTTGGATCACTGTCCGTGTGGAGTCTGCACATTCCCCCTCTGTCTGCGTGGGTTTGCTCCGGTTTCTTCCCACAGTTCGAAAGGCATGCTGGTTAGGCCATGCTAAGTTCTCCTTCAGTTGTACCCGAACAGGCTCCGGAAGTGTGGCGACTAGGGGATTTTCACAGTAACTTCATTGCAGTGTTAATGTAAGCCTATTTGTGACATGAGTAAACTTCAAACTATTACACCGTGTGATGCTTGAAATTTGGCTGGGTCTCTTTGCGAGGAATCCCCTAGGTAGTTTGATGAGAACCTTAGAAATGCTGACTTTCATTACAAAAAGAAAAGGTAACTTATTTTCTGCTGTATGACCGTTAGATATTCCAGTTTTTGTTTTCCACATTTGTCTGTTCATCTGTTTGGGTTTTCCCTAACTCACACACAATCAATTAAGAGATAAATGGAGTGGACCTGGAATATTTGGTTTGCCTGGACCTCAGGATTACAGAGAGTGATACATTCATCCATAAAAACATTGGAAAAGTTTGCAGCTGAAGCTTAAAAAATGCTGTTTTTGATCCCTGGTTGCTTTCCTAGTTTTTAGAATTTGTCTGGTCCTTATCTTTGTCTTAGTTAGGTGGGTTTTTTGCTGAAAAAAAGGACTTAAATAAAAAAAAGGCACCAATATTAAATATGCGCTTCAGAGTTCTTTCTTTTAATCTTGCCCGTTCAAGCATGCAATAACAAAATTGATATCTGCAACAACTTCAAGTAGATACGTCCCAGTGGTTTGGCCTGCAGAATTAAATAAACTAGCTTGTAGTTCCAATAAAATCCTATTGAGTTGCCAGAAGCCCAGATAACAAGACAGGGGAGAAAATTGACATTGTTGAACGTTCGGTCTGGAAATCACCTCATACTCAGGCCAGCACACATCATATCCTGAGGTGGAAATCTCCTCTTAGATGTTGGACTAAAACCTAATGAAGTGCATTGGACCATAGAGAAATTGGTTCAGAGTTTTACACAAAACTAAAAACTCAATGGCTGAATGGGCAAGGGATGATGTGGAGGGAGGGGAGGAATCTTGTTGCTGAGACCTTTTTTTGCAATGGATCTTTTGTGGAGTGCTTACCAGTCCAGCACAACCTTGATAGCTTCTATAGAAACATCGGAACGGAAGTAGACCCTTGAGTCAAGCATCAGTGTACTTAATTCAAGAGATGTTTTAAAGTGTTTCAAAATGTTATTTATGAGTAAAGTAAGACTAAAATGGATCAAGAAGTGTGGATGCTTAGAACACTACAGTGCAAAAAGAGACCATTCAGCCCACCAAGTCTGCATTGACCACAATCCCACCCAGGCCCTATCCCCATAATCCCATGCATCTATTCTAGCTAGTCCCCCTGACACTAAGGGGCAATTTAGCATGGCCAGTCCACCTAACCCGCACATCTTTGGACTCTGAAAGGAAACTGGAGCACCCGGAGGAAACCCAGGCAGACATGGGGAGAATGTTCAAACTCCACAAATCAAGAATTGAACCCAGGTCCCTGGCGCTGTGAGGCAGCAGTGCTAACCACTGTGCCACCGTGCCACCCATAACCTTACTTTCATAATCCTGCGCTGTGGCACAGTGGTTAGCACTGCTGCCTCACAGCCCCAGGGACCCGGGTTCAATTCCAGCCTCGGGTCACTGTCTGTGCGGAGTTTGTGCATTCTCCCGGTGTCTGTGTGGGTTTCCTCCGGGTGCTCCGCTTTCCTCCCACTGTCCAAAGATGTGCGGGTTAGATGGATTGACCATGCTCAATTGTTCCTTAGTGCCTGTCAGGGGGGTTAGCCGCATAGATATGTGGGTTTACGGGAATAAGGTCTGGGTGGAATTGTTGTCAGTGCAGGCTCGTTGGGCTGAATGGCCTCCTTCTGCACAAGTAACTGTGAGAAGTCCCACCTCCATGACACGGCATCATTCAAAATTAAAACTCTACTTCAATTGTACTTAAAAATCGCATCCATAGGTCTTCAATATTAAATAGCAAAAGATCTTCTGTTGCATGACGCATCTATTGAAAGCACCTATATAAGGATACATATCAATGTCTGCAACTTGCAATCAAAGCTAAAATTGGTTTCTTTTAGCTATTATTGTCTCAGCACCAGACTTATTTAGTTCAAAACATTTCAAAATCTTTTGGTGAACACTGGTCGAGGTCTCAAATATCCCTGATCTCAATGAGTAACTTCCAAGCCATTTTACTGTCTCCAAACATATATTGTGTTTGGGGGGGCGACATGATGGCACAGTGGTTAGCACTGCTGCCTCACAGTGCCAGGGACCCGGGTTCAATTCTGGCCTCGGGTGACTGTCTTTGTAGAGCTTGCATGTTCTCCCTGTGTCCACGTGGGTTTCCTCCGGTGCTCCAGTTTCCTCCCACAGCCCAAAGATGTATAGGTTAGTTTGATTGGCCATGCTGAATTGCCCCTTCGTGTCCCAAGATGTGTAGCTTACCAGGATTAGTGGTGTAAACATATGGGGTTACGGGGATAGGGTCTGGTAAAAAGATGCTCTGTCAAAGAGTTGGTGCAGGTTTGATTGGCCGAATGGCCTCCTTCAGCACTGTCGGGGTTCTATGATTACTATTAATCATAGCAAAACATTTGGAAGGTGGAATTGGTAACACCTGCACGGCAAAAAAGGTTTGTCACGAATTGGCTGTCGATTTTTCACCACCTCAATTTTTATTCTGTATTGACTTGGAAAATCTAAACATCAAACCAAGTAATAAGTAAACATCAAACCAGTCCAAAGATGTGCGGGTTAGGTTGATTGGCCATGCTAAAAATTGCCCTTAGTGTCCTGAGATGCGTAGGTTAGAGGGATAAGTGGGTAAATATGTAGGGATATGGGGGTAGGGCCTGGGTGGGATTGTGGTCGGTGCAGACTCGATGGGCCGAATGGCCTCTTTCTGTACTGTAAGGTTTCTATGATTCTATGATAAAAGTGGCAATAAGACTAGGAGATATGTCTAAAAAAGTGTTTGAACTTTCATTTGAACTTCAGTAGGAAGAAGATCAAGTGCAGTGAAGAAAAAGGTGGCTGATTCGGTAAAAACCCATTTCGCACAGCTGGCATAGATCAATTCTATCCTCTTTGTTGGCCAGTGAGGTGATACATTACGCTGAAGTCTTTACAACATTAATTTCTGGGCCAAAGATTGTGAAAGTGATGTGTCCAGGAAATAAAGGACTGAAGAGATTATTTTGACACAGTACAAAGAAATATAAAATAGAAGGGACATGAAATGAAGAAAATAAGATTTGGAGTGTCTCGCATAAAACTCAAACAGTAAATATGAAATATTTCAACTCTAGCTGCTTCAGTTTTAATATTTTATGCTGCGATGATTCTGGTTATTTGATGTAACTTATTTCCAAGAACGGTGTATGTGTTAACTATAGATTTTCTTTTTCATTATGGTGTTGAGAATATTGAAGTTCAATGCTTCAGACATGAAAAGCATCCATGTCTCCTTTCTCAGAAGTGTGTTCATTGTTTTGGGAAGTACTTTGTGTCCATCCTGCTGTTACACCACTTCATGGTCCTTCAACTGAGAGACAAGCAGACTGACGTACGTTGTTGAGTACGTGCTGAGCTTGATGCTCTTGCATGGTAAAACACCACTCCCCCAGTTTATACAGGTAGGAGTTTCTATCCAAAAAAAGTCACTGATCGTAGCTCCTGAATAATATTGCAATTATATAGAACCATAGAACCATAGAAAATTACAGCTCAGAAACAGGCCTTTTGGCCCTTCTTGTCTGTGCCGAACCATTTTATGCCTAGTCCCACTGACCTGCACTTGGACCATATCCCTCCACACCCCTCTCATCCATGAACCCGTCCAAGTTTTTCTTAAATGTTACCACTTTATCCGGCAGCTCATTCCACTCCCACCACTCTCTGTGTGAAGAAGCCCCCCTAATATTCCCTTTAAACTTTTCTCCTTTCACCCTTAACCCATGCCCTCTGGTTTTTTTCTCCCCTAGCCTCAGCGGAAAAAGCCTGCTTGCATTCACTCTATCTATACCCATCAAAATCTTATACACCTCTATCAAATCTCCTCTCAATCTTCTACGCTCCAGGGAATAAAGTCCCAACCTATTCAATCTCTCTCTGTAACTCAGCTTCTCAAGTCCCGGCAACATCCTTGTGAACCTTCTCTGCACTCTTTCAATCTTATTTACATCCTTCCTGTAACTAGCTGACCAAAACTGTACACAATACTCCAAATTCGGCCTCACCAATGCCTTATATAACCTTACCATAACACTCCAACTTTTATACTCGATACTCCGATTTATAAAGGCCAATGTACCAAAGGCACTCTTTATGACCCTATCCACCTGTGATGTCACTTTTAGGGAATTCTGTACCTGTATTCCCAGATCCCTCTGTTCAACTGCACTCTTCAGAGTCCTACCATTTACCCTGTACGTTCTTCTTTGGTTTGTCCTTCCAAAGTGCAATATCTCACACTTGTCTGCGTTAAATTCCATTTGCCATTTTTCAACCCATTTTTCTAGTTGGACCAAATCCCTCTGCAAGCTTTGAAAACCTTCCTCACTGTCCACTACACCTCCAATCTTTGTATATAATAAGCATCTGATTCCCCCTTTCCATTAACACACACTAGAGAAACGTTAAACCTCAAAATAGTTTGTTTGATTTACAATTGCTTTCTTCACTTATATAGTTGTACATATATGTGTATAATATGTTGACATGGGGATGTAATTGCTTAAATTGGAATTTTTTAAAAATATGGTAGACCCTGTAAATAGCTTAATGTTGAATATACATTAAGTAAATTTACATTTTGGTAATGAATGCTTTAGAAGATATGCCTTGACTCAATGTGAGCACAATACAAGACATTTCTTAATTATCTGCTTGCTGTTCCAGTTGAATTGCTCCCTACAGTCCCTGTCTATGCATCAAATTCAATGGAGTCAGTGGAGTGTACTTTTGTCTAGAGCATTGATTTTGCTGCTGCTTTGCAATATTTGGATAACCCTCTCGTGACTAGTACATTGCAGCAACAGCACTGTATTGCTCCCAAAGTCTGTGGTCACATACCAACTGACTGAAGAACAGCTTCTTCCCTGCTGCCATCAGACTTTTGAATGGACTTACCAAATGTTAAGCTGATATTTCTCTAGCTATGACTGTAACACTACATTCTGCACCCTCTCCTTTCCTTCTCCCCTATGTACTCTATGAATGGTATGTTTTGTCTGTATAGCGCGCAAGAAACAATACTTTTCACTGTATCCCAATACATGTGACAATAATAAATCAAATTTAAAAAAAAATCAAATCAGGGCCATTTGGCCCATTGGGTCTGCACTGACTCTCTGACAGAATATTTTACCCAAGCCCTCTCCCCCGTCCTATCCCCATAACTGCACATATTTTCCATGGTTAATCCATGAATGGTACTCTATGAACGGTATGCTTTATCTGTATAGCGTGCAAGAAACAATACTTTGCACTGTATGCTAATACATGTGACAATAATAAATCAATTCAAATCAGTGTTAAGGTACTAAGCAGTTTTACATTCTGGCAGACAGTCCAGTCAGAAGCAAAATCATGTTTTTAAAAATAACTATCAAAAAGTGCCACACCTTTAATATCCAGTCCAGGACTGCAATGGGCCATGGATATTCTGGTAGGGTTGGGACCCTCTTGTACAAATTAGTACGGATGGGTTACCTTAGTGTTACGACACCCAGTTGTGCTATAAAGCAAAGGATTCACACAGACAGCTGTGGGCCTGGAAGACCTGGTGTGACAGAAACTTTGATGCCCTGGTTGCGCTGACTGTCTCCTGTAGAAAAGGCCTTGCACAAGAGCCAAGAAGAAGCACATTCACAGTAATTAAAAACAAAACCATGTACTGCACTAACATTATGTTTTAAATACTCCTGATCGGCTCCCAACAATTTACTATGATTACAGTCATTTGATTTCCTTCCTAAACTGCAGTTCTCTTTCTCAACTGTGAATATATCACCAGTTTGTTCAAACGCTGTCTATTCTTTTATCTATTTCCTGGAAACAAGTATTTCCTGTTGCCATTTCTTTTTTCAACGTGGTCCTGATTTTTTTTCTGGTCACACTGAATGCTAATTGCTTGAGCAAAAAAACCCAAAACTCCATGTTTATTGATTATTGATGCGTGTGGGGCCCAGTCTTCACTCCTTTGCTTCACTCGTTAGGTGACCTTCTCAGATCCCAGTCGAGGTACCAAAATACAAGTAAAATTACAAGTTCAGGCTTGTTCATTGGTTGCTCTTGTTGGAGACAAGTTGTTCACATGTAGAAAACCCATCTTTGGTTCTGGATTTCAGTTGTCTTAGTTTGGAGTTTTATTAAATGCTTTTCGCAGACTTGCACACAGCAGTGTAGAGTCACTCAAACAAGTACTCTGCCACTCAGCTAAATGACAAAGTAAAACAATGTGGGGAAGTAACTGACCTGCGCCTATTCTGTCCGAAATGGATTGTAATCCCAGCCCAGATCCCGGATCAGGCATACTCCTTGGATGAACAATCTCACTTGCGGTTGAGAAAGATAGGCCTCACAAACACTTAAATGGGGAGGAAGAACTGATCTAAATCAAATCAAATCAAATATTTTTTAACGTATCTAAAGAACCGAATGTGCAATTCATGGTATTCGCAACATTGATAGACCAAGCAAATGTAACTATAGTCTTTTTTTCTATTAGAGAACCCAAGTCTCATTAATGTTACTGACAGATGTTTAAGATATTCATCAATATTTAAAGTAGTATTTTAATCTTAAATCCCGAGTAGAAAACTACTGAGTCCAGCAACATACCTGTATCTCAATTAAGGGGAAAAGTATCATTGCTACACTACAATAGCTTTATTTACTTTAATAGATACTGGAGTGAATACTACAAATCTAAAAATTCTACTGTGTGGTTCCAATATTTATACCATGGTAGAACTGAACCAACAGGAAGCGTGTTGAACATACATCTGGACAACATCCTTTGTTTTAGTCAACATCCTTTAAACAAATAGGACACTGAGAGGTGTAGACGATAGTCACTCAGTTTCCAGGATTCAGTTGACAAGTTGTTTTGGGACATCCTGAAAGTTATCCATTTTTAGAATGTAGTTATGTAACAATTTATCAATGCCTTGCTGAGATGATTTAGAGGCCAGTTTCTTTTTTGTCAGGACTGTTTTGTGTCAGAGAATATACCGCATCTTATGCCGTAGGATGTTAGTGTCCTTAGGCACACAATTTTGCCCAGGCATGTTTATAAATTTATAAACTTTTGTCCAGCGGATAAACTTTGCTTTCAATTTTTAATCCCTACTTCATAAGAGAATCATTCTTCTTAATCAAATATGACTCTTTATTTAAAGCTGTATTCTTATACCTCTGTATTCCTTCACATGCCTTCTTAATTCCAATGGGTGCATTCTCGTAAGTTATTATTCATATCATATTCTGTCAATCAGAACCGACAGCATAACCAGAAGAAGAAATAGAAGAACACTATAAACTACAGGGGTTAGCACCGCTGCCTCACAGAGCCAGGGATCCAGGTTCAATTCCCGGCTTGTGTCACTGGGAGGAATTTTACCATTTTGAGTCTAAGTGCCGGATCTGGGCATCAAATAGATCCTCTTTGCAGCGCGCCCATACGTGTTTTGCCGGCTCCGGCCCGATCTGCACTGTGGGCGGGGCTTAGCGCTGGCGGACCGATCGGAGCTCTGAACTGCGCATGCGCAGTTTGAAAAAAATCTGACAGCGCGGCTGGGCGCGAAAAAAAAAGCAGAAAGTGGAGAGAGCGGCTCTCTGACTATCATCCTCTGGTCGCGGGGGGGGATGGGGAGGTAGTGTGGGAGGGGAGGGGGTGTGACTGATCATCCCCTGGCGGGGGGAGGGTGGAGAGGGGGTGTGACATCTCATCTTCTGGGGGGGGGCGAGGAGAGGGGGTGTAACCGATCATCCCCTGAGGGAGGCGGGGGGAGGAGAGAGGGTGTAACGTCTCATCCTCTGGGGGGCGGAGGGGGGGGGGGGGAGGAGAGGGGGTGTTCCGCTGTCCGTCTGCGGCCGATCCCTCCTGGCACCATCACTGGTACACTACCATGCACAGCCATCTCTCCCGCTCTCTCGCACCTGCAGGGAAGAGTAATCTGTGGCTGGTAGTGTCCCAGTGATGGTGCCCGGATCGATCGGCTGCAGACAGGCAGCGGAACCCCCCCGACCAGAGGATGATACGTCACACCCCCTCTCGTTCCTCCGCCCCCCCCTCCCCCCCCCAGCCCCAGGGAATGATATGTCACACCCCCTCTCCTCCCCCCCCCCCCCCCCCCAGGGAATGAGACGTCACACCCCCTCTCCTCCTCCCACCCCCTTCCTGCCCCGACCAGAGGATGACTTGGGTCAGAGAGCCGTTGCAGTCTCTGACCCCGCTCTTCAGAAGCTGCAGCGGCGACTTCAGACTTTTATTTTGCAGGTCGGTAACAGCGCGGACGCGGATCGGGCCAGAAGACGGTAAAGTGGGATTTGGCGGCAGAGTTGGGCGCGCGGTTCATTAAGTCGACTTAAATGCATGCAAATGCATTTAAATCGTCGGGCCACCCGATTCAGGCGCGGGCCGGACCCGCGCCCGAATCGGGTGTCGGTAAAGCCGCGATCTGCTCGGAATCAGGTGCAGATCGCGGTATAGGCCTGACGCCCAACTTTACCTCGATTTCGCGCCCGAAAACAGGCGCGAAGTTTTGGTAAAATCAGGCCCACTGTCTGTGTGAAATCTGTACGTTCTCCCCATATCTGCATGAGTTTCTTCCGGGTGCTCCAGTTTCCTCCCACAGCCCAAAAGACATGCAGGTTAAGTGCATTGGCCACGCTAAATTCTCCCTCAGTGTACCCGAGCAGGCACCGGAGTGTGGCGACCAGGGGATTTTCACGGTAACTTCATTGCAGTGTTAACGTAAGCCGACTTGTGACACCAATAAATAATCTTTAAGCTTTATCTTCTAAGCTTGAAGTAGTACAGAGCCAAAAAAGGAACCACATTTTGAAAATTCCTACTTTTCTTTGGTTTGTGGCAACTTCCATTCACCACTCTAACCTAGGCTCTAAAGAAACAGTATTAACCACACTCCAAAAGAGAAAATGCTGGAAAATCTCAGCTGGTCTGGCAGCATCTGTAAGGAGGGAGAGAAAGGAGCTGACATTTCGAGTCCAGATGACCCTTTGTCAAAGCTGGACTCGAAACGTCAGCTCTTTTCTCTCCTTACAGATGCTGCCAGACCTGCTGAGATTTTCCAGCATTCTCTCTTTTGGTTTCAGATTTCAGAATCCACAGTAATTTGCTTTTATCCGCATTCATTATGGAGAGAGTTGATACGGAGGAGGGGTAGGACGATGGAAGGGGGATGGGATTTTAAGGAAAATGAAGCTACTCTGAATGAAATGTAATAATTTTGCAATGTAAAGGCATGAAACCATTCTAACATTTTTGCTAATTAAATGACACCACTGCCTTGGGTAGCAGGGAGAATCTGATTTCCTTGATTATAACAGAGTGAGTGATGGCAGCATCATGTGGAGAATGGACATTTTCAAATTAAGACAGAACACAATTCTCCTGAAGAGGAATCAGGCCCAAGGAGGCCAGCTATCACATCAACTCCTTCTAGTGTGAAATTTCTGGCGTAAAAGAGATTCATCCTTTGGCAGTGGTACAGTGGTTAGCACTGCTGCCTCACAGTGCCAGGGGCCCAGGTTCAATTCCCGGCTTGGGTCACCGTGCGGAATCTGCACATTCTCTCCATGTCTGTGTGGGTTTCCTCCGGGTGCTCTGGTTTCCTCCCATTGTCCGAAGATGGGCGGGTTAGGTGGATTGGCCATGCTAAATTGACCCTTAATGTCAGGGAGCTACGGGGATAGGTGCTGGGTGGGACACTGGTTGGTGCAGACTCGATGGGCTGAATGGCCTCCTTCTGTACTGTAGAGAGTCTATGAACTGTTTGATTGATACGTTAGTTGGTTTTTGTAATACTCTTCCTTCAAATTCTTCCACAACTATATTTTCTGATCGTGTCTGCACGGGTTTCCTCTGGATGCTCTGGTTTCCTCCCACTGTCCGAAAGACGTGCTAGTTAGGTACATTGGCCATGCTAAGATTCACCCTCAAGAGTATCCGAACAGGCACTGGAGTGTGGTGACTAGGCAATTTTCACAGTAATTTCATTGCAGTGTTAATCTAAGCCTGCTTGTGACACTAATAAATAAACTTTATTGCTTCCTGATGTTACCAATGATAGGTCTTGGCATCATTCACTCTTGCTCTCAACCTCCAGCTGAAAAGGTGGAGAAGCACAATTAAGAGTGAAGGCTATCATAGCTTGATGATGGAGTGTGCTGCAAATATTAGAATAACCTCATTTATTAACAACACTCTAGTGCTATCTCTTACTGGTGGGGAAGAGAATGGCAGTGATCCTTATAGTATAGGCAACATCTGACAGTCAGGAGATCTGTGAAAGAGAGATACATGGAATCCAGAGTTATCAGTAAAGGGTGCATAGACCACAGGTTGTCTATATGCTGTGTTGTTAGTACAGCTGCGCCAAAAGGGAAGTGATGGCTTCGTGGTATTATTGCTAGACTATTAATCCAGAAACTCAGCTGTTGTTCTGAGGACCCGGGTTCAAATTTCGCCACGGCAGATGGTGGAATTTGAATTCAATTAAAAATATCTGGAATTAAGAATCAAATGATGACCAAGAAACCATTGCCAATTGTCGGGAAAATCCATCTGGTTCACTTACGTCCTTGAGAGAAGGGAATCTGCTGTCCTTACCTGTTCTGGCCTATATGTGACTCCAGAGTCACAGCGGTGTGATGACTCTCAACTGGCCTCTGAAATGGCCTAGCAAGCCACTCAGTTCAAGGGTGATTAGGGATGGGCAATAAATGTTGGCAGGCCAGTGAGGCCCATGTCCCAC
Organism: Mustelus asterias; assembly: GCF_964213995.1. NCBI lineage: Eukaryota > Metazoa > Chordata > Chondrichthyes > Carcharhiniformes > Triakidae > Mustelus > Mustelus asterias. The sequence goes on from NC_135827.1 coordinate 27,132,424, forward strand.
AAATGAATTAAACAAAATAGTCAAACTTCATTCCTTTCTATAGGTATTTCAGAGGGACCCTTTCTTAGTGTGTTTTTGTTTCTGCTTCCTCGGTCAAGGTTTAATTGCAGATTATTTTGTTCTGATCTTGGCTGAAATTTGGCCTGAAACATTGCATTTCCTCTAGATCACATGTAGGAGTTTGGAAGCAGTTTGGGAATTTTGCTTAATGGCATTATCAGGCAGCAATAACCAATATTCTTCCAAACGGATTCCTGAAGCCTCCGAGAATATTCAACTTCAAGAACTATCAATCATTACACGTGAGGGAAGAACACCACTGCAATGGCTTTCTAAAGGGAAGTTATGGTTAAAGTTCCCTTTGCGTTAGCACAAACAACGCCTGATTTTAACTCTGCTGTTTCAGAGAATTTATTTTGAGTGTGTTAAAATTAAGCCATCAAATCAGGCAGCGTAATAGAATGTAATTGTTCATTTTTTTCTCTGCATTACAAAAAATGTTGACAGATGCATTTAAGAGAAAAAAACTACAAAGAACGAAAGAGACAGATTTACCGGAGAAAGAGAGAGAGGGCGGTGGGGCCGGGGGGGGGGGGGGGGGGGGGGGGGGGGGCGGGGGCGGGTGGGGGGGGGGGGTGGGGGGGTGGGGGGGGGGGGTGGGGGGGGGGGTGGCTGGTGGGGGGCAGAAAGCTGGTCCTGATACAGACTTCAACTTGAACTTGTACAGGATTCAATGCAACTGAATACATATAGCTGTATAAAGCATTATAACTTTTCGGTTATCTGTGTTATGAAATTACTGGTACGGACAGTGTCCCAAACTTTCATAAACAATTCACAGCTGGGTGACCATGAAAAACTTGTTTATGCAAAACTTTGCTTGCATTGTACTTTCAAATATAGTCAATTTCCAAGTTCATCCCAGAGTTCCCAGCTGAGTTTTAAAATGTGGTCAAGTTAGCTGTAAATTAGTTACATAGGCAGAAATACCTTAAAATGAAGCTTTTTAACTAAAGCAAACCATACAAAAGATCCCACAGGTATGCTTTGTATAGCGTGCAAGAAACAATGTTTTTCACTGTATACTAATACATGTGAAAATGGTAAATCAAGTCTTTACATTCCAGCTTATGGAACTCACTGTCCGTAAGGCAGTGGAAACAGAGATGATCAATGTTCTCAAGAGAAGATTGGATGGGTACTTGAAGGAAATAAACTTGTGGAGCTACGAGGATAGAGCATGGGGATTGTGGAATGGGGCTGGATGGATCACACCATGGAAGGCCAGCATGCACTCGTTGGGCCGAATAGCCTCCTACTGTGCTGTTAATGGCACTATGGCCATATAGGCAGAAAACTGGGTAGTATTCGGCAAAATGGGCACCTCGCACGAGGGCAACTGCGGGTGTAATTTCCTCATTACGCACCCACAGGAAATATTGTTGCGTGACATTATCCTGCCTGACAGACTTTCAGTTACAGCATAGATTGATGTTAACCATTCCAGTAATTGAATTGGAAATGCCGCCCCCACCGCCCCCAATGGTGTCGCCGCGTTTTCATCTGAAACGCCATGAATTTTAATGATAGCAGTCGTCAAGTAATGTTACAAGAAAATGGAAATTTCGGAAGAGGAGGAGATAAGTTGCCACCTGCCAACGCGTGATAAAATAACTGGAATTTAGCAGCTATGTTCCAATGCTTTCCAAACCATGTGGGAATTCAAGCTCTGTAAGAACAATCATATTACATTTCAATAAGGCTTGTACTTTCACCTGCTTCTTCTTCTAGCCCACAAGGGATGTGCCATCATATTTCTCCAGAACAAAATCTGTGATCTTGTTTGCTGACGTGCTTGTGGTAGCTATATGCTGACATTGTTGCAGCAGACAATTTTGCTGCCTTCTGAAGCTTCAAGCTGCAGACCCGTCCTGTGTACCAACAAACACACAAAAAAAAACAGCCATTGGTGCCTATCACTGTCGCGGCAGTTTTATCTTAAGCGGAGTAATTTTCTTTTTAAAACCTTCCACAGAAGTTGGTAACATATTGGCAATATTTAAATATCTGGATATGTGGGCGAGCACCAGGGAATAGCTATCGACCACATTTCTTTTCCCACTAGTTAATTGGAATTTGAAAATCAGTGCTTGTCTTTACTTCGGCCAATAGGTGGTGTAGCTTGTACAGGATAAAACCTTTTTCTAAGTCCACCACCTACAATTATGGGCTGCTGCTGAATTTACAAATATATTCAATCTCTCGGATTTTGTCTATACTTGTCCAAAATGTCAATTTTGAATTCCCCTGTTACAAAACGGCGGCACGGTGGCACAGTGGTTAGCACTGCGGCCTCACGGTGCCAGGGAACCGGGATTCACTTCCAGCCTCAGGTCACTGTCTGTGTGGAGTCTGCACGTTCTCACCGTGTCTGCGTGGGTTTCCTCCGAGTGCTCCGGTTTCCTCCCACAGTCCAAAGATGTGTGGGTTAGGTTGATTGACCATGCTAAATTGACCCTAGTATCAGGAGGATTAGTGTGGTAAATATGTGAGTTACGGGAATAGGGCCTGGGTGGGATTGTGGTGGGTGCAGACTCGATGGGCTGAATGGCCTCCTTCTGCACTGTAGGGATTCTATGAAAACTTGGACTGTGCATGGATAGTTTAAGATTATTTAATTTAAAATAACCTGATTTCCTTTCTTTCTAATTATCAAGAAATTTGCCAATGTTTTCTTCTCAGCTTTCTTTGTTGCTTCCTGCATTTCCAAAGTGTATTTTGTATATTACAGTCGGGGTTTCCTGTATTAAGTTCACTGCTAATTTGCTTGTGACAGGTTACAAATATTATTACTAATCTCCCTCAGCCTCTGACAGGCTTGTTAGACTTAATGCTGAAAACAAGTCCTGTCCTGTCCACTGGGAGGTTTGGAGGTGCTGTGAGCTGTTGAATGCAAATATAAATCTCAAACATTGTAAAATAAAAATGGATTTGCACCACTTTTTTGTGAATTCAAATACAAAACCAATATTTACAGTGATGCACAAAAGAGTCTTTAATATATGCATGGAGACAGTTGGTTGAGCACCTTCTCCATACCTCGTCTCTGCAGTAGTTCATTCTTCCCCCGTGATGATAATCAGATATATTAGGGTGAGTAGGATTAGCAACACAGCCAGGTGTGACAGGAGACAGACCCATGGATGTATCTGGATATTTAAGCCCCAGTCCCAGAAACCCTCTCACCAAGTAGTGACTTTAATTTTGCTAATGTGTTCTTTTATATATTTGGCTTGCTGCGTTATCTTGGTGAAGGTTTTGTTGGCTATTCGGGTCCAAATTTGTTGTAGCTTCTCTGACAGGGGTTTGATGCCTTTATCATACTTTTAAAACACTCCCCTAAAGTCTGCTGAAGTTCCTCATTTGCATTCGTATCTACGTTCTCTCTTCTGTGTATGTCTATTAGTTGAATCAAGCCCAGCCTGGTGGGTATGTGTGGCCTAATACAGAACGTGGTGTTAGTGACGTCGCATTGTGATGCCCCATATTAATATTCTTTGAGTAAGGTTATAAGACGAAAGCCCCTCTCCCCCATAGGCTGTCCAGGTTATGTCAGTGTACAGGTTGCAAGCCGCCATGGGACAATTTAAACTGGTGTTTGTCTTGAACACAGTAAGGAGTCTAACAACACCAGGTTAAAGTCCAACAGGTTTATTTGGTAGCAAACGCCACTAGCTTTCGGAGCGCTGCTCCTTCGTCAGGTGAGGGGGAGATCTGCTCATAAACAGCAAACAGGGCATATAAAGACACAAACTCAATTTACAGAATAATGAATAATGATTGGAATGCGAGTCTTTACAGCTAATCAAGTCTTAAAGATACAGACAATGTGAGTGGAGTGAGCATTAAGCACAGGTTAAAGAGATGTGTATTGTCTCCAGACAGGACAGCCAGTGAGATTTTGCAAGTCCAGGCAAGTTGTGGGGGTTACAGGTAGTGTGACATGAGCCCAAGAAAGGGTGGGATGGTAACATTTGCCTCCTGTCTTCTCGTCCTAGTAACCTACAGGTCAAGTGAAGTTACAATCTCTTAAATTGGCGAGGGCACCACTCTGGCAGCTGAGTCCCAGCTCTGTTCACCACCACAGGTATCAATTTGTGATGGAACAGTGTTTTTCCAGTGTGTTTTAAAACCAATCTGTTCTGGGGACCCAAGGTGGCTTCAAGATGATGAGGGGGATAGATAGACTCCCATTCCCTGTATGCTGTCACTAAGTTGTTTGTCTTGAAGCCACACAATACATGTTAATTTAAATAGACTGGGTATGGACATCCTATTGGTCAGTTTATTGACATATGTCCAGAGTAGAGCCTATGAATCTCCCTCCCTTCTCCATTGCGTATGGGAGGCTGCCATCGTATCTCCATATTTCCTCCTGAATGGTGCCTATGTTCTCTACCTCCAAAGCCCTTCACCCAATTTTGTCGTCTGTTCTTAATGTGTGTCCTAACACCATCCATAGGGCTTTTCCCAGAGTTCCCTTAAAGTCATCGTTAAACCAGACTTTGGTTAGTTGCTGTAATTGGCAGCTGGATATACTTCTCGGCCTTTTGGCTAAGATCAAGTGTAGTATCTGTTCTTATCAGTTTAAGCTTCTCGGCCTTTTGGCTAAGATCAGGTGTAGTATGGAGAGGATGCTGCACTTGGTTGAGGTCATTAGGTTACATTGAAGCTTCATATGTTTCATATGAAGCAATTTTTAAAAGCGGCATCTCGGCCTTTTGGCTAAGATGCAAATGAGCCCAAGTCTTGGAGGAGGAACCTCCCCCTTCTCCAATCAGCTTGGCTCATGTAGATCGGGCCCAGGACAGGGTGGTTTGGTCGCTTGCCCTGTCTTGTCAGCCTGGATCTGAAATGTCTCAACTTGTTGAGACTCTGAATTTGATTTGATTGAATTGGAAAAGTATATTTAAAAAAATTGGCAGCTGGATATACTTCTCGGCCTTTTGGCTAAGATCAAGTGTATGGACGGCAGCCCATGGTCGGCCGCACTTGGTCGAGGTCATTAGGTTATGCTGAGGCTTCATATGTTTCATATGAAGCAATTTTTAAAAGCGGCATCTCGGCCTTTTGGCTAAGATGCAAATGAGCTCAAGTCTTGGAGGAGGAACCTCCCCCTTCTCCAATCAGCTTGGCTCATGTAGATCAGGCCCAGGACAGGGTGGTTTGGTCGCTCGCCCTGTCTTGTCAGCCTGGATCTGAAATGTCTCAACTTGTTGAGACTCTGAATTGGACTTGATTTGATTGAATTGGAAAAGTATTTAAAAAAAATTGGCAGCTGGATATATTTGGGTACTTTCTCCCCCTGAACAAATGTTCTATCTGTTCGTCACTAATCCAGGACAGAACCTTTCTCCTGCTAACTTGGTCAAGGTTCTCTCTCAACCATTCGATGGTCCATTGCCCGTAGATGCTACACAGGGTCAGGTTCTGTTGCCTGCTATCAGCCTCTAATTTCCCTTTGATTATTTGGTTGATCCTTTTAGCATGTCCCTCTAACACCACTACCATAGTTACTGGCTTTGTTCCAGCCAACTCCCCCTCGGCATCCTGACGATTGTTCTCACATATGTTGTCCAAGGTCTGTTTAACTTGTCAGGTTAGGATTCTAAATTTGTTTTCTCGGTTGGCCAAATCAAGGGTGTTGATGGTTGACTCCCATTCCCTGTATGCTGTCACTAAGTTGTTTATAAATTCTCTCCTATGGCGTTTCTTTCTTCTGGGTCTTTCCTTCCCCTTGTCAGTCCCTCGGCGGGATTTTCTGACCTCACTGGCCCTGAAACCGGAAAATCCCTCCCGAGGTCAACGGACCTTTCTATGGTCCGCCCCTTGCCCGCTCTGATTCCTGTGGCGGGCGGGATGGTAAAATTTGCCTCCTGTCTTCTCGTCCTAGTAACCTACCGGTCAAGTGAAGTTACAATCTCTTAAATTGGCGAGGGCACCACTCTGGCAGCTGAGTCCCAGCTCTATTCACCACCACAGGTATCAATTTGTGATGGAACAGTGTTTTTCCAGTGTGTTTTAAAACCAATCTGTTCTGGGGACCCAGGGTGGCTTCAAGATGATGAGGGGGATAGATAGAGTGGACGTTCAGAGACTATTTCCTCGGGTGGATGTAGCTGTTACTAAGGGGCATAACTATAAAGTTCATGGTGGGAGATATAGGAGGGATCTCCGAGGTAGGTTCTTTACTCAGAGAGTGGTTGGGGTGTGGAATGGACTGCCTGCTGTGATAGTGGAGTTGGACACTTTAGGAACTTTCAAGCGGTTATTGGATAGGCACATGGAGCACACCAGAATGATAGGGAGTGGGATAGCTTGATCTTGGTTTCGGACAAAGCTTGGCACAACATCGAGGGCCGAAGGGCCGGTACTGTGCCGTACTGTTCTATGTTCTATGTTCTAACACAGGAATAAGATTCGACCAAATGCTTCACTGTTCGCTTATCATAGAATTCCTACAGTGCAAAAGGAGCCAATTCGACCCATCGAATCTGTACCGGCTCTCTGACAGAGCATCTTACCCACATCCTATACCCGTAACCCCACATTTACCCCACTCGAACCCCAGGCATTCTCTCTTCCACCTTCTTCCGTCGGGAAAAAGATACAAAAGTCTGAGGTCATGGACCAACTTCTTCCCTGCTGCTATCAGACTTTTGAATGGACCTACTTTAGATTGATCTTTCTCTACGCCCTATCTATGACTGTAACACTACATTCTGCACTCTCTCATTTCTTTCTCTATGAACGGTATGCTTTGTCTGTATAGCGCGCAAGAAACAATACTTTTCCCTGATACTAATACATGTGAATAATAAATCAAATCATTAATCCCCCTAACCTACACATCTTGGGACACTACAGGACAATTAAATATGGCCAATCTACCTAACCCGCACATCTTTGGACTGTGGGAGGAAACCCACGCAGACACAGAGAGAACGTGCAAACTCCACACAGACAGTCACCCAAGGCCGGAATCAAACCCGGGTCCCTGGCGCTGTGAGACAGCAGTGCTAAACACTGTGCCACCATGCCACCCTATTGGATCATGGCTGACCTGTACCTTAACTCCCTTTACCCACCTGAGTTCCATTTCCCATTGATACCCTAAGCTAACAGCAATCTACTCCCATTGCTTTACTTTCAATCTTCCTTTATCTTCACTTTGTCCGGTTTTATACAGGTCAAACATTCCTGCAGTGGATATGCAAATGAAAAGATTTGTGCTGCAAATACCTCTCCAGGCCATTAGTCTGCGGAACTCATTTCCCATTGGCATAAAGGAGGTACTAGTCATTATGTGCATCTCTCGCCCTTTGTCTCAAAAGAGATATTGGCCCTGATTTTACCGGTACGGTTGCCTGAGGTTCGTAAGATCACACTCAAGGCCAACGGGGAATGCCGTTCTGCGGGCCTCACCCACCCCGATTTTGCGGCGGCCATGCCGGTAAAATCAGGGCCATTGTGGGTAAACCTTAATTTTCAGAATTTGCGAACCACTTGAAATTAAATGTTGATCTGAGTCATTTATACATTGCAAATGTAGAAGGCAGAAGAAGCTAATGCTACCACTGTTTCAGGTAATCGCCAATAATTTTTTTAGTAATGTAATTCTAAATATGGGCCTTTCTTGCAGGTTAACATTGTCCTTTCATTTACAGTCGATTATCTACAGAGATTTTTAAAAAAAAATTTGTACCCAAACAGGCGCTGGAGTGCGGTGACTCGGAGAGTTTCACAGTAACTTCATTGCAGTGTTAATGTAAGCCTACTTGTGACACCAATAAATAAACTTAAACTTAAACAGCAGACTTGTTTGATCAGCATTGGCTCAATGTTACTGAGATTATAGGTTCACAGTCCCAGGCCTGAAACTTGAGCCACAAAATCTAGAATTGTTTGAATATATAGTCTCTCTGGCCTTAGGTTGCACACAGAAGTAAATAGACTTGCGAGTGGAATACTGAATGAGGGGAAGCTCGGTGCCCTTTCCATAGTGTAGTTTGCTATCGATCTATGTCCAAGATTGAACATATGCATAGTTGCACACCTTGTTTCATTGTACACTGGCTCCTCGTTATATTCATTATCATTCTTGATCTGCAGAGCAACGCAACAATATTTTAATCACTAAGTCAATGAATAATTGTTATTGAATTCTTTACAGTGAAAAGTGATCCTATTACCAATAGAAGTGTCGTAATTGCTATCCTGTCATATATCACTGACGGAGCTGTTGATTTACTGATTTCCAATCAATTTAATTACAAACTTTTGTCTGGCATTTTTCATCAGGTGCAGTTCTGTCCAGGAGGATAAAGTATTTCATTATTTGTGATGAGCACGAGAGGATTAGTTTGTGCTTATGTTGATGATGTGGAAAGGAAGATTTAGTATTGGTGAAAGAGAAAGGCGTTGGACTGTGATATCTGGCAAGAAAATCTAATGATATTGCTGAACGTTTCAGCAAGCCTTCCTTCTGTTTTATTCCCGTGCCCTACACTTGAGTCTTGGAATTGTTTCTCGGATATGGTTAAATGGATGCCAGGTATCTTGAAGAAATTTGCTTTGTGTTAATGCTGAGTCTGGTTCAATTGCAAGGGAAGGGATCATACCCACTGCGTGACTCTCAGGCCAACATAAAGATCTGCAAAGTCCTCGCAAATAGTGCAGGTGTTCAGAGAACAATTGAAGCATCGCTGGCTCGGGGTAATTAACTCAACACAAAATAGGGATTGAAATTTAGGCCTCCCTTGTTGGTATGGTTCAACTATTTACTGGATAAATGCACAGAACATTTTGGAATGTTATCTAATCCTTCAAATTCCCCTCAACTGTGGCATTATCCTGAGACACATCAATCCCGGTTATTGCAGGAGGATGACAATCTGATCTTCTTCGGAATGAACATGCTGTTGGGTTAAATGAAGAAGCGCAGGGGGCAGGGTTGCTGGAGGAGGCTCGTGTGAAGCATAATCACGAGCATCGACGAATTATGCCTAATGACCTGTCCTCTGCTGTGTGTGTGTAATATGGAATGATAGAATATTCAACGTAGAAAAGGATAACTGTGTCTTTCTCATGTGAAGAACATTCACAATCCTGCTTGCTCCCCATATCCTTCATTATGTCTCCTTTTCGAGCAACCGTGTCCATTTTAAAAGTAGGTTGCAACACTAAACACTCCTCGATTCCATTGGGAACATAATCAGATAATAGAAACAGATCACAGCTTTTCATAATCACCAAAGCTTCAATGAGCCAATCTTTCAACTCTCAACTCCAGTGAAAAAGGTTTGACTTCCCGAGTGTCTCTTTCCTAACCGTAGTCCTTAATTCCTGATAACGTCTAGCATTTCTTATTGTTGGGCTGGCATGGACATGATGGGCTGAATGGCCTCTTTCTGTGCCATAACTTTTCTATGGTTTTATGGGTGGAGGAGAGGAGCTTCAGATTGTGTGAGACTGCCATTGTGGTCTGGGGGTGGAGCCAGATTGCAGGGGTGGGTTTGTATGCTGGTCTGGGGAGCTTCCTGATAAGGTTAAAGTCCAACAGGTTTATTTGGTAGCAAAAGCCACACAAGCTTTCGAGGCTCTGAGCCCCTTCTTCAGGTGAGTGGGAATTCTGTTCACAAACAGAACTTATAAGACACAGACTCAATTTACATGAATAATGGTTGGAATGCGAATACTTACAACTAATCCAGTCTTTAAGAAACAAAACAATGGGAGTGGAGAGAGCATCAAGACAGGCTAAAAAGATGTGTATTGTCTCCAGACAAGACAGCCAGTGAAACTCTGCAGGTCCACGCAACTGTGGGAGTTACAAATAGTGTGACATAAATTCTGATTCTAGGATCGCATGATAAAGACTCAGGAGGAAAAAAGCAGAAATATTTATGTGAAATAGTGTGACATAAACCCAATATCCCGGTTGAGGCCATCCTTGTGTGTGCGGAACCTGGCTATCAGTTTCTGCTCCGCGACTCTGCGCTGTCGTGTGTCGCGAAGGCCGCCTTGGAGAACGCTTACCCGAATATCAGAGGCCGAATGCCCGTGACCGCTGAAGTGCTCCCCAACAGGAAGAGAACAGTCTTGCCTGGTGATTGTCGAGCGGTGTTCATTCATCCGTTGTCGCAGCGTCTGCATAGTTTCCCCAATGTACCATGCCTCGGGACATCCTTTCTTGCAGCGTATCAGGTAGACAACGTTGGCCGAGTTGCAAGAGTATGTACCGTGTACCTGGTGGATGGTGTTCTCACGTGAGATGATGGCATCTGTGTCGATGATCCGGCACGTCTTGCAGAGGTTGCTGTGGCAGGGTTGTGTGGTGTCTTGGTCACTGTTCTCCTGAAGGCTGGGTAGTTTGCTGCGGACAATGGTCTGTTTGAGGTTGTGCGGTTGTTTGAAGGCAAGAAGTGGGGGTGTGGGGATGGCCTTGGCGAGATGTTCGTCTTCATCAATGACATGTTGAAGGCTCCGGAGGAGATGCCGTAGCTTCTCCGCTCCGGGGAAGTACTGGACAACGAAGGGTACTCTGTCCACTGTGTCCCGTGTTTGTCTTCTGAGGAGGTCGGTGCGGTTTTTCGCTGTGGCGCGTTGGAACTGTTGATCAATGAGTCTAGCGCCATATCCTGTTCTTATGAGGGCATCTTTCAGCGTCTGGAGGTGTCTGTTGCGATCCTCCTCATCCGAGCAGATCCTGTGTATACGGAGGGCTTGTCCGTAGGGGATGAAGAAGCCATCCCCTACGGACAAGCCCTCCGTATACACAGGATCTGCTCGGATGAGGAGGATCGCAACAGACACCTCCAGACGCTGAAAGATGCCCTCATAAGAACAGGATATGGCGCTAGACTCATTGATCAACAGTTCCAACGCGCCACAGCGAAAAACCGCACCGACCTCCTCAGAAGACAAACACGGGACACAGTGGACAGAGTACCCTTCGTTGTCCAGTACTTCCCCGGAGCGGAGAAGCTACGGCATCTCCTCCGGAGCCTTCAACATGTCATTGATGAAGACGAACATCTCGCCAAGGCCATCCCCACACCCCCACTTCTTGCCTTCAAACAACCGCACAACCTCAAACAGACCATTGTCCGCAGCAAACTACCCAGCCTTCAGGAGAACAGTGACCAAGACACCACACAACCCTGCCACAGCAACCTCTGCAAGACGTGCCGGATCATCGACACAGATGCCATCATCTCACGTGAGAACACCATCCACCAGGTACACGGTACATACTCTTGCAACTCGGCCAACGTTGTCTACCTGATACGCTGCAAGAAAGGATGTCCCGAGGCATGGTACATTGGGGAAACTATGCAGACGCTGCGACAACGGATGAATGAACACCGCTCGACAATCACCAGGCAAGACTGTTCTCTTCCTGTTGGGGAGCACTTCAGCGGTCACGGGCATTCGGCCTCTGATATTCGGGTAAGCGTTCTCCAAGGCGGCCTTCGCGACACACGACAGCGCAGAGTCGCGGAGCAGAAACTGATAGCCAGGTTCCGCACACACAAGGATGGCCTCAACCGGGATATTGGGTTTATGTCACACTATTTCACATAAATATTTCTGCTTTTTTCCTCCTGAGTCTTTATCATGCGATCCTAGAATCAGAATTTATGTCACACTATTTGTAACTCCCACAGTTGCGTGGACCTGCAGAGTTTCACTGGCTGTCTTGTCTGGAGACAATACACATCTTTTTAGCCTGTCTTGATGCTCTCTCCACTCCCATTGTTTTGTTTCTTAAAGACTGGATTAGTTGTAAGTATTCGCATTCCAACCATTATTCATGTAAATTGAGTCTGTGTCTTATAAGTTCTGTTTGTGAACAGAATTCCCACTCACCTGAAGAAGGGGCTCAGAGCCTCGAAAGCTTGTGTGGCTTTTGCTACCAAATAAACCTGTTGGACTTTAACCTGGTGTTGTTAAACTTCTTACTGTGTTTACCCCAGTCCAACGCCGGCATCTCCACATCAGAGCTTCCTGATTGCAGAGGGAGGTCAAATGGTAGTCTGCAATGTCTCAATTGCTGGAATGGAGCAAGATCCGAAATTTCTTCCTTTGTGAAAGTTGAATCAAAACATTTCATAGAATTATAGAATCTCAACAGTGCAGAAAGAGACCAGTTGACCCCATCGAGTCTCAACTGACTCTTGGAAAGAGCATCCACCCAGGCCCTCCTCCCTGCCCTATCCCCACAACTCTGCGCCTTTTTCCCGGCTAATTCACCTAACCCACACATTTTTGGACAATAAGGGGCAATTTAGCATGGCCAATCCACCTAACCTGCACATCTTTGGACTGTGGGAGGAAGCTGGAGCACCCGGAGAAAACACACGCAGATTCAGGGAGAACGTGCAAACTTCACACAGTTACCCAAGGCCTGAATTGAACTGGGTCCCTGAAGTTGTGAAGCAGTAGTGCTAACCACTGCATTACTGTACTGCCCCATTTATCAGCATAATCACCATTCCTCCCTTCCCAACACAATTGCCTCCTTCATCTTAGTCTTATCTTGGTTATCCTCTTTTATGAACAGTTGAGCTTATAGGCAGAAAGTTACTATCTTGTTTTTAATTTTTTTTGGTTAATTGTCTGTCATATTGAGTTTTAGTCATTTTAACATTCCATTGTTTGGCTTCCTTCTAGGGTTTTAAGATATACATTTTAAATTTTATTATCTGTCTTGTAAACATAAACTGCTTGGTTTAACTCATCTGAAAGACATTAAAAACATTATTTTTCAGATATCAAATGTGCCAAAATACTAAAGAGGAACTATGAGCATCCAAAATCTGACACTAAACCACACAAGGAAATAGTTATATAGGTGATCAAAAACTTGGTGAAAGAGGTAGGTTTTAAAGGAGGAGGGAGAGACAGAGGCTGGGATTTTCCGGTCTTGTATAACCCACGACAATGGAGAATTTGGCGCTCAGTCAAATCTCCATTCACTGCAGCGGGACTGGAGAATCCCAGCCACTAGCAAGGTCAGAGAATTCTGACTAGAGAGATTTCAGTAGTTAATTCAAGTGTTAGGGGCCTAGGCAGCTGAGCGCAAGGCTGCCAAGAGGTCCAGATTGGAGGATCACAAAGGTTTGTAGGGTTGGAAAAATTTACAGGATTGAAAGAGCTCGGCCATGAGGGGATTTGAAGACAAGGATAAGAATTTGACATTGAGGTGGAGGTGAACCGAGAGCTGATTGAGTTAGCTCACGCTCCTGCTCATGATTGTTACACAGCAATGACTGAATATGTGTTTGTGTGTAGCTGAGGTGAGGACAGCATTGGTATTGGTCTCAGGTGTGATGTGCCCATGATTGAGCACCTTTCTAATATTCGCTGTCAGGTTCCCAACATGAATAATGACCAGTTGGATGAGAGAGCAAAGGAAGGCCAATACCGATAGAACCTTCCTCCATAGAGGAGTTTGCACATTCAAAGGATCAGGGGAGATGAGAGAATCGTTGGCAGAAAGAAATGAAAAAGGACATTCATATATTTTTACTGAGATTATTTTGCAGCTGAGGTCAGTATCCTCAAGAACATTTTTGTGGTTCCAAATAGTTTTCTGCTTTGTGGCTCATTCTTTACTCCACAATTGACAGGAACTAACAGCAAAATGAGAAAAATAGTATGTTCCCCACCCTGGACTAGGGGCGTTAGCGCCAATTTTAACCTCCCTGTCTCCATGGCAATGGAGATCACCTTTTATTTTATGAGCCACTGATGGAACATTGCTACTGGTAATATTATATGAGATGGTGTTTTCTTATTAGAATTTGAAGAGTTTGCTATGAATTAACATTTTGTAATTAGAATGTGCCCATTCTTACAAAATATTCTGTGTCCAAAACTCATCTTTGAAAGTCTTCGATCTCATGGGACACGCTGCAATCTTAACTATTTAGGTAAAAGTATTGGACATTTGAAAGAAAATTCGGAAGCAATGGATGGTCAAAGATGTGATAAGTAACTTTAATGATGGTGAGTGGTGTTTCTGTCTGAATCTTGCTTCCATTGGGATGCGAAGAGCCTTTCCATTGTAGAGATCAACAGGAATATGATTCCTTAAATTAACAACATTTTATATATTTAGACATTGTGTGACAATGTTGCTTTGAAAGTTGTCTTTTTTTAAATCCATTTTTACAGGATGAGAGCGTCGCCAGCTCGGCCAGCATTTATTGTTTATCCCTATTTCACATATTGCATGCAATTCTGGTTACCACACTACCAGAAGGACATGGAAGCTTTGGAGAGAATGCAAAGAATGTTCACCAGGATGTTGCCTGGTCCCAACGGTGTTGACTATGAGGAGAGGTTGAATAAACTAGGATTGTTTTCACTGGAAAGACGGAGGCTGAGGGAAGACCTGATAGAGGTCCACAAAATTATAGATAGGGTGGATAGTCAGAGGCTTTTTCCCAAGATGGAAGTGTCAATTACAAGTGGGCACAAGGTCAAGGAGAGAGGGGGAATGTTTAAGGGAAATGTGCGGGATGCAGAGAGTGGCCGGTGCCTGGAATGCGCAGAGGAGGTAGTGGGAGCAGGCACATGAGCAACATTTAAGAGGCATCTGGATGGGTACATGAACAGGAGGGAATAGAGGGATACGGTCTGAGTAAGGGCAGAAGGTTTTTTTTTAGTTTAATTAGGGCATCATAATCAGCATAGGTTTGGAAGGCTGAAGGACCTGTTCCTGTGCTGTACTTTTCTATGTTCTTTGTTCTAACTGCCCTCCATTTCAGAGGGCATTTGAGAGTCAACCACATTGCTATGGATCTGGAATCACATGTAGGCCAGACCAGGTAAGGAGGGCAGATTTCCTTCCCTAAAGGACACGCGGGTTTTTCCGACCCAATGGTTTCACGGTCATCATTGGACTTTTATTTCCAGATATTCACTGAATTCAAATTTCACCATCTGCCACACCTGGATTTGAATCCAGGTCCACAAATCTTGCTCTGACTCTCTGGACTACTAGTCCAATGACAAAACCACTACGCCACTGCCTCCTGCACAGCTGAAGAATCATTACTTCATGTTAATTGATAGGACCTTCATGACCTCGAGAAGAATGCCAATTATGTTCTGATGAATGGCAATCACCATAAGAATGCCACTCTACTCTTTTTGTTTTACATTATGATGGACCTTCACGCTTCTTGTCCGGCCTTCCAACCAGGCCTCTTCGGAAATGCCAAGAGTACCTGTTCTAGGAGTTCTTCATCTCTCTGCAGGATCATTGGTGGAAAGCAAGCCATCCCTCCTTTTTATGGTGCGAGCTGTTATATTTTGGTAAGTCTTCATTCACTAAAACACTGAAAAGCTGTGGGCCATTTAAATAGCTTTACAGTGTGTGATTTGAATGATTGTGAGTGGGTAGGGTGGTAGGTGTCAGAGCAGTTGGTGACAGGTTGAATAGGGTGACAGGGAGGCTGGCAGGAGGGGTAGGCTGGTGTGGTCGGCTCAGGTCAGGGTGGAGTTGGTTGATCAGGGAGAGTTGGAGGGTCATTGGGGAAGATGGGGGAAAGGGGGCGGGGTGCTTGGGGGTGGTTCAGTGGGGAATTCAATGGGGGCGGGGGGGGTGGGGGTCATCAATTATATAGTTATCAGGAGTTAGAAATGTTTTTTTTTCCTGTCTGGTATTTCTTGGGTAACTATCCAAGCAAATGAACGGGAACTCTATGAAGTCTCTGGGCTGGATCTTCTGGCCAGGCTTGCCCCAAGGCTGGAAAATCCTGCTCGAGGTAAGCAGACCTTTGCATGGTCCGTGTCCCGCCCACTACGATTCGGGCGGGCGGGACAGGTAAATTCCACCCTCCTGACTCTAACTAGTTGGAGATTTTTTTGGAGAGCTCTAGATTCAGGGGGATTGTTCATCAGAAGTTAAACGTAGAAACATAAAAATTAGGAGCTGGGGTAGGCCATTTGGCCCATTGAAACTGCTACTATTCCATATGATCATGGCTGATCCTCTACCTCAGTGGCCTACTCCAACACTCTCCCCATACGCCTTGACACCGGAAGTTGAAGCTTCCCGGGCAATTCCCACAGTGTCTTGCATTGGGACTTCCGAGGGATTCCGTTACACATTCTACAGATTACACCCGCTCTCCGACTTCCTAGAGATTGAAGGATCTGGGCCAGTAAAATCCGCAGTCTAGCTGTTATCCTGTGCAAATTAATCACTCACCTAGCTGCTAGCTGTGTTTTATTAATCTAGCCGCACTGAATTGGTCTCTGTTATGGGCTATTTGGTTCAGTAGCTTTTCATCATTTTACTGTTTTTGACTTCTCTTCATGTCATCCTTTTTTTAAAATAGAGACGAAACTTGAAGAAAAAATTGCAACCATAAAAAAAGATTCGTGTTAAGGCAAATTAAAGACCTCACAACACAAAACAGACATCAATGGACAGGTTAACAAGTCAACCTTTTAATCGTACTCAGCTACAGGAAGTCAATACAAATTAAGGCTTGTTCTCTACCTGCGCTGTGCATTTTGCTTCAGCTTAATGGCAGCTCAAACAACTGATCAAAATAGCCTGATATCTCCAGCAACAATGGAACATGGAGCAATTCTGAGATAATGTGGGCTGGGAGATGATTTAATCTCCTGAATTTTTTAAAAGCGCTATCTGCTTGTGCTGGAAAATGGATGCTGCTTTCCTGTAATTCTGTACCAGTTATATCAAGCCTTGGGTTCTGGATATATGTGACCACCTGCTGGCTTTCAGAGTGTCTATGCATGTCGACAATTTACCCCCCAGGCTACTAATTATTTTGTATCAGAGGAATAAGAAACTGTTGATGAGAAACCATTTCTTCAGTGTTTTCTTTTGGGCTTTTGAGTGTTCACAGGCCGATGATATGATTCTTCAAGCCCCTTTATACTGCCGGAGAGCAGAGATATGTTCCTTCAGTAGGAAACTGAGACGTGTTTCACTCCATATTGGGAAGCAGCCACACAATTTCTCCCAAGTGAATAGAGATCCTGCCAGGAAGAAAGTATGCTGACTCTTCTTGTCAGCCAATAAGAGACAGATGCTTGACACCCACTGTGGCTTCAGCCACAAGCTTGCCATGATATTGACGTAAGGGGAAGGCAATTGCTCTCTTACAATGCTATTTTGATGCAAACTTGGCACCTGTTTTTAAAGTGCAAAGCAGCTTAAATCCAAATTAATTTTGGGCTTCCAGCTTGCAATTGAGTGTTGATGAATAATCCAAGTTTCAATTGCACTCTGTTTAAGGCTAATGTGATTCCATAGAATCATAGAATCCTGACAGTGTAAAAAAAGACCATTCGGCCCATCGAGTCTGCACTGACAACAATCCCACCCAAGCCCTATCCCCATAACCCCAAGTACTTACCCAGCTAATCTCCCTGACACTAAGAGGCAATTTATTCATTCGTTGCTCATGGGCGCCGCTGGCTGGCCAGGCATTTATTGCCATCCCTTGTTGCTCTTGGAGGGCATTTGAGAGTCAACCAAATTGCAGTGGCTCTGGAGTCACATGTAGGCCAGACCAGGTAAGGACGGTAGATTTCCTTCCCTAAAGAAAATTAATGAACCAGATCGGTTTTTCCAACAATTGACAATGGTTTCATGGTTGTCAGTAGATTCTTAAATCAAGATTTTTTAAATCAAATTCAAATTCCACCGTATGCCCTGGTGGGATTCAAACCCGAGTCCTCAGATTATTAGCTGAGTTTCTTGATTAATAATCTAGCAATAATACCCCTCGGCCATTCCTCCCCGAGAATTTAGCGTAGCCAATCAACCTAATATCTTTGGACTGTGGGAAGAAACTGGAGCACCCGAAGGAAACCCACGTATATAAGGGGAGAATGTGCAGACTCCACACAGTCACCCGAGGCTGGAATTGAACCCTGGTCCCTGGTGCTAACCATTGTGCCACTGTGCCATGATTCAGTTATCATTACAGCAGAGAACCATTATACTCACCTCTAAGTCACCAAGCATCTTGATTACTTCTGTCTTTCATCAACATTGCATAAACAGTTTGCACAGTTCCCTTCTCAACAGCACTACTGGAGAAACATTGGCACAAGGACTGTAATGAGTCAAGAGGAAGATCCACCACTATTGTTAGGAACAATATATAACTTTGAGTTCAATTTTTATTTATGTTTGTGCACTAAGAAAGGTGGAACATGGTCCCAGTTTCATTTAGTTTCTTTGTGTGAGTTTGATGCTGGAAATCTGGAGGACCTCACAGCAAACATCATATTTTCATAGAATTATACAGTGCCGAAGGAGACCATTCGGCCCACCGAGTCTTCACCGACCACAATCACACCCAGGCCTTATCCCCATTACCACATGCAATTACCCTAGCAAGTCCCCCGACACTAAAGGGCAATTTAGCAGGGCCAATCCACCTAACCCGCTCATCTTTGGAATGAAACCGGAGTATCTGGAGGAAACCCACACAGACACAAGGAGAATGTGCAAATTCCACACAGACAGTGACCCAAGCCGGGAATCGAACCCGGGTCCCTGGGGCTGTGAGGCAGCAGTGCTAATGATCGTGCCATCCACAAAGTAGCAGTTGTTTGTAGCTGGAGTCATTTGTAGCTGCATCCATGCATTTTTAATGAGGATTTACAACCCTTGAAGTGAAAAGATGGGTTAAAAAGGGGTCAGTAGTTTAGTGATGTTGGGGGAGAAAAAAACACAAAGCGGAAAAAACTGTGCTGTTGCCTAGTGACAGGGGTCCAGTGACATGAACAAACAGGGAAAGGCAGAAAAGGAGTTCAGAGTGTGTATGTCAGGGAGGAAAGACTAGAGCTTTCTGATCAGAAAGACTGCAAGGTTGCTAGGGAACTGAGTTTAGGGAACTTGTGTTCATTCTGCAGTTGAAGTAACAGTGGCTCCGGTTGCCTCGGGGAGAGATACCAGCTGGAGAACGAGAATGTAGTGAATGCTCAGAAATCTGCTGGAAGAAACCTTTTGTAACTTGCCCAGCCCAAGTAAGAAGCCCTGTGTTAAGATAGTGGTAAATATTCACTGGGCTTTTATGCCTCTCAGGGTATTCCTGGGATAAAAGCAACAGTATGAGTGTGTGTAATTTCCTGGTGTTTGTATTGAGATCTTTCCAACCTTTTTGTCTGGTGTAATACAAATAAATTTCCTTGTTTAGTAAATGTTTTATTCTTTATGTTAAAAGTTCATCAGTCAACTCCTTTGAATTTATTCAGTAACTTTCCTCCACGATTTCCAGAAATGAGCAAAGTTTGGATCTATCAGGTTAAGCTTCGCCTTATGATCTGTCCGATATTATCATCAGCTGACATTGTAATCCTTGTCAAGTGTGGCCAGGATTTGATGATCTGGGCAGCATTTCCAGCATTGTTAAAGTGATCATCCAAATGAACACTTTAAAGGAATCAGCAATTAAGTGAAGAGAGTAGGCTTTAGATTGCTTTTCAATCCTCCTCACACATCTAGGCAGCCTTCCAGAGTCCTAAGTTAAAATATGGTCTGGAATGGACTCTGTCCCAGATTTTCCTCTCCACTCTCATTTTGAATGGGTTCAGAAGCCTTTGAAGATGACAACATTTGTTGATGTTTGTATGTCTCACCTAGTTGTAAATAGACAGGGGCATGGTGGCACAGTGGTTAGCAATGCTGCCCCCACAGCGCCAGGGACCTGGGTTCAATTCTGGCCTCGGGTCACTGTTTGTGTGGAGTTTGCACATTCTCCCCACGTCTGCTTGGGTTTCCTCCGGATGCTCCAGTTTCCTCAAACAGTCCAAAGATGTGCGGCCTAGGTGGATTGGTCATGCTATATTGCCCCTTAGTGTCGGGGAGACTAGCTAGGGTAAATGTGTGAGGTTATGGGGTTATCCCTCCTGGGTGGGACTCGATGGGCTGACCTGTGGGAGTTTATGATTTCCAATTCCAGATCCTATGCATTTGTATTCAGATCAATATTTTTTCTACCCTCGTTCTTTGATGATTCAAATCCCCTCCCTCTTTCGTTGAAATCTTGTGTTTCAAGTGGAATTATGCTACCAGAGAGGAAAAAAAATCACTCATATCATTGTCCGCATTAAGAAGCACCAGTTCTTAAATGTATTCAATTCTGATCATATAACAAGATGTGTAAGAAACACTCTGTTAATCCAGTCGGTGATCAGTGCAACATTCTAGATGAATAGTCATGGGCCTTTCAACTTCCTCTGTGTTGATTAATCATATAGAACAAAGCAGAGAAAGTAATTGGCTACCATTGCTGCCTTGTTGAACAAAGCAAATTACCTGAT
This sequence comes from Mustelus asterias, assembly GCF_964213995.1. Lineage (NCBI taxonomy): Eukaryota > Metazoa > Chordata > Chondrichthyes > Carcharhiniformes > Triakidae > Mustelus > Mustelus asterias. The sequence goes on from NC_135827.1 coordinate 27,152,809, forward strand.
GAGCAAAGCTAAAACAGGAAACGCTAAAATTGTAGAACTGATTCAAAAGTATTTGAAGGATTGGTATGAAATTGCATATATAAGGTTAGAAATGTGGTGTTTGACAAATGTAAATATTGAAAAGAAATGCTGAAACCAAAAGAAGAAATCATATAGCATTGTCTCTTTAAAAAACATTTAAAGTTTAAAGTGTATTTATTAGTCACAAGTAGGCTTACATTAACACTGCAATGAAGTTACTGTGAAATTCCCCTGTGTCTTTCATGTTGTCTCTTTCAGGCATGTGTCTTTCTGTGGATTTTAAAATGCAACATTTCTATCCAAAGCAGAAGTCAGTGTTCCAATATAGCAAAACAGGCTTTTGAATTGAACCAATGAGTTTAAAGCAAGTACGCAGAGACACAGGACCAATAGAATTCAAATGTGAGGTTCGTTAACAGCCTCAGCCACTCAGATTGCAGGAATATTGTGAGGTAATTCCAGATATTTAAACCTGGACAAGAATAAGCTTGCCACCTCTTTAGTCAGAAGAAGGGAGAGGCGAGGCTCTTATATAGAATCTTGCAGTTTAATATATATGTCTTCACAAAATCACCATCTGAAGAGAAAGAGATACCAACTCAGAAAGTGTTCCAGATGGAACGAAAGTTCATACTTCCAACAGACGCCTGATATTATATTATTTGAGAGTGACTATATTCTCTAAGGATTTATTTCATTATTCCTGAATGAGTCTTGTAATAGTTGAACAGCATTCTATTGGGGAGTTTATTCAGTTTGCTAATTGTTTTAATAAGGGTTGCCACCAGTTTTAAAATAAAGACCTGTTAATTGTTCACGAGTGTCAGATCCTGCTTTAATTTACCAAAACCAGTAGTGTCCAATTACTGCATGCACATTTGTATAAGATTATGAGGGGAGGTATCTCTTTGGGTGGTTCCAAAATCGCGCAGAGGGAAAAGTCACCTACGCGTTGTAACAGGGTAAAAAGAGGTTTTGCTGTTTTAGGTATAAGCTCATTATTAGAACTGGGAGATAAATAATCTATTTCACATGGTACTGACTAAAGTAAAGGAGAGTCAGGAAAGAACAATAAATCAAAGTGAGAAGTCAGGAGTGACGACTCTGGTCGTCAATGGCTTGCAAACCTGTATCCTTGATTCCAGATTGATTCATGGTCTCACCCCTCCCTATCTTAGCAACATCTTCCAGACTTCATAGATATCGTAGAATCCCTACAGTGCAGAAGCAGGCCATTTGGCCCATTAAGCCTGCACCAACATCAATACCACCCAACCTCTTTTCCCCCTAAACCCACAAATTTACCCGATTAGTCCCCCAACATGAAAGGGCAATTTAACATGGCCAATCAACCTAACCCGCACATCTTTAGCATGTGTGAGGAAACTGGAGCACCCGGAAGAAACCCACGCAGTCACGGGGAGAATGTGCAAACTCCACACAGACAGAGACCCAAGGCCGGAATTGAACCCGGGTCCCTGGCGCTGTGAGGCAGCATTGCTACTGTGCCACCATGCTGTCCTTGCAAATCTTTGTGACCTCTTGGGCACACAAATTTTTATCACTCCACCAGTGGCAGCCATTTCTTCAGCTGCCGATAATCCCTCAATTCTGAAATTTTCTCCCTCATCCTCTCTGCCTCATTCCTGCTCGCTCTCTTCCTTCAAGACATTTCTTCAAACCTATTTCCCTGACCAACTTATGGCCGTATGTGGCTTTGTGTCAAGTTTTATCTGAATGCTCTTGTGGAGTGTATTGAAGGTGCTATATAAATGCAAGGTTTCTTCGCTGCGACATCTCAAAGAGGTTATGACAAGTTATTAAAAGAAGCAATGGGAATAAATAAAAACATAATGGCTGGAATCTTACCCCCGTTCATGCTGGCGGGATTCTCCCATCCCACTGCAGTGAACAGAGACTTGGCTGGCCACTAAATTCTCCAACCTCGTTGCAGCAGGAGTGAGGCGTGAACGGCAGGTAAGATCGCACCTAGGGAAGCAAGCACTTGGGAATACCATCACCTGAAAGTTCTCCTCCAGGTAACGTAATTTTTGAACTTGGTACTATATCATAGAAACCCTTCAGTGCAGAAGGAGGCCATTCGGCCCATCGAGTCTGCACCGACCACAATCCCACCCAGGCCCTACCCCCACATATTTACCTGCTAACCCCTCTAACCTACGCATCTCTGGACTCTAAGGGGCAATATTTAACCTTGGCCAATCAGCCTAACTTTGGGCTGTGGGAGGAAACCGGAGCACCCGGAGGAAACCCATGCAGACATGAGGAGAATGTGCAAACTCCGCACGGACAGTGACCCAAGACGGGAATTGAACCCAGGTCCCTGGAGCTGTGAAGCAGCAGTGCTAACCACTGTGCTACCGTGCCGCTATCGCTGTTCCTTCACCTGTTACTGGGTCAAATTCCTAAAACTCTCTCCCTAACATCACAACATCAGATATACAACAGTGGTTCAAGAAGGGGACTCACCACCTCAATCTCAAGGGTGATTAGGGATGGGGAACAAATGTTGGCCTTGGCAGAGGTGTTCACATTCTATATGAATTTACACGTGATCTTTTAGATCATAGAGTTTTATATCTGTCCAGTCAAGGTGAGGCTGTTACTAGCATACAAATCAATCACTGGAATAAATCCGGAGGTCAATATACAACATCAGGACACATCAAGCGAGCAATGACTTGGGAAGGAGTCAGTGAGAGGCCATGAACATTTCATTGGGCAGCACGGTGGCACAGTGGTTTGCACTGCTGCCTCACAGCACCAAGGACCTGGGTTCGAGTCTAACCTCGGGTAACTGTTTGTGTGGAGTTTGTACATTCTCCCTGTGCCTGCGTGGGTTCCCTCCGGGTGTTCTAGTTTCCTCCCACACTCCAAAGATGTGCAGGTTAGGTGGAACGGCCATGCTAAATTGCCTCTTAGTGTCAGGTGGGTTAGCAAGGTAAATTTGTAAGATGCGGGGATAGGGCCTGGGTGGGATTGTTGTCGATGCAGGCTTGATGGGCTGAATGGCCTCCTTCTGCACTGTAGGGATTCTATGATTGGACCTTCTGTAACTATTTGGGATGAGCAGCCAGTGCTCAGTGAATGCACAGAACTGGTTTGGCGTTTTGGTGGGTGGGGTGGGGAAAAGCATGGAGTCAAAGCAGGAAGGTGCTTTGACACCAGGGGTGTTCAATCTGCTACTTGATGATTATGGCAAGGCCAGGAAGAGCACTCATACGCCTCAAATCAAGGTGGAGGAATGGCTTTGAAGTTTCATTGTTAACATTTTCAGTTAGAAAGTAAAATAGTTTCCAAATTTATTTGCGGCCTTTTTTATTTGCAACCTATAAACACAGTGGTAGGTAAGTATCAAATCATCACCCATTTATTTTAATTTAAAGAAATCTTTTTCTCTCGTGAAATCACTGCTTTTTTGGAGTCTGGGAAAAAAGCCTGAATAAAATGGGCCACCCTTGTACACAACTGTCTGATAAACCAATTCCTCTCGAGGTGAAAGCCATTTTTGCTTGCTTTATTTTTAATGGAGATCAGATATAAAACAAAGTACCATTTTACAAGTGCATTTTATGAATGTTTACCAGAGGGGAAAGCTTTATGGAGCGGGACCACCAGAACATTATGTCTTCTATTACATCAAGCCAGACTCTACTTTCACACAACCAAATGGCTGGGAAAATCTAATTCTTTCCCTCTGCTCAGGCATAGAATTCCTACAGTGCAGAAGGAGACCATTTGGCCCATCGAGTCTGCACCTACTCTCCGACAGAGCATCACACCCAGGCCCTATGCCCAATCCATCATGCAAACCAGCCTCCCATCCATTAACTCTGTCTACACTGCCTAGGAAAAGCAGCCAGCATAATTAAGGACCCCACGCACCCCGGACATTCTCTCTTCCACCTTCTTCTGTTGGGAAAAAGATATAAAAGTCTGAGGTCACGTACCAGCTGACAGCTTCTTCCCTGCTGCCATCTGACTTTTGAATGGACCTACCCAGCACTAAGTTGATCTTTCTCTACACCCTTGCTATGACTGCAATACTACAATCTGCACTCTCTCCTCTCCTTCTCTATGAACAGTATGCTTTGTCTGTATAGCATGGCAAGAAACCATACTTTTCACTGGCTACTAATACATGTGACAATAATAAATCAAATCAAATCAAAATCACTAATCCCCCAAGTTATACAACTTGAGCATGGCCAATAAACCTAACCTGCACATCTTTGGAGGAAACCGGAGCACCCAGAAGAAACCACACAGACACCACGGAGAATGTGCAAACTCCACACAGTCACCCAAGGCTGGAGTCAAACCCGGGTCCTTGGCGCTGTGAGGCAGTAGTGCTAACCACTGTGCCACCATTAATCAAATCAATTTTGACGCACAAGTTGGTGGAGTGTACTCTGCCTTTTGTACCAACACTGAGCTGCCAGACCTTGATGCAACTGCCGCAGGCTACTCACCAAATGGCTCAAAGACATTTTTAACTTGAATTTTTATGGTACAGCTGGAAGCAAGGATGCTTCTCCCTCACACCCTGGGAACATCATCCCTCTTCCACACCGTTGACTGGTTTCACATCCAATGTGACCAAGTTCCTGCTCTTTTAAGTGGACAGACTGCCGCAGAGCACCAGGTTTGTGGTGTATTGCCTGCCAGCTGCACATGCATGAAATCTTGGTCCTGCAGTGGCTGAGGCCTCTTAGTAGACAGCAGGCCCTGTTTACAGAGGCCACTTGTTATGTGCCAACAGTTATGTTGACAGTGGTATTTTCACATTTTGTTTCAATGGTAGCGTCCAATGTCAAATCCAACAGTGAAATAAATCAAGTAACTATGGGCACTGACAGCTCTTTTTGTCACGGGGTGGTTTGCTAAATCATAAGAATGATAATTATAAGTACTAAGAGCAAGAGTGGGCAACTCGAGCCTGCTCCACCATTTAATACAATCATGGCTGATATCATCTCAGCCTTAACTCCACTTTTCCTGCCCATTCATCATAGCCCTTCAAATCTTTACTAATTAAAAATCTGTCTACCTCTTTCTTAAATCTACTCAATGTCCTGGCATCCACCACGCTCTGGGGTAATGGATTCCACAGACGTGTGACCCTTTGAAAGAAGTAATTTCTCCTCATCTCTGTTTTAAATTTGCTACCCCTTATCCTAAAACTATGTTCTCTTGTTCTAGATGCCCTACAAGAAGAAACATCCTCTCCACTTCTACTTTGTCAATCCCCCTTGCCGTCCTGTACACCTCAATTAGATCTCCTCTCATTCTTCTAAACTCTAGGGAGTATATTGACCTAACTGCCCAATCTCTCATTGTAAGTGAAACCCCTCATCTCATGCCCAACCCACTAGGGCCAAATCTGTCCTCATGCCTATGTAATTGCCTTCATTTAAATCCAGAATGCTCATGTGGGAATCTAGATTCGCGCCTTCAAACTGAATCTCTAGCATGCTATGATCACTCTTCCCCAGAGGGTCCTTAACTATGACATAATTTATTTTTCCTACCTCATTAAATAATATTAAATCTAGAATAGCCTGCTCTCTGGTTGGTTTCACAGTTTATTGTTCCAACAAATAATTTCTAATGCATTCAATGAACTCTCCCTTGAGGCTATCCTTGCCAATGTGATTATTCCAGTCAATATGCATGTTAAAATCATCCATGTTTATTGCCTTTCTTCCAAGCACTCAGTATTTCTTGGTTTATGCTGTGTGCAACTGCGGAACTACTGTTTGGGGACCTATAGATCACTCCCACCATGGACTTCTTTCCCTTTCTATTTCTTATTTCTACCCAGACTGATTCAAAATCTTAGACTTCATTGCTTCTACCATTTCTCACTCCAGCACTGATCTCTTCCTTCAGCTACAGCAATTCCTTTTTTTTCTTACTTAACCTTCCGAAATACTGAGTACCGTTGGACATTCAATTCCCAAACCTGGTTTCCCTGCACCTGTGTCTCATCGCCTCTAATCCATAACTATTTGTTTTGATTTGTGCTGTTAATTCATTAATTTTATTCCGAATGCTTCATGCATTCAAGGGGCGGAGTTTTCCGGCCACACTGACCCCAAAACCAGAAAATCGCGCCCAAGGTCAACGGACCTTTCCATAGTCTGCCCCTCGCCCGCTCTGATTCCTGTGGCAGATGGAAAATTCGCTCAACTGCCTTTAAGGTTGTTTTATTATCCAACTTCCCTCCTCTTGTACAACTCCCTGGTGCGATATGACTTTCATATGATCTGTCACTATCTTTTGCTTTCGGTTTACACATAAATGGTAAAGAATAATTTCTTAATTGCAGTTTTTGTGTTGGTGTTGGAAGAACTTTGAGAAAAAGGCCCTCCTTCTCCATAGTTAAGTTCCATTGCTTCTAGCCTTCTCTATATTTCCAGTGGGACTTTCTGGGACAGTGGTTAGGTGGATTGGCCATGCTAAATTGGCCCTTAGTGTCCCAGGATGTGTAGGTTGGGAGGGGGGGGGGATGGTTTGCAGGGTAAATGCGTGGGGTTACGGGGCGAGGGGGTTCGGTCTGGGTAAGATGCTCTGTCGAAGAGTTGGTGCAGACTTGATGGGCCAAATGGCCTCCTTCTGTACAGTAGGGATTCTATGATTAACTATTGCCAGTTTTAAAAGTTTTACAATGTAGGCCCCCCTGCCATTGAAGTGGTGGAGGTCAATAGCATAGATACATTTAAGGAGAAATTAAATAAGTACATAAGGGAGAAAGGGATACATGTACATGTTGATGGATTAGATTACTTAAGTTGCAAGGAGGCTAGTGTGAAGTATACGCATCAGCAAAGACCTATTGCACTGAATGACCTGTCCCTGTGCAGTAAAATCCCCATAAAATTCTCTAAAGCAAATACATGAGCAGCACAGGGTCTAGGAGTAAGGTACTGACATGCCTATTTCAAAATGCAAACCATCCAGTCACATCAATCAATTTTGCTGTTAGGTTAATATATAATGGGAACTTTGCTACATCACCTATTATAAGACTTGTATTGTGATGGTGGACAAGAACTGGGCAACTTGAAGCCAATTAATCTGGGTCCCGCTCTTTAGAGGAAACCCCTGTTAATTAATGATGAGTGAGCTGTTCTGTTAACTCCATTTCTAGAAATGGACTATACTTTAAAGAGTTCAGACTTGAACCTGAGTTGTGCTATCACTTGAAAAGTATAGAATCATAGAATCCCTACAGTACAGAAGGAGGCCATTCAGCCCATCATGTCTGCACCGACCACAATCCCACCCAGGCCTTATTCATAAGAGTCATAGAGGTTTACAGCATGGAAACAGGCCCTTCGGCCCAACTTGTCCATGCCACCCTTTTTTTTTAAAACCCCTAAACTAATCCAAATTGCTCGCATTTGGCCCATATCCCTCTATACCCATCGTACCCATGTAACCATCTAAATGCTTTTTAAAAGATACAATTGTACCCGCCTCTATTACTACCTCTGGCAGCTTGTTCCTACCACTCACCACCCTCTGTGTGAAAAAATTGCCCCTCTGGACACTTTTGTATCTCTCCCCTCTCACTTTAAACCTATGCCCTCTAGTTTTAGACTCCCCTACCTTTGGGAAAAGATATTGACTATCTACCTTGTCTATGCCCCTCATTATTGTATAGACCTCTATAAGATCACCCCTCAGCCTCCTACGTTCCAGAGAAAAAAGTCCCAGTCTATTCAGCCTCCCTTTATAACTCAATCCATCAAGTCCTGGTAGCATCCTAGTAAATCTTTTCTGCACTCTTTCTAGTTTAATAATATCCTTTCTATAATAGGGTGACCAGAATTGCACACAGTGTTCCAAGTGTGGCCTTCCCAATGTCTTGTACAACTTCAACGACGGCATGGTAGCGCAGTGGTTAGCACTGCTGCTTCACAGCTCCAGGGTCCCAGGTTCGATTCCCGGCTCAGGTCACTGTCTGTGTGGAGTTTGCACATTCTCCTCGTGTCTGCGTGGGTTTCCTCCGGGTGCTCCGGTTTCCTCCCACAGTCCAAAGATGTGCGGGTTAGGTGGATTGGCCAGGTTAAAAATTGCCCCTTAGAGTCCTGGGATGCGTAGGTTAGAGGGATTAGCGGGGTAAATATGTGGGGGTAGGGCCTGGGTGGGATTGTGGTCGGTGCAGACTCGATGGGCCGAATGGCCTCCTTCTGCGCTGTAGGGTTTCTATGATTTCTATGATTCAACAAGACATCCCAACTCCTGTATTCAATGTTCTGACCGATGAAACCAAGCATGCCGAATGCCTTCTTCACCACTCTGTCCACCTGTGACTCCACTTTCAAGGAGCTATGAACATGTACCCCTAGATCTCTTTGTTCTGTAACTCTCCCCAACGCCCTACCATTAACTGAGTAAGTCCTGCGCTGGTTCAATCTACCAAAATGCATTACCTCGCATTTGTCTAAATTAAACTCCATCTGCCATTCGTCAGCCCACTGGCCCAATTGATCAAGACCCTGCTGCAATTGGAGATAACCTTCCTCACTGTCCACCATGGCACCAATCTTGGTGTCATCTGCAAACTTAATAACCATGCCCAGTATATTCTTATCCAAATCATCAATATAAATGACAAATAACAGTGGGCCCAGCACTGATCCCTGAGGCACACCGCTGGTCACAGGCCTCCAGTTTGAAAAACAACCCTCTACAACCACCCTCTGGCTTCTGTCAAGAAGCCAATTTTGTATCCATTTGGACACCTCACCCTGGATCCCGTGAGATTTAACTTTATGCAACAACCTACCATGCGGTACCTTGTCAAAGGCCTTACTAAAGTCCATGTAGAGAGCATCAACTGCATGTTATTCCTGTAACCCCACACATTTACTCTGTTAATCTCCCTGACACTAGGGTCAATTTAGCATGGCCCAATCAACCTAACCGCACGTCTTTGGACTGTGGGAGGAAACCGGAGCACCCGGAGGAAACCCACGCAGACACGGGGAGAACGTGCAAACTCCACACAGGCAATGACCCAAGGCTGGAATTGAACCCTGGTCCCTGGCGCTGTGAGCAGCAATGCTAACCATTGTGCTACCGTGCTGCCCAATAGGTCTCCTTTACTGTGCCCCTGTATGACTCCTAATTAAAAACAAAAACTTTGCAGAAATGTCAAATGCCCTTTCTGCTAACTGTTTTGATTTTATGTGGTCAGCCCCAAGGGAAATTCTTAAATGGATTTGGATGGTAGAGCGTTCTGACCTTAAGCTGTAACAGTTAAGTATATCATAGAATGGGCTACAACCCTATGAGGAAGGTGTTCACACTGAATCATTTAGGTCAATCCCTCATTAGTTCAGTTTTCTTTGGAGAATCTTAAACACTGCAGTGCAATTTTTTGTGCAAGTTAGATATGCAGCAAAGCAAAATATAACTTGCATTTTCAATAATTCTGAAATTTCAACTTTTTTATGTGTTGTGGTTACAGATTGCTTCAAATATTTCCAACCCTATGAAAATGTTACTGTCCATTCGCAGCGTATGTGAAGCATGTGATTTGTCTGCATCATGCGTCTTGGGACATGGGAGCCTTTTAAGTCTAAGTCGAAATGTACCTCGCATTGTTATTGATGAAGTCTGTTTCATGTTTCTTGTTTTACTTTGAAGTAATAATCGGTGTTTACCTTATCTCTGTCATCTAATATTTTATATCTTTGGATGAAGATTCCACCCCCCACCCCCTCCATCCGCTTAATGACCTTCTTTCAGAGCTTATCTCTTTCTTCACAGTTCAGCTTCTTTATGGTGGAGATCAATCATGCTCTTTTTTGCACCTTTAGTAGTGTAGGCTTTTTTTAGGTGTGGTCCTGCATCCAAGATTGAATCTGATATTTTTGATAAAGCTTGCTGTAAATACCAAACGGGTATCTTAATAGTTATATAATGGTCACATCATAATCATAAGAACTAGGAGCTGGAGTGGACAATTCAGCCCCTCGAGCCCGTTCCGCCCTTTAATACGATCATGGCTCAACTCTTGTTCTCGATTGTCCTACCTGAGGAAACGTCCTCTCCATTTCTACTTTGTCAATCCCCCCTTACCACTTTGTACACCTCAATTGACCTGCCTGCTCACCATAGCCCTTCAATCCCTTACTGATTGAAAATCTGTCCACCTCTCCCTTAAATTTATTCAATGTCCCGGCATCCACCACACACTGGGGTGGTGAATTCCACAGACTCACGACCCTTTGAGAAATAATTTCTCCTCATCTCTGTTTTAAATCTGCCACCCCTTATCCTCAAACTATGACCTCTTGTTCCAGATTGTCCTAGCTGAGGAAACCTCCTCTCCATTTCTACTTTGTCAATCCCCCTTTTCATCTTGTGCAACTCAATTGGATCTCCTCTCATTCTTCTCCTCACACCCACAACAAGAAACAGGTCAGCTCAATGGGACAGAACCAGATGTTGTGCAAGTTGACCACTGTGAATGTCCAAACATTCCTACTGGCTTGATTGACAAATAAGGTCTTGCGGTGGAACACAGCAGTAGGGAGAGGTGTGGAAGAGAATGGGAGGGGGGAAAATGTGATTGGGCATTATTTCTGTAACCTTACCTTGAAATGGGCCAGCAACGGTGCCAACCTGACAGGGGAAATGAAGCTTCAACTTACTGTTGATTGGCCACCTATTCCAGTTTTTGGATGGATCTCGATCTAGATGACCAAAGTGCACTGGAAGTTAGTGAGACTCTTGGCAAATCACAGTCAGATACTGAGTTATAACCCCCAAATCCATATTTACTTCTTTCTATACTGATACTGCCAGTTCCATCTGCAAACAATAGGTGGTACAACAATAGTCATGTGCATTTATATAGCTTCTGTAAAGCAGCAAGAGGGCGATTCTCCCAAAAAATTCTAAGTGTCAAACTTGCGTAAAAACTGGAATAAATCCTGCTGGTTTTTCAAAATGAATCTCACACACTCTGTCCACTGATTCACGCTGGTGCAAGTGTGAATCACGTGAAAAATCTGTGGGCGGGGTTGGTGTGTTGTGGTGCTATGGTGTTGGTAATGAGGGGAACATGTGTTGCCACTGGAGAGGCTGGCAGCGTAACGCTGAGTGGGCCCCTGCACATGCGCAGATCTGTCAGTGCCGAATTTGGCGTATGCGTAGTACCCCGCACTGCCTGCCTTCCAATCGCTGGGAGCTCAATCATTGGCCAGCCCCTTGACCCCACATTGCGACCCCCTACACCCCGATCACTGGCTTCCGTGATTTGTCTGGGCCAGCTCGACCCACCAACCCCCCACCGCCACCCAGCCTGTCTTGATCTCCCTCTCCTCCCCCGGTGGTACCGACTCCCGATTTCCGCCCCCCCCACCCCCTGCTGCCCCGACATCCCCCCTCCCTGCCCCCCCCCCCGCAGTCCAACACCACCCCTCCCCACACCCAAAGTTCAGCCCCGATTGCTGGCCTCCCTCCCTCTGCCACCAAGCCTGAGTGCAGAGTGGCAGCGGGACCCGTCACCCCCACAGATCTGCCACCCAGAGCCTCCTCCATTATGCTCCGTCCCCTTGTCATTGCCCAATGCCCAGTGGGCAGTGCCAAGGTGCCCCTGGGCATTTAGAATTGGCCCCCCAAATTGCTTCCACAGGAGGATTTTCAAACAAAATTTGACACTCAGCCCCATAAGGAGTTTTTTAAAAAGTTTATTTATTAGTATCACAAGTAGGCTTACATTAACACTGCAAGAAAGTTATTGTGAAAATGAGAAGACTTTAGGATAGGTGACTAAAAGCTTAGTTAAAGGTTTGAAGAATATTCCAGGAGGAGAGGTAATGAGGGGAACATAGAGAGGGAATGTCAGAGCATATAGAGCTTTGACAGTTAAAGCCAGCCATCAATAGAAGAGTGATTAAGATCGGGGATTTGCAAGAGACCAGAATTGGAGGAGCAGATAGATCTCAGAGGCCTCGAGGACTGGAGAAGGGAGAGAGGGTCAAGGATCACAGAATCACAGATTATTACAGTGTAGAAGAGGCCTTTCGGCCCATCGAGTCTGCACCGAAAGGTCCTGACCTGCCCACCTAATCCCACTCACCAGCGCTTGGCCCATAACCTTGAATGTTATGGCGTGCCAAGTACTCATCCAGGTACTTTTTAAAAGGATGTGAGGCAACCTGCCTTCACCACCCTCCCAGGCAGTGCATTCCAGACCATTCCCACCCTCTGATTAAAATGGTTTTTCCTCAATTCCCCCCTAAACCTCCCACCCCTCACTTTTAACAGTCCCCTCACAACTGACCCTTCAACTAAGGGGACCAGCTGCTCCCTATCCACTCTGTCCATGCCCCACATGATCTTGAACACCTCAATCAGGTCACCCCTCAGTCTTCTCTGCTCCAACAAAAACAACCCAAGCCTATCCAACCTCTCTTCATAACTTAAACGTTCCATCCCACTGTTCGTATTTGCATGGTTTGGCGCCTCTCTCCATTCTTTTTTGTTTTGTTCACCTGCATTATGTTGGAGGAGGAAGGAATCTTCTCTTGCAGATCATTTGGCCAATGAGCAATTCCACCACTGCACCCGACAACGCATTTTGCCTGGTGCTTCACAATTTCACTGTGCCTGTCCAGTGCCAATAACAGCAGCAGCTATTTCAGGTGCTGTTGGCTGCTTTTAAGTTGTTGAGACCCTGATGTGTTCTCCACCTTCCCAAACTGCTTATTTCATGCTAGCTGTGTACAAATTTCACTCAAATGAGGCCAAACCACAAAAATGCTGCCCACTCGCACATCACTGTAATCAAAACTTAGCCCACTGTCTTTCAACGGTTTATTCATGGTCTTTAAAAGGTCATCAATCTGGAGAATTTATGCTGTTTCTCTCTCCATAAATGCTGCCTGAACTGCTGAGAATTTCTGTTTTTACTTCCAACAGCCTTCCAACAGCTGAAGTATTTTGCAATTTTCATAGAATCATAGAATCCTACAGTGTAGAAGGAGGGCCATTTGGCCCATCGCATCTGCACCAACCATAATCCCACCCAGGCCCTATCCCCCATAACCCCATGCATTTACCCTCGCTAGCCCCCCTGACACTAAGGGGCAATTTAGCACGGCCAATCCACTTAACCTGCACGCCTTTGGACTGTGGGAGGAAACCGGAGCTTCCGGAGAAAACTCATGCAGACATGGGGAGAATGTACAAACTCCACAAGAGACAGTGACCCATTTTAACTTAATTTTAACTTAAGTTTGCCCAACTCATAGGATCAAGTTCAAACTTGGTGGAATGAAAATAATTGATGACACTGCTAATGGCGTAGTTTCAAAATTGATGTAAGTACTTTTATTTGTTCTAGCCTCTTCACCAGTTCCATCCATTCGAAATTAATCAATGACTCATCTTGGGCTATTTTGTTTAGTGGAATCACTACAACTTAATGTGAGTATGAAAATAAATTCTATTCTGAGCAACTTGCACTTACAAACACAAACTGAGTGCACACAACTACCATTCTGAGCTTGCTGCTACTGCATGGACAGTTTGTATTTTCACAAAAATAGAATGTCTACAGTGAAGAATGAGGCCATTCGGCCTGTCGAGTCTGCACTGACTCTCCAATAGAGCATCTTACCCTGACCCAACCCCGCCCTATCCCCACAACCCCACGTACATACCGTGCTAATCCCCCTAATCTACACTTCTTGAGACACTAAGGGGCAATTTAGCATGGCCAATCCACCTACCCTGCACATAGAATCATAGAATCCTACAGTGCAGAAGGAGGCCATTCGGCCCATCAAGTCTGCACCGACCACAATCCCACCCAGGCCCTATTCCTGTAACTCCATGTGTTTACCTTAGCTAGTCCCCCTGACACTAAGGGATAATTTAGCATGGCCAATTCACCTAACCTGCACATCTTTGGACTGTGGGAGGAAACCGGAGCACCCGGAGGAAACACACGCAGATATGGGGAGAATGTACAAACTCCATACAGACAGTGACCCAGGCTGGGAATCGAACCCAGGTCCCTGGTGCAGTGAGGCAGCAGTGCTAACCACTGTGTCACCTATATTTCATCTTTGGACTGATGGGAGGAAACCGGAGAAAACCCACACAGACACAGGGAGAACATGCAAATTAAACTCCACACCGACAGTCATCCAAAGCCAGAATTGAACCTGGGACCCTGGTGCTGTGAGGCGGCAGTGCTAACCACTGTGCCGCTGTGTCGCCCTGAAGGCTGATATGTACCTGGAAAGATAGTGCCTTAGGTTATTTCTGTTTCTCATTAGGTAAAAGAGCGAATAGAGTTTATCTTTAATCCAAAATGTTACATAAATCCTGGAATAAATTGTTCTGAAACTTAATTACTCAAATTTCTAAACACCTTGGGTGGGATTTGCCGGTCACGCTCACCCCAAAACTGAAGAATCCCACCCAAGGTCAAATGGGCCTTTGCATAGTTCACCCCCCCCCCCCCCCCCCACCGCCCACTACGATTCCTCTGGTGGTCGGGATGGGAGAATTCCTCCCCTTGTTTGTGCGGAGTTCCAATCTGAACAGTATATTTTGGCCTTGCTCTGTTGCAATTTTAATGGAATGTGAAGAGTTATCGATGGCATATATAAAAGCACTGAGGATCGAAAGTTTTGCACAGTGAGCTGAGTAATGTACTCCCTCCTTGGTAAAACAGTTGGGCCGAACACAATCATTCTCATATTTCACTCTGTCCATGTTCCTCTGCCAGAGCATTGGGGAATGTGCCAGGAACTAAATTGGTACATTGCCTTGGGCAACCATGTCCTGCGGATACACTTAAAAAACTTCTACTTAAAATTTTAAAATCACTTGCCAATTCGATGGGAGGAAAAGCTTGTCATTACAAGGAAACATCAACTATGGAAGAAAAATATGACTTATTCATGTTTGAATACTGGTTGATATTTTCCTCTGATAACTTAATGGAAAAAGTAGCCTAGAGTGAAGAGTGGCCAGGTGTGTGGGTGGGTGGGAGATCAGTAACAAATGATTAACCTATGCTTAGCATCAATCCTCCTACTTCCCACTCCTCTGAAATGTATGAATGTAGATTAGCACAAAGTCAAGTTTGTTTTCTTCAAGCCTTGTTACGGTTCTAAATGATGAATGGGTCCAGCCTGTTGCAACTGGGCATTCGAATCAGAAAGTGATTAATTTTAACTGCGGGTCATACCTGGTGTTTAATGAGCTTAATGAACAGAAATGGTTCTGAGTTTTACCACTACAATATGTGACGCCTTTTGAACTGGAAATGGTACAATGAGACAATCTTGTAATTTATTTAAAATGTTCACTAAATCTGCAAAGAATGCTTGAGAAGAAATTTGAAGAGTTTGCATCAATTGTTACAGGGATTAATTGTAATTTTTGGGGGTAATAAGAAGTATTGGTCAATCTGACTTGGGTAAACTTTGACCTGGATGCGTTAACAGCAGGAAGGAAGTTGAGATGCAAAAGCTGTGTGGCGAGACACAGAGAGCACCGACAAAAGAAGCTTCTGTAAAGAACAAAGAAGAGTTTAAGTTTATTTGTTAGTGTCACAAGTAGGCTTACATTAACACTACAATGAAGTTACTGTGTCAATCCCCGAGTCACCACACTCTGGCGTCTGTTTGGGTACACTGAGGGAGAATTTAGCATGGCCAATTCACCTAACCAGCACGTCTTTGGGACTATGGGAGGAAACACATGCAGCCAGGGGGAGAACGCGCACACTCCACACAGACAGTGACCCAAGTCGGGAATCGAACCTGGGTCCCTTGTCCTGTGAGGCAGCAGTGCTAACCACTATGCCACCGTGCCACCGAGAGGTGCAGCAGAGGGAGGGAAACAGGAGGCACATTTACAGGGACCTGTGTGCATATGTAATATAGTTAAACCAGACTAAAAGCTGAAGACAATGTTAGAGTAGGGGTTGTGATTTACATAATTCTGCTGCTTCTTCTTCAGTTTTTCCAGGGCTCACTGGACCATTTAATGGAGTTTATTAAGGGTGTAGGATAAAGTAATCTCTGGGGTACCTGTTCGAAAAAGACCTAGCTAAGGTGGTTCTGCAAGCGTATGCTATTCAGGTGATGACTATCTCTGGGGACCTCCAATACAATACTGTTGCCAGTGATTGTAACTCGAGGGCCTAATTGATTGAGTGGGACAGTGTGAAATCCTGTGTGTCAGATGCCAAATTAAAACTTCATGAAGTATCACATGTCTGCGGGGAATGATATGAGTGGCTATGGTTTTGAAAGGCATATCTTTGGGGTGTCAACTATTTGAAATGAAATGTACCTTTTTATTTGAAGTATCACTTGCCTATTAATTCTTATTTAATTCACGTTGAATCTGATTTGTGTTAAGGTAAAAGTTAGAAACAGTGAAATCTTGTTAATAATTTCTTCATTTTGAGGAGTCATTCGGTAAATTTGAATAGTTTCGTTTATGGTTCTTCCACGGGGTATGTAGCAAGCGACAGAAATTAATATATACTGGAGTCCTTTTATGATCAGAAAGTACTTGTACAACAGGCTCAAGAGGGTCTAGGAATGGGCAATAAATACTGGCCTGTAAATGAATTACAGAAAAAGGGAAGCAGGTGACATGTCAGTTGGCTTGATAACAGACAACTAGAAGAGAAAGTATCTACTGCATGTCCTGTAACAGACTTAGGTACCTGGGCATCATGGAGTGGTAATAAAATCATAGAATCAGACAGTGCAGAAGAGGCCATTCAGCCCATCGAGTCTGCACTGGCACACGGGAAACACCTGACCTTCCACCTAATCCCATTTACCAGCACGTAGCCCAGAGCCTTGAATATTACGACATGCTAAGTGCTCATCCAGGTACTTTTTAAAGGATGTGAAGCAACCCGTCTTTATTTAAATGTGGATTACAGGGTCAAAGGTAGGGTTCTGAAGACTGTGGAGGAACAGAGAGATCTTGGGGTCCATATCCACAGATCTCTAAAGGTTGCCACTCAAGTGGATAGAGCTGTGAAGAAGGCCTTTAGTGTGTTAGCTTTTATTAACAGGGGGTTGGAGTTTAAGAGCCGTGGGGTTATGCTGCAACTGTACAGGACCTTGGTGAGACCACATTTGGAATATTGTGTGCAGTTCTGGTCACCTCACTATAAGAAGGATGTGGAAGCGCTGGAAAGAGTGCAGAGGAGATTTACCAGGATGCTGCCTGGTTTGGAGGGTAGGTCTTATGAGGAAAGGTTGAGGGAGCTAGGGCTGTTCTCTCTGGAGTGGAGGAGGCTGAGGGGAGACTTAATAGAGGTTTATAAAATGATGAGGGGGATAGATAGAGTGAACGTTCAAAGACTATTTCCTCGGGTGGATGGAGCTATTACAAGGGGGCATAACTATAGGGTTCATGGTGGGAGATATAGGAAGGATATCAGAGGTAGGTTCTTTACGCAGAGAATGGTTGGGGTGTGGAATGGACTGCCTGCAGTGATAGTGGAGTCAGACACTTTAGGAACATTTAAGCGGTTATTGGATAGGCACATGGAGCACACCAGGATGATAGGGAGTGGGATAGCTTGATCTTGGTTTCAGATAAAGCTCGGCACAACATCGTGGGCCGAAGGGCCTGTTCTGTGCTGTACTGTTCTATGTTCTATGTTTATCACCCTCCCAGGCTGCGCATCCCAGACCATCAGCATCCCCTGGGTAAAAAACTTTTCCTCACATCCTCCCTGAACCTCCTGCCCCTCACTTTGAACCTTTGCAACTGAGCTTCAGCTAAGGGGAACAGCTTCTCCCTATCCACCCTGTCCATGTCCCTCATAATCTTATACACATCAATCAGGTTGTCCCTCAGTCTTCTCTGCTCCAACGAAAACAACTCAAGCCTATCCAACCTCTCTTCATAACTTAAATGTTATGGCATGATGGCACAGTGGTTAGCACTGCTGCCTCACAGCTCCAGGGACCTGGGTTTGATTCCCAGCTTGGGTTACTGCCTGTGTGGAGTTTACATGTTCTCCCCGTGTCTGCGTGCTTTCCTCTGGGTGCTCCCGTTTCCTCCCACAGTCCAAAGATATGTGGGTTAGGTGCATTGCTAAATTGCTCCTTAGTCTCCCAGGATGTGTAGGTTAGAGGGATTAGTGGGGTAAATATGTCGGGTTACGGGGATGGGGTCTAGATGGGATTGTTGTTGGTGCAGGCTTGATGGAAAAGTGGAATCGTGTGGAGGGCGTAGAAGGTCTGCAGAGAGATTTGGACAGGCTGAGTGAGTGGGCGAGGATCTGGCAGATGGAGTATACCGTTGACAAATGCGAGGTTATTCACTTTGGAGGAAATAATAGCAAATTGGATTATTATCTAAATGGAAAAAAATTACAATATGCTACTGTGCAAAGGGACCTGGGGGTCCTTGTGCATGAGACGCAAAAACCCAGTCTGCAGGTGCAACAGGTGATCAAGAAGGCAAATGGGATTTTGGCCTATATCGCAAGGGGGATAGAGTATAAAAGCAGAGATGTCTTGCTGCATCTGTACAGGGCATTGGTGAGGCCGCAGCTGGAATACTGTGTGCAGTATTGGTCACCTTATTTGTGGAAGGACATATTGGCCTTGGAGGGAGTGCAGAGAAAGTTCACCAGGTTGATACCAGAGATGAGGGGTGTTGATTATGAGGAGAGACTGAGCAGATTGGGTTTGTACTCGTTGGAATTTAGAAGGCTGAGGGGGGATCTTATAGAGGCCTACAAGATAATGAAGGGGCTGGATAGGGTAGAGGTGGAGAGATTCTTTCCACTTAGAAAGGAAGCTAGAACTAGAGGGCACAGCCTCAAAATAAAGGGGGGTCAGTTTAGGACAGAGTTGAGGAGGAACTTCTTCTCTCAGAGGGTGGTGAATCTCTGGAATTCTCTGCCCACTGAAGTGGTGGAGGCTACCTCGTTGAATATGTTTGAATCACGGATAGATGGATTCCTGATCGGTAAGGGAATTAGGGGTTATGGGGATCAGGCGGGTAAGTGGAACTGATCCACTTCAGATCAGCCATGATCTTATTGAATGGCGGGGCAGGCTCGAGGGGCTAGATGACCTACTCCTGCTCCTATTTCTTATGTTCTTATGTTCTTATGATGGGCCGAATGGCCTCCTTCTGTACTGTATGGTTTCTATGATTCTATGTTCCATCCCAGGCAGCATCCTGGTGAATCTCTTCTGTACCCCCTCCAGTGCAATAACATCCTTCCTATAATGTGGTGGCCAGAACTGCACCCAGTACTCTAGCTGTGGCCTCACCAAAGTTCTGTGCAACTTCATCATGACTTCCCTGCTTTTGTGGTCAATGCCTCGATTGATAAAGGCAAGTGTCCCAAGTGCCTTTTTCACCACCTTACTAACATGCCCTTCTGTCTTCAGAAATCTACGTACCACCCACTTCGATTATCGACACGGACCATGTAAAGGCCTCAAGTGGGATTTTCCGACCTTGGGGCGAGGGTGGCCAGAAAATCCCGCCCCATATCTTTTGGAATACAGTAAATGTGATCTTTGGGACATGACATATGGTGACAGCAGTTTGGAAGGAACAGTTAATTTTGAATCTGTTTCCCAAGGCTTTCCATCACTAATGCTTCCTTTGACTGATTGCTGAATCTGTTGTAAACTGACTGATAATGATTGATTGCCTTGAATAGTCAACAACTCCATTACTCTGGACCTCAGGATAGCAGAAAGTGAACTGGATGGACTTTGTTTTTTCTTTTAACCAAATAATTACTGGAATCTTAAATTTCCCATCCCTACAGCTCTTTATGTGTATTATATTTAAGCCAGATGTTGATTAAATATGCAAGCATAACGAACAATCCCACTTCTGATTCCTGCTGTCTTTTCCTCTGCTCATTCTGTTGGCTGCTGTCTGTATTCTATGTTTTCGTGCAACAAACTAATATGATGTCCCCTGGTCTTTAGGACAGTATGTCCGACATGAACTATGTTATTACTGATAGCTAAGAGACTGTCTCTGTACTCCAAAATATCTCGAATGCTTCTGGAGTGATTTTGTGCATCCAAGAGAGAGCAATGCTCGTACAACTATACAAGTTTGGAACAGGAGCAGTCCGTTTGGCAACTACAGAAGGTCGTGAATGTAGCCCAATCCATCACTCAAACCAGCCTCCCATCCATTGACTCTGTCTACACTTCCCGCTGCCTCGGCAAAGCAGCCAGCATAATTAAGGACCCCACACATCCCGGACATTCTCTCTTCCACCTTCTTCCATCGGGAAAAGGATACAAAAGTCTGAGGTCACGTACCAATTGACACAAGAACAGCTTCTTCCCTGCTGCCATCAGACTTTTGAATGGACCTAACTCGCACTAAGTTGATCTTTCTCTACACATTAGCTATGACTGTAACACTACATTCTGCACTCTCTCCTTTCCTTCTCTGTAAACGGTATGCTTTGTCTGTATAGCGCGCAAGAAACAATACTTTTTATTGTATGTTAATACATGTGACAATAATAAATCAAATCAAATCAAATTGAGCCTGCTCCGCTATTCAATAGATCATCAGATCTGACCTCAACTGCACTTTCCACCTACCACTGATGAACTTGGAATCCCTTGTTAGTCTATCTCTGCTTTAAAAATATTCAGTAACGCTGCCTCCACTGGTCTCTGGGGAAGAGAGTTCCAGAACCTCTCAACTCCCCTGAGAGAAACAATTTCTCCTCTTCACTGTCTTAAATGGGAGAAACCTTATTTTTAACTGTGTCGTCTAGTTCTAATCTCTCTCACGAAGGAAAACATCCTTCAGTATCCACTCACCAGTTCTCCTCATATGTTTTAATAAGATTCCCTCTCATTCTTCTAAAGTCCAATGGGTTTAGCCCCAGCCTGTTGAAAATTTCCTCATAACTCCTCCTATTCCAGGTATCAGTTGAGTGAAACTGCTTTGAGCTGTTTCTAATGCATTTATATCCTTTCGTAAATAAGGAGACCAAAACTTTACACAGTACTGCAGATGTGATCTCACCAACACTGTAGCAAACGATACCTACTTTTAAATTCCATGCTCCTTGCAATAAATGACAAAATTCCATTTGCCTTCTGATCACTTGCTGTGCATACACCATTTTGTGATTCATGTACCAGGTGTTAAGACCCAGGCTGGAAACTCCATGAAGTTAGCCCAGACCGTAAGTTTTACATTTGAATTTGGCATTGGTGAGCATAAGGCATTACATCCACGTATGATTCAAGTGACCCACTAGGAAGCTTGTATCAAAGTTTATTTAAGAACACTGTTAAAATAGAAAAAGAATTAGCATAACTTTTAACAATTATATGATTCAAACATGTGACAATATAAACCTTAACAGCTAGCTATCTATGTTGTTCCAAGTCACATGCTATCCTATAGACATACATCCTGCTCTAGACTTGGCACAAAACCAAGTATGCTCACATGATGCTGGATTTTTAGCTTTTTAACACCTGCTGTGAACTGGTCCTTTGAATGTTGGATTAAATCTCTGAAGCTTCCCAGTCCTAGAACTTTCAAAAAGCCTCTGGAGAGAGAAAGAGAGAGAGAGAGACTGCCTGCTTCCGCCAGCTTCTAGCAGCAATTGAGAAATGAAACTAAAAATTTCACATTTCTCTGAAGCATAGCTATTCCCAGGCATATCGCCTGACCTGTCAACCATCCCCAAATCAAGCTCCACTCAGTTAATCCCCAAAGGACCATTAAATCACAGGACACTGCATTAATCCAGATTAAAATCAGCATGATGTCCATTATATTGCTTTAGTACAATTAGAGGGTGCCAGTTACAGACATCACAGCACCAATAAAATGCTGGGACCTGCTTGAAAAACCTGCAGCAAAACATGATTAAAATGCATTTCTTAAAGGCAGAGTATCATCACACAGGTCACCAAAATCCCACTGTACCATCAGTTCTGCAAACTCTCTCTATTTAAATACGATACTGCTTGTTTCTTTTTGTCATGTTTTCCTATATTATACTCCAGCTGCCATTTTTTTGCCCACTCATATAACCTATCTACATCCCTTTGCAGATACTAGACCGTCTCTTGACAAATTACTTTCCTGTTTATTTTGATGTCATCAGCAAATTTAGCTACCATATATTCAATCCCATTATCCAAGTCTTTAATATAGATTACAAATAGATCCCAGTACTGATCCTTATGGCATTTATGGAGATGGATTTTTAAAAATATGCTTGGGAGTATGGTGATTCTCCGTAAAGAAGGCTTCGGATGTGTGTGTGTATGATTTAATTAAGCTGGTGGAAGGTTAAGATGGACAGCTTGTTTGAGGGAGTTGAGAGGTAAAACAATAAAGGTGCTAGTTGCATGCATTTAATGAGAGACAATGATGAAGTGGACTCATAATTAAACAGGTTGGGTTTTTAAAATTTGCATTAGGAGATAGGTAGGGACATGCATTTTCTGTTGTTAAATTTCAAACGGGAAGTTTCAGGAACCTTCACAACTTGCAGGGGTTTCATATGTAAACAAAGGAAGGTTATTATATTTCATTTGACCTGAGAAGTGCAGACAGTAGGAACAAATATTTTTATATTTTGGAATAGTTAAGTTTAAAGAGATACTGAGAATATTGGAACCATAACTGAAAGGGGAAAAGGATATTTAAGGAAAGATGCTGAGCTAAGCTGTAAATGGCTGTGGGGGGGGGGAGATGTCCTGAGATTAGCTCTGTGCTGAGAGGGTGAAATCTAAAAACATCACCCAGGCAGACCAGAAATATCTGTTTCAGGAAGCAGTTTTTTAAATTTATTTTGTGCAGTAGGGTGTAATATGGCACCTTCTGGAAATCTAAGTACAGCACACCCACAGATTCCCCTTTTAATCATGTTACTTGTTTCTTCTTCAAGGAATTCCAATTAGTCAAACATGATTTCCCTTTCACAAAACCATATCGATTCTGCCTGATTACATTGGGATTTTCAAAGTGCTCATCTTAGAAAGCTTAGAAACCCTACAGTGCAGAAAGAGGCCATTTGGCCCATCGAGTCTGCACCGACCACAATCCCACCCAGACCCCACCCCCATATCCCTACATATTTACCCACTAATCCCTCTAACCTACTGTGGTGATATAAACAGGGCCTAGTTTTAAGGCTGATAAAATTGGATATCCTAAATTAAAGAATTGAGCATTTTGAAATCAAACACAGTCACACCTCAGGCAGGCCAATTGTACAATACACAAATGTTTCTGGGCCTGACCCATCAACCACCCATCAAAGGTCGTTACACTCTACTTGAGACTTAGCAGGAGATCATGGCACCTCATTGAAATGCATCGGTCTATTGTTAGAAGCCCAGATCGGGCCAGACTTTCTGTCACCAAGAGATCCTGTAGAAACCTTACCTGATAACAAGTTCAACAACATGGAGATGGACACCTGGGGGGCGGACCCTGGTGTCCTGTCAGGCAGACATCAAGAAACCCACTGGGTATCAGAACCCCCTCCTGGGACCTCATTGGCCGGAAGCCAGAGAAGTTTCTGGAAAGGCAAGCAGGCTGGGGATAAAGGGACACTCAGAGGCACACTGCAGCGAAGACTCGACGAGGGAGGCAGTCGTGACCATTCGGAAGACTGACCAGAGAACGAAGGAAGGAAGGAGCGGCCATCAAGACTCACCTTCGTGACGACAGACCAGAGGGACTCAGAGAATCGGGCCTGCAGTTTAACCAAACCATCTTTACGGGTAATATACTTGAATCTGGGGTATCCTCTTGTTTTATGTGGGTAATTTAAGGGTTAATAGTGTTATTATTAATAAACTTGTTGAACCTTTACTTGTGTTTGTCCTTTGTCTACCTTGCAAATAAGGGCACCGGGGTAAAACCTTGGAGTAAGTAAACTGGTTGAAAGTATCTGAGAATTAACAGGTACAACACTACGCATCTGAGGACATTAAGGGGCAATTTTAGCTTGGCCAATCAACCTAACCCGCACATCATTGGACTGTGGGAGGAAACCGGAGCACCCGGAGGAAACCCACACAGACATGAGGAGAATGTGCAAACTCCACACAGGCAGTGACCCAAGCTGAGAATCGAACCCAGGTCCCTGGAGCTGTGAAGCAGCAGTGCTAACCACTGTGCTACCATGCCACCCCAAATATAGCCTCCTTGAAAAGAGATGCCAGCAATTTCTCTAAGGCAGATGTTAAACTAACTGCCCTGTAGTTTCCTGCTCTCTGTGTCTTTTCTTTCTCAAATAGAGGACTCCAAATTGTTATTTTCCACTCTGATGGGACATTTCTAGAATTTAGGGAACCTTGGAAAATTAATTCAATGCATCTAGTTTTTCAGTGACTACTCCTTCTAAGATTCTAGGATGATGTCATCAGGACTTGGGGACTTGTCAGCTTTTGGAGCTAATGATTTTATTAGTATCTTCTCCCTGATGACTGCAATTTTTTTTTCACCACCCGATTCACAATTATTTCTGGGCTGTTATTTGTATGCTCTATAGTGAAGACAGATGCAAATTCATCTGTCATTTCCTTACTTTCCATTATTAATTTCCCACTCTCACTCTCTATAGGATCAATGTTCATTTTATTTATGCCTTCTTTTTAAATACCTGTCAAAACTTTTGTTTCTGCCCCATGAATCAAACACATTTTTCCCGC
This sequence comes from Mustelus asterias, assembly GCF_964213995.1. Lineage (NCBI taxonomy): Eukaryota > Metazoa > Chordata > Chondrichthyes > Carcharhiniformes > Triakidae > Mustelus > Mustelus asterias. The sequence goes on from NC_135827.1 coordinate 27,177,567, forward strand.
ACCAATTTTAGAGCCATGCATTTAACTCTACGTATACCAATTTGCTCATAGATTAGGTAGTAATCCAGATATTATTACCTCTGAAGTTCTGCTTTTTTATTTAAGCCCCTAACTGCTCATGCTCTCTCAGCAGAACTTCTCTCCTAATTATGCATACGTTGTTGGTACCTAGGTGGACCATGACCATTGGACCTTCCTCCTCCTACTGCAAGTTCCTCTCCAGCCCAGAGCAGTTGTCTCAAACCTTGGCACAATGCAGGTCATAGCTGCAGTAATCTGTGCCTGTCCCCCTGATTATACTGTCCCATACTACCACCACATTCCTTTTAACTCGCCCCACTTGAATGCCTTCCCATACCATGAGGCTCTGATTTGTCCACCTAACCCTGTAGCCACTGCTTTCATAACACCAATTGTAAAAACCTCAAATCTTTTGGACACTTTCAAAAGCTGAGGCTCCTCCAATTCTGCCTTCAGAATCCCCCTATCTGCCTTTGCTGTCACAGCTTCCTGTTCCTGACCATTGACCAAATGTGAAAAGGCTTGCACTTGAACCACATGTGTTGTGATGGATAGAAAGAAGCACCATAGATTATTGATTACTTTAAAAAGTTATTTGTTTTGGTCATGGGGAGTTGAATTGTCAGAATACACTGAGACCTGAATTCCATTTATTACAAATGTCCCAATGCTTGGTGAGGTGTTTGATAAACCATTTACATCTCTGGAGATAATGGGCGCAATTCTCACCCAAAAAAACTAAATGGCACAACAGCGAGTATAATGGAGTGATCCATGCGAGTCTCTCAGGGCGCTCCACACCACAATTCTCCAACACTCAGTCACTTTTTTTGGGGAGTTGGAAGTTTTGTGCTGGTACCAGAGTGGGTTGGGGGGAGGGAGCGTTGGTGAGCCCAGCTTCAGAACACTCAGGCACCATTTCGCAAGGACCGCCCGATCTCACTGTGCATTGAACATAGAACATAGAACATAGAACATTACAGCGCAGAACAGGCCCTTCGGCCCACGATGTTGCACCGACCAGTTAAAAAAAAAAACTGTGACCCTCCAACCTAAACCAATTTCTTTTCGTCCATGAACCTATCTACGGATCTCTTAAACGCCCCCAAACTAGGCGCATTTACTACTGATGCTGGCAGGGCATTCCAATCCCTCACCACCCTCTGGGTAAAGAACCTACCCCTGACATCGGTTCTATAACTACCCCCCCTCAATTTAAAGCCATGCCCCCTCGTGCTGGATTTCTCCATCAGAGGAAAAAGGCTATCACTATCCACCCTATCTAAACCTCTAATCATCTTATATGTTTCAATAAGATCCCCTCTTAGCCGCCGCCTTTCCAGCGAAAACAATCCCAAATCCCTCAGCCTCTCCTCATAGGATCTCCCCTCCATACCAGGCAACATCCTGGTAAACCTCCTCTGCACCCTCTCCAAAGCCTCCACATCCTTCCTGTAATGTGGGGACCAGAACTGCACACAGTACTCCAAGTGCGGCCGCACCAGAGTTGTGTACAGTTGCAACATAACGCTACGACTCCTAAATTCAATCCCCCTACCAATAAACGCCAAGACACCATATGCCTTCTTAACAACCTTATCTACTTGATTCCCAACTTTCAGGGATCTATGCACACATACACCTAGATCCCTCTGCTCCTCCACACTATTCAAAGTCCTCCCGTTAGCCCTATACTCAACACATCTGTTATTCCTACCAAAGTGAATTACCTCACACTTCTCCGCATTAAACTCCATCCGCCACCTCTCGGCCCAACTTTGCAACCTGTCTAAGTCTTCCTGCAAACTACGACACCCTTCCTCACTGTCTACCACACCACCGACTTTGGTGTCATCAGCAAATTTGCTAATCCACCCAACTATACCCTCATCCAGATCATTAATAAATATTACAAACAGCAGTGGCCCCAAAACAGATCCTTGAGGTACACCACTTGTAACCGCACTCCATGATGAATATTTACTATCAACCACCACCCTCTGTTTCCTATCCGCTAGCCAATTCCTGATCCAATTTCCTAGATCACCCCCAATCCCATACATCTGCATTTTCTGCAGAAGCCTACCATGGTGAACCTTATCAAACGCCTTACTAAAATCCATATATACCACATCCACTGCCTTGCCCCCATCCACCTCCTTGGTCACTTTCTCAAAAAACTCAATAAGGTTAGTAAGGCACGACCTACCTGCCACAAAACCATGCTGACTATCACCTATCAATTCATTACTCTCCAAATAACTATAAATCCTATCCCTTATAATTTTTTCCAACATCTTGCCGACAACAGAAGTGAGACTCACCGGTCTATAATTCCCGGGGAAGTCTCTGTTCCCCTTCTTAAACAATGGGACAACATTCGCTAACCTCCAATCTTCTGGTACTATACCAGAGGCCAACGACGACCTGAAGATCAGAGCCAGAGGCTCTGCAATCACTTCTCTTGCCTCCCAGAGAATCCTTGGATAAATCCCATCCGGACCAGGGGATTTATCTATTTTCAGACCCTCCAGAATATCCTGCACATCCTCCTTATCAACTGTAATACAGTCTATTCTACTCCCTTGCAACCCAGTGTCCTCCTCAGCTATATTCATGTCCCCTTGCGTGAACACCGAAGAGAAATATTGGTTCAATGCTTCACCAATCTCCTCCGGTTCCACACATAACTTCCCTCTGCCATCGATAACTGGCCCTAAACTTGCCCTAACCAACCTTCTGTTCTTGACATACCTATAGAACGCCTTAGGATTCTCTTTAACCCTATCCGCCAAAGTCTTCTCATGTCCCCTTTTAGCCCTTCTAAGCTCGCTCTTCAACTCCCTCTTAGCCAATCTAAAGCTTTCTAGTGCACTACCCGAGTGCTCACGTCTCATCCGAACATAAGCCTCCTTTTTCTTTTTAACCAACAAAGAAACTTTTTTGGTGCACCACGGTTCCCTAGCCCTACCAATTCCTCCTTGCCTGACAGGGACATACCTATCACAGACTCGCAGTAGCTGCTCCTTGAAAAAACTCCACATGTCGGACGTTCCCAGTCCCTGTAATCTCCTAGTCCAACCTATGTTTCCTAATTCTCTCCTAATAGCCTCATAATTACCCTTCCCCCAGCTAAAACCACTGGCCCGAGGTTCATGCCTATCCCTTTCCATCACTAAGGTGAACGTAACCGAATTGTGGTCACTATCACCAAAATGCACACCAACTTCCAAGTCTAGCACCTGGTCTGGCTCATTTCCCAGCACCAGATCCAATATAGCCTCACCTCTAGTTGGCCTGTCTACATACTGAGTCAAAAAACCTTCCTGCACGCTTTGAACAAAAACTGACCCCTCTAACGAGCTAGAGCTATAACAATTCCAGTCAATATTAGTCAAGTTAAAATCCCCCATAACAATTGCCCTATTACTTTCACTCCTAAGCAGGATTGACTCCGCAATCCTTTCCTCAACCTCTCTAGAACTTTTAGGAGGTCTATAAAAGACTCCCAACAGGGTGACCTCTCCTCTCCTATTTCTAATCTCCGCCCATACTACCTCAACAGATAAGTCCTCATCAAACCTCCTCTCTGACACTGTGATACAATCTCTGACCAATAATGCTACCCCTCCCCCTCTTCTACCTCCTTCCCTACTTCGACTAAAACATTTGAACCCCATTTGGGAGACCGCTCCCCTCCCCTCCCCCCCCCCCCCCCCCCATGGACATCAGGCCTCCCTCCCTCATCAGCGGCATGTTCCCCCACCCCTTCCCTGACATGCGGTGTCAGCATCAGGGCCCTCCTGATGGGTGTCCCTGCCTTGCCCCCAACATCCCCATCATAACCCCCGATATCATAACCCCCGACATCATAACCCCCGACATCATAACCCCCGACATAACCCCCAATGTGATCCCGCCATCATAGGCCCCAGTCATTGCCCCTCTGTCATAGCCCAAAACAGGCCCCACCCAATTGGCACTTCCCTTGGCACACTGACAGAGTGTCTGGTGGCCAATGCCTGAGTGTCTGATGGGCACCACTGGTGTGCCAGGTGGCCCCCGCCAGGCAGGCACTTCCCAATCGTCATGCTCCCAACCACCCCAGGGCTTCAATAGCCTCCAAGCCCTTTGGCGTGACATTCATAGAATCATAGAAATCATAGAAACCCGACAGTGCAAGAAGAGGCCATTTGGCCCATCGAGTCTGCACCGACCACAATCCCACCCAGGCCCTACCCCCATATCCCTACATATTTTACCCACTAATCCCTCTAACCTACGCATCTCAGGACACTAAGGGACAATTTTAGCATGGCCAATCAACCTAGCCCACACATCTTTGGACTGTGGGAGGAAACCGGAGCACCCGGAGGAAACCCACGCAGACACGAGGAGAATGTGCAAACTCCACACAGATAGTGACCCAAGCCGGGAATCGAACCCGGGTCCCTGGAGCTATGAAGCAGCAGTGCTAACCACTGTGCTACCGTGCCGCCCATACATTGTACCAAGTCTGTGCTAACAATGACCAGTCATGATTCTCAACATTTTCGTGCCATGCCCGAAGGCCAGAGACGTCCGTGTGCTGGGATTCGAATGGGCTATGCATATTTGAATGCTACTTTAATTGTGCTAATTGAGCCTTTTCTGGGCACAATCTGATTTATGCCATTAGAAAGAGGGCAGGAAACTCGCAAATTGTTTGGCGCCGGGCGCGAAACTGAGTCCAAGGCCTGCCCACTATTCTCTGGGATCGACGTGGTGCATGGCGCGGTTGGAGAAACCCACTCAATGGGGAAAATTTTACAATTCCTCCCACCACGGGAATCGGAGGAGTCGTGGGTCGGACCATCAGAAGGTCTGTTGACCACGGGTGGGATTTTCCAGTTTTGGGGCGAGCGAGGCCGGAAAATCCCACCCATTATCTTCAGTTGTGAGTGTGTTGTAACCTCCTGGGGCTAGGAGATGCAAGTCATCGATCTGCATTGAGAGGATGGTGGTGTAAATATTGGCAATTCCATTAAGCCGATCACAAAATCCCAACACGACTTTTCAAAAATTCCTGTTCTTTAAGCCTATGAAATGTTGCCCCAGTGATAGTAAAAATTTATATTTTTTCCACTTGCTTTATGCTTGGAAGGTTAATTTGCGTCCCCTCCCCAAGGTTTCATCCACTTCTTTCCAAGGAGTGACTTTCTCCTTCTGCGAGTGTGCAACAAACAACCTGTATAAAATAGCTGCGCATTATGTAAACATTTATATTAAGGGATCTCTCTGACTGGACATTAAAGTGATTGATGTGGATTCATAAACAGCCGGTACTTCTAGAGAGTGACAAATAGCACTGTGTTCTCTCTTGACGCAACGGCATTTGTTTGTTGCCATTATTTTTAATCAGACCGCGTTTGATTCTGTGACATGTTGAGCCTCCCAGCAAAAATTAAATAAGTAATTAGAGTAAAGGAAGCTCAGTAAAATAGTCTTGTTTTAGAGCACTGTCGTCAATCAGTGCTGGCCCTGAAATGTGCTCAACTCAAGAAGGAAAGAAAGTTCTGCTGTGTTATCTCTGAACAGGCAAGCTAATGTGTATTCATGTCCCATTCATAAATAATGCATGTTTCACTTTCCCACTTCGCATCCAAAGTAGACTGGCTCTGTCAGTGCTAATGAATATCATAACCCCTTTTCTCTTTGTCATCACACGGCTGTTAGCGCAAAAAAAATAGCACCGTACATGTCTGACCACTTCACGAGTTAGAAGGACATCTTGCTCTCAATCTCCCGATTTACGCTAGATAATACAGCCTCACCTTTCAGTGCCCTTCAGTGCACTGGCTGCGTATTACCTTAGCTGAGAAGATAGCCTTGAAACTAAATTAAAATCAGCTTTAGTATGCAACGCGGACCCTCAAATCGTCACGATTTTTCACCGAGCAAAATAAATCAGCGGCACTGAGAACCTCATTATTTTTGAAAACAAATAGTAAACCCTGTGGGGCAGGATTGACCCTAATTTAACGATGATTGGAGCAGCTATAGTGTCAGAATTAGCATTTGTTAGACTGCCAAGGGTGGCGATAATTATATCATCCAAAAGGACAAGCAACGAACCATGGTTTGGAATAGAGACTTCAGATTTAGATAGTCTCAAAAGTTTAAATTGAGTTCAAGTTTATAATTTTGATCCGAAAAGTAATCACATACATTATTTACTCAGCTGGTAATAAATGCTGATCCAGCACTCAGCTTACCACAGCAGAAAGCTTAGTGCCACTGATTGAATGACTTTTTTTCCCTCTTAGTTGTCCTCAGTATTTTAGCATCTGGTGGTTGCCCTTCGATCGGCTTACAGTTTCTTCACTTTACTTGTATACTTGGCAGCTTTATATTATTTTTTGATTTCCTTTGTTCTTGGTTAGATTTCAAACGTTACCAGGATATATCTCAGCTGTGACATGTTCCCAGATCATCAATTTTTCTGATAGTATCAAAGGGAAGTTCTTTGAGGGGATTTATGAGATATCCACATAAAATTATTCATAATGGTGATAGCAAGTGCCCTGTCTGCTTCAGAATTTTGATCACTTGAAGAGGTATGGATAGTACTGTAAGAATATACGAATATATTTGGAGCGGCACAATGGCATAGTGGTGGGCACTGTTCCCTCACAACACGAGGGACCTGGGTTCAATTCTAGCCTTGGGTGACTGTCTATGTGGAGTTTGTATATTCTCCCCATGTTTGCATGGGTTTCCTCCGAGTGCTCTGGTTTCCTCCCACAATCCAAAGATGTGCAGGTTTGGTAGATTGGTCATGCTAAATTGCCCTTAGCAAAGCAAGATGTTTAGGTTAGATGGATTAGCCATGGGAAATGTGTGGGGCTACAGGGATAGAGTGGAGGAGAGGGCCTGGGTAAGATACTGGGCGAGAATTTCCCGCCACGCTCACCCCAAGACCAGAAAATCTCACCCCAGGTCAATGGACCTTTGCATGGTCCACCCCCACCCACTACGATTTCTGTGCTGGCGGGACAGGAAAATTCTGCCCACTCTGTTAGAGAGTTGGTACAGGACGAATGGCCTCTTGTGCACTATAGGGATTCGATAAAAAATGTAAACTGGGATTTTTTCCCTCCCACTTTTAATTGACATTTTTTTAGTGGCCAGTTTAAGCCATGACCTGTTAGAATGTTTGTTCCTTGGCTTTCCAATTGCTAGGAGGTTATAAAAGGGCTTTTCATATATTTGGCAGGTTAAATATATTGGCAAGCCTTTCTGCTTGATCCATGAGGATGCTACAATACCAAATATCAGACCCATCTTCTCATTGGGAAAGTGATTCATATACTGTATTTCAGGTCATGGGAAACATGGAGTGATCTTTGATGCAGAGCATAAAGAAATAGATTGAAAAAATAATGGTGTGTGAATGATGCACATTGTTATTAATGTGTAAATGAGCCAATGACTTGTGGTGAGAATTGATGCGCTGTGAAATGCGAATTGTCACAGGACATTTTGCACCACTCCGCCATTATACTCAGTAAAATGGAATAATTCCCTCCATCTCCCTGTGAATTTCATGAAATTTTATACATTTGAACATTAATTGCACATTAACGTTTTCGCAGTAACTTCACTGCCATGTTAATGTAAGCCTACCTGTGACTAATAAAATAAAAAAGTTAAGTCTAGTAATTAGTAGGGTAAGCACCCTTTCACCGACCACTGATGTTAGGAAACAGGTAGTTTTAAATAATTTACATTGTATTATTGTATTAATTTATTTGTATTTGTGGGTGTTAGAAATGAGGTATAGCTTTAATTAAGTTTGATTTTGTGTTTCTGTGTTAGAAATGGTTAAAATATTAGTTAACTTCATGTTAAACCAAAGTGCCTGCATATCTGTGGGTGTTGGTTTCATTTCACACTGTGCCTGCATTGTAATTAAAGGATTTATGACGGGAATCAAACAGGGTTTAAAGAAAGACGAGGCTGTTGCTTAGCAGCCAAGAGCCCACACTGAAAGGCAGAAGTGTCTTTGATTCAGTTGGAACTAGGTACCTGAGAAGAAAACAGCTCTCACAGAAACTTCCAGTAGAGTGGCAGCTCAATAAGGTAAGTGATAAAAAACAAGCCCAGAAGCTAAAGAACTGATAATTCTAGAAAGCAGAGAATGAAAACAGAAGACTAAAAGAGAAAATGCTGGAAAATCTCAGCAAGTCTGGCAGCATCTGTGTCTGTGCCCTGTTTGAGAACAGATATCCACTCCATCTGACGAAGGAGCTCTGCTCCGAAAGCTTATGGTATTTGCTACCAAATAAACCTGTTGGACTTTAACCTGGTGTTGTGAGACTTCTTACTGAGCATCTGTCGGGACAGAAAAGAGCTGACGTTTCAAGTCCAGATGACCCTTTGTCAAAGTTTTGACAAAGGATCACCTGCACTTGAAACGTCAGCTCTTTTCTCTCCCTACAGATGCTGCCAGACCTGCTGAGATTTTCCAGCATTTTCTCTTTTGATTTCCAATTCCAGCAGCCACAGTAATTTGCTTTTATTAATGAAAAGAGAAGTCCTAGAATGACTGAACTCAAAGGGACAAATGACTGGAATCTCAACCAGGTGCTGTTCATTGAAGATAAAAAAAAATGGCAGAGAAAGCTCCTAGTTAAAAACAGATCTGAAAGGTGCAGACCTGGTGAAGTCAGCTACCATGAGTCCAGACAGCTGAAGTAATCCGAAGGTTGATGGCACCTTAACCCATCTTGTGAAACAGTGGTGATCTGTTGGTATGGCTGGGCACTGGAGAGATTGTATGGAAGCTTGAGTATACTTGGCAATCCAAGGCAAAGGAATACTGAAAGGAGAGATTGAAATCCTGGAAGTGGATCCTTGCTGAAGGCACCCAAGAGAAACCATTGTTTGGGAGACGATTTTGAGGCATGTTTTTCCAACAGTGCAATTTGGAAACACTCGGGTGAAAGCCAGATTCCAGTGAGACCAGTTGGCTCACCGTGTGATAAGTATTTGGGGGAATTGCTGAGAAATCTACAGAAGTTGCCTTGGGTGGCATTACTTGGTGTCAGAATGTGGTGTGTCTGATCACATTTCATCCATTGGGTTACATGAACTGTGTACTTACCAAGAACGTTAGAATTGAAGATATCTTGTAACTTGTATAATCCTTAAAAAACTGTATATACCTGTAGAGATGTAGTGAGAGTGAGGGAGTAGTGTATATAGTTAATCTTTTCTTGTTGAATAAATGTTTTATTATTTTGTTAATTAGTTGTCTTGCAACTCATCCACATCTCTAAACAAAATGAGAATTGAACCAGGGTTCCATTCTGTCCAGTAGGACAGAACAAGAGGTCACAGGTATAGGTTGAGAGGCGGTAGATTTAAAACTGAGATGAGGAGGAACTATTTCTCGCAGAGGGTGGTGAATTTATGGAACTCACTGTCCCAGAGCATGGTAGAGTGAATCGTTGAATGGTTTCAAAAGGGAAATAGATATATTTCTAATAAAAAAGAGATAAAGGGATGTGGGGGACAGGTGAGGAGGTAGATTTGAGACCAGAAAGAGATCAGCCATGTTCTGATTGAATGGCGCAGCAGGCTTGAAGGACTGAATTTCTGACTTTTGCTCCTAATTCCCATGTTCCTATGTAGGAACATCAGCTGGGATCATAACCTGAATCAACCTATCTGGCTCAGAAACTGAATAGTCCAATCCAGAGAGTTTCATTTTGTCAGGTAGTAAATTTTTGTTGGAGACTTTTAAAGTGTTAGATTTTCATTTTTCCTTTTTTTTCCTGTTGCTTTTTTCTCTTTCTCTTCATTCAATCTTATATTTCCTCCCTTTATTTTTTCTGTACTTGCTTTAACATTAAATGCATACTTTAATTCACATTCCCCCTCTCAGTCCTTCCTCGGTTTATTTCCTCAGTCCTTAATTCTGAAAGATTTCATAGAATCCTACAGTGCAGAAGGAGACCATTCAGCCCATCGAGTCTGCGCTGATCGCAATCCCAAGCAGGCCCTATCCCCATAACCCCATGCATTTATCTTAACTAGTTTCCCTGACACTATAGGGCAATTTAACACGGCCAATCCACCTAACACGCACATCTTTGGACTGTGGGAGGAAACCGGAACACCCGGAGGAAACCCATGCAGATAGGGGGAGAATGTGCAAACTCCACACCGACAGTCACCCAAGCTGGGAATCGAACACAGGTCCCTGGCGCTGTGAGGCAGCAGTGCTAACCACTGTTCCACCGTGCCGCCCCCTTGCATCTAAGAGATGCATTGTTGGTCCTGCCATTCATTTGCATCCCAGACGCTCTGCTGCCCATACTATGCCACCATCAGCTTGCATGTTGAGCAACTTACATGGCAAACAAATGTTCAGAGCTAAAGGGCACAGGGAAATGTCTCACTAATGGACCACATGTGACACATCCTACTCATGTGGATTCTAGCCCAACATCTGATCCGAAACCACAAAGTGTAATGATATGTAAATTGCATGACTACAGAAGTATCAGTCTGTCTGTCCTGTACCGCACACATGATTGTAAGGTGGTGCATGTCAGAGCTTGAAGCAAGCATGTGTCCATTAGTATTGTTGTCAATTTACCGAACATACTGGTCAGTATAAAGTTGTTACCAACAAGGCTGATAGTGTGCTGGGATCTGTCTTGAGAATCTTTGAATTTAAGTCCAAAAGTTATTGCTACAGAGTTTAGCTCATTGGGAGGACACATTGGAATATTCTACTCATTGGATTTGATCCCAGTAACAGGGTGAATTCATCTTTTTAATTCATAAGCATTAAAGTGGTGTTAAGAAGAGCCAAAGTCCCACAACATCTGGTGGTACATAATTTACTTGTTAAGATTGCCAGCACTTCACATATCTCCCCAATGTCACTTTAAAGGCCGCCCAATTGCAATAAAATCACCATTCTGTTAAATTTGTTAAGTCTGCTGTGCCCCACTTGTTTGGATATCACCATTTAGTCTTCAGTAGCATGTATCAATTACAAATATACCTGTCACACAGTCATGACTGGAACTTTGCACTTGAGTCTGTTGGTACATGTGAGATGGGCTTGTTTTTATTATTTCATGAGATGTGAGCATCTCTGGCAAGGCCAAGACTTGTTGCTCATCCCTAATTTCCCTTGAGGGGTAGAGGAAAGTGCCTTCTTGAACTTTTGGAATTCATTTAGTGTACGTTTTTTATATTTGTTCATGGGATGTGGGCATCGCTGGCTAGGCCAGTATTAATTGCCCATCCCTAATTGTCCTTGAGAAGGTGTTGATGCCCTGCCTTCTTGAACCACTGCAGTCCCTGAGGTGTAGGTACACCCACAGTGCTGTTATGGAGGGAGTTCCAGGATTTATCCCAGTGAAGAAACAGCGATACATTTCCAAGTCAGGAAGGTGTGTGGCTTGGAGGGGAAGTTGCAGGTGGTGGTGTTTCCATGTATCTAGCTCAGGGCAGAGAGTTGAGGATGAATGCCAAACACACACAGACAGAGGCAACAAAGTGCTGGATTTCTCTCGCCAAGGTTAAGCACCTAGATTGGACTAGAACAAAATTATAAAGAAGGGCCGCTATCTCTGGCTATTTCAGGATAATTGTGTTGCTCGGGAGCTAGGATGTTTACTTGGCTGGGATATATGTTTATGACTTCTAGACACTGCTACCTAATAGAAACACAGAAACATAGAAGCTAGGAGCAGGAGGAGGCCATTTGGCCCTTTGAGCCTTTTCTGCCATTCATCACGATCATGTCTGATCGTCCAACTCCATAGCCTAATCCTATTTTCTCCCCGTAACCTTTGATCCCATTCGCCCCAAGTGCCATATCCAGCTGTCTCTTGAATACATTCAATGTTTTGGCATCAAAACTACTTCTTGTGGTAATGAATTCCACAGGCTCACCACTCTTTGGGTGAAGAAATGTCTCCTTATCTCAATCCTAACTGGTCTACAGTGTGTCCTCAGATTTTGATAAAGGAGACAAGATGACCAGAAGCAAATGACAGAAGGAGTCGAAAGGATGACACCAAAGGGATTTAAGAATGTGTACATGTACGTGTATGATTAAATATGTGTGTGTGCTTGTATGCATGTGTGTGAGTGATGGTGCAATATATGACAGGACAATTCTGTACTTGTAAGAAATGAAGACCGGAATCTTCTGGCTGTTCATGCCGGCGGAATTCTTCCATTCCGGTGCAGTGAATGGAGATTTGGCTGGGTGACAAATTCTCTGACCTCGCTGCAGCGGAAGTGTGGGCATGAACATCAGGTCAGATCATGTCCAAAGATTTTCACATGAAAATAAAATGATTGTGCATGTGGAGACTGTGACACATGCACCCAAGCACCTGGAGCACGTAGCAGAGACATCACCACCGCTGGATGGAGGTTCAAACAAACAGATCCCCATAGCTATGCCTCGAGCATCACAAAACATTCCTGGGAAGATTGCTTTCCCCGACTCCCTGTGGGCAATGCCCCCAGAGATCTATCAATAAATGATAGTTGATATAATTTTAAGAAGGCAGGTAGAAAGCTAGAATATTACACGCGGTTGCATTAATAATTCATTATGGTAAATTTCAATCTTTATTCTGTGTGTCGCATGCATTAGTTATACTTTGCACAGAGAATAAAGGTATTCCTGGGCAGTCATCAAAGTCGTGTGTTCATAAGAAAATGTTTGACTTTACCTGTGGAATAAATGCAAGAGTTTCTTAATCAAGACTTCTTAGTCAAATCTCCGTTGATAGATTGACTGCAATGTCTCTGACTGCACTGGTGTCTCATGGTATGACCTTCCATGGGGTAGAAAATAATGTAATGTTGCAAAAAAACCTTAAGGTATTTAGCCATGTAAGAAGTCTTCATGGGACTTTAAGGGATTTAAAAACATCTGCCAGATTGTCCAATTGCTTGGCTTGCGACCAGGTTCCAGCAGTTACTGACAATAGCACTTCTGTAAGTCACAAATTATGTTTCTTGGTTTAATTTGAATTTCCCTTGTATCATTTTAAGGCATGTTTGGGGATTCTAGCAGCATGTTGTTACATTGTTTATGATCTGACCCTGTTCATTCACTGGCTGTTTGTGGGTCTTTGCTGTTTGAGCGATGGAGACCGTACTTTAACAGTAACCTGTTTGCTAGAAAACATTTGGGATGTCCCACGAATGGCAATGTACTCCATGAATGTCAATCCTTTCTTCCTGAGTTCATTCCTCAGGCAAAATTCCTGTTGCATGGAAGGAACTTCCATTGGTCTCGCATTTTGATGTTGTACGTTTCTTGTGGATGACCGAGGTCTTGAAGCATATAATTCATTTAAGGTATAGAATCATAGGACAGCATAGCATAGAAAGAGACCATTGTGCCCATTGAGTCTGTGCTGCCCTCTTGGGCGGCATGGTGGCCCAGGTTTGATTGCCCGCTTGGGTCACTGTCCGTGCGGAGTTTGCACGTTCTCCCTGTGTCTACGTGGGTTTCCTCCCACAAGTCTGGAAGATGTGCTTCAGTCTCCTCCCAAGAGTGTGAAAGACGTGCTGGTTAGTGCATTGGCCATACTAAATTCTCCCTTGGTGTACCCAATGGGGGATTTTCACAATAATTTCATTGCAATGTTAATGTAAGCCTACTAATGACACTTATGAATAAACTTTAAACTTGATGAGTTAGCCAGTTGGTCCCAATCCTGCAGTTTTCCACATGCCTGAAACTTCCTCCTTCAAATATTTATCCAATTTCTCTAGCACTCCTTTTAAAATTGCACTGTTTAGCTTGCATATTCTTTTCTCATTCTTCCCACAAAAATGTATCACCTCAAACTATTCTGTGCTGAACTTCAATTGCCATGTGTCCATCCATTCACCCACTCTGTCTATGTCCTCTTGAAGTCTATTCCTGTCTTACTCACTGTTTACTATACTTTTCACATTTTGTATCCTCTGCAATTTTTGAAAATCTGCCCTGTAAGTCCAAATCATTCAACACCAGCAGTGGTCTTTGTACTGAATCCTGGGTTGCACCACTTTGATTTTTTGTTCATTCGTGGGACATGGATGCTGCTGGCTGGCCAGCGTTTATTACCCATCCCTACTTGCTCTTGAGAAGGTGATGGTGAGCTGCCTTCTTGAATCGCTGCAGTCCACCTGCTGTGGGTTGATCCACAATGCCGTCAGGGAATGAATTCCAGGATTTTGACCCAGTGACTGCGAAGGAACGGCGATATATTTCCAAGTCAAGATGGTGAGTGGCTTGGAGGGGAACTTGCAGGTAGTGGTGTTCCCATGTGTCTGCTGCCCTTGTCCTTCTAGATGGAAGTGGTCCTGAGTTTGGAAGGTGTTTCTTATTGGTGATGGTCATTGCCTGGCATTTGTGTGGCGTGAATGTTACTTGCCACTTGTCAGTACCTACATCTCCCTTGTAGATAGATTTTTGATCAACAAGGGAGTCAAGGATTATGGGGAAAGTGGGTTTGAGGCTGCCATGAAACCAATCATGGTCTTAAATGGCAGAGTAGGCTTAAGGATCTGAATGACCTACCCATGCTCCTTTGCTGTCATGGTCCCTATGATTCTAAGATATGAACATCTTGAAAAACGTCCTGCATCTGTTCCAGGAGTAATGCCGGAATGCTCTGGCACCCACAGAGAGCATCAGCATCAGCTGGACATCCCGGGAGTGTCCACTCAGGACACTAAAAGGATGTGAAGCCCCTCAGATCCCCCTCTGTCAATGCCCGCACCAACTCTAGCAGTGCAAGTCACAGAGGGTGATTCTGCAATTGAGCAGGAGACCCTAATGAGGTCGGACCCCACCAGAGCTTGGGCCTCCAGTGGACGTCCATCAAGGTCATCACAAGGATCAGGATGTAGCAGTCAACAGATTACCTCCACCCCTGCTGCAGATGTTAGGTCTATAACAAGGCAAAGTGATAGCGTTGGGGAAATTAAAAAGTTTCGATATCATCTCAGGGTGACTGGTGTTCTATACTTCCGGCCTCAGGTGCAGTAATGAGCTGTGACAGCAACACAGGAAGGTCCATGGGTCCAATAGCACGGTGCTATCCATGAGGTCCAGCTAGACGTGGAGATGAAGGACAGGAACTGGTCTACCCTGACATAGTGGTGTAAAGCACATCAGGAACATTAGCGTTAGGGTTATGGCAGAAAGGCTTTGTTGCACTCACCTCAAAGTCTCCTGCAAACTGCGATCACCTTGTGCCCACCACTCTTTACTAATCGGATTTTAGACCAAAGTATTTTCACACTGGCATGACACAAGATTGGAAAGGCTGACAGCATCCAATGGGCAGCTGTTTAAATGATCATTCATGGGAGTGGGCAGCCAATGGGGTTACCGACCTGCCATTAAATGGTTTTGGGAGAATTGCAAGGTGATTTTACGTTGGCAGTTTTCTGACCTTTTTCTGTGCTGCTAGGCTTTCCTCTCCCGCCCGTCAACAAACTCGCCACGGGCGGAATGGGTGGCACGGTAGCACAGTGGTTAGCACTGCTGCTTCACAGCTCCAGGGACCTGGATTCGATTCCCGGTCACTGTCTGTGTGGAGTTTCCACATTCTCCCCGTGTCTGCATGGGTTTCCTCCGGGTGCTCCGGTTTCCTCCCACAGTCCAAAGATGTGAGGGTTAGGTTGATTGGCCATGCTAAAATTGCCCTTAGTGTCCTGGGATGCGTAGGTTAGAGGGATTAGTGGGTAAATATGTAGGGATCTGGGGATAGGGCCTGGGTGGGATTGTGGTCGGTGCAGACTCGATGGGCCAAATGGCCTCTTTCTGTGCTGTAGGGTTGCTAAGATTCCTAAGATTTCCACCCAGCCTCTTCCAGCGAGATTGATATCTGTTCTCATTGTGCATCCTTGGGACCAGCCCTTATAAACACTGTGTCCCTGCAGGAAGCGCCATCCCGAGGGCAGCGTGCATTGGCACTGGGATTCCCGATGTGCAAGGATCGAGTTTCCTATTGTCTGTTCTCTTCTCATTTTCATCCATAAAGCCGGCAAATTGGAGATTGTTGCATCTGTCTACTGTGCTGACCACACCAGCAGGAGAAGAATGACCCCATTGACAGTTCCTTTTCATTGCACAAACGTGCGACTCATTTACGCTTCACTGGAAGCCAGCAACATAATGATTCTCGGTTCATTATATAAATATCATTGCAGTGTCGAAAGAATAAAAGAAGTTAACATTTTAGTGACTTTTCCATTCTAGTTCTTTTACATTTTGCGCTGATATGTTGCCTGTCAGATCAGGCTCTTTAAGTCTCCTGAGTAATTGCTTGGGTGTAAGTTGAAGGTCACCTGTGGAACTGTTTGCAGAATGCAGGAAAGTAAAGATGAAAACACAAGGAATACTTTGATGTGAAAATGAAAGCTGCTCATATTCTGTTGCTGAACTGTAAACAGTTGGAACTGTCCTTTGTTCCTTTCTCAGTCTTGTTTTGTTCTGTGCAACACTGTTTTTTGATAAAGAAGAAGGAATGTTTCCGCAACATGCTTTTAGCTAAGTAACTGCTCGGAGATGGGGCTGGTGTCGAGTTGGCTACTATTTTACTGTGTATTGACAGAGGTTCTGGAGAAGATAGAATCATAGAATGGTTACAGCACAGAAGGAGCTATTCAAATTCTTGAGCCATACGGGCTTTCTGTAGGAGAAACCTCACTAGTCCTGCTTACCCCACCCTTTCAGGGTGGCACGGTGACACAGCGATTAGCACTGCTGCCTCACAGCGCCAGGGACCTGGGTTCAATTCTCGACTTGGGTCACTGTGCGGAGTCTGCATATTCTCCCCATGTCTGCTCCGGTTTCCTCCTATAGTCCAAAAGACGTGCTGGTTAGGCACATTGGCCATGCTAAATTCTCTTTCAGAGAAAGGGGTAACATTACCACAAAAATAATCAGTTATAACCAGGGAAACCAAGGAAGGAGACCAGGATCGGAATTTTACCATCCCCCTCGCCACGAGAATCGGAGCGGGTGAGGGGCAGACCATGAAAAGATATCCGTTGATCTTGGGCGGAATTTTACAGTTTTAGGACGAACGAGGTTGTAAAACCCCGCCCCAGATGTTGGTTTGGACAAAATGATCAAAGGAATGACTTTACACACAAAAAAATGAAGACAAATCTATTAATGATAAGACTCAGAATATGGGAAGAAAGAAGGGATTGGATGAGATTATGTGACGGATTTCATGGCATGACAATAAACTTGCTGCGAGCTGCATGTGATAACATCTAAGGTTTTGATATTTAAGGAGGGGCAGTATAGGTAGAAATGAAGGAGGAATGGAAATATTGGTGAAGTAGAGGATTAATATGGAAGGGACACTTTGAAAAGTACTTTCCTTCAGGTTTGGAAAAAGAGAAGGCTTCTAGTTAAAGTGTGATCAAAGATATTATAAATATATAAGTAATATTAGACAAGTTAGTTAAGCTAAAGAAGGATTAAGAGACCCAATGGAATATATTTAGGGATGAAAAAGATGGGTGAGGAAATAGTCATGGTCCAATGAGTTATATTTTATTGTGATATTGAGAGTAGATGTGTCCTGAAGGTTAACATAAGACTCATCAGTGATGACAGATCATGCTCAAAATTGCAAGAGACCAATTCTCTTCCAATTGAATACAAAAGTTAAGATGGAATGATGCATCTCAATAAACATCAGTTAGACCGCATCTGGAGAACTGCATGGAGTTTTGAACTCCGCAAAAGATGTTGAGGCAATATGAAGGGGGCAGCTGAGAGTCCCAAAAATGGTGCTAGGCATTAACTTGCATAAAGGCAAAGGAAGAGTTGATGTTATTTTCATTAAAGTTTAAGTTTATTTATTATTGTCACAAATAGCCTTACATGAACACTGCAATGAAATTACTATGAAAAGCCCCTAGTGGCCACTCTGCGGCACCTGTTCAGGTACGCTGAGGGAGAATTTAGCATGGCCAATGCACCTAACCAGCACATCTTACAGACTGTGGGAGGAAATCAGAACATCTGGAGGAAACCCACACAGACACGAGGAGAACATGCAGACTCAGCACAGACAGTCACCCAAGCCGGGAATCGAACTCAGGTCCCTGGCACTGTGAGGCAGCAGTGCTAACCATTGTGCCACCATGTAGTTGCCATCGCACCTGCCTTCTCTCCAATGTGTCCACCAAATCACTGCATAGGAATGCCCAAAAAAATTCCTGTGTTGAGGAATAAGCTTGTTGCAAATGAAACGGCAGATTGCAATTACTTGATCGCAAAGCCTGGAAGAAAAGCTGTTTTCATGAACCATCAGCAAGTGGAGGTAACCAAGAAGCAAAAGGAAACAGAATTGCTACCAAATGATCAGGCAGACCTGCAGAAACATACTCTCAAATCACAATGATGTGAGCCTCGGCAGTGCCCTATTTCATATGGGTGGCAGCACTGAACAAGTAAAAAATATTCTTTGCTTCGGTTTGGGGGCAATTTGCCTGACATTGACGAAAGTTCAGAGTGGAGAAGAAGCTCTCACGCCTTCACTGTAAGTGCTGCAAAATGTTTGACTGAGTGAATTAAGCCTCCTGCAATTTAAGTGCATGAATCTGCCTGATTCAGTAAGCTTCACTCCCAGGACACGTGCCATTGCTGAATCAGCCCTTTTAAAACATAAAACCAATTTCAAAATGTCAGAATTTGTTTAAAAACCCTGGAAGCTGATAAACAATTCTTAGGTTACAGATTTTTCCAGCAAGAAGCATTTGACCAATCACTGCTGTGTCCGGACCTTTCAGTAACCTCAGTTTCTGCCGAATTTATTTCCCCATCCCTAATTGTGTTGAACCTTCACCCAATGCAGAGTTTCAAGAACCCCCTGACCTTTTCACTGCTGTGACTAAATTGCTGTTTCTAATTTGAGAAATGGGAGGAAACACCTTTTAAAAATTGGCTAATAACTATTGAGTCTTCCTCATGACTTCTTTTCATGCCATCATAAAAGTATCACAGAAAATGAATGCTCCTCTTCCAAACACACTCTAATCTTTCTTGCTTGTACAGATGGTGCTGTAGTGTGTGGCAGGAGATGATAATTAATTTGGGGCTGATCCAAATTGTTCAAGAGTCTTGTCTGATGTCTTTAGTCTGCACTGAGTGTGTTGTGCACACGATTGTCACGTATGCTTAATATTGTGCATGCCGCAGTGTGTCTGGTCTGCTAATTTTGATAATGTTCAAACACTTTAAAAGGAAGGTAACTTCACCATGCATGAAATTGGAACTGATTCCAAAATGTAACAGGTTGACCGTTGCAGTTTATAACTGAAATATGAACTGGGGCGAAAAAATGAGCAGGAGTGTGAGAGATTAAGACCATAAGACCATAAGGCATAGGAGCAGAATTAGGCCACTCGGCCCATCTAGCCTGCTCCACCATTCAATCATGGCTGATATTTTTCTCATCCCCATTCTCCTGCTTTTTCCCCATAGCCCCTGATCCCCTTATTAATCAAGAACCTATCTATCTCTGTCTTAAAGACACTCAATGACCTGGCCTCCACTGCCTTCTGCGGCAAAGAGTTCCACAGATTCACCACTCTCTGGCTGAAGAAATTCCTCCTCATCTCTGTTTAAAAGGATCGTCCCTTTAGTCTGAGGTTGTGCTCTCTGGTTCTAGTTTTTCCTACCAGTGGAAACTCCACGTCCACTCTATCCAGGCCCCGCAGTATCCTGTAAGTTTCAATAAGATCCTCCCTCATCCTTCTCAACTCCAATGAGTACAGACCCAGACTTCTCAACCGTTCCTCCTATGATTGTTGTGGCCTCTTCTGCAATGTAGATTGTTCTGTTTTTTAGGTTTCGCATTTGGTGCGAGGCTCAGAAATCTATATGGTTCAATCCCACAGGCTTTTGAATGAATACTGTTATAGGACACACAGCTTCTTTGATGGAGCAACATAGCCTGAGGCACTCCATGGATGCTTCATCAAAAAATTTGACACTGCACCAGGTAAGCTGGCATTAGCATGGCCGACAAAACTCTTGGTCAAGAGGGCTGATGCACTATCAATAAGGCGAAAGACTACCGATATGCCAATATAAGTGTAGGCTTTTATTCACAACAGAATCAGGAGCAGATCCCAACAATTAACCGACCTGGACTGAACAAGGGGGAGGAGACAGCCACCTTTATACTAGGTGCTGAGGGGAGGAACCAAACTGGAAGGGGATGTGTCCAGGTATGACAAACACACACAACGGTGGTCCATATAGGACAAAGGCACAACTGAGGTCCACCACATTCACCCCTTCCTTTTTAAAAAAACAATACGGGGGTGAAGCGGAAACAATATCACAAGTCCAGACGAACCGGTGGCTTGATCCGTCGTCGCGATCGTCGTAGTGCAGGTCGCAGAGTCGTCCGAGCAGGGAGCGATGTCGGCCCAGGCTCCGTACAGTGAGCGTCGAGAGAAGGCGCTGGGTGGTGTGAAGCGGACCGATCCGTCGTCCCGTCCAGTCGTCGGGTACTGCGTGGCGACGGCTCCGGCGACTCAAGCGAGCTGTACATAGGGGCGAGAGGAATGGGCTGTGGCCCTGGTGGCGTATGGGGAACAGTGGGAACTGGAGCTGGGGGGTGGGGGGCTGCAACAGGATCTGGGCACACTACATTGGGGACAGGGACTGAGGGAGGAAGAGGCGTAGCAGTCTCCGAATGGACGACACCAGGGACCGTGGGGCGGAAGGACGTGGTGACCTCCGGGGCGCCCGCGGGTGCCAAGTCACGGACAGAAACCGTGTCCTCCCGCCCATCAGGGTACGCTACATAAGCATATTGGGGATTAGCATGGAGCAGTTGGACCTCCTCGACCAAGGGATCTGCCTTATGGGTCCGGACATGCTTCCGAAGCAGGACGGGTCCCGGGGACATCAGCCAATCCGGGAGCGAAGTACCCGAGGAGGACTTCCTGGGAAATGAAAACATCCGCTCGTGAGGGGTCGTATTGGTCGCTGTGCACAAGAGTGACCTAATGGAATGTAATGCGTCCGGAAGGACGTCTTGCCAACGGCTGACTGGAAGGCCCCTAGACCGTAACGCTAATAGAACGGCCTTCCAGACGGTTGCGTTCTCCCGCTCTACTTGACCATTGCCCCTGGGGTTATAGCTAGTGGTGCGGCTGGAGGCAACGCCTTTGGCGAGCAGGTACTGCCTCAGCTCGTCACTCATGAAAGAGGACCCACGGTCGCTATGAATATAGGCTGGGAAGCCGAACAGGGTGAAGAGCTTGTTCAGGGTCCGAATCACTGTAGCCGTGGTCATGTCCGAGCAGGGGAAGGCAAAAGGGAAACGTGAGTATTCGTCAATGATATTCAGGAAATAAACATTGCGGTTAGAGGAGGGGAGGGGGCCTTTAAAATCAACGCTAAGGCGCTCGAACGCGCGAGTGGCCTTTACAAGGTGCGCCCTACCTGGCCGGTAGAACTGCGGTTTGCACTCAGCGCAGACCCTGCATTGCCTGGTAATCGTCCGGACTTCCTCAAGGGAGAAGGGCAGGTTACGGGACTTGACAAAATGGAAAAATCTGGTGACACCCGGGTGACAGAGGTCGTTATGGAGGGACTGTAGCTGGTCTAGTTGGGCAGTGGCACATGATCCACGGGACAGGGCATCTGGGGGCTCATTGAGCTTCCCAGGCCGGTACATGATGTCATATCTGTAGGTGGAGAGCTCAATCCTCCACCGCAAGATCTTGTCATTCTTAATCTTGCCCTTTTGCCTGGTGTTAAACAGGAAGGCAACTGACTGCTGGTCCGTAATTAAGGTGAATCGTTGGCCCGCGAGATAATGGCGCCAGTGCCGGACGGCTTCCACGATGGCCTGGGCCTCCTTCTCGACCGAGGAGTGTCGAATCTCAGGGCCTTGTAAGGTCCGGGAAAAGAAGGCCACCGGACGGCCCCTCTGGTTAAGGGTGGCAGCTAGGGCAAAGTCAGACGCATCACTTTCCACTTGGAATGGGATGGATTCGTCCACAGCGTGCATCGCGGCCTTCGCGATGTCCGCTTTGATGTCATCGAAGGCCCGACAGGCCTCCTCCGCCAGGGGAAAAGAGGTCGATTTTAGGAGCGGACGGGCTTTATCTGCGTAACGGGGAACCCACTGGGCATAATAGGAGAAGAAGCCCAGGCATCTCCTCAGTGCTTTGAGGGTAGTAGGGAGGGGAAGCTGCATAAGGGGACGCATACGGGCTGGGTCGGGGCCAAGGACACCATTTTCTATCACGTACCCAAGGATGGCGAGGCGGCGTGTCCGGAAAACACACTTCGCCTCATTGTATGTGAGGTTCAGGAGAGTGGCCGTACGAAGGAATTTTTGTAGGTTGGCATCATGGTCCTGCAGGTCATGGCCGCAGATGGTGACGTTATCCAGATACGGGAAAGTGGCCCGTAGTCCGTGCTGGTCCACCATTTGATCCATGGCCCGTTGGAAGACTGAGACCCCATTGGTGACACCAAAGGGGACTCGGAGGAACTGGTAGAGGCGGCCATCCGCCTCAAAGGCAGTGTATGGGCGATCCTCCGAGCGGATAGGGAGCTGGTGGTAAGCCGATTTCAAATCGATCGTTGAAAAAACCCTATAGTGCGCGATGCGGTTGACTATGTCTGCGATACGGGGAAGAGGATATGCATCTAGTTGGGTATACCTGTTTATGGTCTGGCTGTAGTCAATCACCATGCGGTGTTTCTCCCCCGATTTAACTACGACCACTTGCGCCCTCCAGGGGCTGGTGCTGGCCTGGATAATCCCTTCCTGGAGCAAACGTTGTACCTCGGACCGAATGAAGGCCCGGTCATCCGCACTATAGCGCCTACTCTTGGTGGCTATAGGCCTACAATCCGGGGTGAGGTTATCAAATAACGGGGGGGGGGTGATCTTGAGGGTCGAGAGACTGCAGGTGGTGCGCGAGGGGTGCTGCAGTGACGGTGCCTGGCAGATGGAGAGCGGGGGGTAAGGGCCATCATACTGCAGGGTGACGCTCCTATGATGGCTGAGGAAATCTAACCCCAGCAGTACAGCTGCGCAGAGTCGCGGCAGCACGAGGAGCCGAAAACGCTCGTAGACTGTGCCCTGTACCGTCAGCGTCACCAAGCAGCACCCGAGGACCTCCACTGAGTGAGAATTCGAGGCCATGGAGATGGTCTGGCTCCAGGGTCGCACGGGAAGGGCATATTGACGCACTGTGCGAGGGTGTATAAAACTTTCCGTGCTCCCACAGTCAAACAGGCAGTTTTCTGCATAACCATTTACCTTGATCTCCATTATGGACTTGGAGAGTTGATGTGGCTGCGACTGGTCCAGGCAAATCGATGCCACTGTTGAATTAAAGAAGAATCCATCTTCGTCGCCGTCTGATGACGTCACGGATGAAGCTTCCTGCTCAGCTTGCCTTGATGCCAGTCTCAAAGATGGCGACTCCCGCACTTCCGGTGACCGCATCAAAGATGGCGATTCCCGCACTTCCGGTGACCGCATCCAAGATGGCGATTCGCGCGCAGCCGCCGCCTGCATCAAAGATGGCCGCGCCCTCGGAGCACACATGGCTCCACGAGTCTTCAGAAGCGGCTTTGCTCGGCAGACTTTAACAAAGTGGCCTAGCTTACCGCATCCGGAGCAAATCGCGTCCTTTGCCGGGCAGTGACGCCGAGGGTGCTTAGGGAGGCCACAAAAGTAACATTTGGGCCCTGCTGGAGCAGCCGTCGCAGTGGAGCCATCGGTGGAACGGGATCCAAGGTAAGACCCGAGATTATGGGAGGCTGCTTCTAACGTTTCAGCCATCGTGGCCGTTTTCCGGAGGTCTAGGTCATCTTGTTCCAGCAGACGCTGCTGGATGTATGTAGACTCAATGCCCGCAACGTAGGCGTCGCGGATCAGATCCTCCGTGTTCTGAGCTGCTGAAACAGCCTTACAGTCGCATGCTCGGGCGAGGACTCGCAGGGCGCGCAGAAATTGGGCGCACGATTCTCCTGGCTGCTGTTTGCGGGTAGTTAGGAGGTGTCTGGCGTAAACCACGTTAGGGCTCTTTCGGAACTGCCCTTTTAGGAGTTCGATAGCGTCCGCGTAAGTAGCAGCGTCCCGGAAGATTCCATAGACAGTTTCGCTTACCCGGGCGCGGAGCACGTGGAGTTTAGCAGCGTCGGTGTCGATGGCCGTAGCGGTGTCGACGAATGCTTCGAAGCAGTCCAACCAATGATCAAATTTATCAGAGGCTCCAACCTCTTGAGGGTCTAAAGCTAACTTGTCGGGTTTTAGAAACTGCTCCATACTAGTAACTGTTGTGAATAAAATTGATGCACTATCAATAAGGCGAAAGACTACCGATATGCCAATATAAGTGTAGGCTTTTATTCACAACAGAATCAGGAGCAGATCCCAACAATTAACCGACCTGGACTGAACAAGGGGGAGGAGACAGCCACCTTTATACTAGGTGCTGAGGGGAGGAACCAAACTGGAAGGGGATGTGTCCAGGTATGACAAACACACACAACGGTGGTCCATATAGGACAAAGGCACAACTGAGGTCCACCACAAGGGCTTAAGGTGCATCTTAAAATGTGGGAGATGTAGAGATGTGCGGAGGTTTAGGGAGGGAATTCTAGAGCTTCTTACGATAATACAAAGCAAAATGGTAGTACGGTATTGTCAGAAAGTTGTGGGTTTAGGCCTCAGTCCCGAGACTTGGGGGATATATATCTGGATGATATTAAGCAATGAGGGAGTATTACAATGTTGGGGGTTCTGTCTTTTCAATGATACATTAAATCAACTTGTTCAGTTGGATGTGAAAGCTCCCATAGTGTTATTTGAAGAAGAATAGGGTGTCTTCCTGGTTTCCCAGCCAACATTTTCATTCCAGTTCTTTTCCCGCATCCAGTGGTACATGAAGGCAAACCTTTGTTGATTTCCATAGCTAGTAATTCCTGGGACAGGTCGCTAGTCTGTCACCAGATGGGCGCTACTGCACATCAAGCATGGCGAACCTGGAGTCTCCCCCGCTCTTACTGCCAGCCACTGACATGTTTGAAAGGGTTTGTAGGTTGAAACACTCAGACTGTTTGGCTGCGTTATGAATGCACCTTAGAATCATAGAATTCTTACCATGCAGAAGAGGCCATTCGGCCCATCAAGTCTGTGCTGACTCTCTGACAGATTAACTTACCCAGGCCCTCCCCTCGCCCTATCCCCGTAGCTCCACATATTTCCCATGGCTAATCCATCTAACCTACACATCTTGGGACACTAAAGGACAACTTAGCATGGCCAATTCACCTAACCTGCACATCTTTGGACTGTGGGAGGAAACAGGAGCACCCGGAGGAAATACACATGCAGACACGGGGAGAACGTGCAAACTCCGAAATGGACAGTAACCGAAAGCTGGAATCAAGCCTGGGTCCGTGGAGCTGTGAGGCAGCCGTGCTAAGCACTGCGCCACCATGCCACCCATCCTTGGTCATCAAGTTCTGGGTTGGGACTCAAACCCAGAGCTTCTGGCTCAGAGACAGGGGAACACTTCCCACCATGCCACAAGACCTCACAGCCAACATTTATCCCTAAAAAACTGGTCATTGCTGGGAGTTCAACACTGTGATGTGTAAACTGGCTGCTGTGTTGGCTACAATACAATTAATTACATTTGGAAGAGCAATTCACACATCCTGAAGATATGAAATATATGAGATATCGCTGAAATCTTGCTGCTGTTAACGGAGGCAGGATCTTATGGCACACCCCCATCGTGGGTTTCCCGGTGACAAGGGGTGTGTCCAACAGGAAACCCCATTGACAACGGCAGGACCATTCCTGCTGCCGCACCACCTCCCGCAGCCGCAGAACACCCCACGGAGGGAGAGGAAAATCCTGCTCTATATAAACACAAGTTCTTTCTTATTTTTATTTTCTTTGCCGCAGGTATGTACCTGGCCCCCAATTTTTGCCAATGTGGGATCTTTTAGAGGAAGTTTATAATTGTGAAGTCGGTTCAGTAATTGACATCACAAGAGAAAAGGGACAAATATTTCCGATTCATTTGCAGGTGGTGATTTCCCCACTCTCCTTCCATCTTCCTTGCCTCAAGCTCTCAACCTGATCACCAAGACTAGAAACTATCACAGCTTGGTATGGCTCCTGCTCTGCCCAAGACCGCAAGAACCTACAAAGAGTTGTGAATGTAAAACAGCCTCCCATCCATTGACTCTATCTACACTTCCCGCTGCCTCAGAAAAGCAATCAGCATAATTAAGGACTCCACACACCCCGGACATACTCTCTTCCACCTTCTTCCGTCGGGAAAAAGATACAAAAGTCTGAGGACACGTACCAACCAACTCAAGAACAGCTTCTTCCCTGCTGCCATCAGACTTTTAAATGGACCTACCTCGCATGAAGTTCATCTTTCTCTGTATCCTAGCTATGACGGTAACACCACATTCTGCACTCTCTCCTTTTCTTCTCTATGTTTTGTCTATATAGCATGCAAGAAACCCTACTTTTCACTGTGTACTAATACATGTGACAATAATAAACAAAATCAAATCAAAATCAAATCTATGCGTGCTAAATACACCATTAATCTGCACGAAACATTTCACTTTTTGTTTCTTTGTCCTCAGCTCCATATGTGGAATTTGGAACTTCCTCATGTGACATGTTGCCCATCGGGCACAGTCCAAGTCAAACTTTCCAGATTGCCAAAATCCTTGCAAATCTAAGTGAAACAATTGCTTAATTTGTGTCACTAATTAAGTATTCCGTTCTTACACTTCATCAAACACTGTCATCAAACTTGGCACTTGGCATCAACAGAAAATAAGATTTGCAAACAGTCTGTCATAGGTGGCTGGCATTTATTCCATAAAATTTACAAGTGAAACGGCACATGCATAACTCTAATTTTATAAAATATTAGATTTTTTTAACTGTTCATTTGCAGATCTATGCTCAGATACATTAAAAAATATATTTTGGCATATGGGATGGCAGAGAAAGTGGGAGGCGGATTGGAAAAACCAGCAAAGTTTGTATTTGGCTCCTGTCATTTGATCAGGACAGATTTGCCTGTGTTAACTTTCTCTGGGCCAGTTCAAAGCTCTTCCCCAAACTGTTGACTTGATTCTGAGATCTTTAACTAATTTAAGATCAACTGATACAACATCAAATGTGCCAGTGCATTTAGTACCTAAGCTGTCCATCTGAAACTTCAAATATTTTCCTGCAAATAGTTTACGCAATGTGCCTTTTGATAACTTTGGAAATCAAATCCATCAATAACTAACTACGTGGTGAGTAATTCATTTCTTTATATCAATCTACCTGCTTATCTTCAAAAGTCCTTTTTTTTTAACGTGCTGTAGCAGTCAATCCATTGACTGTAGTTTAGTCGGACTGCAAACTCAAATCCATTTTGAATCCTGAATTCAAATTTTGAAAATCTCTATTCATTCCAGTTTGGGATTACTGAATGGAGGGGTTGTAATAGCTCCAGGAGTTGGTCATAAAGGAACAGTGCTTTATTGTGCAAAATAAAGTAAAGCAAAAGCCACAAGCCTGTGGTGAACACGAGAGGTCCCAACCAGGACAATACAATAATGGACCCACTCAAGGGCCTGCTTTATACAGGGCTCGGTGTACAAGCTCTACCTAGTTAGTTAGTTACTAATCCCCAGGGAGCTCTTATTCGAGTCCTACAGTGTTGTCAATTAGTGATTTCCCATCCAAGTCATGCGGGTTATCACAGGGGCCAAGTTTCGGAATTCTCTTCCAGTGCCAAAAGTGATCAGAGGGGCAATTTTTTCACTCAGAGGGTGGCGAGTGTCTGGAACAAGCTGCCAGAGGTAGTAGTAGAGGCGAGTCCAATTTTATCTTTTAAGAAGCATTTAGATAGTTACATGGATATAGAGGGATATGGGCCAAATGTGGGCAATTGGGATTAGCTTAGGGGTTTAAAAAAAAAATAATGGCGGCATGGACAAGTTGGGCCGAAGGGCCTGTTTCCATGCTGTAAACTCTATGACTCTATGACTCTATGCTATCTGTCATAACATCCTGCCCCTGATTCTTCTGGAACTGGAACACGGCTGCACGCAAATTCAGAAATGAATCTGGCATATTGAAATTCGAAGGGATATTTTCAGCTCCAATATGGGTCAATTTGGATATTGACGAGGCTTTCGCATTCATCCTTATCCTTACAATTTTACACATTGTTCAGCATCCATACCAAGTTAAGGAGTGATTTGCAAATTTGCAAATAAGAGAAAAGATCCTGAATTCTTAAGGTTGTAAGCACAATGAACAACAAAGACATTATAAAGCGATTGAATTGTCAGTACGAAAGCACAATGGATAACAGTAAACCTGCCAAAAACCAGGAATAAATGCAATTAAACACTGGACGGATTAATAACAGGAATGGAGGGACTGTGTGTAGCGATTGTAAAATTACTAGGCTACTCGAGGGCAGAAATACCAATCACTCCTCAATGAACACCAAGTTACTTAGGGAAGGCCAATAGCTGAGTTTCATTTTGTACATAAAAGCGATGAATTTAAAGGATGCATCCATTGTTGAAGTTGGTTTTTGATTAGTCCTTTCAGTGCTAAGTGCCATGGGCAAATTCCAAATATGCAAGGATCTTTTATCTTTCACCATTTCAATCTCATGGAAACATATTTCTGTATGTTTCTGCAGCGAATAATGGAAGATCAAAGGAGCACTCAACTGTGCTCAACAATTGCAGTGTTACCAGAAATAGGAGTACATTTATATGAAGCAGGAGTAATTAAAAGGCAAAAAAGATGATGAAACAATTTTCACAAGGGGAGAGAAATGTTGGCATTTAAGTAGTTTGAAGGACAACCCACAGTGCAGAAGGAGGCCACTTGGCCCATCGAGTCTGCACTGACTCTCTGAAAGCATCTCACACCATTCCACCATCATATCCCCATACCTTTAGTGACTGTCTACTCTGCCATCAATAAAGGGATCGGGGAAAGCAATAAGATATCCAGCATAAGGGCAGCACAGTGGTTAGCACTGTTGTCTCACAGTGCCAGGGACTCAGGTTCCGGCTTCAGATGACTGTCTGTGTGGAGTTTGCACGTTCTCCCCGTGTCTGCGTGGGTTTTCTCTGGGTGCTCCGGTTTCCTCTCACAGTCCAAAGATGTGTGGGTTAGGTTGATTGACCCTTAGTGTCAGGGGGATTAGTAGGGTAAATATGTGGGGTTACAAAGAACAAAGAACAATACAGCACAGGAACAGGACCTTCGGCCCTCCAAGCCCGTGCCGCTCCCTGGTCCAAACTAGACCATTCTTTTGTATCCCTCCATTCCCACTCTGTTCATGTGGCTATCTAGATAAGTCTTAAACGTTCCCAGTGTGTCCGCCTCCACCACCTTGCCTGGCAGTGCATTCCAGGCCCCCACCACCCTCTGTGTAAAATATGTCCTTCTGATATCTGAGTTAAACCTCCCCCCCTTACGGGGATAGGGTCTGGGCGGGATTGTTATCAGTGCAGCCTTGATGGGCCGAATGGCCATCTTCTGCACTGTAGGAATTCTATGATTCTATGATCATAAGGCCAAAAGAGATTGAGAGAAAGTAATTCTTGAGCAGGTTAATGGAAACAGAAATAGTCAGCAGATCAGGCAACATCAATAGAGAGAGAAACAGAGTTAACATTCCAAGTTAAAGAGCTTCCATCAGAACTGGAAGAAGTAACATACTTCATGTGCTCAAGGGAAGGTGCCGGGAGGGAGAGGAGGAAATGCAAGGGCCTGAATTGGGTAGAAAGCAGGAGTGCTTAAATGAGAAAAGGGTTGGGTTGATGGTGCTTGGCAAAGGGGGGGTGGGGGAGAGTGTTAATAGGACAAGTCAAGAAACGAAGAATGGGCCCCCAGGAGTTGTGAATCGTAATCGTGGAACTGTTGTCTGAATAAAATCTGCGATCTGAAATTGTTGAACTCAATGTTGAGTCCAGAAGGTCTTAAAGTGGTTAATCAGCAGGTGAAGGGCTGCTCTTTGATCTTCCCTTGAGCTTCACTAGAACACTGCTGGAGGCTGAGGACAGAGAGGTGAAAGTGGAATGGGAGGAGGATTTTGTTACGTGGGGCTGAGTTCTGTGTGATGCTGAATTCCCTGAACCCCTGGCTAGAATGTCAGGTTAAGGAGAAGCCGCTGAGGGAAGCAGCTTCTGCCCTGCAGCTATTGAACAGCCAGTTGACCTTTGCTGGGCTGGTGCTGGGATTTGCACTCCACAGGAACTGGAAGCCCTGCCTCAGAGAGCTACCAGTTAACCAGATGATAGCAGCTCTCCAGCACTTCAGGACAGAGGCATGCAA
Source organism: Mustelus asterias (assembly GCF_964213995.1). Classification (NCBI taxonomy): domain Eukaryota; kingdom Metazoa; phylum Chordata; class Chondrichthyes; order Carcharhiniformes; family Triakidae; genus Mustelus; species Mustelus asterias. Next base: position 27,208,031 of record NC_135827.1, read on the forward strand.
TGTAAGATCACAATTTGATTCAGTGCTTTGGGATCTTGCTGGATGCCAAGTTGGCAGGCACTGGTAAGCAGCTTTAAGTTTAAGTTTATTTATTATTGACACCAGTAGGTTTACATTAACACCGCAATGAAGTTACTGTGAAAGTCCCCAAGTCGCCACACTCCGGCGCCTGTTTGGGTACACTGAGGGAGAATTTAGCATGGCCAATGCACCTAACCAGCACGTCTGGGAGCAGTAAGTAGTCTCACAACACCAAGTTAAAGTCCAACAGGTTTATTTGGTAGCACGCGCTTTCGGAGCGCTGCTCCTTCTTCAGATGGGCATGCACCTGATGAAGGAGCAGGACTCTGAAAGCTCGTGCTACCAAATAAACCTGTTGGGCTTCAACCTGGTGTTGTGAGACTACTTACCGTGCCTACCCCAGTCCAATGTTGGCAATTCCACATCAGGGCTGTGGGAGGAAACCGGAGCACCCGGAGGAAACCCACGCAGACGTGGGGAGAACGTGCACACTCCGCGCAGACAGTGACCCAAGCCAGGAATCGAACCCGGGTCCTGGTGCTGTGAGGCAGCAGTGCTAACCACTGTGCCATCGTGCTGCCCCAATTACCGATTGAGAATAGATCAGTCTGCACTCTCTTTCATGTTTCAGCATATCACCAGTCTGGAAATGTAAGCATTTTCACAGGAGTCTGAGCTGTTTATTTATGCAGATCAAATTGGAGAGATACTGAGCAGATGGCAATTAAGGATTTGAGAGATTACAGTTGCATGATATTAGACAGCATCATTTGACCATTGTCCATATTATAAAGAAAACTGGCAGCCGCAGGCACTATGGTGCAACTATTACTCAAATATTATGAACAACTATATTAGTGATCATTTGAAGCTGAATAATTTTCCTTCAACTGTACCCCTGCTGCCCGCTCTTTGCTTCACAACATGTTCCAAAGTTAGCAGGATTCTGCCAGTTACAAAACAGGAAATAGAAATACACACTTACGGCCAATTACTACATAAAACATGGGGCAACAGCTGCCAAGTTGGCGTTATTTGCTTTAATTTTTACAAATTGAAGCAGAGGAATGTGAAGGACATCCAATCCTTGGACAGAAATGGGATTTTTCGATTACTCATGTGGTCTGAAATTGTGTTGGACTGGGGATTGATTGTAAACGAACTGGGGTTAATTCAAAAACAAAATGCGCCCTTTCCGAAGGGAAAATTTGTCCCTAAGATGTTTGGTAGGTGTGGAAAAAGGGGTGAGAGGAAATAGTGGAGAACAGGCAAGATCAAAATGAGGATGGAGGATGGTTGCTGGGGAAAGAGTGAGTTAGAGAAAGAAATCATAGAATCAGAGAATCTCTACAGAAGAGCCCATTTGGCCCATCGAGTCTGCACAGAACCTGACAGAGTATCTTACCCAGGCCCTCTCCCCTATCCCCGTAACCCCACATATTTACCATGGCTAATCCACCTAACCTGCACATCTTTGGACATTAGTGCACAATTTACCATGGCCAATCCATCTAACCCGCCTATCTTTGGACTGTGGGAGGAAACCAGAGCACCCAGAGGAAACCCACGCAGACGTGGGAGAATGTGCAGACTCTGCACAGACAGTGACCCAAGCCAGGAATCAAACCTGAGTCCTTGGCATTGTGAGGCAGCGGTGCTAACCACTGTGCCACTGTGCCACACAAATGGCTGGAAAATGTTGATTGTGGAAGTTGTCTCAGAGGAATTAATATCAAGGAGATCTCGCAACCACCTTTCTCATGTCCATTGGGCCATTGGAGGTTCAAAGACCCAGATTAGTATGGCAATGTTGCAGACTTTTTAAATTGGGATTTGATGCATTGCGGGAAGCAACACCTCCCAAGTTGCTTATTCCAAATGAGGTGCTATTGGGAGGAAATAAGCTGAAGTGAGGAGGAAGGAACCAGAGGCCATCAGCAAGAGAATGAGTCCCAGGCTTCCTCCGCACTGAACCCCATGTGGCATTGGCAAGGCTCAGGAGCAGATTGTCCACGTGTGAGACTGGAGTTGGAAAGAAAATAAATGCAGCCCTAGAACACTTTAAAATGAAATTTAAAAAATCTCCAGTACCAAACTCATCATCCAGAACCCACTGCTAGAATGATTTCAGTATGGTGAATATCTGTATATGAATATGTATATATGTCATTAAAAATTACAAGTAAATCTATAAATATAACTAAAATGATTTGTAGTCTGATTGATGGGGAATTCTGCCTTTCCCTGAAGAACTCGGCGGAAAGGAGGGAGTTAGTGTCTTTTTCAGCAGTGCAGCCCCTGGGAAACACGGAATGATGTGGAGAATTAACAGAGATTGTGCTTTAGAAAGTCACCATTCAGTTCGTAGGAAATGAAAGCTAACTCGTGGTCCTTCATGCTGAGCAGGAGCAGGTGATCAGGTGGCTGCTCCAAAATTGTGACAGCCTTTCTTTAATTAGAAACCATCAAGCCTTTACTTCTAAGAAAGACAGAGGATGCTTGAAAAAAAACTCAGCAGGTCTGGCAGCGTGGGAGCAGAGTTAATGTTTTGAGCCCGTTTTGACTCTTCATCAGAAGCGAAGCGAGGGAGTTGGATATTAAACTGTAGCTAGGAGGGATTGCAATGGGGTGTAGCAACTTTAGGAACAAAAGACCATTGGCTTGGTGTTTGGGAGGGGATGTGCAGGAGCAGGGGATGGGCGTTTGCATTGAGGCAATTCATGAATGGGATGATTTTAAAAAGTGTTTACGATGGAGGACAAAGGTCACATATAAAGTTGTTCAAAATTTATTTGTTTATTGTCACAAGTAAGCTTACATTAACACTGCAATGAAGTTACTGTGAAAATCCCCTAGTCGCCACGCTCCGGCACCTGTTCGGGTACACTGAGGGTGAATTTAGCATGGCCAGTGCACCTGATCAGCACATCTTTCAGACTGTGGGAGGAAACTGGGGCACCCGGAGGAAAACGTGAAGACTCCGCACAGACAGTGATCCAAGCCAGGAATCAGACCCGGATCTCTGGCGCTGTGAGACAGCAGTGCTAACTACTGTGCCACCGTGTCACAACTCAATGGGTGGGATTTTTGGGCCGCGCTCGCCACAAAACCGGAAAATCCCGTCCGAGGTCAACAGACTTTGGCATGGGTTCTTGTCCCACCTACTACGATTCCTGTGGCGAGTGGGATGGGAAAATTCTGCCCAAATGTATTTTTCTAATATCATTCTCTATCCTCTTGACTGTATACATGGTGCTAATAATTTCCCACATTCTTTTGATCCTGCATTGATGAGTTCTGAAATTTTAACATCTTAAAGTTTTGCAATTTCACCACAATTCTCCACCCTGCATTTCTCCATGACTATTTTTTTCTCTGCATGGCCATTTCCCTTGTCTTTGAATATTTTGCCAGCCCATTGCTTTCACATCTAAAGAACCTCTATTCCATCATTCGCCCCCCATCATTAGTCAAGGGGCAGGGTCCTTAATTCAGAATGTGGTGCATGTGGAAGTATAGCCCATATGGAAAGAAAATGGATCATACATTAGATTGCTGAGGCAATCAGAACAAAGAAAATCTCTATTATATTGCAAAAGCTTATTGAATTGGATCGAATTATATCATCATTGGGAATTTTTGTTTATTCCTAGAACATAGAACAGTACAGCACAGTACAGGTCCTTCGGCCCACGATGTTGTGCCGAGCTTTATCTGAAACCAAGATCAAGCTATCCCACTCCCTATCATCCTGGTATGCTCCATGTGCCTATCCAATAACCGCTTAAGTGTTCCTAAAGTGTCTGACTCCACTATCACTGCAGGCAGTCCATTCCACATCCCAACCACTCTCTGAGTAAAGATAATTTAAGTCCTTTAATTTGCAGAGCAATACTTTAATTTGTAAATAATTTGAGTTGTGAGGACTGGACTGCATTGCTGAAGGAGAATTTGATTGTGTGTTGGATTTGAAGCCTCTTATTGTCAAGATCACATTTTGTGATGTGATTATTTTGGAAAGAGCTGCTGGATTGCTACTTTCTCAATCCTTTCATCTACTTCTCTGAAACTTTTGTTAAACACACCATCAGTGACATTCCACATGACATGATGCGACCAAAGATCATCAATTCTACTCAAAATCAGTAGAGGCTGCTACCTTATTTATAGATTTTTTTTCCTTTCTAAAATAACAAAGCTTTTACATACACGGCAGCACCTGCTGTTACAAATGACTAGAACCTCCTGCAGGACCATATTATTAGAAATTCAGCGAGTGTGTGATGTCCAAATTTTGTGAAACGACTATCGAAAATATGAACACCATCAACAGTATCTGATGCTTGGAGATCATTAAAAGGTCATTAGGAAGCCTGTCATTGTTAAATATGATGTGGAGATGCCGGCGTTGGACTGGGTTAAACACAGTAAGAGTTTTAACAACACCAGGTTAAAGTCCAACAGGTTTATTTGGTAGCAAATACCATTAGCTTTCGGAGCGCTGCTCCTTCGTCTGATGGAGTGGAAATCCACTCCATCTGACGAAGGAGCAGCGCTCCGAAAGCTAATGGTATTTGCTACCAAATAAACCTGTTGGACTTTAACCTGGTGTTGTTAAAACTCTTATTGTTAAATATTACAGTTTAATCTCACATCCTTTTGATCCTGCATTGATGAGTTCTGAAATTTTAACATCTTAAAGTTTTGCAATTTCACCACAATTCTCCACCCTGCATTTCTCCATGACTATTTATTTCTCTGCATGGCCATTTCCCTTGTCTTTGAATATTTTGCCAGCCCTTTGCTTTCACATCTAAAGAACCTCTATTCCATCATTCCCCCCCATCATTAGTCAAGGGGCAGGGTCCACTCCATCTGACGAAGGAGCAGCGCTCCGAAAGCTAATGGTATTTGCTACCAAATAAACCTGTTGGACGTTAACCTGGTGTTGTTAAAACTCTTCTTGTTAAATATTACAGTTTAATGCCTTTAATCTTGTTTTGTGTAAATGCAAACGGTCAAAGATTGGTGTTCTGAGCCTTGCCCCATCCCAAAATCTCTTGTCTCTCTCCCCCCTACTCTTGCCCCTTTTATTTATACATAAATGATTGACGAAAACTTCTTTCCTCATTTGATTTACATCAGACATTGTACATGCAGGACTGAACTTTCAACTTTGGTGGGTTATAAAACTGCTGGTAGTGGATTGGCCATCTCCCCTCCACTTCGTCCGAATAGCCTTTCCATTGACTTCAATGAATGAATAGCTTTGTGTGATCTTCTCTTTATAAAACAGTTATCCTTGCCATTGTTATGAGTATTATTTCTTTCACGTTAATGGGTGGCACGGTGACACAGTGGTTACACTGCTGTCTCACAGCGCCAGGGACCCTGGTTCGATTCCCTGCTTGGGTCACTGTCTGTGCGGAGTCTGCATAGGTTTCCTCTGGGTGCTCCAGTTTCCTCCCACAGTCTGAAAGACGTGCTGGTGAGATGCATTAGCCATGCTAAATTCTCCCTGAACAGGCGCTGGAGTGTGGCCACTGGGGGATTTTCACAGTAACTTCATTGCAATGTTAATGTAAGCAGATTCTAACACTAATAAATAAACTTAAATTTAAACTTTAATCTTTCTTCCTTTGTGTCTGTGTTTCTCATACAGTCATTAGCAGTCAGGTCTGCCAGTTTAGAACCTTTTTGCCAAGTTTAAAAAATATGACTGGGGGGACCTGGAAAATTAATTAATTTGTGACTTTTGTTTGGGATGAAAAGGCTGTCATTCACAGGAAAAGAGTTGGAATTTTTGCAGAGTAACTAACTTCAAAATGTTAATGAATAAACAGACAGAATCATTAAATAACAAATAATTTGTTCACTGCTTATCCTTCTGCCTTATTAGAGTTTCAGGCATTGCCAATGGAGAGTGTTATATTTTACTTATTATGTTGTATATGTTGGTAATGCTTATAATATTGCCACTCCCCAGTTGTCCTCTGAAGATGGAGGCCGGCTTTCTTGAACTGATTCAGTCTCTCTCATGTTCCTATGTTAGGCAAGGAAATCCCAAAATTTGAACCAATGACAACAAGAGATGGTGATAGTGGCTGGAATTCTCCAAGGTTGTACTGCTGCCAGCGAGAACGGAGAATTTGGCGCTCAGCAGGACTGGAGAATCTCAGCCACGGGCGAGGTTGGAGAATTCTGGCCAATATGTCTGGCTAAATGGGGTGGAATTTTCTGGCTGTCCATGCCATGGGACTCTCTGGTCCTGTGGCAGTTAATGGAGATTTGGCTGAGTGCCAAATTCTCCATCCTCGCTTGCAGTGGCGGCAGGGAGTGGATGGTCGGAAAATTCTGGCCATCCTGTTTGAAAGGTGCAAGAAAGGACGGTGTTTCCACTGGTATTGCTGCTCTTGTTCTTCCTGGTGGTGAGGATCATAATGAGTAGGGCTGGAGATATAGAGGGAAAGGTGGTTTTCAAAATGACCTTTGGTGAGTTCCAGCAGCAAATCCTGAAAATGATACACATTGCAGCCCTAAATGTTCCAGTGGTGGAGGTGATTGATGTTGAGTTCAGGTCACAGGAATCGATCAGATGAACTGCTCAGCCTTGTAGGTTGCAGAGTTTCAAGTGCTGTTGTGCCTGTGTCCATCCAGTTGAGTGGTCCAACATATTCTTGGTTTCAGCATTGGAGAGCGTGGAGAGGCAATAAAGGGTCAAGAGGTGAGCTTGTCATCACAGGGTAAGCAATACACTGCTCATGGAGACACGCAGGGTGGAATTTTCCCTTTCCCACTCCGCCCCCCCCCCCCCCCCCCCCCCACCCTCCCCCCCCTCCATCCCCAACCATGGGAATTATAGCGGGCGGCGGTGGATCATGCAAAGGTCTATTGATCACTGGCAGGAATTTCCAGCCTTGGTACGAGTATGCTTGTACGGAAAGTCCCGCCAGAATGTTGGTCCAGTTGAGCTTTTGGTCAATGGTGACTCTAAAAGTATCAAAAGTGGGTGACTTGGCAATGATGGAGATATGATGATGATGGTGTTGGTCCAAGTTATTGAGTGGTAGCTGGACTTACTCTTGTTTAAGTGCTTTGCTCTTATGTGGCGTGGATGTTATCTGCTTCTTCTCAACCCAAATCTATGTTATCCAATTTATCTTGTGTGATTTTATAGTTCAGTATATTTCAGGGCCTTATCTAATCAATTCACAAGATAATAGTGATTAATAAAAAGGTGAAAATATGATTACAAACAAAGTTCTAACAAATCTTTGGCCGGAATTTTATCACCGTTCATGCCGGCGGGATTTTGGACGCCAAATTCTCTGACCTCACAGCAGTGGGAGCGTGGTGTGAACGGCCGGTAAGATCGTGCCTTGAGGAATAATCGTACGGGTGGTAAAGAAATTGTAAGGCATTGTGAGGATATTGCTGTACAGTGCAGACCCAATTAGTGGGTAAGCAATTGGGCTATTTGGTGACACAAATATCAGACAATAAGTGGAGAAACTTCACAGGCTGTTCTCCATCATGGTTACTTCCAAATTATAGAAAATTGAAAGTCTTGCTTGAAGTATTACTCTTGTGGCAGGGGAGGAAGAAAATCAAAGGGGAAATTTGAAAACCACTCGGAAAGCACTTAGCTGTGATAGGAAGAATCAACTGTTAACACAAAAAAAGCCCCACAAAGTCTGGAGAGTTTTCTGCATCATGAATGGAATATAAAAAGGTGAACAATGTTGTTATGGACAGTGCTTCTCCTATGCTCATGTTCCTTCTGAATTCTAAACATGCCACACTAGACGGTCTTCTTTCTCCTTAGATACATATTGTGGTGCTTATTGCCTCCATCTGTAGTACATTCTTTCCTAGCTTTTCAAAACCGCATTTGTCACCAGTTTCTATTTCCTTCCACAATTTTGAGTTTTCAGAAACTAAAATTTAGTGTGAATGGACTATAGCTCTCTGATGTACCTCATCCTTGATACTGATGGTACTTTGAAATACCTCAACACCATGAATGAAGTTAAATATGAGACATTAATGTATTCATTTTAACCTGTCACTTAAACCCCCTGGTGACTAGGTCCTGCAGTGCAATGCACCTCTCCTTCCATCTGCTAAAGCCGCCATGGGATCTGGGACAATTTGCAAAATTGGATCCAAAATTGGCTTAGTGGCAGGTGACAGAGGGTAATGGTCAAAGGTTATTTTTGTGACTGGAAGCCTGTGTCCAGTGGTGTACTTCAGGGATTGATGCTGAGGCCCTTGCTGTTTGTAGTGTACCTTAATGATCTAGATGGGAATTTTTGGGGTATGGTCAGTTAACTTTGCAGATCACACGAAAATTAGTAGCATGATAAATATCGAGGAGGAAAGCCTTAGATTACAGGATGATACAGATTCGCTGGTCAGATGGGCAGAACAGTAGCAAATGGAATTTAACCCTGAAAAGTGTGAGGTGATGCATTTTAGGAGGACTAATAAAGCAAAGGAGTACACAATGAATGGTAGGACACTAAGAAGTTCAGAGGGACCTTGGGGTGTATGTCCAAAGATCCCTGAAGGCAGCAGGATAGGTAGATAAGGTGGTTCAGAAGGTATATGAGATATTTACCTTTATTAGCCAAAGCACTGAATATAAGAGTAGGGAGGTTATGATGGAGCTGTAAAATATGCTCCTTAGGCCACAGCTTGAGTGTTGGGGACAGTACTATTAGAACTAGGGGGCATGGCCTCAAAATAAGGGGGAGCAGATTTAGGACTGAGTTGAGGAGGAACTTCTTCACCCAAAGGGTTGTGAAACTGGAATTCCCTGCCCAGCGAAGCAGTTGAGGCTGCCTCATTGGATATTTTTAAGGCAAGGACAGACAAATTTTTGAACAATAAAGGAATTAAGGGTTATGGTGAACGGGCGGGTAAGTGGAGCTGAATCCACAAAAAGATCAGCCATGATTTTATTGAATGGTGGAGCAGGCTCGAGGGGCCAGATGGCCTACTCCTGCTCCTAGTTCTTATGTTCTTACTGCTACACACTACTAGAAGTATATGGTTGCACGCGAAAGGACATTCAGCAAGATGTTGCCTGGGCTAGGCAATTTCAGCTATGAAGAAAGGTTGGATAGGCTGGGGTTGTTTTCCTCAGAGCAGAAAAGGCTGAAGAGGTTGGGGGCTGTCTTCATCGAGGTAGCGAGGTGTACAAAATTATGCGGGTTATACTAAGAGTAGATAAGAAGAAACATTTGCCCTTAGTAGAGGGAAAATAAGCAGGGGCATGAATTTAAGGTTAAGGGGCAGGAGATTTAGAGGGGATTTGAGGAAAAATCTTTTCAACCAGAGGGCGTTGAGAATTTGGAACTCACTGCCTAAAAGGATGGTAGGGACGGGAGCCCTCATAACACTTCAGAAGCATTTAGATGAACACTGGAAACACTATAGCAGACAGAGTTACAGGACCAAGTGCTGGAAAAGGGGATTAGAATAGATAAGTGCTTGATGGATGGCACTGACATGATGGGCCGAAGGGCCTCTTCTGTGCTGTATGACTCTAAGTTGAAATTTAGCCTTGCTGATGGCATGAGAGACTTGCTGTATCTGTTCACTGTTAAGCCTGTTGGAAAATATGAGATTTGACAGTTTCAAACAGTCCTTCATCGACAAAGCAAACTTTTCTAACCTCTGCACAAATTTCCACTGAATTATCAGGTTATGGGACTTTTGAGGATAACTGAAGCATGTCACGTTGATTAGATAGAGGAGACTTTTTCAGAGGGTGATGAGGGTGTGGTTGAGACTGAGACACACAACTGGAGACAAAGTGAAAAGATCTTTACTTTGCACCCAATCATTTTATACCTGACTCGAGAATGTTCAATGCTGTGACAAAAGAGGTCATTTTCTCAGCATGTTCCTCTGACAGAAAGTCTCGCCTGTTAGTCACACATATTGGAAGATTGCCGACGCTGTACCTGCAATGTCTAACATGCACGATTAGCTTCAAAGGCTCCTTGCTGGGATGTGATCTCTGAATATTAACACTTTCTTGTTCAAAATGGAAAATGTTCCATTTCATCCATTGAAGGATTTTTGTTTAAACATTTTTATATGATGGGATGAGGACATTACTGGCTGGGCCGGCATTTATTGCCTATCCCGAACTGCCCTTCAACCTTCAGAGGGCATTTAAGAATCAATCACATTGTCGGGTGGCATGGTGGCACAGTGACATTGCTGGTCATAGTGCCAGGGACCCGGGTTCGTTCCTGGCTTGGGTCACTGTCTGTGCGGAGTCTGCACGTTCTCCCCGTGTCTGCGTGGGTTTCCTCTGGGTGCGCTGGTTTCCTCCCACAGTCTGAAAGACATGCTGGTTAGGTGCATTGGCCATACTAAATTCTCCCTCAGTGTAGCCGAACAGGCACTGAAGAGTGGCGACTAGGGAATTTTCACAGTAACTTCATTGCAGCGTTAATATAAGCCTACTTGTGACACTAATAAAAATAAATAAATGAATAACATTGTTGTGGGTCTGCAGTCACATGTAGACCAGACTACGTAAGGACGGCAGATTTCCTTCCCGAAAGGGCATTCATGAACCAAATGGGTCTTTTACAACAACCAACAATGGTCTCATAGTCATCATTAGATTTTCATGAATTCAAAATTCATCATTTGCCATGGGGCATTCGAATCTGGGTCCCCAGAGAATTATCCTGGGTGTCAGGATTACCAGTCCAGTGACAATATGACTATGCCACCACCTCCATTTGTGGGAATGAAATTGATTGCGGAATAATTGTATGGGCTTTGGACAGAGTGGAGTTGGTGGAATACTCTGCATTTCATGTTTTATTCTCCAATTGATCTAGGATTCCTCAAACTGTTCTGCACAAGAAACTTGCATAGAAGTGACAAGGAAAAACAATGGGTGGGATTCTCCGGCCGTTCACACCAGTGGGATTCTCTGGTCCCACTGCAGTGGACGAAGCTTCGGCTGAGCGCCAAATTCTCCATCTTCTCTGGCAGCAGTGGCGGGGTGTAAACTGCTGGAAAATTCTGGCCAATGTTTCATTCCCACTTCTCACATAGACTGTTCTTTTGGCTTTTCAGGGTGAGACCACCAACTTATTGTCAAAGCATTGGAAACGTGACGTTGACATGTCTCCATTTTCATTGTGGCTACCAAAACTTCCTTGACTTAAGGTTCTTGCAGTTATTAGAGAAAAAGGACATTTTTATTTGACCAGTTCAAGCTGGATTGAAATTCAAAGTTGAAAATATTGTTTACTCTGTAACTGTAGCTTTGTGTATTAATTTCTTTCAACTTAACTGGTGTTATACCAGGATGTGACTGTGACATTAATTGCATATCATTATACAAGGTTAGCGGGTTGGCCATTAACTTAAAGGTTGGAATTCCTAAACTTTCAAAGAATAAAGGATCCAAATGGAATTTAACATTTTAGAGTTCCAATTGAGTTGTTCTCCATTCAGGGGAGGTGATGGCCTAGTGGTATTATTGTTAGACTATTAATCCAGAAGCTCAACTAATGTTTTGGGGACTCAGGTTCGAATCCCGTCACGGCAGATGGTTGAAATTGAATTCAACAAAAAATATCTGGAATTAAGAATCTATTGATGACCATGAAACCATTGTCGATTGTCGGAAAAACCCATCTGGTTCACTCATGTCCTTCAGGGAAGGAAATCTGCCGTCCTAACCTGGTCTGGCCTACATGTGACTCCAGAGACATAGCAGTGTGATTGACTCTCAACTGCCCTCCAAGGGCAATTAGGGATGGCTAATAAATGCTGACCAGCCTGAGACACCCATGTCCCAGGGATGAATTTAAAAAAAACTTTTCATTCCAATGGCTGCCTTGCTGACTAGTAACGGTGTAAGCAAGATTTTTGATTTGAGATTTGGACTAGATACCTGCGTCACAACCGAGACCTCCTATTTCCACTGCAGTGAACTTGCTTCACTCTGCTCCTATCTCAGCTCATCCTTGCTTTGATAGCCTCATCCATGCCTTAGTCAATTAAAGACTTGACTATTCCAATGCAGGCCTGACCGATATCCCATCTCTGATGCCAATATCCCAACATGCACCAAGTCCTGTTTAACCTGCGCTCGCTGACTGATATTGGCTCTGGTTACACAATGCGCCATTTTAAAATTCCAATCCTTTTTACAAATCCCTCTATTGTTTTGTCCCTCCTGATCTCTGGAATCACCTGCCGTCCTGTGATGCTCTGAAATATTTGTGCTTCGGCAGTTCTGGCCTTTTGCACAGGCCCAATTTTAAGCATTCCACCTTTGTGCCTTTGGCCGCGAGCACCTGAAGCTCTGGAATTCCCACTCTACATGTCCCCATCTCTCCATCTTCCTTTCCTTCTTTAAGATGCAACTTAAAGCTGACAGGCAGAATCTTCCGACTGTTCACGCCGGCGGGATTTTCTGGTCCCACTGCAGTGAACAGAGATTTGGTGGAGTGCCAAATTCTCCATCCTCGCTTGCGGCATCGGAGCCTGAACGGCCGGAAAATCCCGGCCGACATGTTTGGCCGAGCTTTTGGTAATTTGTCCTAACACCTTGTGTGGGTCGTTTTTGAACCTCGTTTGATAATGCTCCTGTGAAGCACTTACATGTGGGCGGCAAGTTGGCACAGTGGTTAGTGCTGTTACCTCACAGCACCAGAGGCCCAGGTTCAATTCCAAGCTTGCATAAACGTCTGTGTGGATTTTGCGCATTCTCTCCGTGTCTGCGTGGGTTTCCTTCGGGTGCTCTGGTTTCCTCCCACAGTCCGAAGGACCTGCTGCTGGTTGGGTGCATTGGCCATGCTAAATTCTCCCTCAGTGTACCCGAACAGGTGCTGGAGAGTTTCGAATTGGGGATTTTCACCGTAACTTCATTGCAGTGTGAATGTAAGCCTACTTGTGACTAATAAATAAACTTACAAATATAACATTTTACCGCACTGAAGCAACTGGAAAATACAAGTTTTTCTTATTGTTTTCAATGCGGCTATTTCAGCAGCATAGATAATGAGAACTGAGTGAAAGTGGCCTTTGTTATGTGATGCTTGTGTTAGTGGATTGTACAAAGTGTCCATCATGTCTGTAAGGTGGCAGACAGAACTGTCCAAATCAAGGAAACACTGTCGAATCGGAAACTTTTGCCACACATTCATGTGAAGGTCATTGAAAGGTCTATTTGGAAGATCTCTAATTGCCTGACTGGATAACTGAATGTGTGAAAAGGTGATGTGCCAAGAAATTTGTGCTTTTATAGTAAGTTGGTATTTTGACACTTTTGTTTGATTGGTGATGTTAAGGTAAAGTATAGTTATTCAAGAGGGGGAAAAAAAGGCATGAGAGAGGAAAGTCATGAAACATTTTTACAGGTTTACATAGGTCTGGTAATTATCATGGGGTGGAGATGCCGGCGTTGGACTGGGGTGAACACAGTAAGAGTTTTAACAACACCAGGTTAAAGTCCAACAGGTTTATTTGGTAGCAAACACCATTAGCTTTCGGAGCGCTGCTCCTTATCTGATGAAGGAGCAGCGCTCCGAAAGCTAATAGTGTTTTCTACCAAATAAACCTGTTGGACTTTAACCTGGTGTTGTTAAAACTCTTACAATTATCATGGGGCCATACTACCTGCTTAGAGCATGGTAAAACACTTACCCCCAAAATTTGGAATGGCAGGAAGGAATGATTGATTTTTATGAGTTCCCTTTTAGAATCATAGAATCTCTACAGTGCAGAAGGAGGCCATTCAGCCCATCGCGTCTGCACTGCCCACAATCCCACCCAGGTCCTATTCCCATAACCCCAGATATTTACCCTGCTAATCTCCCTGTCAATTTAACAGGGCCAATCAACCTAACCTGCACATCTTTGGACTGTGGGAGCACCCAGAGGAAACACACGCAGACACACGGAGAATGTACAAACTCCACACAGACTGTGACCGAAGGCCAGAATTGAACCCGGATCCCTGGCACTGTGAGGCAGCAGTGCTCACCACTGTGCCACCATGCTTGGGGAAAGCTGATCATTTATTTTTTCTTAATAGTTGTCTATTATACTCCTGTGATACTAAAAATGGTAAGAGTTTTAACAACACCAGGTTAAAGTCCAACAGGTTTATTTGGTAGCAAATACCATTAGCTTTCGGAGCACTGCTCCTTCACAGGGCGGCACGGTAGCACAGTGGTTAGCACTGCTGCTTCACAGCTCCAGGGTCCTGGGTTCGATTCCCGGCTCGGGTCACTGTCTGTGTGGAGTTTGCACATTCTCCTCGTGTCTGCGTGGGTTTCCTCCGGGTGCTCCGGTTTCCTCCCACAGTCCAAAGATGTGCGGGTTAGGTTGATTGGCCAGGTTAAAAAATTGCCCCTTAGAGTCCTGGGATGTGTAGGTTAAAGGGATTAGCGGGTAAAATGTGTGGGGGTGGGGCCTGGGTGGGATTGTGGTCGGTGCAGACTCGATGGGCCGAATGGCCTCCTTCTGCACTGTAGGGTTTCTATGTTTCTATGTCAGATGGAGTGGAAATCTGCTCTCAAACAGGGCACAGAGACATCTCCACATCATACTAAAAATGGGACAGGGTGCTATGAATTTAAGGTTGTTTGTGTCCAAAACAAAATTCATTTGAATCATAATAACCTTCCCACTAATTTTCCATTGTTAATGTATTTCATGGTCACTATATATGCTTAGTTGCATTCTAATTAGCATTAAAGGTTTCCTTTTTCGTAATGGATGGAGTGCGCAAACTCTATTGGCACTGGTACTTCAGAGTTCTGGCATTTTTAAATTTGCATTCCTGTTATCTGCATCTGTGGGGGAAAATAATCCTTCAGTGCTTTGTCAGGAGACCTCAACCATCGTTGGTAAACAGTAGATCCTCCTGAATCTGTAGTGCTTTATCCGACACTCTGGTGTTATGCATATTGACTGTGTAATTAAAATATCACAGAGCTGCGCTGAATTACTGATTGTCAATCTTAAAACATTTTACGCTTGATCAACCAATTGTTTTTGAAGTTTGAGAGAAACCTATCTGTAATGATCTCAAGGTAACTGCATACATTATTTTAGCAAATTAAACTAATCCCTTCTGCCTGCCCTTGGTCCATATCCCTCTATTCCTTGCATATTCATGTGTTTATCTAAAAGCCCCTTAAACACCCCTATCGTATCTGCCTCCACCACCATCTCTGGCAGCGCGTTCCAGACACTGACCACTCTGTAAGAAAATTCACCTCTCACATCTCCTATGAACGTTCCCCCTCTCACCTTAACTGTGTGCCCCCTAGGATTAAACATTTCAACTCTCGGAAAAAGATTCTGACTGTCAACCCTATTTATGCCTCTCATAATTTTATAGACTTCTTTCAGGTCTCTTAGCCTTCGCTTCTCCAGAGAAAACAACCCTAATTTGTCCAGCCTCTCCCTATAGCTCATAGCAGCATCTTGGTAAACCTCTTCTGCACCTTTTATTAAAAATATCTAAATATATATATAGGATATCTGCTATGAATATCTAATATATTGGGGAGGTGATGGCCTAGTGGTATTATCACCAGACTATTGATCCAGAAACTCAGCTCATGTTCTGGGGTCCTGGGTTCAAATCCTGCCATGGCAGATGGTGGAATTTGAATTCAATAAAAAAAACATCTGGATTTAAGAATCTACTAAGACCACGAAAACATTGTCAATTGTCAGAAAAACCCATCTGGTTCCTGCAGGGAAGGAAATCTGCCGTCCTTACCTGGTCTGGCCTACATGTGACTCCAGCGCCACAGCAATGTTGTTGACTCTCAACTGCCCTCTGAAATGGCCTAGCAAGCCACTCAGTTGTATCAATTGCTACAATGATCAAGGGCAACTAAGGATGGGCAATCAATACTGGCCAGCCAGCAATGCCCATGCCCCACGAATGAATTTAAAAAAAAATCTTCCCCATTTCCTAAATAGTTGTTGGAGTAGTGAGAATCATTTAGACCATTGCCTGAAAATGTTATGAATGGTAATATTCCTGGAAGCGATAAATTTATGTTCACTTCCCTCCCTCCCTCAGTAAGAACTGCCTGTCTAGTTATAAGGAGGAGAGTAGAACTGGTTTTAGATTTTTCCAAAGCTGAATTTTGTCCAAAGACTTAAGGTCAATGCGGAAAGGAATGTGTGGAGCAGCAGCTGGACAGAAGAGGGATTAACAAAGCCAATGGAAGGCTACGATCAAATCGGTAAAATAAAAAAAACTTGCATCTTACTAAAGTTAAATAGATTAACAAAGCAACATGCTTCCTTGCGCTAAAGACTTCCATTGCACCATCACTTTTGTCATAAAACCTTAAAGTGTCAGTATTAATTGCAAAGGACAATTCTCGGAACAGATGTTATAGGATTTCTTACCATGTTTGGATGTCAGTCGAAGACTATTATTTCTTATATTAATATAGAACAAAGGCAATTATGAAGACAGATCTGACACTATATTTAATAAGGTAATTAGAATTCTGACTATCACAAAAAAAGCTACTGAGATAGCAAGATAGGAACGGTTAATGCAGTTCTTTTGCACTTGAAGGCTGTTGTCCAAGTTTTGTATCTGCTTTGTGCATGATAACTGGTTTCACTGTACACAATAGGAGTCGTAAAGAATGCTCCTGTGCCAACCCTGTGGTTTTATTTGACTGATAACAGGACAGAATGACCCTTCATTGTGCTGCGTACCTAGGACACATTGCTTTGCGCCCCCCACCGCACCCCACCCCCCCAAGCATTCTAAAAGTTTGAGATAACTATTATTTGCCATCTATCTTTTTTAAATATCTGACAGCCGCTTTACACAACCTGTAAGTCACTTTGCATTCACTAAGGCTTTCATTCACGCAAAGCTGAGGGGGCAGTTTCTTGAATCTAGGATGGAATTTCAAAAAGCTTCAGGAAGTTGTCCTTGAATGCAAGATTTTACAACCAGCCAGTACAGATTACAGGATACCTTTCTGGGATTCTCCTCTTGGTTTGGAAGGGTCAGTGAATCTCACTACATGAGGTCATTCTGCATTTTCCCTATCTCGCATTTGAATGTCACCCCTCTCTACAATTTGTAAGAAACTTAGATGAAATGAATGTGTCAAGAAAGCTCAAAGTTGGTAAGAGTCCACTGCATAAATCCAACCATAATGTAGCACTAATTGGCACTACATTTGCAGCCTCTCACTGTGAAGCCTGTGGGATGACTGCTGCATAAGACTGCAATTAATTTGAATTGTGGCAATAGAGTGCAAGGAACTTTACACCTATCAGACACTAAACTTGAACAAAGACTGTCTAATACAAGCACTCGGGACTGAAAGTGAAAGCTGTTCCGATTCCAACTACTTATATGCCTCACCTCAATGTTCGGGATGGGGCGGGAGAAAACTGAAAACACCATCTTTTCTTTAGTATCCATAATCCATGTGCTTTTAGTAAAGGAAAATGTATGTATGTCTCTTTGTCTCCCTGAGTGTGTATTTGAATGATGTGGAGATGCCGGTGTTGAGAGCACATTTCCACTCCATCTGACGAAGGAGCAGTGCTTTGAAAGCTTATGGTATTTGCTACCAAATAAACCTGTTGGACTTTAACCTGGTGTTGTGAGACTTCTTACTGTGTATTTGAATCACAGCAGCAAGCTTTTCTTTTAAATAAAGAAGATTAAACATTTCAACTCTGGGAAAAAGATTCTGACTGTCAACCCTATTTATGCCTTTCATAATTTTATAGACTTCTTTCAGGTCTCTTAGCCTTCGCTTCTCCAGAGAAAACAATCCTAATTTGTCCAGCCTCTCCTTATAGCTCATAGCAGCATCTTGGTAAACCTCTTCTGCATCTTTTATTTTAAAAATCTAAATATATGTAGGATATCTGCTACTAATATCTAATATATTGGGGAGGTGATGGCCTAGTGGTATTATCACCTATGTAAGTCTGAATGCAACATCTCTCACACATACACACACATACATATAGATACACATATAAAAACACACCATATGTACATACGCGTACACACTCAAGAAAGATATGGTGAAAGAGATTAGTGCACTTTCACAAGTTGCAAACAAAAGAATAGTTCATGTGTTTGATTCATCAATGGGGAAAAAGTTATTCTGGGCTAAGTAATGATGCATTTAACTCTGTAAGAGCGGTCTGGGCAGTTTCAACACTGGACTTCTATATTAGGATGATTGCAGGATTCCCTTGAAGAGGTAGATATTCAAAGGTCACAAAGTTAGTCATTTGTAGATTTTCTTATAAGGAGGTCAAGCTTCTTTATTGCTGTGCTTGGATTAGGAGCCAAGCTTGGAGTCTTTTAATATTCAGTAGTCTCCAAGTTCAAAAATGCTTAAGTGGCACTGCCTTGGTCGACAGCTGATATTCTCAAGTCGTGTTCTTTGTAGACTGTCCAGGTGTCTCTGTGTCTTTGGATGATGAAGCCCATTATTTCAGGCCAGTTTTGGTCCAGGTTAAAGTCCAACAAGCTTATTTGGAATCCCAAGTTTTCAGAGCGCTGCTCCTTCATCAGGTGAGCCTGAGGAAGGAGCAGCGCTCCGAAAGCTCGTGATTCCAAATAAACCTGTTAGACTTTACCTGGTGTCGTGAGATTTCTTACTGTTTCTGCAATTTGCCATTTGTTAAATTGCAAACCTGGAGATATGAATGTTGCAAATCCATTACTTTTGAGGGGTGCTAGCTGGGTACGTCCATTCAAGGAGGTGGCCTCCACCCACCATAATTTAATTAGGAATTTTCCAGAAGTTTGAGGTAGTGTGAATTTAAATTAGAAAGATCTCCTGTCCCTTGGAAACCATCCAAGTCATCTTGTTGGTGTCCATTTAAAAAATTAAGTAAAATACACTTCCAGGAACTTCCATTTGAACACCATCCATATTTAAAGTTATGAAAAGGACATGCCATAACATCATGAACAGAAACACCGGGTAGGATTTTCATCTTGAGCTCAGAAATCCTGCCATTATCGGTCAAATTGGAGTCAGAAGCCCACAATGTAAAGGGATCAACCCACTGGCCCTGGTTTTCCAGAATTTCCCAATTCATGGTCCTAGGATAGACTTGCTATCCAATTAAAGAAGGATGGTGGACTCCCAAAACTCAAAGCCAGTCTGTTGCTTTGCAAGTCACCTCCAGGCAGCTATAATATTCCCCGAAGCCTCTGGGGAGCTAGAGGCCGATTGGGAAATTCTTAATGGGACTTTAACCAGATCAGTTAATTACCTGTCACTTAGGGGGAAAAGTGGGTGTGGTGGGGTGGCTGCCCCTTCTCCCAACCCGCTTCAGGGAAAATCGCCCACGGGTATGATGGTGCTGGGGTTGGCACACAGTGGCTGGTGATGCGAATTAACATGTCCGGCCCATCCCCAACAAGGCCTAAAAATTCAGCCCATTATTCCAAATGTATCAGTCTTAGAATGCACTTTGGAAGCAGTGTTATCTTACATAGAAATACATGGAAGTCACAACATGGAAACAGGCTATTTGGCCCAATTATTCTGTGTTGGAATTTGCCTTCCATGCGTGTAAATATTTAGAATCACACTTGCCCACGCTATTCTCATATTCATTCATCTAAATTTTCCTTCATTTGCCGATTCGACCTACAACCATTTGTTAAGGTGGAATTTTACCTGAATGTCCGCCCGTGGTTCGCATGATCCCACCCGAGGTCAACGTAGAACGCTGTTCTTCGAGCCTCGCCCGCCCCTGGAATCGGTGTGGGCGTGCCGTTAAAATTCCGGTCGCATTGTCCCATTCCATTAAATGAATTGAAATGTATAAGAGAGCCTCTTGTGAAAAAAAATAGGCTACTGCAAAGTGATAAAGATCATTTTCAAAATGATCAGAATTTGCCACAAAGTCATAAAGCCCTATCTCTTGACCTACACACCCATTAGAGTGAGATTGCATTTAAGAACTTCACAAAATTGCCATACAGGCAGCCTCAAACTTAAGACACAATGGTTCTGAAAAACCATGTTGTAATTCGAAATGTTGCAAGTCAGAATCGATTTTCCCACTGCAACAATGGTATAAATGGGAGATTGGTTCCTGATCCAGGTTTGGGTATCACTCATGGGATGCCCGATGGTGTTAAATGCTTTCAACTCTTGCCCCGTCAAGTCACAGAGGCAACTGTTGATGCCTGCACGCCTCAGTGCAGGTTTCTCAGTTAGTGTGGGGGACGTAATGAAGCTATAAATCATTGTCAGTTGCCTGTTTAACCTTGAATTTGTACGAGTCCGAGTGCATATTAAATACAACATAGGCTCAGAACCGCATTAAAATCATGGCGGTTGTGCCAAAAAAGTTCAACAGAAAGAAACACTTGTTTCCAACCTAATAAAGACAAGTCGACCTGTCCAACTATACAGATGGGTGGTGCAGAGAAACACACTGGTTTTTTGCCAGATATAGCGACACTCTGCCTAAAAAATCAAAGGGGCATATTTCATCCTGTCATGCAGACTGGTTGGCCTCAACACCCAGAACCCAGCTGCACTAAGATCGGGGCACCATCTTTAAAGGACGCCCCGACCTTAAAACACCCTCCCCCACTTCTCAGCCCACCACGGAGGTCGCAGGGGCTCTTCTGGGACTTCTATCCTCCCTTCCCCACAAACATCGGCCATTGTCCCCCGATAATTGCCCCCTTCCCCCTACCTCCACAGTCAGAGCCTACACCCATCACCCCCCAACTCCATCAAAGGCCATTGCCTTTGCTCATCCCCTGCTCCTCCATCTGCTCCCCGCCCACAACCAAATCTGAATGAATCCCCCTCATCCTACTGGGGCCCACCCCTTGGCACATATTGGCACTGCCAGGGTGGCATGCACATAGTGCCAACATGGCAGTGCCAACCTGTGCCAAGCGGCAGTTCCAAGGGGCATTGCCAGGCCACTGCCTGGCTGTGTTCCTCTCCCTCAGTAGACATTTAGAACTTTATTTCACAGAATTTTATTTTATCTAATCACTGTCTAGGTCCCAAAGTTGGCTTGTGGATATTGGTACAGGACATAAGTTGGCATTTGCTGGCATGAGGAACTATATGAGGTGTGAGTGGTAGAGCAATTTTTATATTTTAATCTCTTCTTTGCCACAGGGCCTTCCTGAGGCAGGGTTTCCACCCAGCCTGTTTCTGCACCTGGCATGCCTATTCCCTTCTTCCTGGGTCACCAGCCCTGAATCCAGCCCCTTCCTTGTACTCAATCCCCTTCCTCCACCTTCTGGACAAAAATCAAACATCTGGGCAGCCCTTTTAAGTGTCAGATTCATGGAGCCAGGAATTCTTCCTGCCCTGACATAGAAGCATGGAGTCCTGCACCTAAAGCAGAGGAAATACTGCATTTATTATTCTCCACACAGAAGATGGTGGGAGCTCATGCTCTGATTGAAAATACCTCGTTCATGAAGATTTAAAAGAGGCTGGAAGATTTACCTAGCTTTGGCTAAAGGATGAAATTTCCAGGTCAACTGTCTCAGTGAAAACCAGTCCGAGGATTAAAATTTACCAGCTGGGAAAAGAAAAAGGAAGAAAGCCACAAGGAGCAGGGAAAATGCTTTGGACTGATGCAAGGAGAATTAAGTGTTCTTTTAAGGAACAGAGTGAAGTATAATTATGGTGGGGTATTGTTGGCTGTGTTAAAAATCACATGGGGGATCTTTCTTGTGGGTTAAAGTATAAGTTGCCTATTATGTAATGGTTATTCAATGTTGCTTTTACTTTGTTTGTTACAGTAAAAGTCTTTAAAACTTCGGTCCAGGCCATAGTTCTCTAGAGGTTTTCGAGTCATAGGGAGGAACTTTCCCGTCCGGCGTGCCACAGGAAATCGTAGCGGGTGGGGGTGGGCAGACTGCACAAGGGTCCATTGACTTTGGGTGGGATTTTCCGGTTTTGGAGAGGCCGGAAAATCCCGCTCATAGGGATATACAGCACGGAAACAGGCCCTTCAGCCCAACTCGTCCATGCCGACCAGGTTTCCTAAACTAAACTAGACCCACTTGCCTGCACTTGGCCCAGGTTCCTCTAAACCTTTCCCATCCATGAACCTGTCCAAATGCTGGCTGAATAGTGGTGACTCAGGTTTGGAAAGCTGCTTATCACTTGGGTATTTGCAAGCGTCTGAAACATGTTTACATTTTTTTTGTTGGCCCGTTCATGAAAACAGCAATGGGAGTTGCGTTTTGGAATAGCTGCTTGGAGAGCTTTAAAACTAATGGGCACCTTTCCTATTTGTTTAGAGCTTATTTAAATGCATTGAGACCACAGATGGCCCTGTTCAAGGTCTCAAAACAATTCAAATAGTAACATATAAATACACTGGTATAATGTCCTTTCCTGTTTGGAAGAATGCGAACCTGGCAGCAGACAGACAGTATAAAGGACATACTGATTGGCTGAAACCCACACTATAGTTCAAATGGTTAAGAAGAGATTTGTTTTAGTCTCTTTTCTTGTTTGGAACGAAGTTAAAAGCAAAATTCTTCCTGGTGGCGAACTAGTATCTGAGGTCTGGAAATAAGATGCAGTCTGAAATATAACAATGAAACATTTCAGGAACATGTAATTAAGATGACCCTTATATTTTTGTGTGAATTACATTGCAGGGATTTTTAAAAAATCAGAGCCATGTGCAGCAATGGAGTTGGAATTGGCTGTTGAACAATGTTTAATTGGCAAGGAGATGGCAGTAGTATGCTGGTGCAATAAATGCTGCTCTTTTGCAGTTGACACAAAGCAAAGGAAGTCCTAATCTGCTGGGTATGTTTGCAGAAATTTTTTACCCAAAGCACGGAGTCCTAATGCTAATGCCCCTAGCTTTGAGAAACATAGAACTGATCTAGCCATCCTAGTACGTGGCGGCACGGTGGCACAGTGGTTAGCACTGTTGCCTCTCAGCGCTAGAGACCTGCTTTTGATTCCAGCCTCGGGTCACTGTCTGTGTGGAGTTTGTACATTCTCCCCGTGTCTGCGTGGGTTTCCTCTGGGTGCTCTGGTTTCCTCCCACAGTCCAAAGATGTGCGGGTTAGGTGGATTGGCCATGCTAAATTGCCCCTTAGTGTCAGGGGGGCTAACTAGGGTAAATATATGGGGTTACGGGAATAGGGCCTGGGTGGGATTGTTGTCGGTGCAGATTCGATGGGCTGAATGGCCTCTTTCTGCACTGTAGGATTCTATGATTCTATTTAACATCTACTACAGTTTTCCATCTGGGCAGTAGTGGAGAATAATAACCAAAATCATGGCTATTTTGGAGCAGAAGCTTCCCCAAGCTTGCATGTTAGTTTCACCATGTGTACAAGGTGCTAAATGATACTTGCTTATTATTAGCTGCTCCACTAGATGCCCCCTTGATGGGTGGAAGCAGGTTGTGACAATTACTCTCCAAGATACCTCTTGCATGTGCTTCTTACTAATCCCGGATGAAATGCTGTCAAGGGTCTGAAAATGACAGCAGCTAGATATTATCACAACAATTTGAATGTTTGTAATGACACATGATAGAGAGAGGGAACAGGTCACCAATGTAGTATCTGGTCATGTCCATCAAGCTCCCAGACAATTTACCAAGGATAGCAATGGGACAAATGAAACTGTGCAAATGTTGCTTTCTCAGGTATTCTCCTCAGCTTGGGCTACGTTCATTACCCATTGTAGTTTCTTACAGTCTTGGTCAGAGCAGGAGCCATACCAAGTTGTGATACATCTGGAAAGAATGCTTTCTATGGTGCATCTGTAAAAATTGGTGAGAGTCATAGCAGATATGCCAAATTTCCTTTGGTTCCTGAGAAAGTAGAGATGTTGGTGGGCTTTCTTAACTATACCAGCATGGAGGAACCAGGACAGGTTGTTGGTGATCTGGACACCTAAAAACTTGAAGCTCTCGACCATTTCCACTTCATCACCATTGATGTAAACAGGGGCAAGTTCTCCACTACGCTTTCTGAAGTCGATGGCTATCTCCTTTGTTTTGTTTACATTGAGGGAGAGATTATTGTCGTCACACCAGTTCACCAGATTCTCTATCTCTTTCCTATACTCCATCTCGTCAGTTTGAGATCCGACCCACTACGGTGGTGTCATCAGCAAACTCGAAAATCAAGTTGGAGGGGAATTTGGCCACATGGTCATAAGTGCGTAAGGAGTATGGTAATTGGCTGAGGACACAGCCTTGGGGGGCACCAGTGTTGAGGATAATCGTGGAGGAGGTGTCGTTGTTTATCAAACTGATTGCGGTCTGATTAGATTTAGTGTACAAGATTATGAGGAGCATGGACGGAGTGGATAGTCAGAAGTTTTTTCCCAGGGTGAAAGAGTCAATTCCTAGGGGGCATAGGTTTAAGATGCGAGGGACAAGGTTTAAAGGAGATGTACGAGGCACATTTGTTATACAGAGGATAGTGGGTGCCTGGAACTTGCTGCTGGGGAAGGTAGTGGAAGCAGATACGATAGTGACTTTTAAGGGGCATCTTGACAAATACATGAATAGGATGGGAATAGAGGGATATGGTCCCTGGAAGAATAGGGAGTTTTAGTTCAGCGGGGCAGCATGGTCGGTGCAGCCTTGGAGGGCCGAAGGGCCTGTTCCTGTGCTGTAATTTTCTTTGTTCTTTGTAAGTCTAGGATACAGTCGCAGAGGGAGGAGCTGGGCCCTAGATCACAGAGCTTGGAGACGAGTTTTGTTGGGATAATGATGTTGAAGGCTGAGCTATAGTTAATAAATAGGAGTCTGACCAATGTTTAGCTCTCCCTGGTGTGGCAATCAGGAGTATGCCCTTCTCGAGGGAGACTTGAACTCACAACCTTCAAGTTGAAGAATTGACAGCGTTACCAACCAAGCAGATCTGAAACGCATAATACTATTGTCCTTAAAGAGTTACAACAATGGCTTTATAAAACACACACAAAAAAACTGGCTTCTTTCAGGTATGTTTTCCTGCTCTGAAATTTAAATTCCGCAATTTCCATGAAATTTATTCATCAGTTTTCAAATAATGAAATGATTGGACCTCGGAACTTCATTCTCGAATGGGTTTATTAATCTTTGTGATTTGCCTTTTTTAAGAGAAAGATATTTAAATATGCTGAAAGATGGGTTTGTTTATTTGTATATTTGATGTGTTGTTTAAAATTGATCTATGTCGATGAACAAAAGCAAAGCTACTTCAACTCCAAGCAGAGCGATCCTTTTTGTATTGTACACAATGACTTCAAAACATGCTCTGAATATAAAAGCTTACTTAGAAATGCTTTTTCATCTTGAAAGTGCACTCTGTTGTTCTTGCATTTATTTGCATTTTAGTTGACAAAAATAATTAATAAAATATATTGCGTGCTTTTTGTTTCAAATAAAGGCCCTGCTGCACTTTTAACTAAATTGCTTCTGGCAAACCACAGACTAGTGGTAGAGATGAACCAAAATGAGATGAGACCTCAGCTGTTTATGCAGCAAAGCAAGCCTTGAATGTTCTGAAAGTCAAAAGTACCTTTTGAAAGTAGATTCTGGCCAGCAGTTAGAAAAGAATTGTGGAAAAATCCCAATAACCAGCAATGTGCTATTCAACGCGAATGGGTAGCTATCTATGTGTGTGTATGGAGGCATGAGTGATGCTATGAATTTGACTAGAACTAAAAACATACACATTAATCATTTATCTTTTTGATATATATGTGTCACCCCAATCATTGACTCAATTTTACTTGCAAAATGCTGACCAATCTCAAGATACCAACCAGTTCCTGCCTGGTGCTTTCATAGAATCATAGAATCCCTACAGTACAGAAGGAGGCCATTTGGCCCATCGAGTCTGTAATGGCCACAATCCCACCCAGGCCTATTCCCGCAACATTTACCCTGCTAATCCCCCTGACACGAAGATCAATTTAGAAAGGCCAATCAACATAACCCGCATATCTTTGGACTGTGGGAGGAAACCGGAGCACCTGGAGGAAACCCACGCAGACACGGGGAGAGAGTGCAAACTCCACACAGACAGTGACCCGAGGCCGGAATTGAACCTGTGTCCCTGGCACTGTGAGGCAGCAGTGCTAACCACTGTGCCACCATTCATTGAAACATGGTTTGAAGTTACCAATGCAAGTGACCTTCACAAAGTGGGACGGTACGGTGGCACAGTGGTTAGCACTACTGCCTCACGGTGCCAGGGATTCGAGTTCAATTCTGACCTTGGGAGATTGTGTGGAGTGTGCACGTTCTCCCCGTGTCTGCGTGGGTTTCCTCCTACAGTCCAGAGATGTGCAGGTTAGGTGGATTGGCCATGGTAAATTGCCCCTTGGAGTCCCAAGATGTGTAGGTTAGATGGATTAGGCATGGTGAATGTGTGGAGTTATAGGGATACGGTAGGGGAGAAGACCTGGAGTAAGACTCACTATCAGAGAGTCAGTGTAGACTTGGTGGGCTACATGGCCTTCTTCTGCACAATAGGAATTCTATGAAAATGGTCATTTCCAAAGTAATACTGCGAGAAGGAAGCAGATGAAAGCCCTGAAGTAAACGTTGTAAAGGAAGCAAACAGAAATCCTGCTAGTGAGAGGAACAGAGTTTGTTGAAAGGTGGGTGCTCCCGGAAGAGAATTACAGTATTTTCAAAACATCCATAATCATCACATTTGGAATAATCCGAGGCCAGCAGTGCTGAGTGTGTTTATAATATTGACCGTGTTCGCAACTGTCGACCTCTGCCTAGATTTCTCCATTATTCTGTAATTCCTTGGTCTGGACAACAGGCAGGTATCTGAGCCAGTATTTGAGCCTGATTGAGGGATTCTCAAATTGTTCTGGAGGCTTTTTCAGCAGGAGTGAACAAGTAGGTAAGAGTTTAGACATGGTTTTATTAACTGGATAGTATCTATTAGAATCTTCTATCACGGAAGACGATCCCTGACTCCTAACCTAGTACCCTAAAGATTAAGTTTCATTTACGCCTCTGATGTTGACCTTTTTCCTCCCATCTCTGTTTATTTATCTATTTGAGTATTTTACTACACTGTTCCATTACCTTTCAGAAAAAAGCTCTCATGATTAGTGTAATGGTCAAAATATCTTTGCTCTCTTACTGCTGGTAACTGGTATGTTTTGTTGGGAAAGGGGTCTGTCTTTTCTTACCCTTCGAGTGTGTAATTCAGGAGCAAGTATCTGTGAGTTTAAAATAAGGAAAGTTATTTATTCCCACACACTTACCTTGAATTAACACAGCCTCAGACATTTACTTACTTATTAGTGTCACAAGTAGGCTTACATTAACACTGCAATGAAGTTACTGTGAAAACCTTCCAGTCGGCTCACTCCAGTGCCTGTTTGGGTACACTGAGGGAGAATTTAGCATGGCCAATGGACCTAACCAGTACGTCTTTAGGACTGTGGGAGGAAACCGGAGCACCCGGAGGAAACCCACACAGGCATGAGGAGAATCTGCAGGCTCTGCACAGACAGTGATCAAAGCCAGGAATCAAACCTGTCTCTGGCACTCTGAGGCAGCAGTGCTAACCACTGTGCACACACATACATACTATACGCAAAGATAGTGCACTTTTACAGATTGTATTTAATGATCTTCAGTCCCCCATGTGAAAGGACTATGGTTTCTTTAATGGTTTCAATGGTTTAATGTTGAAATGAAAGTCTTGTTTTATAACAGACTCACAGCATGTTGTGAGGTTTTTTTTGTACTCTAATATCGAAGAGGTTAATCCTCAGCCGAACTGTGAAACAGGAGCAGATTAAGCACTTCGGCTGCTCATTGACTTGCAGCTAGTTCCAGAGTCTGGTTCTCAGACTGACTGATAACTGATGGTTTGTACAAGGCAAAAGATGGTGCAGCCTTTCTCAGCAGCTGCCATCTTGTCAGTATAACCCTGCAGTCTGCCCATGGGTCTTGGGATAATAAAAGATCTCAATGACAGAAGGGAATTTCAGTCATGTTGTCAATGGCTGTTGTCCACCCAGAATGGCTTAAAGGTCAAAGTCCATTGATGTACAATAAGAAACAAATGGTAGTCTTTCACATTTAACTTGTGGATAACTGGTCTTGTCAGCTTTCCTTTCTTGAATTCCCAGCCTGGAGACATAGAATATAGGATTCCATTGACTCTGTATCTTGAGTAAGATTTGAACAATGGCAGTTGAGAATTCCACAGATAACATTAGCTTCAACATGCCCATTTCAAGGAGAAGACCCACCCATGGTTATTCAATTCGGAATTTCCCGGAAGATTGAAGGTCTGTGTTGAACAAGCAACGATCATCTGGCCTCTCGGAAGCCATCTTAATAGTTTATCATTGTCCATTTGAAACAAATAGAAGTCAATTCCAGAAGCATCTATACCCGCTCCTTCCATGTGCAAAGTTATGAATATGACATGTCGTTACTGACTTTTTAGTACCAAAAAGTCAAAATTCAGAGAAGACAAAGATAAAGACAAAATATTGCAGATGCTGGAATCTAAAAAAAATATAGAAAATATTGGAAAATCTCAGCAGGTCTGATAACATCTGTAGAGGGAGAATGGAGCCAACGTTTCAAGTCTGGATGACCCTTCATCGGAGCTGAAGACAAAGAATATTGGACAAGATTTATACGATGAGGGTGGCAGTTGAATTTGCGGGGGGTGTTGAGGGGCTGTAATAGATAGGAAAGGCGTGGACAAGGAACGTAAATGATGATAAAGGCTGAGAATGGTGCTATGAGTGTTCATTAAGAGATCGGAATGTGTAAATGGCAGAACAAAGGTGCGGATTGTCAAAGGACAAACATAGCATCTGAAGAAAAGATGCCAGGCATGGAACATGTAACTTTTTGCTGTCAGTCATTCATTGATATATATCCCATCCAAGACAAGAACTTGTTTGACTAATATCTGGTCTGGCAAATGGGCAGATTTTTTTGCAACAACATTCTAGCCTCATCATTTTTAAAATCTCATCTGTTCCTTCCCCTACCCTACCAAGGATACTTCACATCCCTTCAGCTCAACATTATGCCCTTTGATCTTAGACTCTCCCACAAGGGGAAACAACCTCTTGGCATCCACCCTGTCAAGACCCCTGAGAATCCTATATGTCTCAATGAAGTTGCCTCTCAATCTCCTGAACTCCAATGAGTACAGGCCTAATCTACCCAACCTCTCCTCAAAAGGAAATTCCTCCATATCCAGGATCAATTGTCGAGCCACTCCCACCTCCCCCAAGCTCCATTCTCCCCTCCCTAATTATCCATTTGTACTTACCCTTTGGCACTGCTCAACATGTTTCTGCTCTTGATTTTCTCTGCGCTATGTCATGCAAATCTATGCAATATTTTCTTTGTTGTTCCAATTGTGATTCTGATGGTGTAGCTTCCGAACAGACTATGCAGTCCCACTTTACATAGATGCAACAAAGAAAGCAATAGTTAATAGGTTGAAAATGAATTGAGTTGTGACATATTTTGGTGGAGAAATGATAGGATGTACAAAGCTTTCAACTATTGTAGAATTATTGGGTCATTCAGGTCACAAGGCTCGAAAAACACATTGTGAATGTCAAGCTGAGACAGGTCACTGCTCCAGACAGCAGAACCTTAGAATAGGCAGACATACTTCAGCACTGTGGTACATGTTCTTCCCTCTCCATTATTAATATTCACTTGTTCAATGCTTCATATGTTGGCGTGGGATTTAATGAACCTATAACACCAGAATCTTCACGGGAATCCAACAATGTTCTGTACATTTCTTTAATGCTTGCATCAGTTATAAACATTTGGCATCTCATGCTATTAGGGTTTGAAGTCTCCTCTTGTGCATTCACTTATTCACCACAGAGAGAAAATGTGATGAAAGCCATCATTTCAAGTGTGCCTGTTTCAGTATGCTGGGTCCAAATGAAAGGACTCTCCGAAAACCATAACAATAAACATTAAATTCCCATTTGGACACAAAAGTTAACTGGCAACAAAAGCTCTGGGCGGACTTTTTCGAAAATAATTCTAAGTGCCAGACGAACGTGAAATGGGTGAGCACCCAGTCACAATCATACGGGCTTCAGTTTAAAAAAAATGCCAGAATGCAATTCTCGCCAGTGGTGGAGGGTGGGGGGGGGGGGGGGGGGGCGGCGGGTGGATGAATCCCTTGGAGCCTAAGCTCGCCAGTAAAGCCGGCTGCTGACATTGGGACCCACTGCCGATCAGTCCCTGTGCTGTTCTCTACCCCCCCCTCACCTCCCCCTCCCCCCAGAAGGGCAGTGCCAGGGTGCCAGGTGGGCACTGCCAGACTGGCATTGCCCTATGGGCACTGCCCAGTTCTGCCCCCGATCACTTCAATGGCCTCTGCTCCTACCGGCGAGGCCATCTGGAGAGATCTTACGGCCTCGCTCATCCCGAAACTGTAAAATCCAGCCCGAGGTCAATGGACCCATTGTCCGCCCCTCGCCCACTCCGATCCCCGTGGCGGGCAGGGCGGTAAAATTCTGGCCATCAAGTCTGGGCTCTGTGGGTGGGGACCATACGTGATTCTCACTGGCGAGGACCTCGACTGATGAATGGGTAAGTACAACTGATCCCGGACGATAGAACCCTTTCTGGGTGTGAAGCCAATTTCCCTGGCAAATCGGTGCCGGTAAGATCGCAAGAGGCAAAAAACCGGGCTCGATGCTGATTTTGCGTCTCTCTCCCTATCTTACCGGCTCGCCTCGCTGATCAACCGGCAGGATGAACCGATAGATCACGGCCTTATTTTTAAGTCCAAATTTTCAATCCCCATTTATCAACGATCCGAATTGCTCAATTTCAGTTGCTTCCCTTATTTAATTTCTCTCTCATTGATGAAGGTAAATTCCTCTCCAGCCATAATCCCCAGCGCTTTGACAGTGCTGCTTTTGCTGGCGCATTCCATATTTCCTTCAAGTACCCTCCTTGCTGTTTCCAATGTATGCAAAATCTGGAAGTTAGGAAGTGAGAAATCAAAAGCTGAAACTCATGCTATCAGTCCATGAGATAGGCTCAGAGTATTGGCTGGACAAGATTGTAACTTCTTCATTTCTGTAAATGTCTGCCCTGTTGAGTGTATAGTGGAAACTAGAGGCATTTTTATTTTGCCAAGGTTTGTATCCTTTGCACACATTAACAGCTGGAGTAGATTAATTACCTCATTCTCAGTATTTACAATATGATGTTACATATCTGAACAAATCAGTTTAACACCTTATTCTGTATCTACTCATAGCTCAACTGAATGATTTAATTCAGCTCTAATCTTGCATGTTGTTGAAAATATCAAGCAGCATTTTATTCAACAAAATTGTTCAGCATATAAAGATGCACTCTTGTTAAATATATATATCAAATAAGATGAGTAAATAATTCAGAACAATAGGAGAGAAGTGCTGTGTAAATCATAATCATTCTCTCCAGATAAATATTGCAGCTCCAATTATCTTCTATATATAATGAAGCATTATTTTAGCTTTTTTGCAAAGCATCGGGTATTTCATGTAAATGCTTCATCTCACTGCACATTTTAACCAACTTGCTGGTGGGAGAGACTACGATTGGAAAAAGTTAATTTCTTGCTGTTGTAAACTAACAATTTTAACTGATGTATAGACATGGCTCTTGACTTATAGGGCGGAATTTTACTGTCCCGCCCACCACAGGAATTGGAGCGGGCGAAGGGCAGGGAACCATGGAAAGGTCCGTTGACCTTGGGCGGGATTTTCCAGTTTTGGAGTGAATACGACTGGAAAATCCCATCCGTAGTCTTTTTGTACCCAACAGTTAGAGAGTTTTGGGCATGAGCAGTGGGAGAGAACACACCATGAGTGAGACACAGCCAGAGCAAGTGTGAGTATTGGAAATCTGGGCATAGTGGGAATTAAACTGGTAAGTCTTTCTCCTTTAGTTTTGTAAGTACAGTCGTCTAGTTAAAAGGTTGATAAGGGAGATGACTGTATCACCTGAACCCTGATTAGTGCCTCTGTTGATTATTATTGGAACTTAAATAGTGTGCGAGTCATCACATCTCACCTCCATTTAAGAAAAGGACTACGAGAAGTACATGATCAGTGAGTTTTGAGCACGAGCAGTAGGGGAGAGCTGTAATATGTCCTCTGAGGCGGAAGTCCCTTCACCAAAATTCCTTCATTTACAAGATCCAACAACATTATACAGAGAGCTCTCAGCATGCAGTCTACATCTGGAGTGTCAGAGGAACTGACACTCCTGTTTAAGGACAGAGCATGAGGCTCCCTGATTGGACCATCAATTTGGCCCTTGCGGCACGGTGGCAGATTGGTTAGCACTGCTGCTTCACAGCGCCAGAGACCCAGGTTCAATTCCCGGCTTGGCTCACAGTGGCGACTTGGTGAAGTCGGGCGTGAGGCAATCCGCATGATCCGTGCCCTCCTCCACGCCGGTTCCCCCTTTACTAAGGGCTGGGAATGGCCGCCATCGGGACCGCACCCGAAAGGGGCGTGACATCAATTTAAATGTATTTGCATGCATTTAAATTGACTTAGAAATCATAGAAATCATAGAAACCCTACAATGCAGTAGGAGGCCATTCGGCCCATCAAGTCTGCACCGACCACAATCCCACCCAGGCCCTACCCCCACTTATTTTACCCGCTAATCCCTCTAACCTACGCATGGGCTTAATGGGCTGCACGCCCAAACTTACCGACACTTCCCCCTTTAGCACCGTGTTCGCCCATCCAGATTTGGCACAAAACAGGCATGGTCCGCAAAGGTCCGATTCGAGCGCTCCAGCTTCTGAGGAGATAAGTTCCGAGCTTCCGGCAGCTCTCTGACTCAGATAGGTGGTGATGGGCGGGGAGGGGGGTGGGAGGTGGTGAGGAAGGTGGGTCAGATGGCTCTCTGGTGAGGGGGGAGGGTGGCAGATCAGATGGCTCTCTGGTTGTGAGGGGGAAGGGAGGCTGGTCAGACGGCTCTCTGATGGAAGGGGGTCCTGGGGGGGGGGGGTGCTTGGAAAGCGTGGGGGGGGGGCAGGGTCGGCGGGCAGGGGGGGGTCCGCTGCCACTCTGCATGTGATCGGTGGGAGGGGTAGGGGGTGTCCGCTGCCACTCTGCATGTGATCGGTGGGAGGGTAGGGGGGTAGGGGCCTGCAGTGGTCTGTGTGGCAGGGAGGTGGGGGGATAAGGGGGTCAGTTATGTTGAGGGGGTGGGACAAGGTTGTTGGGGGCCAGGGGGGAGGCATTAACTGGCCCTGGGAGTGATGTGGTTTTTTCCTTTTTTTTTCTGCGCAAGCACAGTTGGAGGCGCTGACTGGAGCTGCAGTGTTTTGGGCATGATAAGTCCCACTCACAGGCTTCTGCAGGGCGATTCAGAATCACAGCTATTTTTTCAGGCAGAGTGTGTATGGGAGCACCTGAGAGTGAGTCTAAAAGTCGGATCTGAAATACTCCCAGTTTCAAGTCCGCCCAGCACTTCGAATTAAAATGGTAAAATAGGGCCCTATGTTTTTATGACTAGGCAGGCAGTGTAGGAATCGCCTGTGCCTATTCCCCTTCAAAACAGATATACCACTTTGGATCTGTTAAGGGGAATGACCTCTCAGGGGAAAGCAGCAACAGCCCAATTGACTCTGCTGCACATGGGAGGAGTATAAAGTATGGGAAGGCAATAGTTATAGGAGATCGAATTGTAAGGGGAATAGATAGGTATTTCTGTGGCTGCAAAATGGTATGTTGCCTTCTTAGTGCTAAGGCAAGGATATCTTGTGTTTACAGGACGTTCTGAAGGGGGAGCCACTAGTCGTGGTACAGGGCACGTGGCACATTAGTACTAAAGACATAGGTTAAGAATGGGATGAGGCCCTAAAGCAGAATATGGGGAGCTGGGAAGTAAGTTGAAAAGTAGGACCTCAAATGTAGCGATCTCAGGATTTTTGCCAGTGCTTACGTGGTAGTCAGTGTAGAAATACCAGGACATATTGGATGAATATGTGGCTGAAGAGATGTTGTGAGGGAGAGGGTTTCAGATTCCTGGGACATTGAGACAAGTTCTAGGGGAGGTGGGACCAGTACAAACTGGACAGGGTTGCACCTGGGCAGGACTGTGACTGATGCCCTCGGGGAATATCTGTTAGAGTTGTTGGGGAGGGTTGAAACTAAAATGGCAGGGGGAACCTAAACAAGGAGTCAGAGAAGGGGAATTCAAGGACAAGAACAAAAGACCGTAAGGACAATAAGAAAAGTGATAGGCAGAGAAATCAAGGGTCGGAATCAAGAAGGGCCATAGTGAAAAATAGTGGGATCGGGGCAAGTATTGTTAAAAAGCAAGTCTTCAGACTTTGTGCCTTAATGCATGGAACATTCACAACAAAGTGGATGAACGAATCACACAAATGGATGTAAATGGGTATGATATCGTCAGGATTATGGAGACATGGCTGCAGGGTGACCAGGGATGGAAAATGAACATCCACAGATATTCAATATTTAGGAAAGACAAACAAAAACGAAAAGGTGGTGAAGTTGCATTGTTGGTTCCAAATGAAATTAACACAATAGTGAGGAAGTATATGAGTTCCAATGATGTGGAATCTGTATGGGCAGAGCGGAGAAACAGTAAGGGGCAAAAAATGTTAATTGGAGTTGTATGTAGACCTTCAAACTGTGGTGGTGATGTTGGGAATGGCATTAAACAGGAAATTAGAGATGGATGCAATAAAGAAGCATCTGTATTAATGGGTGACTTTAATCTGCATATGTATTGGCCAAATCAAATTAGTCACAGTGCCGCAGAGGAGGAATTCCTGGAACGCATACGGGATGGTTTTCTGGAACAACACATTGAGGAACCAAACTGAGAACAGGTCATCCTAGACTGGGGACTGTGTAATGAGAAAGGAATAATTGGCAATCTAGTTGGGCGAGGCCCTGGGGATGAAAGGCCATAATGTGATCGACTTCTTCATCAAGGTGGAGACTGATGTGGTTGATTCTGAGACTCGGGTCCTGAAACTTAATAAAGGAAACTACAATGGTACGAGGCGCAACTTGGCTATGATGGATTGGGAAATGTTACTTAAAGGGATGATGATGGATAGCCAATGGCAAACATTCAAAGAGCGCATGGGTGAACTGTTTATTATCGCCTGGCACAAAAGTAAAACATGAATAGTGACCAAACCATGGCTTTCAAGAGAAATTATAAATACTATTAGCTCCAAAGAAGTGACATGCAAATTGGCCTGCAAAGAAAAATGGCCCACTCCTGCTCCTAATGTCTATGTTTATATGTTTTTAATCTGCTCTTATTAACCATGAGGTTAAGGTGCCAAAAAGTGAAATGTACCTTTTGCTCTTGCTGCAAATCCAATTTTGCAAGGACATTTATATTAATGGAGAGCTCGTGGCTCAGTAAAGCTGAAACTGAAGGAATTGGAATCCGAGTTCATTAGTTATTTGAAAAGTGACATTAATAATCAGCTGTGCTCAACACCACAACCCTATAGTGGGAAAAAGTATTTGGTTGCATGAGTTATATTGGAATAAACGGAAGAACATTTCCTGTATATATGGAGATTAGTTTTTGTCGTGTGAATACTGATGTAGGTTTCTAAAAATTCAACTACTGCCACAACAATTTAAGAAAGTAAGAACTACTGGAGCACAAGTAGACCATGTGACTTCTGAAGCCAAATTCCAAAAGATCAAGGCTGAACTTTACAATCAACTCTGTTTTCCGAATGTTTCTTCTATCCCTTGGTTTTAGAGTCCCCAAAACACTATTGATATTAATTTTGAATATATTCATCAACTGATTATCCATAACCCAAAGACTCATATCTCTGAGTGAAGGAATTTCTTCTCATCTCAGTGCTAAATGGTTGATTTCTTACCTTGAAACAATGACCGCTTCTTCTAGACTTGACACCGAAAGGAAACAACGAAGGGTGATTCTCCCAAAAGTGCTGAATTGATGGGAAAACTGTTCTAAATCCCAACTGTTCTGACAGTTCAGCTTCTCATCTGAATCTCCGCACTCCGTGCACTGAAGAGATCCCAGTTGCGAATATCATAAAAACCCAGGGGGGTGGGGCCTATTCGCGCTGGAGTCTGACAGCTCCGGAAATCTGCGCATGCGCAGTGGCCCCAAACTGTCAAACTCTCATTTGCTGGCCAGCTCAATTGCTGGCCAGCCCAGGACCCCTGCAGTGCTGCTCCTTCAGCCCCCCCCCCCCCCACCCCAAAGGCCCAATCGCAGTGCCCACAACAATTTCCGGGCCAGCCCTGATGCCCCCCCTGTCCCAGAGTGCCCCAATGCCCAGACCCCACCCCCCAGCAGTGGCAATTTCCCCACCCCTTTTCCCCACCCCTTTTACCCCGGCAGACCCCCCCCCCCCCCCCCCCCCCCCCCCACTGATCCCTCCCTGGAGTCAGACCCCCCTGGAGGCAGGCCCGCACACAATCAGATCAGCCATGATTTTATCAAATGACAGAGCAGGCTTGAAGGACGAATGACCTACTCCTGTCCTTAATTCACATGCTCAGATGACCTAGTATGATTTAGTATATGGGCCACAGAAATTTTGGATGAATCCAAAGGTACAAGATGCGAGGCTGAACAGGAGAACATTGGAATAATTGAGATTGGGGAACAAAAGCAAAGAATGAGGGTTTTAAGCAGTAGCTGTGTGCAGGCAGGAATGAAGATGGTCTCTATTTCGGATGTGGAAGTGACTGGTCTTTGTGAAGGATATGTTAAATTATTGGAAGCCTATTTTGGGGTAAAATAGGACACCGAGGGTTACAAATGGTCAGATTCAGCTTCAGACAGTGACCTCTGAGATTGATGGAATCGTTGATCAGAGAAGTGAGTTTGTGTCTGGGACCAAAATGCTGGCTTCAGTCTTTCCGATGTTTAATTCCAGGAAAGCTTGGCTTATCCAAGAGGGATATTGAACAAGCAGTCAGACAACACAGTTACAGTGGAGGGATTAAAGAGGGGGTGGTGAGGGTCTCGTCCCCATATTTGTGGAACCAGTGTGACTTGCCTTAATCTCCAGAATACGCCCTGGTTTCAAAAAGAAGTACATTTTTAAATTTTAATAGACATTGGTTTTGAAATTACCGTGAGCAGGTTTGAAAGATGGAAACATGTACAAATGTTAACACTGCAGTCATCAAGTGCAGTCAACTGATTTGATAGCTACCAAAGTGATGCCATAACTTCAGTTGAGGGATTTATTATGTACTTAAGAATGCTCACAAATCTTTGAGACAACAGTTCTCTCGTAACGGTCAGTGGAAACAATTGAGATTTTGGCAAAT
This sequence comes from Mustelus asterias, assembly GCF_964213995.1. Classification (NCBI taxonomy): domain Eukaryota; kingdom Metazoa; phylum Chordata; class Chondrichthyes; order Carcharhiniformes; family Triakidae; genus Mustelus; species Mustelus asterias. The sequence continues at coordinate 27,245,422 of NC_135827.1, forward strand.
TCTTTTGTGAAATGTATAGGGTTATTTGACGAAACATAAGCGATAATTTCCCCATATTTTTTCCTCCTCAATAAAGTGCATATAATAGAATTAAACAAACACTGAAGTCATGAAGAAAGTGTTTCACTGTGGCTGTTAAATTTAAATACTCTGTGTAACAATTGACATATTTTAGTGTTAATCCCAATTCATTGATTGTTGCATAACATTGTTGTGTGTTGCCTCAAGTTGTTGCAGACTCGTATTCATGGAACCGGGAACCTCACTGAATCTCTGATGTCTATGAGCCTCCTCAGACACAGGACACAATTCCAGGAATGACTTCTCAGTCTTTGGCTGCCCTTCTCACTGAACCTATCTAAGAATTAACTTTATCCTATCCCTTCAGAGTCTCCATGAATACCAGACTCAGACAGGGAGCTGGGTACATAAATTGTTCCAAAGATATGTCTACACTGGAGCAGGTGAGTCGGATGGTTGAGAGAAGATTGGAAGTGGTGATGGGACTGGCACTTAGACCACAAGACCATAAAATATAGGAGCAGAAGTAGGCCATTCAGCCCATTGAGTCTGCGTCGCCATTCAATGAGATCACTATTGATCTGATATGATAATCCTCAACCCCACTTTCCCGCCTTAACCCCACAACCATTTAAGTTAGCACTGCTGCTTCACAGCACCAGGGATCAGAGTTCAATTCCCGGCTTGGGTCACTGTCTGCAGAATCTGCACTTTCTCCCAGTGTCTGCGTGGGTTTCCTCCGGGTGCTTCGGTTTCCTCCCAAAGTCCGAAAGATGTGCTGGTATGGTGCATTGGCCATGCTAATTTCTCCCTCAGTGTACCCGAACAGGCACCAGAGTGTGGCGACTAGGGGATTTTCACAGTAACTTCATTGCAGTGTTAATGTAAGCCTACTTGTGACACTAATAAATAAACTTGAACTTAAAGTTAAATTTAATTCTGATTCCCTTACTGATTAAACGTCTGTCTCTATCAGCCTTGAACATGGCTAACAACCCAGCCTCCACAGCCCTCTGCAGTAAAGAATTCCACAAATTCACTACCCTCTGCGAGAAGAAATTCCCCTTCATCTCTGTTTTAAATGGACGACTCCTTACTCTGAGATTATGCCCTCTGGTCCTAGACTCTCCCACAAGGGGAAACAATCTCTCAGCATCTACCTTGTCAAGCCCCCTGAGAATCTGATGTGTCTGAATCAGATCACCTTTCATTCTTCCAAACTCCAATGAGTACAGGCCCAACCTACTTAACCTCTCCTCATAAGAAAATCCCTCCATACCCGGGATCAGCCTAGTGAACCTTCCCTGGGCTGCGTCCAATGCCAGTATATATTTCCTTCGATAAGGGGATCAAAACCAATTCACAGTATTTCAGATGTAGTCCAACTATTGCCTTGTATAGTTTTAGCGTGACTTCCCTGTTTATACTCCATTCACTTTGAAATAAAGGCCAACATTCCATTTGCCTTCCCTATTACGCCCTGAGCTTGCATGCTCGCTTTTTGTGATTTATGCATGAGGATCCCCAAGTCCCTTTCATGCTGCAGCTTTCTGTAGTCTTCCTCTATTTAAATAACATTCACATGTCAGACAGGATGGAAGAAAGCTCTGGCATTTTATTGCCTCCTCAAACCCAGCTGAATTGAAGCAAAGACTGTGTAACCCTCTTCTCAAAGTTGCTCCCCTTCCACTCCTCCTGTTCCTCTTCTTCCTGAGCTCCACATAGTTTACCAGGCTGATTCCAGGGAAGGCAGGTCTGTCATATGAGGACAGACTAAGTCAGTTAGGATTGTATTCATTACAGTTTAGAAGAGTGAGAGGGGCTCTCATAGAAACTTATAAAATTCTAATAGGATTAGGCAGGGTCGATTCAGAAAGATTGGTGGGGGAATCCAGAACTGGGGGTCATAGAATCATAGAATCCCTAGAGTGCAGAAGGAGGCCACTCAGATCAACGAGCCTACACCGACCACAATCTCACCCAGGCCCTATCCCCGTAACCCCACCTATTTACCGTGCTAATCTCCCTGACACTAAGGGGCAATTTACCTTGGCCAATCCACCTAACCCACACATCTTTGGACTGTAGGAGGAAACCAGAGCACTTGGAGGAAACCCACGCAGACATGGGGAGAATGTGCAAACGCTACACAGAGTGGAGGCCGAGGCTGAAATTGGACCTGGGTCCCTGGCACTGTGAGGCAGCAGTGCTAAGCACTATGCCACTGTGCTGCCCTAGTTTGAGGGTAATGGGTAAACCTTTTAGGACTGAGGTGAGGAGAAATGTCTTCACCCAGAGTGGTGAATCTATGGAATTCACTGACACAGAAAGTAGTTGAGCCAAAACGTTTTGTGATTTCAAGAATAAATCAGATACAGCACTAGGAGCTAATGGGATCAAGTGATATGGGGGGTTGGGGGGGGGGGGGGGGGGGGGGGGAGGTGGAACCAGGATACTGAATTCGATGATCAGCCATGATCAAAGTGAATGGCGGAGCAGGCTCGAAGGGCCAAATGGCCTACTCCTGCTTCGAGTTTCTATGTTTCTATGTTTAGCTTTCGTCCCTCTCCCTCCTTCTCATCTCTCTTCCCCCTTGTGGTGGGGAATGAATGAGGGGAGGAAAAGGGAGGGAGAGAATTAGGTTTGCTATCCTCTGAACCTAGCGTTTTGTACAAGAGTGTCAAAGTAAAGCCCCACTCCTGGAGTTGTTGGCTCTCTGCAAATAGGGCCACAGTTAATCATTCTATCACCACAAATGTTTCTGCAGAGACCAAATCGCAGCATGGTACAATGGAGCTGAATTCAACAAGCATGAAAAGTAACAGAGTGGGTGAATGTCTGCACAGTCCTCCTCACAATTTCTTTCTCTGGATTGTTATGTTTAACCTGCAGAATTTATCGGAATGACTACAACCATTAGTAAACCCAAATAGCCTAAACTCTATCACATCACATTCGATATAAATAAATAACAGTAGTAATAATATAGGAGAATCAATGTGCAATCACTAAAATATTGTTTATACACCCTACATAAATTAGCAATTAGAGCGGAATGGAAACACGCTCTGCAATTTGATGTGATGCAGAACTGGATGGGGGAATGTTATAGGAGAGAGAAAAAAATAATGACAGCCTGAACTCATTTACAACCAAATAATTCTGCCGTGATATGAGTTTCTTTATTGAAATCTGCTGCAATAGAAAACTATTAGGGAATGTAATCATTAAAATGACTTCTTGTTGTTTGGGACAAGTGCAACACCTGTTTGTGATGTCTGAATGCATTTACCAGCTGCTGAGTCTGGTGTTCTGTCGCGTTTAGTATGAGTACAGTGAAATTGTGCTTTCGGTTGTATTTCTTGTTGACTGTCGAAGTTGTATTACATTTCTTTATGACTTGTATATTAACTGGAAATTATGGGCATCTCCGTCTTGTTCGGTACCACGCTTGTACTGTTGTCCTGGCAGTTGGTAACTTTGAAGCTATATTGAGAGAAAATGTTAAAAAGGGGCGGCACGTTGGTTAGCATTGCTGCCTCACAGCGCCAGGGACCCGGGTTTGATCCTGGCCTCGGGTCACTGTCTGTGTGGAGTTTGCACATTCTCCCCGTGGCTGCATGGGTTTTCTCCGGTTTCCTCCGACAGTCCAAAGATGTGCAGGTTAGGTGGATTGGCCATGCTTAGTGTCAGGGGGACTAGCTAGAGTAAATGCATGGGGTTATGAGGATAGGGCCTGGGTGAGATAGTGTCCAGTACAGACTCGATGGGCCAAATGGTCTCCTTCTGCAATGTAGGATCCTACTATGGTTTCCTCCCACAGATGTATGGGTGAGGTTGATTGGCCATGATACATTGCCCCTTGGTGTCAGTGGGGTTAGCAGGGCAAATACATGGGTCGATGGAGATAGAGCCTGGGTGGGATTGTTGTTGGTGCAGGCTCGATGGGCCGAATGGCCACCTTCTGTGCTGTAGGGATTCTATGATACAACATAGAACTGGGCGACAGTACTTGACACAATGAATACTGGGTGAAACATACACCTTATGTTGAAGTTAGCTCAAGCTTGTGTTGTGATGTCTGATTTTGTACATTGGGCTGTTTAAGTCCAGGCCCCACTTTCCCTGCACTCCTGTGGGAAAATGTATATCATAAGCATAATAACTCCAGGAGTCGGCTGTGAAGGAACGGTGCTTTATTTCACAAAATAAAGTAACGCAAAACCATAAGTCTGTGGTGAACACAAACAGGTCCCAACCAGGACAATACAGTGATGGACCCACTCAGGGGTCTGCTTTATGCAGGGCTCGGTTTATGAGCTCCACCTGGTGAGTTAATTATGAATCCCCAGGGAATTCATATTCAATGAGTCCTAGAGAGAGGGCAATCAGTGATTCCCCGCACAAGCCATGGGGGTTATTAAAATGAGCAACATGGGGCATCTGCTCATTCAGTGAAAGTCGTCATGGCAGCTTATTTTACCGGATTCACCTTCCAATCATGTGGATTGGTTTGTGATCCCAAGCCAAAATAAAACGAAGAATGCAACGGCAGATGTTATTCTTGGTCAGCCAAGAATTGATGGCAGCAGAAGATCTCAAATGACTGATGCGCTATCAATAAGGCGAAAGACTACCGATATGCCAATATAAGTGTAGGCTTTTATTCACAACAGAATCAGGAGCAGATCCCAACAATTAACCGACCTGGACTGAACAAGGGGGAGGAGACAGCCACCTTTATACTAGGTGCTGAGGGGAGGAACCAAACTGGAAGGGGATGTGTCCAGGTATGACAAACACACACAACGGTGGTCCATATAGGACAAAGGCACAACTGAGGTCCACCACAATGACTAAAGGGAAATTTTTTAAAAAGTTGATTGATTATCTTCCTTAGACTGCGCTTCTGTGTTATCCTGTGCAAGTGTGCACTCCTGAATTTGATGTCATTTTCAATGAGAGTGAATGCTGACGCTTGCAAAATTTGAGTCATCATAATGAAGCCGTCCCAAGGACTTAGGATGGGGTCTAGAAGTTCTGACACACCACTGTTCTGGTGTCAGGCTGCAATCGCAACATCTTCAGGCCTGCAGCTTTCAGTAATGACTTTATCTCCTTTCCATTTCTCTCTATTCTGTCTTTCTCTCAGTTTCTCAAGGCAGCTCTGAAAGCTCCAGGTCCTACTTATACCTTGTTTTCACTAAATATCTCCATTTATATAGTGCCTCACTCTGTCTCCTCACATTCCAAGGGCTTTCACATACATTTGGGCGGCACGGTGGCACAGGGGTTAGCACTGCTCCCTCACAGCACGCGGAACCTACGTTCAATTCCGACCTTGGGCAACTGTATAGAGTTTGCACATTTTCCCCGTGTCTGCATGGGTTTCCTCCAGGTGCTCCAATTTCCTCCCACACTCCAAAGATGTGCAGGTTAGACAGACTGGCCATGCTAAATTGCCCTTTAGTGTCCAAGATGTGTAGGTTAGGTGGATTGGCCATGCTAAATTGCCCCTTAGTGTCGCAAGATGTGTAGTTTAGTGGGATTAGTCATGCTAAATTGCCCCTTAATGTCCCAAGATGTGCAGGTTAAGGGGAGTAACGAGGTAAATGCATGGAGTTACGGAGATGGGACCTGAGTGGGATGCTCTGTCAAAGCGGATATGGTGCAGATGTGATGTGCTGCATTCATAAAGATTCAATGGTTCTATGAATTAAGTACATTTCTGACTACAGCGACCATGTTACACAGGCAAGTGTGGCAGCAGGTTTGTGCACAGCAAGATCCCACAAGTAGAAACAGTAAACCCTCTCCTTTTTGAGACAGGAGCACGGTGAGCACATGGAGAGGGCTCCCCCTCGAGTGCCCAGTGACACTAAACCAGTAGAATCAGGCAAGCAGGATGGGAATTTTATTAGTTATCTCACAGTCAAGAATATTATCTGAAGGAGCTGATCATGCCCCAATACTGAAAGCCAAACGATTGCTGGTTCGGATTCAGCCGCACTGCACATTATGTATCATTGCAGCTGTTTCTCTGAGTCCAACATCACTGTGCACACCGGAGCTTATTTATCACACTTTTCATTTCTTGACAAAGCAAAAACACATTCACATCAATTTTCCTCCTTTTCCATTTTTTTTAAAGTCTCGCGGGAATGAGGGGTCAAAATGACAGATACGATTTGGCATTGAAAAGGCGGCATGGTGGCACAATGGTTGACACGGCTGCCTCACAGCGCCAGGGACCCGGGTTTGATTCCCGGCTTGGGTTACTGTCTGTGTGGAGTTTACACATTTTCCCCATGTCTGCATGGGTTTCCTCCGGGTGCTCTGGTTTCCTCCCACAGTCCGAAAGATGAGCAAGTTAGCTGGATTGGCCATGCTAAATTGTCTATTAGTGTCAGGGGACTAACAAGGTAAATACCTGGGATTATGGGGATAGGGCCTGGGTGGGACTGCTGTCGGTGCAGGCTCGATGGGCCAAATGGCCTCTTTCTGCACTGCAGGGATTCTATGATTCTATGAAAGCTTTGGTGGTGTTTAAGCTGGTGTTCCGGATTCCAATCTTTAACTGACTTTGTGACGATAGGTTAATGAAGGAATCAGACTACCTCAGGGACAGTGAAAACTGAAGCCTTGCGTTAGTCTAAAGTGAAGTATGTGGAAGTGGGAGAAAGTAATTTAAGCTGGGAGACCACATACACATGCGATGAGCCAATTTAGGACACTGAACGCTGATTAATTTGAGCCCACAGGCTTAAGGAATCTGGCAATTCAAAAATATAAGTGATCCCTGGGCTCCTGTTACAATGCTAGCGTCGGTCCGGTGTCAGCCTTCATCTATCACTGTTCATACATTAACCTGGCAGTAAATTTGCTGCTTCCTTAACATAAATCCCTCCTGCAACTTCAGTGCTTGTTCCCGAATCATCAATAGATTGATCTACCGTCATTAAAAGGCGCTATTGTTACGCTGATGTTAAGTATATAATGGAAATTCAGGCCATCAGATCAATCCATTTTACTGCTTTGTTTGCCTAACACGTTACAAGGTGAAGAATAGGTTAAACAATGATGCACTGTGCCCTGCTGACTACATTTGTCCCCATGATTGTTTATGGCATTGCAGATGTTTGCCTTTAATAAGATAATACAACGCTTCTCTTTAGGTACGTAATGAAGAGTTCTGTTCCTCACCAATAATTATGCAAGGGCGTCAAATGATGTTGTATCTGTGGAAACACGTAATGCTACCATTCTGTGTTTCATACAGGTTGCAACTTTCAAATGGATTTACTTGGTCAATGAAATCAAGCCAACAAAAACAATAATTAGCATTAATGTAGCACTTCTAAAGCAGAAAAATGGGTCAGGCACTTCACAAGAGGCTTATTCAGATATAAAATGGGCATTGGGTCAAAGGGGGAGATATTGGAAGGTGTGTCTCGAAGCTTGGTCAAAGAGGTTGGCTGAACAGAATTAAATGAGGAGTGGATTAAGGTTAGACAGAGAGGGGAATAATGGAGGGAATTCCAGAATGAGCTTCAGTTGGCCAAAGGCCCAGCCATCAATGTTGAATCTAAGAGTGGGGAACAGAGAATTTTGGAGGATTAGAAGTGATGGTAGCATTGGAAGAGTACAGGCAAGACCCTGAGCGATTTAAAGATAAGGATGAGAACCTCAGAAGATAACCTCTGAAGTGGGCGGCACGGTGGCACAATGGTTTACACTGCTGCCTCACAGCACCGGGGACCTAGGTTCAGTTCCAGCCTTGAGTGACTGTGTGGAGTTTGTACGTTCTCTCCGTGTCTGTGTGGGTTTCCTCCAGGTGCTCTGGTTTCCTCCCATGGTCCAAAGATGAGCAGATCAGATTGATTGTCCATGCTAAGTTGCCCTTTAGTGTCCCAAATGTGATAGGGCCTGGGTAGGATCCTCTGTCGAAGAGACAGTACAGATCAATGACCAAATGGCCTCCTTCTGCACCGTAGGGATTCTATGATGTAACTGGGAGCAACTGTGTCAATAAGGCAGAAATTATGATGGAATGAGATATCCTGAAGAGGTCATGTGGGCATCGCCTAGTGCTGCCACAAGCTAAGAATTAATAACAGCCAGGCATGCTGGGAAAAAAATGGCCAACTTACTCTCATAGAAAACTGCAATTAATTTGCATATTTTCAAAGCTCCTTAGAAGTGTTTCTTTAACTGTACTGAAGTGACTATAATCTTTCGACAGGAATGTTGCATGTTTTTTAAATTTATTTTATTTTATGGCCATTGCCAGCAAGACCACCATTTGTTGCCTAATTGCCCTGAACTGAGTGGCTTATTAAGAGGTCGATTAAATGTCAATTACATTGCTGTGGGTCTGGAGTCACACGTAGGCCAGACCAGGTGAGGACTACAAATTTCTTGACCCCCATGTCGCCAAAGGGTGACACGGTGACAAGCACTGTTGCCTCACGGTACCAGGGACTCAGGTACAGTTCCGGCCTTGGGCCATTGCCTATGTGGAGTTTGCCCATTCTCTCCATGTGGCTGCGTGGGTTTCCTCTGGGTGCTCCGATGTCCTCCCACAGTCCAAAGATGTGCAGGTCAGGTGGATTGGCCATGTTAAATTGCCCCTTAGTGTCGGGGAGATTAGCAGGGTAAATATGTGGGGTTACGGAGATAGGGCATCGGTGGGATTGTTGTCGACGCAGGCTCGATGGGCCAAATGGCCTCCTTCTGCACTGTAGGGATTCTATGAGGCCCCAATATTGACATAGCCATTACCTCATCTGCCTGTGAAACCCAACAGGTTAACATTAACTCATGAAAACATGAGTTTGGGCCTCTGGATTACTAGTCCAGTGACATTCCCACTATATCACCTTCTCCTAAACCTTGGACACAAATCCTGTACAAGTAAGAAGCCTAAGTCTACATCAGCAACAAATTCCTCCCATTGTTGGGATACTATGAAAAAGACTTACACAGTGAAGGTTCCTCAAAATTGTCGACATTATTTCTTCAAAAAGGATTTATGTGACACTTTGGAATCACAGCAGCGTGGTTTTTACAGCAGCTGTGCATTGCATCAGTCGAGAGATGTCTGCTTGCAAGACAGAAGCTTAATATATATGCGCAAGTGTGAACCACTCTGACATTCAAGTTAAACCACTTGCTTTCAGCGGAGAGTTGAATTATGAAGCACAGCAGTCCTGTAAGGACTAGTCCAATTTGTGACTGGCAGCTCAGATAGCCATTTAAGTTGACACATATGTTGACTGCCTTTGACAATCGCAATTTCAATTTTGTCAGACTGATGACAGATTGAAGTTGTCACACTCATCAAAGCAGGCTGCAGAACTGTTGATCGCATGTATGGCGCATTATATTCCAAGTAGGAGCTGTCCAGTGGATCCCTACATGCAATAAATAAAGTCATTTAATTTCCAATCGACACCTGAAATATAAATCAGTAAGCACTGCTTAAGAGTAAATGTAGAGAATTTCACTTTACATTTCGAATGCACTTGCTTGGAAATAAGCCCCCTGAACATTTTTTCCAGCAGTGTTCCTCTCAGAAGTAAAATGCTGCATTTAAATTGTTCCCCTGGCATTACATTTTACTAAATTGTATCAATGCTTAATTAATTCTCGCACTAAAGGTTCTTTCCTAACACGAATAGTTTTACTTCAGTTTGTCAAACAACAAAAGATGCAGTGTGGGGCTTTTAAAATTATTCATTGATTGACAGTAATTAAATAGAGATCACATTGCTGCAGTACACTTGTGAATATGGTTTAATGACAATTCACAAAAAGTTGAAGGATTTCAATAATCTTTCATCAAAGCCCAAGAAGCCTTTGAAGACAAATGTTGGGCGTTATTTTCCCGCCCCCCCGATGCTGGTCGAGTAGCGTACTAGGGCAGGAAATTTAAGCGGGGGGCCAAAAACGGGAAACATGTCACCTAGTATACTGGGAGATCGGCGCATGTGCAGTGGCCCCCTCAGCTTTCTGATGCCAGCCTCTCCAGCAGGTTTAGACTCTGCACCGCCCCCTTAGTGGCGTGAATCGCCTAATGGCCTCTGTGTTGCACAGAGTGGCGTAAATTCATTTCACGAACTCACCGTTAGTTAAAACTCCCATTTTCCCGCCCATTGGGCACTTAGAAATATTTTTCAGAAAATTGTGTCCATTGTATATTTGGACATGACCCTTTCTTTGTTTGATGAAAGGTCACATTCTAAATGGCCAGATATTTTTTCTTCTTCCAATGCTGCTTGACTTCATTTGTGCATTTCCAGGATTTTGTTTTTCTCTTATTTCAGAGATTTAGCCTTCACATAGGTCTGACACCAATGTCAGACTCCTATTTATTGACTACAGCTCAGCCTTCAACACCATTTTTCCCACAAAGCTCATCTCCAAACTCTGTGGCCTGGGTCTTGGCACCTCCCTCTGCGACTGCGAACTTTCTAACTTACAGACCACAATCAGTAAGGACAGGCAACAACACCTCCTCCACGATCACCTCAACACTGGTGCCCCACAAGGCTGTGTTCTCAGCCCCTGACTATACTCCTTATACACCTATGATTGTGTGGCTAAATTCCCCTCCAATTCGATTTTCAAGTTTGCTGACGACACCACCGTAGTGGGTTGATGCACTATCAATCATGATACGAGGACTCCAGTGAGTGAGTGAAATAACAGGCTTTTATTCGCAAAGAAAAGGAGCACACCCTTGTAGCTGACCTGGCCCAGACTGAGGCGAGGAGGAGGAACCATCACCTTTATACCTCGCTCTGGTGGAAAGGGAGGAGTCTCAGGTGGAAAGGGAGGAGTCTCGGGCCAGGTGCAGCATGGGTGTGTCCAGGCATACACATGTAATTACAGTGGTTCACCACATGGGTCAGATCGCAAACAATGACGAGACAGAGTACAGGAATGAGATAGAGAATCTGGTGAACTGGTGCAGCAACAATAATCTCTCCCTCAATGTCAACAAAACGAAGGAGATTGTCATTGACATCAGGAAGCGTAAAGGAGAACATGCCCCTGTCTACATCAACGGGGACGAAGTAGAAAGAGCTTCAGGTTTTTGGGTGTCCAGATCACCAACAACCTGTCCTGGTCCCCCAATGCCAACACTATAGTTAAGAAAGCCCACCAATGCCTCTAGTTTCTCAAAACACTAAGGAAATTTGGCATGTCAGCTACGACTCTCATCAACTTTTACAGATGCACCATAGAAAGTATTCTTTCTGGTTGTATCACAGCTTGGTATGGATCCTGCTCTGCCCCAGACCGCAAGGAACTACAAAAGGTCGTGAATGTAGCCCAATCCATCATGCAAACCAGCCTCCCATCCATTGACTCTGTCTACACTTCCCGCTACCTTGGCAAAGCAGCCAGCATAATTAAGCACACCACGCACCCCGGACATTCTCTCTTCCATCTTCTTCCATCGGGAAAAAGATACAAAAGTCTGAGGTCACGTACCAACCAGCTCAAGAACAGCTTCTTCCCTGCTGCTGTCAGACTTTTGAATGGACTTACCTTGCATTAAGTTGACCTTTCTCTAAACCCTAGCTATGACTGTAACACTACATTCTGCACTCTCTCATTTCCTTCTCTCTGAACGGTATGCTTTATCTGTATAGTGCGGAAGAAACAATACTTTTCACTGTATACTAATACATGTGACAATAATAAATCAAATCAAATCAAACATTTCTGAATTTTGTTTCTCTGCTGTTGTGCTTCTGTGTTTGTTCACATAAATACCTGAATCCATACATCCATTCATTTATTAACTGAAATCTCAAATTACAGACTGGAAGTCACTTTATAAAAACTCAGCTTGGAAATCCTCAAAATGAACTCCAGGCTTAACAACTTTTTGGGGAAGAGAGTTTCAGAATTCCACCCCACATTTTAAAAAGAAACATTTCTTGACATCATGACAAAAGCAAAATACTGTGGATGCTGGAATCTGAAACAAAAACAGAAAATGCTGGAAAATCTCAGCAGGTCTGACAGCATCTGTGGGGAGAGAATAGAGCCAATGTTTTGAATCTGGATTGTTTGAGCCTCTGGGTTGTAGTTCAGTAAAGGAGAACACGAGTTCTGCTTCTTCATAAACCATCTTTATTTCTTTGATCCAACTTCACGTACAATTCTGCATCAACACTCAGTGCCACTTGTAACCCCTTTATATATCAGTGACTTCTATTGAATAATTGACATCAAATTAGGAATTAATTGGAAGGCCTGTTAGCCCATTCATAACATGGATGACCCTTCATCAGAGCTCTGACGAAGGATCATCCAGACTCAAAATGCTGGCTCTGTTCTCTCTCCACAGATGCTGTCGGACCTGCTGAGGTTTTCTAGTATTCTTTGTTTTTGTTTCTTGACATCACCTCCATATGGTCTTGTTCTTATTTTGAGGACATCCCCCCTGTTTTGGACTCTGCCTATCATGCTCCTAAGAGATGAAAGAGATCATAAACTGTGGAAATCAAATCTTACCTTTTTGCTAAAAAGTGGACTTTTCTGAACCAAAAATGGCTGTACAGGTCACATGGTTCACAGGTCACATGGTTCACAGGTCGCATGAGTACAGTTTTTAGAAATTTTCAACCGCAGTTAGAGGACAAAAATCTTCATCCTTATGGAATTTCACACAAGACATAATACAATTAACAAAACTAGCAATCAGTAGACAACTTGTCTCCTAGTTTGGGACTATAACAAAGAACAAGCCATCAAAACTCACGATACCCACGGAAGTATTAAATGCTACCATCTATCTCTTAAGGCAAACAGTGGATTTTGAACAGCTACATAGAAACTGCTTTTTAGCCTTCAACTGACTCAGCAAAGGACCACATCACAAGACTTAAGCCTCTGGTCTTTGGGAAGTTTTAATATTACATTTTGAGACTTGCAACACAGTGTGATGTCTAAACCCCAGCCTGTAAATTTCAATGCAATGCTGCAGGCTGGCCAAGAGTTTGCATCGAGACTAAGCCTCCTCAAACCCTGTTTCTCTGCTGAGGAGACTGAGTTTCTATACACCAACCTAATCTTGCTGCCTCACCATCAACATTAAAGGAATTCTGCAAAGTCCTGCTTCAACTCGCTGAATGGTGTTCCTCTGAGAAGGAATTTTCACTGGACTCCGACTTTCTGGACTCCGACTTTCTGGACTCCGACTTTCTGGACTCTGGCAATCACGAGAAAGGATATCCACATCAGTGGTGCTTTTTCTTAAGTTATTGGTAGTTCCAAGAATTCTTCTTTTCTATTCTCGTATTGTGTCTTTGCGGATGTATATGAAATTCCAACCATTCCCTGGGTTTGAATGTGTGAATACATTTTTGTTCAGATTCCTGTGAGTCACTTTAAAAATTGACCTCACAAGACAGAGGGTTTGGAAAAACTCACCATAGCCTATTTCAAAAATTAAAACACCTCTGCTTAAGGACACAGGGTGAGAAAAATAAAGGAGTTTAGACTAGCCTCTCTCCCCTGAGCATAATACTGCCTATAAGAGAAAATAGTTTCCCCCATCTACCCTGAAACACTTGAATTAGGTCACCTTCTCGAGACAAGGGTTTACAAGCCTTGTCTATGCACCTAGCCTCCCAACTGAACCCTTATCCCCTCAGCAACGTTCTGCCGAATCTGTGCTACAACCCCACTAAGTCCAATGTATTCTTCCCGATATGCAGTAACCAGAAGTGATGGAATAATAAAATCCCTACAGTGCAGAAGGAGGCCATTCAGCCCATCGAGTCTGCACCGGCCACAATCCCACCCAGGCCCTACTCCCATAGCCCCACATATTTACCCTGCTAATCTCCCTGACACTAGGGTCAATTTAGCATAGCCAATCCACCTAACCCGCACATCTTTGGACTGTGGGAGGAAACCGGAGCATCTGGAGGAAACTCACACAGACACGGGGAGAACGTGCAGACTCCACAGAGACAGTGACCCAAAGGCAGAATTGAACCCAGGTCCCTGGCGCTGTGAGGCAGCAGTGCTAACCACTGTGCCACCCTAATCACAATAATTCAGATGGAATCAAACCAGAGCTTTATATAACTGAGTTTATCTGAAAGGTGGAAATTATGTTACTACCAACTGCAGGTATATGGGTTTGTCGATCCTCATTGCTAAAATATTTAAGTCTGACAGTGCATCAGGTTGTTAAAAAAAACTTTATCACATCAGAATTTAGTCTGACTGTGTAGCTCTCCTGAAATTTCATGAGAGCTTTAGTAACCAACAGCAATGTCACCATTCATGTCGCGAGCGCAAGAATACAAGAGCAGGGATGTACTTCTGAGGCTGTATCAGGCTCTGGTCAGACCCCATTTGGAGTACTTTGAGCAGTTTTGGGCCCCATATCTAAGGAAGGATGTGCTGGCCTTGGAATGGGTCCAGAGGAGGTTCACAAGAATGATCCCTGGAATGAAGAGCTTGTCATATGAGGAACAGTTGAGGACTCTGGGTCTGTACTCGTTGGAGTTTAGAAGGATGAGGGGGAATCTTACTGGAACTTACAGGATACAGCAAGACCTGGATAGAGTAGATGTGGTGAGGATGTTTTCACTTGTAGGAAAAAGTAGAAACGGAGGGCACAACTAGTTTCCACTAGTAGGAAGAACTAGAACCAGAGGGAACAACCTCAGGCTAAAGGGACGATCCTTTAAAACAGAGATGAGGAGGAATTTCTTCAGCCAGAGAGTGGTGAATCTGTGGAGCTCTTTGCCGCAGGAGGCTGTGGAGGCCAGGTCATTGTGTGTCTTTAAGACAGAGATAGCTAGGTTCTTGATTAATAAGGGGATCAGGGGTTATGCGGAAAAGGCAGGAGAATGGGGGTGAGAAAAATATCAGCCATGATTGAATGGCAGAGCAGATTCGATGGGCCGAGTGGCCTAATTCTGCTCCTATGTCTTCTGTTCTTACGGTCTAATTATTGTCGAGCAACTTCATTATTGCTACATTACAGGTCTATTATGACTGTACTTAAGGGAAAAAATAATTCTAATGCAATTGTTCTGTTCTTAAAAGCAGGCTGTACAAATGGGAGGCAATAGCATGTGGGAAATACTAAATGTGTCAGACCTGCAAGCCAACATTTAAATTATTATTGGTATTTCTTTGCAGATAAACCAGTTAGGGTTATGCCCCTTCAATCAATTGTTAGAATTCATAATTGCAATCCTCAATCTCAAGGAAAAAAATGCCATTCTCTGCCTTTACTTTGAAAAAAAAACTTGTATTTATTGAATGCCTTTCACAATCACAGGGCATTCCAAAACTCTTTATAGCTAATGATTGTTTTTTTAAGTGTATTCACTATTCCAAAGTAGGAGGCGATGGTCTAGTAGTATTATCACTCGACTATCAATCCATGAAGGTCAGCTAATGTTCTGGCGACTCGGGTTCGAATCCCGCCAGAGCTCCCACAATCATCAATGCGATAATGACCTGATAATCCATTTTGTGTGATGTTGATTGAGGGATAAATATTGGTTAGGTAACCAAGGAGAACTCCCCTGTCTTCCTTGGGATCTTTTATGCTCACCTGAATCAGCCGATGGGGCCATGGTTTGAAATCTCATCCCTTATCAATGGGTTGAGGTGAACCATTAGAAGGCAAAGCAAAAAACAGCAGCATCTCTTCTTTCCAGGGACAATTTATGGTGCATGGTCCTTTGCTGAAGCCAATTCTAAAATTGCCCTCTTCATGAAAACTGCGACCTTTCTATTCATTCTGATTACTTTCTTCTCCAGTTCTAATTTGATGTAGTGCTTCTCTTCAGTGCCTCTCTCCAGGGTAACGTTTGTCCTCTGAGAATATTAGGGTTTTTTTCCACTCATATCATCCCATATATGTTCCTCATGGCCAGAAGTCGCACATTATGAAAGGGCTTTGTGATTGCAACTCTACGAGGGTGCTTTATTTCCTCGTCCAGAACCCTCGCCTTCTCATCCCGTGGTTCTTATGGCTTAATTATTATCAGATGCTTTCCTGACTCTGGTTGGGACATTGGTAAAGATATTAATAATTAAAAGCAGCAATGAAACTATTTCATTGTCAAGGTGAGTCATGAACTGGAATTGATCTGATTTTGAATTAACCACCATCATTCAAACCAGCTAAACCTTCCCAGCAATAGCTGCTGGTAATTGTAATCTTTATACGGTCTGCATTTGTTTTCTCTATGAAGTGGCGCAGTCGCTGGAAGCATCTGCAAGGAGGACAGATGTCTCACACACTGTAGCCTCGTGACTGTCTAAAAGCTTGGAGGAGCTGAATAATTCATGCTGGTTAATATCTTTTGGGTTATAAAGGTGAGGCATGCTGGCCCACCAGTCAGCACCATGCGTTCATTCACCTTCTCAAATGGGGAAAAAGAGACATCACCACCTTTTAGCGCAGACAGTTCTGAAAGCTAAATTACAGCACGCAGTTTGCTTTGACAAGCATTGCAGCTATTGTGGCTGCAATTTCTAAGTTGCAAAGACCAAAAAAAAAAATTACGATTGCCATTGCGCTTCAAGGTTGGCTTGTCAGCCTTTCCATCATGTATGAGTCATTCTGTTCTGGTAACTCATGGGTGTAACGGTTTCTACTTAGTATAGGGGTAGCAGGTTTATGTGTGGGCAGCGAAGTGAAGCATTTCACTAATGGTGAATTGTTGGCGTGTGTCAAAAAGGACATTCTTGGACAGGTCCAAATTAACCTCCACAAATCCTCGCCCAGTAAAGTGAGTGATTTCCAAGATTCATGGGTGTACTTCTTTTCTTCTTAGTGAATTTATGATAACACTTTCACTGACCTACCTTTCATCGTGCTCGATTCTGAGGCAGAAGATCACACTTTTTGACCCCCTCGTTAATCCAAGTCATTCATCCAGCCGCTAATGACACGAAGGCAGAAAGAAAATTCCCCTTGGCATCATTTTTGGCTCACTTGATCAAACCCTGACATTCGAAAGGAGTGTCACGGGAACTTCACACATCAGCATTGTCCTCCTCGAAACCTGGGTTTGGTAATGTTCCCGCAGAGACCTCCGAGACGTGATGATGATTTGGACAGTACATTTATCTAAGAGCAGATGTCTCCTATTTTAAGGCATTTCATTGATTTTTCAGGACACTGGCTCAAAACGAAGGGCGAGGCTGCAAAGTGGGTTGATGTTTGCCTTTGATTAACCTACTGTTGTTTCAGAGGCTGGGTGAAAGTTTGAGCATGTGTCTTTTTTTACCAAGTAAAGTATGTGACAGTTTTGGGTCATCTGTTTGGCCCATTTCCCTGAATAGGTAAGCACTAGATACATTCTAGTTTCCCAAAGGTGATGTGCACTTGCCCGAAGGAAGGATGCCATGATTAATAGAGATCACTGTCATAATTAATGACAGTACTAGATGGAGCTTTATATTTTTAAATTATTTTCTTACAGTTATGATTGTTGTTACTTTCCTCATTTAAGCATGAAGCGCTATGACATCATATTCTTATTAATTTAACTGAGTGATTGAGGTAGTATTTAAGTTTTGTTGTTTATGCAGAGACTTATATAAATACCAAACATTGATTCTATCTTTTGTCATTGTTAATGAAATAGATGTGATAGTTCTCTCTCCATCTGCCATATATACTCAAGTCACAGACTATCTCATGGAAAAGTCAACCTCCAACTTTAAGTCATATAATCATAACTCCTTCTCCTTAACACCCGATCCCCACCTCTCCAGCAGGATTACTCTCTCCCCCTCATTGACTCCAGCTCTCACTCCTCGTGTCAATATCTTTATCTGTCTTTCTGTATCTCTCTCTCTCCCCCTCTCTGTCTTTCTATCTCCCTGTGTCCCTTTCTCTCTTTCTCTCTCCATCTTTTTCTATGCTTGTCTGTCTTTCTCTCTCTCTCTCCCTCTCTCTGTGTCTATCCCTTCTTCTCCCTGTATCTTCCTCTCTCTATCTCTCTTTGTATCTGTCTGTCTATTTCTCTTCCCCTATCTCTGTATCTGTCTATCTCACTCTTTCTCTATCTATCTCTCTCTTTCTCTATCTATCTCTCTCTATCTGTCTCTCTATCTCTTCCCCCACCAACTGTCTCACCCTCTCTTTGTCTGTCGCTCTATTTCCCCCTCTAGTGTACATCTTTATCTATTTTTCTCTGTCTGTTTTTCTCTTTTTCTGTCTTTCTCTGTCTGTCTGTCTCTGTGTCTCTCTGTCTGTCTGTCTTTCTCTTTCTGTCTCTGTCTCTCTTTCTTTCTCTGTGTGCTCCTTTGTTTGACTCTCTATCTCCCTGTGCCCTGTGAATGTTTCTCTGATGCAGGTTGCCACTTTAGGTTTTCACACCCCCAGTGGGGAAGGTCTACCGGCTTGGCCCCTCTGAATTCCTCATTTAAATTTATGCCTCCCAGGTTGGCTTCACGTTGAGGAGCCCTCTTGGTCTTTGACTTGCCCAGTGGCTCCCATCTCCCCCAGTGGGGCTGCAGAGGATCTAAGGCTGTGGCCCCCTGATTAAATTAGCAGCATTGGGACCCTGCATTGACGCAGCCAATTAGGAGGCCTCAGGAAGGTTTCTCTGCCAGTATCGTTGTGGGCTTGGGTCCTCCATTGGTGCTGATGTTTGGATCTTGAAGCCCACGGGGAAATTCAGCCCATAATGACTATATGGAAGTGAAGACAGCAGCAGGGACCAGGGCGTGCAGGTCCACAGTTCCCTAAAAATGGCAGCGCAGGCGGCCAAGGTGATTAAGGAGGCAAATGGCATGCTTGCCTTCATCAGTGGGGCATTGAGTACAAGAGTTGGCAAATCATGTTGCAGCTATATAAAACCTTGGTAAGGCTGCATTTAGAGTATTGCATGCAGTTCTGATTACCACATTACCAGAGGATGTGGAAGCTTTGGAGAGAGTGCAAAAAAGGTTCACCAGGATGTTGCCTGGTCTCAAGGGCATTGACCATGAGGAGAGGTTGAATAAACTGGAATTGTTTTCACTGGGAAGATGGAGGCTGAGGGGAGACCCGATCGAGGTCTACAAAATTATGAGAGGGTGGATAGTCAAAGGTTTTTTCTGTGGGTGGAAGTGCCAATTACAAGGGGGCACAGGTTCAAGGTGAGAAGGGGATAGTTTAAGGGATATGTGCGGGGGAAATTTTTCACGCAATGAGTGGTGTGTGTCTGGAACATGCTGCCTGGGGAGGTGGTGGAAGCAGGCACATTAGCAACGTTTAGGAGGCATCTGGATGGGTACATGAATATGTACATGCACATTCTCCTTGTATCTGTGTGGGTTTCCTCCGGGTTCTCCGGTTTCCTCCCACAGTCCACAGATGTGCAGGGTAGGTGGATTGGCCGTGCTAAATTGCCCCTTAGTGTCAGGGGGACAAGCTTGGGTAAATGACTGGGGTTATGGGGATAGGACCTGGGTGGGATTGTGGTCGGTGCAGACTCGATGGGCCGAATGGCCTCCTTCTGCACTGTAGAATTCTATGATTCTATGAATAGGGAAGGAATAGAGGGATATGGACCGAGTAAGGGCAGAAGGTTGTTTTTTTAGTTTAGTTAGGGAATCATGATCAGCAGGGGTTGGAGGGCTGAAGGGCCTTTTCCTGGGCTGTAGTTTTCTTTTTTCTTTGTTCTTAAGAAGAGTAATCTAAATAAGAGAAATTGTGACTGAAGAGAGGAAAATTAATTTAAGAATAACTGTCTGTGTGGAATTTGTATGTTCTCCCCGTGTCTGCGTGGGTTTCCTCCGGGTACGCCGGTTTCCTCCCACACTCCAAAGATGTGCGGGTTAAGTGGATTGGCCATGCTAAATTGCCCCTTAGTGTCCAAAGATGTGCAGGTTCGGGGGATTGGCTATGCCAAGTTGCCCCTTAGTGTCCAAAGATGTGCGGGTTAGGCGGATTGGCCGTGCTAAGCTGCCCCTTTGGTGTCCAAAGATGTGTGGGTTAGGTGGATTGGCCATGCTTAATTGTCCATTAGCATCGAAAGATGTGCAGGTTAGGGGGATTGGCTATGCTAAGTTGCCCCTTAGTGTCCAAAGATGTGCGGGTTAGGTGGATTGGCCGTGCTAAGTTGCCCCTTGGTGTCCAAAGATGTGTGGGTTAGGTGGATTGGCCATGCTTAATTGTCCCTTAGTGTCAGGGAGACTAGCTCGAGTAAATGCGTGGGGCTATGGGGTTGGGGCTTGGGTGGGATTGTGGTCAGTGCAGACTCAATGGGCCAAATGGCCTCCTTCTGCCCTGTAGGATTCTATGATTCTATAATAACATCCAGGTGTAGTAAAGATAAAGAACCTCACGGTGTTTCCTCCTTCTTAATTATGCCAAATAACCGAATACTACAGAACATAGATGGAGCCATCTGGTGCCTTCATGTTCACATCAACAGGATGTTCATTAACTTCATTTTAGTGTAATGGAGTGTAATGATAAAAATGCACATTTCACATTGCCTTGAGTCCATTTGGTACCCCAGCGATAGCTGACATTCAGACACTGACGGCATGTGATGTGTGCTGCTAGCTCACAGCTGAGTTGTGAGGTGAGACATCTCACCTCAGGCCAATGCTCAGCAGCTGATCTGTCTCTCAGAAAATGTGCCCCGAGACAGGGAGAGATGTCTGCAATCCACCTGCTTACACTGTGAGCCACTGGAGGGTGTACGGCGGAAGGGAATGTGAACAGGAGTTGTGATGTTTAAAAGAAAATAGGAGAAAACTCGCGACTGGTAACAAATTCCAAAAATAAATCTGCGAACTTCAAACGGGAGGGTTTTGGACTTGCATCTTCAAGCATCAGGTAATGATGGTCGTGGTTCTGAATTGACAACAATTGGGCAGCCTGGCTGCCATTAATGGTGTGATGTAAACAAAAGTGTTGCCAACCCACTATTGTCTATCAGTAACCAAGGGTAATGATGGGGTGGCACGGTGGCAAGCACTGCTGCCTCACAGCGCCAGGGACCCGGGTTCGATTCTCGGCTTGGGTCACTGTCTCTGTGGAGTTTGCACATTCTCCCAGTGTCTGCGTGGGTTTCCTTTCAAAGACGTGCGGATTAGATGGATTGGCCATGATAAATTGCCCCTTAGTGTCAGGGGGACTAACTAGGGTAAATGCATGGGGTGATAGGGATAGGGGCTGAGTGGGATTGTGGTCGGTGTAGACTCGATGGGCCCGAATGGCCTCCTTCTGCACTGCAGGATTCTGAGCTTCTATAATGGTGAGTGAATCTTGGTGGGAGCCATGCTACGGGTGGCAGAACTTTCGATGAGCTCCAGTTTACTTAATGCAGTTAAGTTATGTAGCAGCTGCCATTTGAAATTGTGTTGGAATGCAAGTAGCTGAATTGTAACAAGCTGCAGTTTTTTTTTATTTCAACAAAGTTCTTTCCCGCAAAGACTTTTGTTGTGCCACACATATCATCTACTCCTCCTGCCACACGAAGAACAGGCAAACGGCAAAATGCAGAAAACTGAGCAACAAAATCAATTGGTGAGCAGATGATAGGAATCAGTTAGTTAAAGTGATAACTGTTTGCCTGCAATTTAGTAAGGCAACCATTAGCTGGGAGTGATTGAAGTTGAACAGAAGATGCTGCAAACGGAGACCAGGTTGATTGGCATCTGAACATTTATCAGAATGGCTGAGAGTATTTTGCTGGCTGTGTCACCCGCTATGAATTCTGATGACTATGTAAGCTGCTCTTCAAGTCTATGACATTATCAACACCCCTCAGTTCTTGTTCTTACCCCGTTGCATGACTCGTGCTTGTTATTTACTGTGACAGGATACACAATGGGCAAGATTTCTTGCAATTGATTCGATTGTGCAGGGTTGACACCCTGACTTTTTCTATTTTTACGGCCACTTACACGTGAAAATTATTCAAAACATTTCGGGTGAGATTCTTCGGCCTCCCAGCCGCATGTTTCCCACCGGCGGGAGGTGGCGCGTTGTTTGTGAGCGGTGGGATTCTCCAGTCCCGCCGCAGTCAATAGGAATTCCCATTGACGTCACCCCAGGCCGACGGGAAATAGTGGGCAGGGGTGCACTGCTGGCGGAATGGAGAATCCCATCGGCGTGAACGGCCAGAGAAATCTGGCCTTTACTTTTATACAAAGACTGACTTTCTGAAGTGCGGTGATTCCTATTCAAACGTCCTTCCCACAGGATGACTCTCCCACGGTCCTCGCGTGATTGAAATTGCAGGCCATTTTTATCGTTCATATCATTGAAGGTAACCCATTCATTCAAAATAGGTTACCAATGATCATATGATTGGAACATCTGGGCCATTGAGTTTTATAAAAACTTATCCCAATATATGTAACTTTAACAAGGACAGAGGACGCTGGAAAAGCTCAGCAGGTCTGGCAACATCTATAAGGATTTATTTTTTATTATTCATTCGTGCAACATAAGACCATAAGACATAGGAGCGGAAGTAAGGCCATTCGGCCCATCGAGTCCACTCCACCATTCAATCATGGTTGATTTCAACTCCATTTACCCGCTCTCTCCCCATAGCCCTTAATTCCTCGAGAAATCAAGAATTTATCAATTTCTGTCTTGAAGACGCTCAACGTCTCGGCCTCCACAGCCCTCTGTGGCAATGAATTCCACAGACCCACCACTCTCTGGCTGAAGAAATTTCTCCTCATCTCTGTTCTAAAGTGACTCCCTTTTATTCTAAGGCTGTGCCCCCGCGTCCTAGTCTCCCCTGTTAATGGAAACAACTTCCCTACGTCCATCCTATCTAAGCCGTTCATTATCTTGTAAGTTTCTATCAGATCTCCCCTCAACCTCCTAAACTCCAATGAATATAATCCCACGATCCTCAGACGTTCATCGTATGTCAGGCCTACCATTCCTGGGATCATCCGTGTGAATCTCCGCTGGACCCGCTCCAGTGCCAGTATGTCCTTCCTGAGGTGTGGGGCCCAAAATTGCTCACAGTACTCCAAATGGGGCCTAACCAGTGCTTTATAAAGCCTCAGAAGTACATCCCTGCTTTTGTATTCCAAGCCTCTTGAGATAAATGACAACATTACATTTGCTTTCTTAATTACGGACTCAACCTGCAAGTTTACCTTTAGAGAATCCTGGACTAGGACTCCCAAGTCCCTTTGCACTTTAGCATTATGAATTTTGTCACCGTTTAGAAAATAGTCCATGCCTCTATTCTTTTTTCCAAAGTGTACGACCTCGCACTTGCCCACGTTGAATTTCATCAGCCACTTCTTGGACCACTCTCCTAAACTGTCTAAATCTTTCTGCAGCCTCCCCACCTCCTCAATACTACCTGCCCCTCCACCTATCTTTGTATCATCGGCAAACTTGGCCAGAATGCTCCCAGTCCCGTCATCTAGATCGTTAATATATAAAGAGAACAGCTGTGGCCCCAACACTGAACCCTGCGGGACACCACTTGTCACATGAATGGCGTTGGCTGGCCAGCATTTATTACCCATCCCTCGTTGCCTTTGGAGGGTAGTTGAGAGTCAACCACATTTTATTTTATTCATTTGTGGGACATGGGTATTGCTGGTTGGCCAGCATTAATTGCCCATCCCTAGTTGTCCTTGAGAAGGTGGTGGTGGAGCTGCCTTCTTGAATCGCTGCAGTCCATGTTCTGTGGGTTGACCCACAATGCCATTAGGGAGGGAATTCCAGGATTTTGACCCAGCAACTGTGAAGGAACAGCGATATATTTCCAAGTCAGGATGGTGAGTGGCTTGGAAGAGAACTTGCAGGTGATGGTGTTCCTATGTGTCTGCTGCCTTTGTCCTTCGAGATGGAAGTGATCGTGGGTTTGGAAGGTGCTGTCTAAGGATCTTTGGTGAATTGCTGCAATGCATCTTGTAGGTAGTACACACTGCTGCTACTGGAAGGAGTGGATGTTTGTGGATGCGGTGCCGATCAAGCGGGGTGCTTTGTCCTGGATGGTATCAAGCTTCTAGAGTGTTGTTGAAGCTGCACCCATCCAGGAAAGTGGGGCGTATTCCATCACCCTCCTGACTTTTGCCTTGTAGATGGTGGATAGGCTTTGGGGAGTCAGGAGGCGAGTTACTTGCAGTATTCCTAGCCTCTGACCTGCTCTTGTAGCCACTGTGTTTATGTGGTGAGTCCAGTTGAGTTTCTGGTCAACGGTAACCCCAGAGATGTTGACAGTAGGGAATTCAGTGACGGTTACACCATTGAATGTCAAGGGACGGTAGTTAGAGTATCTCTTATTGGTGATGGTCATTGCCTGGCATTTGTGTGGCTCGAATGCTACTTGCCACTTGTCAGCCCAAGCCTGGATATTGTCCAGATCTTGTCGCATTTGAACATGGACTGTTTCAGTATCTGAGGAATTGCAAATGGCGCTGAACATTGTGCAATCATCGGCAAACATCCCCACTTCTGACCTTATGACGGAGGGAACGTCATTGATGAAGCAGTTGAAGATTGTTGGGCCTAGGACACTACCCTGAGAGACTCCTGCAGAGATGTCCTAGAGCTGAGATGACTGATCCTCCACAACCACAACCAACTTCCTATGTACGAGATATGACTTCAACCAGCGGAGTGTTTGCCCCTTGATACCCATTGATTCCAGTTTTGCTAGGGCTCCTTGATGCTATACTCGGTCAAATGCGGCCTTGATATCAAGAGCTCTCACTCTCCCTTCACCTCACATTGCTGTAGCTCTGGAGTCACATAAAGGCCAGACCAGGTAAGGACAGCAGATTTCCTTCCCTAAAGGACATTAGTGAACCAGATGGGTTTTTCCGTCAACCGACAATGGTTTCATGGTCATCAATAGATTCTTAATTCCAGATATTTTTTACTGAATTCAAATTCCACCATTGGCCGTGGAAAGATTCGAACCCGGGACCCCAGAAAATTAGCTGAGTTTCTGGATAAATAGTCCAGCGATCATACCCCTATACTATCGCCTCCCCTAAAAGCAATTAACGTGTCGAGTCCTTTGGCTCCTCATCAGAACTGAAGGGAGGAAGAATGGGTTAGAGCTGTGAGAGATTGTAACAAAAAGTGGCAACTTTAAGAGCAAACTTTAACTGTAACTTTAAGTCTCTCCCTGACCCGACAGTTTTCATTATGCTTTTAATTCTGCTCATGATCCTTCACTGAATTTTGGGTTATTAGTAGTTCACACCAGGCTGATAAAATGCAAAGATAAGTCTTTTTTCCTTTTTCATGTTCACAACTTGGTTGTAGATGAAACAGATAATTAGTTCAGTGGCAGGGGAGTCAATCAGGCAAGACCATTTTCCCTGGATGGTGCATAGTTCTTGACTTTTATTCTGGCTGTATGCGGGGAGCGGAGTGGCGAGTGTTCCATCACACCCTTCGTTTGTTGATATATAGAAACAAAAATGGAAAATAGATGCAGGAGTAGTTTAGAGGAGATGTGCGGGGCAAGTTTTTGCACAGGTGGTGATGAATGTCTAGAACGCGCTGCCCGGAGAGGTGGTGGGGGCAGGTACGATCACGGCATCTGAGGGGCATCTAGATGAATACATGAATAGGATGGTAATGGAAGGATACGGATTCCGTAAGTGCATACGGTTTTAGTTTGGGCAGGCATCATGATCGGCGCAGGCAAGGAGGGCCGAAGGGCCTGATCCTGCTCTGTACTGTTCTTTGAATAGGCCATTCTGCCTTTCGAGCCTTTTCTGCTGCCATTCATTATGATCGTGGCTGATCATCAAATTCAATATCCTGATCCCGCCTTCATCCCATATCTTTAATCCCTTTAGTCCCAAGAGCTATATCTGATTCCTTCTTGAAATCACACAATGTTTTGGCCTCAATTATTTTCTGTGATCGTGAATTCCACACATTCACCAGTGTCTGGGTGAAGAAATTTCTCCTCACCTCAATCTTAAAAGATTCACCCTTTATCCTCAAACTATGACCCCGAGTTCTGGACTCACCCCTCATCATCGGGAACATTCTTTCAGAAACTTTAGGGGAACAGGAGATGAGCAGATCATCAGAGTATCCACGATCTTACAACCAAAGAGCAGGAGTAGGCCATTCAGCCCATCAAGATTGCTCCGCCATTTAAAAGAGAGCATGGCTGATCTTATTGTAACTTCAAATCTACATCTGGCCTACCCGCGATAACCTTTCACCCCTTGCTTACCAAGAATCTATCCAGCTTTGCCTTAAAAATATTCAAAGACTGCTTCTACTGTCTTTTCAGGAAGAGAGTTCCGAAGACTCACAACCCTCCGAAAGAACATTTCTCCTCATCTCCATTTGAAATTGGCGATCCCTTATATTTAAATAGTGAGCCCAATTTCTAGATTCTCCTGCAAGAGGAAACATCATCTCCACATCCACCCTGTCGAGATCATTTAGGATCTTAAAATGTTCCAGTCAAGTCACCTATTAATCTTCTTAACTCCAGCGAATACAAGCCTAGCCTGTCCAACCTTTCCTAATAAGACAAACTGCCCATTCTGGGTATTAGTCTGGCAAACCTTCACTGAACTGCTTCCAGTACGTTTACATCCTTCCCACTCTTCCCTATTCTAGTAATTATAGTGTTGATAAGGGTAGTCCAGCTAAGCTTCTGGTCAATGGTAACCTCTGAGATGTTGATGATGGGGTCTCAGCCAGATTGGCACTGTTGAAATTTTAAAAATTCATTCCTGGGACATGGACGTCGTTGGCTGGCCAACATTTATTATCCATCCCTAGTTGCCCTTGATAAGGTGGCGGTGAGCTGCCTTCTTGAATCACTGCAGTCCACGTGCTGTGGGTTGACCCACAATGCCATCAGGGAGAGAATTCCAGGACTTCGACACAGCGACTGTGAAGGAACGGCGATATGTTTCCAAGTCAGGATGGTGAGAGGCTTGGAGGGAAACTTGCAGGTGCTGATGTTCCCATGTATCTGCTGCCCTTGTCCTAGATAGAATTGGTCATGGACTTGGAAGATGCTGTCTAAGGATCTTTGGTGAATTGCTGCAATGAATCTTGTAGTTAGTACACACTGCTGTTTCCGAGTGTCGTGGTAGAGGTAGTGGATGTTTGTGGATGTGGTGCCAATCAAGCGGGCTGCTTTGTCCCTGGATGAGGTCAAGCTTTTTGAGTGTTGTTGGAGCTGTACTCATCCAGGCAAGTGGGGAGTATTCCATCACACTCCTAACTTGTGCCTTGTAGAAAGTGGGCAGGCTTTGGGGAGTCAGTTGAATATCAGGAAAACATGGAAATTAGACTTTTGATTGTTGGAAAAGATCACTTCTATGTGTCTTTAATGTTGTCTACAATTTAACAGCCCAAACCTGGGCACTGGTCAGATGTTGCCTTCAGTGGACAAGATCTACATCTTTATTGGAAGAGAAGTAAAAGCAGCTGAAGACTAACTGTTGGAGAACAGCTTTATTGCTGACCTTCTGATGGAAGGAAGACCACTGATGAAACAGTTGAAGAATGTTGCTCTGAGGAATTCCTGGGTTGTAAAAAACTTTTGCTAACTACAATCATGTATTAACTCTTTTTATTTTAAATATGCTTTATTCTTTTGCCAGTTTTTCCAAAAATTACACTATAATCTTGCTGGTTTCTTTTGATTATAGAATCTGTGTTTTTTCCTGAGTTTTACTTATTTGACTCTCACTGTTTTCCTTTTTTCTCCTTTATCGTTTCATAAGATGTGGAGGTCACTTGTGAGGCTGGCATTTGTGCCCATTCCCAATATCTTTGAACTGAGTGACTTGCTGGGCCATTTCAGAGGGCAGTTAAGAGTCAACCACATTCATAGATTTGGCCCATTGGGTCTGCACTGATTCTCTGAACAGTATCTTAACCAAGCCCTATCCCCCGCCCTATCCCCGGAATCCCTCACATTTACCATGGCTAATCCAGCTAACCTGCACATCTTGGGACACTAAGGGGCAATTTAACATGGCCAATCCCCATAACCTGCACATCTTTGGACTGTGGGAGGAAACCGGAGCACCTCGAGGGAACTCAGGCAGACACGGGGAGAATGTGCAAACTCCACACAGACAGTCATCCAAGGTTGGAATTGAATCCAGGTCCCTGGCGTTGTGAAGCAGCAGTGCTTGCCACTGCATCACCCACATTGCTGCGGGTCTGGAGTCACTTGTAGGCCAAACCAGGTAAGGATGACAGATTTCCTCCCCTAAATGAGGTTAATGAACCAGATGGGTTTTTACAACAATCGACAATTGTTATCATGGTCATAATTACCGAGATAGTTCATTGCATTCCAGATTTATTACTTGAATTCAAAATCCACCATCGACCATGGTGGGATTTTCAGATGTAGCCTCAGGCCATTCATCTAGGCCTCTGGATTAATAATCCAATTACATTACTGCTTTGTCACTGGCTTTTCTTTGTATAGTCCTGCAATGGAAAACTTTCCACATCATCAGTAATATTTTTCTTTCCATTTTCTGCATTCACTCCTGACCCCTTTGATTATAGAAAGGTTTTTTTGGTTCCTTCAACAAGACCTCTTCTTCAAAGGTTCACTCTAAAAATGCAAACCTGCGCAATAAGTGTCAAGGGTATTAACACACAAGAGCTGTTATATATTTGAATAGTTGCATGATTGCTTTAAAAGCAGGTTACATGATTTCATGATGATTTCCTGGGGTATTTCAGAGGCTTCTGATTTTAGTTTCTGTTTCTATTCAGTGCAGAGAAGTATCTTTCAATAAACCCATTTTGTGTTACTTTGAAGGTATGTCTGCAAACCACATTCTCTTTATGTTTAAAACCCACAATCCCTGACATAGTTAGGACATTTTTTTTATTCATTCAGATGACATGGGTATCGCTGGCTGGCCAGCATTTATTGCCCATCCCTAGTTGCCTTTGGAGGGCAGTTGATGTGGCTCTGGAGTCACATGTAGGCCAGACCAGGTAAGGAGGGCAGATTTCCTTCCCTAAAGGACATTAGTGAACCAGATGGGTTTCTCCAACAATTGACAATGGTTTCATGGTCATCAGTAGATTCTTAATTCCAGATATTTGTTATTGAATTCAATTCCACCAGCGGCCGTGGTGGGATTCGAACCCGAGTCCCCAGACCATTGGCTGAGTTTCTGGATTAATAATCTAGCGATAATACCACTAGGCCATCACCTCCCCATCATTGCAAGAGACATAACTACAATGCCCGGTAGAATCCATGCATGTATACTTTGAACAAAAATTGTTGCTGAGCAGTGAGGGATGGGGACTTTGACTAATGCCTTTTATTAATTCAAGCAGTATGGGCTTCGCTGGCTAAGCCAGCATTAATTGCCCATCCCACTTCCTCCCTATGTACCCTGAGTTTGGTCAACTGAAGAAGCTTCTATCCATAGATAAGATCAGTTGACTTAGCATGGATCAGACTGCACCATACAATGCATTTAGTCACTGAGTTCTGGCCAGTCACCCTAACTTGAGGACAATTATCAAACCGCATGTTGTTGCAACTTTGAACTGACTGGCAGCCGAAGGTACACTTTGTAAAGCTGTTTTGACCCACGGGCAGCATGGTGGCACAGTGGTTAGCACTGCTGCCTCACAGTGCTAGGGACCCGGGTTCGATTCCCGGCTTGGGTCACTGTCTGTGTGGAGTTTGCACGTTCTCCCCGTGTCTACGTGGATTTCCTCCGGGTGCTCCGGTTTCCTCCCACAGTCCAAAGACGTGCGGGTTAGGTGGATTGGCCATGCTAAATTGCCCCCAAGTGTCAGAGGGATTAGCTAGGGTAAATGCATGGGATTATGGGGATAGGGCCTGGGTGGGATTGTGGCCGGTGCAGACTCGATGAGCCGAATGGTCTCCTTCTGCACTGTCGGGGTTCCATGATTCTATGAGTTCTGGCCAGTTATCCTAATTTGAGGACAATTATCAAACTGCATGTTGTTGCAACTTTGAACTGACTGGCAGCCGAAGTTACACTTTGGAAAGCTGTTTTGACCAAACCTAATTCTTTGATGGCTCAATGCAGCATTGTTTTCTCAGGGGGGATTCACAGGAGAAAAATGAAAAGGCATTTGTTATTGAACTTGAATTAAAAGATAGCAAAATGCCTTCTTTCTTTGGCATGAGGTGTCAGGAAAAGCCTGGTACAAATGTTCTCTAAATTAAATTTTGTCCCATATAGTACATCCCAGTCATTTGCTGACACCTTATAAGATGTAGATGACAGCAGGTAGGAAAGATCTGAATGAAAATATCATGATTAACATTCACTTCACACCATCACTTGCCATTTGCACTTGTTCAACAATGACATGAATCATCTGTTGCAGTTGGGCACCAATAAATCTGGACAAGCTTTACATTTTCGAAAAAAAAAAATTCCTTTTGCATTTATGCAGCAGCAAAAAGGGGAAATCCATTGGCTGAAAATTGGGGAAAAAAAGTCTCAAGAAGTCTGGGTTTACCAAAATTAAAGTAAAGTTTATTTATTAGTCATAAGTAAGACTTAGGCTAACACTGCAATGAAGTTACTGTGAAATTCCCCTAGTCACTGCAGTCCGGTGCCTGATCGGGTCAATGCACCTAATCAGCACGTCATTCAGTATGTGGGAGGAAACTGGAGCACCCGGAGGAAACCCACACAGACACAGGGAGAACATGCAAACTCCACACAGACAGTGACCCAAGCCGGGAATCAAACCTGGATCCCTGGCGCTGAGAGGTAGCAGTGCTAACCATTGTGCCACCGTGCCGCCCCAGAAGAAAATGGTGTGACATTACTTGCAGGTTGTTTCACATATTCTGAAACTGAATTTTTCTTATAATTCACAAGTGTTTTGTAAACCTGGTGCCTTGCATGAAAATGTATTTCACAAAGCCAATCTTCAATAAGAACAATGGAAGTCATGTTAACCCTCTCCCCTCACAAGGTAGGATCAGTGAGATGTAAAACCTTTTAAAGTATCAGATGTGATGCCCCCCCCCCCCCCCCCCCCCGAGCTAATGCAGTTTTGTTATTTTTGTGTTTTCCCCTGGGGTTTTCTGAGTGGGGTTTGATTAGGTTGATTGACAGGAAGAGCATGTGACTAGGTAGAACTATGCTTAGACAGAGAAACAAGCAGGGAGTTGCTGTTTGCAATCTTTATAGTGCAGTCGCTGTCTCTCTCTCTCTCTCTCTGGAGAATGGAGTCTGGGACCTGCCAGAAGATAGGTCTCCTTCTCTACTGTTGAAGATAGATTTCTCTGGAGGCTGCTGTCTGGGAGTCAGAAGACAGGTGTCTGGGGCATTCGGAGGTCATGCTACAGCCTCATTTAGAATATTGTGTACAATTCTGGTCGTCACACTACCAAAAGGATGTGGATGCTTTGGAGAGGGTACAGGATGTTGCCTGGTCTGAAGGGTATTAGCTATGAGGAGAGGTTGGATAAACTCGGTTTGTTCTCACTAGAACGACAGAGGTTGAGGGGTGACCTGATAGAGGTTTACAAGATTATGAGTGACATGGACAGAGTGGATAGTCAGATGCTCTTTCCTAGGGTCGAAAAATCAAGTAATAGGGGACATAGGTTTTGAGGTACGTGGGGAAATGTTTAGAGGAGATGTGCAAGGCAAGTTTTTTTACACAGAGGGTGGTGAATGTCTGGGATGCGCTGCCTGGGGAGGTGGTGAGTGCAGGTACGATAGCAGCATTTAAGGGGCAACTAGATGAATACATGAATAGGATGGGAATGGAAGGATACGGACTCCATAAGTGCATACGGTTTTAGTTTGGGCAGGCATCATGATCGGCGCAGGCTTAGAGGGCTGAAGGGCCTGTTCCAGTGTGGTACTGTTCTTTGTTGTCTCTCTGTATCCCTGTCCAGAGGTGTTAAAAGGCTGGAAACATAGCACCCCACGTAAGCCTGTGTATTTTTGCTAACTGATTCTGAGGAGGGGTTTATGCCTGTGGGGATATTGCTTAAATTGGAACTATAGAGATCGCTAGCAGTTAAGAATTATATCTTGTCATGTTTAAGTATTTCAATTGGTAAAAATTATGCTAATTCTTTTAGTTATGGTTTAACTGTGTTGTCAAGTAAACTTTGTTTTAATAAAAGCTTTCTAGTGGTTCATTGGATCACACCTGGAGTGAAACACGTTAAGCTCGCACTAATACCAAAATCAAAAAAGTTGGGTCTAAGATCACTTCATAATGTAGCTTGGAGTTTCTGATCTGGTCCCTAATAGCTATGTCCTTTTATTTTTGGGAATATAACTTTTCAACTTTCAACTAACTGGAAATTGTGCAATTTGGAATGAGACAGAACAAATTACTTAAAAATGCAAGGCCACCTTCCAAGGTGAAGGTGGAAAACAAACAATACATTCTCAGGAAAGTGTGGATCTCTGGATTACTAGTCCAATACCAGACAATAAAATGTGCGTGTGTGTGTGTGTGCATTGTTATTCGAATGAGGGCCTTAACATTTGTATTATTTTTCCTTGTGTTGAGCAATAGATAAATGCAATGTTAGCATTCATGTCGAGAGGGCAAGAATACAAGAGCAGGAATGTACTTCTGAGGCTGCATAAAGTTCTGGTCAGACCCAATTTGGAGTATTGTAGCAGTTTTGGGCCCCATTACCTTCCCCAAAAGGAAAATTGTCCCTGTAGGGACTAAATTAGTGCAGTAGTTTGACAGATTTTCCTCTTGCCAATGGAGCCTGAGTTCATATAGAGACAAGGCTGATTGGGTGGAAGTTTCCTTTCAATTTTTGTCTGTCAGACTGGTTAATTCTTTGAGATGATACTGGACTAAGAAGGCAGGAGAAACTGGCATAATTGATCTATCTTGATGAAAATGCATCCAGATATATGATAATTATAAAATAACACAGAGGACCTGTTCACTGGGAAGATCTCTCAAGACAGCAGTGAGATGGTGCATCATTGTATTTAGCAATCTCTCCCCATATTGAGATGATACTGATTTGGGGGTTAAGCCTTTTGTGTCCTGCAGCTACAGACAGCAAACATTACTCAGAATCAGTATGCTTTAGCTGACTAATAAGAAGCAGCTTAAGGCTCTTTAAGGCCCAGAACTCAATTCATGGTGCACATGTTCAGGTTTGATTACATTTGTTCAAGTCAATCCTGCTTTGACCTTCTAGCTGTGATCCTTATCCTTTTAGTAGACAACTGACAGAGAGCACAGTGTTCCAACTTTCCAAAACATATCGGTAAGTCTAACAGCTGGATGATCCAGAAAGGAATTAATCATAATTTGTGTATCTTTTTAAGTTAAGTGATGAATAAATTGTTTTTTCACATGCTCTAGATCCAAACAAATGTGCAGAATAAATCATTTTTATTCATTTATGGGAGTGAAGCCATAATTTATCATCTATCTCTAATTGCCCATGAAAAGGAAGTAAGCAACCTTCTGGAACCGCTGCAATCCATGTATGTAGATACACCAACAGTGTCTGTTGGGGAGGGAGTTACAAGATTTTGGCACAGCAACAGTGAAGGAACAGAGGTACATTTCTAAGCCACTGTGGTGTTCCCATGTAACTGCTGCCCTTGTCCTTCTAGATAGTATCAGTGGTGGGTTTGGAAGTTGCTACCTAAGGAACCTTGGTGATTTCCTGCTGTACATCTTGTCAATGGTAAACACTGCTGTCAATAAGCGTCAGTGGTGGAGGCCACATGTGTTTTGGAAAGGGTGTCAATCAACCTCGATATTTTGTTCTGGATAGTGTCGAGCTCCTTGAGTGCCATTGGAGCTGCACTCTTCCAGGCAAGTGGAGAGTATTCCACCACACTCTGGACTTGTGCCTTGTAGATGGTAGACAGATTTTGGGGAGTCAGGAGCTAAGTTACTCATTGCAGGATTCTTAGCCTCTGACCCGCTCTTGTAGCCTTATTACTTATATGGCTAGTCATTTTTTGGTCAATGGCAACCCCCATGATCTTGATAGTGGGAGCTTCAACAAAGGTTAGATCCTCTTTGTTGGAGATAATCATTGCCTCGCATTTGAGTGGCACGAATGTTACTTGTCGGCCCAAGCCTGGATATTGTCCAGGTCTTGCTGCATTTGGATATGGACCGCAACATATTAATTGATCCCAATGTGAGTTTCTTCCTGTACTGAAGAAATTTAAATTTAAAAAACCCCTCAGCTCCCAAATCAACTATTAACAGAGATCTTCATGTTAATCAGGATCAAGTGTCTTTATCTTCTAAAAGTTTTGCGCCTCTAGGGCCTGCGAGGTACTCGCCGCAATTCTAAGCTGGTTAAAGCTCAATGCAGCCTCATTAGTGTGTGCTGGGAAGAATTTCTGGGGAGGCTAAGAAACTTTCCAGATATACAACTTAGATCATACAATCCTACAGTCCAGAAGGAGGCCATTCGTCCCATCAAGTCTGCACCGACCACAATCCCACGCAGGCCCTATCCCCATAACCCCATGCATTTACCCTAGCTAGTTTCCCTGAAACTAAGGCCAATTTAGCATGGCCAATCCACCTACCCTGCACAATTTTGGACTGTGGGAGGAAACCGGAGCACCCGGAGGAAACCCACGCAGATACGGGGCAAATGTGCAAACTCCACACAGGCAGTGACCCAAGCCGGGATATAAACCCGGGACTCTGGTCCTGTGATTCAGCAGTGCTAACCAGTGTGGTACCATGCCACCCCGATGGGAAAGTTTCTCATGGAATTGTTCACCCCTCCCCGTCACGATAAAACAGCTGACGGAATCTGCACTTTGGCTGAAGGAATTTCTTGAGTAAACCATGCTAATATGTTACTTGCCAGGTATCTGTGCCAGCGGTATTTGTGGGAAGGAATTTCTCAGCTGTCGACATGCAACATAGTATGGGATAGATACGGAAAAAAGAATTTAATATCGTTATTGTCAAGATCAAAAGGGAAGGTGATGGCCTCGTGGTATTATTGCGAGAATTTTAATTCAGGGCCTCAGCTAATGCTCTGGTGACCCGGGTTCAAATCCTGCCATGGCAGATGGTGGAATTTGAATTCAATAAAAAATATCTGTAATTAAGAATCTATTGACGAGCAAGAAACCATTGTCGATTGTTGGAAAAACCCATCTGGTTCACTAATTTTTAAAATTTATTTATTAGTGTCACAAGTAGGTTCATATTAACAATGCAATGAAGTTACTGTGAAAATCCCCTAGTGGCCACAGTCCGGCACCTGTTTGGGTACACTGAAGGAGAATTTAGCATGGCCAATGCACCTCCAACACGTCTTTCGGACTGTAGTAGGGAACAGCAGCACCCGGCGGAAACACAGACAGATACGGAGAGAATGTGCAGACTTGGCACAGGCAGTCACCCAAGCCAGGAATCGAACCTGGGCCCCTAGTGCTATGAGGCAGCAGTGCTAACCACTGTGCCACCGTGCCACCCACATGTCCTTTAGGGAAGGAAATCTGCCATCCTTACCTGGTCTGGACTACATGTGATTCCAGAGCCACAGCAATGTGGTTGACTCTCAACTGCCCTCAGGAACTAGGGATGGACAATAACTGCTGGTCAGCTAGTGACACCCATGTCTCATGAATAAATAATAAAAATACATATGGCTAGAGGGTAATAGTCAAATGAGCCATAGGCAGAAATGCAGAAAAGGTTCATTAATCATGAAAAAAACATTTCAGTGATGTATCAGTTCATTAACCAGTAGGTTATACAAGTGCAAATATAAAACACAAGTAGCAGCATTTTATGTTTATGCAACAGAATATAGGTATCAAAAATATTAGTATGATTCATATACCACTTTTTATGATATTCAATAACAAGGTACATAAATCTATATAAAACAAAATGCAGATTGTTAAATAAATTCAATGATCGTCTGACTTATGGGCGCATGACAACACCACTTATAGTTCATCTGGCAACATTTCCAAGCAATAAATGTTCCAAGGAAATGATCATGGACCATAGAAGATAAAAGTTAAAGAAAGAGCTTCAAAAATTATGTAACTTCTCTCCCAGTCAAGACCAGCATTGGCAATGCTTCTACACGTCTTCCAAACCCACAACCTCTGCCACCTCGTAGAATAAGGGCAGCAGGCACGTGGGAAAGCCACCACCTGCAAGTCACACACCATCCTGACTTGAAACTATTTCGCCGTCCCTTCACTGTTGCTGGGTGAAACTCCCTCCATAACAGCACTGTGGGAGTGCCTACGCCACATGAACTGCAGCGGTTCAAGAAGGCAGCTCACCACCACTTTCTCAAGGGCAATTAAGAATGGGCAATAAATGCTGGTCTAGCCAGCAATTCCCATATTCCTTGAATGAATGAAACAAAAATAAAATTCTTCACCTAATCTGCTGGGACTAAAAGATCTCATCATTTTCTACTCCACCCACATATCACTAACTCTAAGAAATAGTTAAAAACAGTGGGCAGTTCTCTAAAACATTGCCGGTCCTCAAAAATGCTCTCCCTTGTATTGCAGTCAGACTACAACAACAATCACACATGAAAGATTGATTTTATCTTTCCATGACTTCAAATAGGTTATATTTGAAATCTGTTTCATTTCCCTACACTTAAACAGAAAGTGTAGCCATGTGTAAATGCAACTCATATTTGATAATGACATTTTCTTTTGATAATTTTATCTTTAAAAAGCCATTGGGTGAGCTTTGACATCTCGCTCGTCCCAAAACCGTAAAATCTCGCCCGAGGTCAACAGATCTTCACATTGTCCCCCCCTCACCTGCTCCGATTCACGTGGCGGGTGGGGCGGTAAAATTTCGGCCTCTGAAATCTTTACACAATTGACGGTTTTATACCTAACTCAAATCATGTGCAAAATTCTTCAAAGAGAACGGTAAGTGTATATTCTAGCCAATTCAAATAAGATTGATTTGACCCTGCTTAAGAGTACATTCGCTCCTGACATCATGACACGAATCTGTACTGAACGTCAGACAAGGCTGAAACTTAAGGAATTCTGATTTAAACCAGGACAAAATGGAAGTACATGTTAACTATTTTTAGATCTCAAAGGGAATATCAAAGAGAATTGCGCTTTCTGTTACAGCAAAATTGAACCAAAGCAGCTAGTGTGAAGAATGAAAATGAGATCAGGTGCATCAAAGGCTAGGAGAGAATTTGCTTTGAGGGAATGAGATAAGCCAAATTAACCTTGATCATCAGAGGCTCAAATGCAGATAATAGGGTTTCTTTGCATTCATTTTATAATATTGTTATTCTAATGAATTAATGTAACTGAGAAAAGCCTCGAGGTAGGTAAGAAGGAATAAACTCAAGATAAGTGAGCAACTCATGGCGATGGGGAAAGAAGATGTGAGTAACCTCAGCGATCTATATTATGACAAATCTTGCATCTAACACGTGCATTTCAAAGTGCAAACATGAAACAAAGATGTCGCACCGCATGTCCTTCTTAATTGCCTCAAATATCCTAATCCACTTTTCTAGTCTCTCTCATGAACTTGGATCCTTTCTACTGAAATGAATATTTCCATTACTTGGCATGTTCAGTGAGAATATATTAACTATTTCAAAGGTTGAACAGCTAACATATACAAAAAGCAGTCGTTAGTGAAACGCAATGCACGTTTCCTTCGACATGTGATTCCCCCATTTTAGCTTCAAGCAAATCTCTGTTGGTCATCCCAATCGGATTGTTTTTCTGGCTGGGCTAGTTGCTGTAACTCTTGTATTTGAAGAACTCGACTGTTTTTGAACAAATCATAGAACTCACTTTGTTGTGTTCATAGAATCCTACAGTGCAAAAAGAGGCCATTCGGCCCATCGAGTCTGCATCAACCACAAACCCACCCAGGCCCTATCCACATATCCCTACATATTTACCCATTAACCCCTCTAATCTATGCATCCCGGGACACTAAGGGGCAATTTAGAATGGCCAATCAACCTAGCCCGCACACCTTTGGACTGTGTGAGGAAACCGGAGGAAACCCACGCAGACACGGGGACAATGTGCAAACTCAACACAGACAGCGACCCGAGCCGGGATTCGAACCCAGGTCCCTGGAGCTGTGAAGCAGCAGTGCTAACCACTGTGCTACCGTGCCACCCCAAATCTGTCCAGTATTGTACAAAAAAAAACTTCGGACTTTTAATCTATTTGGAGAGTTGATAAGGGTTCAGGGGAGGTACAGTAGCAGAGCAGCAGTGTTACTGAACAAGTGATCAAGAGGCCTGGTCCAATAAGACAGAGAGATGAGTTCAGATTCCCATCAAGACAGCTGGGAATTTAAACTCAATTAATTCAATAAATCTCCAACTGAAATGCTAGTATTAGTAATGATGACCATAAAACTATGTGATTGTTGTAAAAATCCATCTGGAAGGAAATCTGTTGTCCTTAGGCAGTGTGGGCTACTTGTAATTTGGTATGGTTGATTTTTAACTGTTTTCTGAAATAACCAAGCAAGCCATAATGTTGCATTGAAGAAGATGGCTCATCATCACCTTCAGAAGGATAATAAAGATGGGCAATTAATCCTGGCCTTGCCAGAAATGCTCACATCCTGTCAATAAAAAAAGGAAGTCTCATTGCTTCTTAGTAGTGATTGCTATTCTGAAGTTCGTGTTTAAGCACACAGAGGGCAGAATTGTCTGCCTTCTCCAGTGGTGTGTTTGGAGACAGGGAGAGCATCCAGTAGGGTAGGAGGGTGGCATTTGGGGATGGCCTTTCCACCCAATGCTAATTGTGGCCCTTAAGTGGGCAATTAATGACCACTTTACAGCCCCACCCTGCCGTTGCTATCGTTAACTCAGCTGTGGGCAAAACTGTTGCAATGTGGGGAGCACAACATGGTCGGTCATTTGTCGTCTCCTGGGGGGAGGGGGAAGAGGAGTGGGGGTGGGACGATGGGTGTGGGAGTTCCCCTATTCAAAGGCATGCAGTGCCTTATTGAGGAACCTGGCATTGGAAGTGATGATCCTCTGACAGCCACATC
Organism: Mustelus asterias; assembly: GCF_964213995.1. Taxonomy (NCBI): domain Eukaryota; kingdom Metazoa; phylum Chordata; class Chondrichthyes; order Carcharhiniformes; family Triakidae; genus Mustelus; species Mustelus asterias. The sequence goes on from NC_135827.1 coordinate 27,284,438, forward strand.
TCCTTTCCCCTGCTGCTGGTTCCCCTGAAACCCCTCTCACCATTGCTTAATTCTGGCCTGGGTAGCTCAGCAATCTGAGCCACTATTGGTTGTCAATGAAGGGGCAGTCACTGCATTCCTGCTGACTCTGAAAAGTCAACGAGCTTGATTGGCCAGCAACTCTCGGCAGGTGGAGCTTCCCAATCCTGGGAATGAAGGCCCTCAGGTGATCTTTCAGCTGATTGGCTCCTAGTAGCACAGTGGTTAGCACTGCTGCTTCACAGCTCCAGGGACCTGGGTTCGATTCCCGGCTTGGGTCACTGTCTGTGTGGAGTTTGCACATTCTCCTTGTGTCTGCATGGATTTCCTCCGGGTGCTCTGGTTTCCTCCCACAGTCCAAAGATGTGTGGGTTAGATTGATTGGCCATGCTAAAATTGCCCCTTAGTGTCCTGGGATGTGTAGATTAGAGGCATTAGGGGGTAAAATATGTTGGGATATGGGGGTAGGGCCTGGGTGGGATTGTGGTTGATGCAGACTCGATGGGCCGAATGGCCTCTTTCTGTACTGTAGGGTTTCTATGATTTCTAGTTTGCCTTCCCCAAAGGAGGCAACGTAGTCTCTTGTTGGCTCTCGGTGAGACTCCCATCTCGTCCACAAGATCCACCAGAAACTCAGCTAATGTCCTGGGAACCCGGGTTCGAATCCCACCATGGCAGATGGTGGAATTTAAATTCAAAATAAAAAAATCTGGAACTAAGAATGTACTGATGACCATGAAACCATTGTCAATTGCCAGGAAAAAATCATCTGGTTCACCTTACCCAGTCTGGCCTACATTTGACTCCAGAGCCACAGCAAAGGTAGCGGCACGGTAGCACAGTGGTTAGCACTGCTGCTTCACAGCACCAGGGACCTGGGTCCGATTCCCGGCTTGGGTCACTGTCTGTGTGGAGTTTGCACGTTCTCCCTGTGCCTGCATGGGTTTCCTCTGGGTGATCCGGTTTCCTCCCACAGTCTGAAAGATGTGCTGGTTAGATGCATTGACCCGAACAGGTGTCAGACTGTGGCGACTAAGGGAATTTCACAGTAACTTCATTGCAGTGTAAATGTAAGCCTTACTTGTGACTAATAAATGAACTTTAACGTGGTTGCCTCTCAACTGCCCTTGGGCAACAAGAGATGGGCAATGAGTACTGGCCAGCCAGTGACGCCCATGTCCCATGAATGAATAAAAAAAGAAGTTGCTCAACTTTTCTGTTTTTACCTAGCCTGTACTTTACCAGACTTACAGGTGTCTAACATTGACATTAAATGCTAGAAGTGGCTCAGTATTCCATTACTCAGCAACATACTTATATATTCACCAAAAATATAAATTAAAATCTATCCCCAGGAAAGGCATTGCTGTTTCAAATTGTGAAGTTCATGCTATTACCTTAAAATCCACAGAGACCTGTGTGAAGTGGCATTGTTGGAGATGAAATACTCCGGCAGGGAAAATATGTGACAGGCTCATAGCCAGTCTTCCCCTGGCTCCCAGCGTCAATGTAGGGACCTAAACTCAGACAGAGTAAAATAGTTTTTCTAGCATAACATTTACTTGGCGCCTGACAGCTCTATTGTCGTGGGAAATATAAAGGTTGCTTTAGCTTGTCTTGATCTAGATGTTTTTTTAAGGCAAACAACATAATGTGCTTTTTTTTTCACATTGAGCTTTCTCCCAACTGCACAAAATAGTTCATTGTCCAGAACCCATGGGATTGGAGATCAACAATCCACTACCAAGGCGAAAATGAAAATGAAATGATACTCGTTCACTACAAAGAAACACATTCCTCTGGTACAACATTGGCTGTGATCATTGTACCCAAGAATATCTGTGGAGAATATAAACCAGACGTGTTCTATAGATTATTATTCCCTCGCTTGTGATGATGTTATGACAGTCTGGTAGCTGCTTCGCTTTTGATGCTAAATGTCGAAAGATAAGATGAAATAACATTAACAATTTGAAAAAAAATTCTAAATACAGTAAATCCCTTTTACAAACAACATCACTTGCCAGGCTGACAGTCACTGATTGCAGTTGCTCAGTCAATCCATTGTTGATTTGTATTCGCTGTACGTTTTGCCAACCAGGAATTTCCTGAAAAAGTTTTGGCACAACAAGAAGCGTAAAAGTGCCATTGCCGCAGCTCCTGCTCTGAGGAACTGCTCCGTGCCCAACTTAAGATGGTTTTGCATTAAAACAAAATTGCTGCAGCAGATTCTTTCATTCCCATGGCCCTCTAACAGGATCAGACAGGGTGGATTCAGAAAGGATGTTCCCGATGGTCGGGGAGTCCAGAACTAGGGGTCATAGTTTGAGGATAAGGGGTAAATCTTTTAGGACTGAGGTGAAGAGAAATGTCTTCTCCCAGAGGGTGGTGAATGTGTGGAATTCACTACCACAGAAAGTAGTTAAGGCCAAGACTTTGTGTGATTTCAAGAAAAAAGTCTCTCTTGGGGGCTAAAGCATCAAGGGATATGAGGGGAAGGCGGGATCAAGATACTGAATTTGATGATTAGCCATGATAGAAATGAATGGCGGAGCAGGCTCGAAGGGCCGAATGGCCTATTCTTGCTTCTGTTTTCAATGCTTCTACGAGATATTTAGGCCTAAACCCCCAGCTACTTGCTCAAATTGGCTTCTTAATACATGAGAGTCCACGTTTAGAAAGCAGAAAGTTGGTGATTGCACATTGTAATGGAGGAGCAGCAGAATAGAAAGAGAAATGCTGCTAATGGACTAGGAGACTGTCAACAGAGAGGAGGAATGAATATCCTAAATCGTGCTCTTAAACACATTGCAAGTTCCAAGGGTAGCATTACCTCAGATCAGGAGATTTCAAACTGCTTAAGTGAGATGGATATTCATTCATAGAGATAAGCAGAACCGAATGCACTGGGCTTCCCTATGACTATAAAATGTTGATATTTGTCAATACAAGTGCAATTGGAACCATCCCTTTTTCCTCATCCCAAGAATTGCTACTTAGGTAACTTCAGGTATCACTTCATTGGTTTCAATGCTCACGTGTCTTTATTAGTAACATATATTTGGTATCCTAAGTGATACAATGGTTGGAATTTTCCCATCCCTCCCACCATGGGCATTGTAGCGGGAGTGTCATTTCATAGAATAGAATCCCTGCAGTACAGAAAGAGGCCATTCAGCCCATCAAGTCTGCACTGACCACAATCCCACCCAGGCCCTATCCCCATATCCCTACATATTTTACCCACTAATCCATCTAACCTATGCATCTCAGGACACTAAGGGGCAATGTTTTAGCATAGCCAATCAACCTAACCCGCACATCTTTGACCTGTGGGAGGAAACCGGAGCACCCGGAGGAAACCCACGCAGACACGAGGAGAATGTGCAAACTCCACACAGACAGTGACCCAAGCCGGGAATTGAACCCAGGTCCCTGGAGCTGTGAAGCAGCAGTGCTAACCACTGTGCTGCCCAACAATGGACCATCCAAATGTCTCTTAATCGCGGGCAGGATTTTCAGGCTTTGGGGCGAGCATGGCCAGAAAATCCTGCCCAATGTGTTGGAATAATAGAATCCTATAGTGCAGAAGGAGGCCATTTGGCCCATCGAGTCTGTACCGACCACAATCCCACACAGACACTATCCCCATTAACCCATAATCCTATGCATTTACCCTAGCTAGTCCCCCCGAGACTGAGAGGCAATTGTCCCTGAGACTAAGGGGCAATTTAGCGTGGCCAATCCACCTAACTCGCACAACTTTGGACTGTGGGAGGAAAGCGGAGCACCCGGAGAAAACCCACACAGACACGGGGGAGAATGTGCAAACTCCACACAGACAGTGACCCGAGCCGGGAGTTGAATCTAGGTCCCTGGCGTTGTGAGGCAGCAGTACTAACCACTGTGCCACCGTGTCGCCCCTCTTAGCTCTGTTACATTCAAGAAAAGCAATTGGCGAAGGATAGAACTAGAGCCAGTCTTTACACAGGTTAACATTTATTTACAGAACTAAACATTGCAAGCAGACATCTCCTAACTCAACTACCCTTTAGCTTCAGTGAGTGTCTCATTATACCTTCTCAATTAATGCATTCCACCTGCATACAATTGATATACAATTAACACATTCTGCACTATTTGCACTGGAATATTAGCTTGCATTAACACAGTTTGAGTTCCCAGCCTCCTCAGTTTGTTACCTGGTGAGCTCCTACATTAAGTGTGTGTTCACCCTAATTCCACAAAAGAACCACAAAAGCAAACTGTCCTAAATTTGTTACAAAGACCATGAAATTACACTGTGAAAATATTAGCTTATCAATACTAAATTGTAATCTTAAACTGGTAAAATAACAGACAATGGATTTTCAAACATTAAAACAATACGTGCATTCAACTTATTGCACAATCTCAAGGCTTATATTATCTAATGTGCTGAGGTGGCAAAAATACGCTTTGGTAAGAAATTGAAATGATTTATTGGTGCATTGAAGGATATGTTTCTCCAGTTGGGTTGTTCCCTGTGACTGCTGTACTGTATCTTACCTAGAAGAACGGTATTGTTTTACAGATTGCACAAGTCGGAAAGTGTTTTCCAGTGCTAATGCCCCTCCATTGATGAGATCAACAGTTCTTTATGTACATCCATGCACTTTATGGCCAATTGCAGGAAATCACAGGGGGTTTACAGCCAGTTAAGATGACCCACAAGAGGTTTATACTGTTACATTTTGCCTATGTTTCTTGAGGAGCCAGGAAAAGCAGATCAGGCGTTTTCCCCCACGTACTGCAAGGAAAGTTTATGCCTTCCCTGCTGATGACTTGGCCTCTCCAAATGGCAGACCCGTCCCGAATAAAACTTGCCCAGAGTCAAAATCAAGTCTAAATTGTGTTGTCAGCGATGAGTGCCAGGTAAAATTCTCTTGCACACTTTATCAGCATATGTATATACTGTACAATGTTGGACCTTATAGGGCCATTGATTCAGGGGATTTGATATTCATAAGGCTGAGAATGTCATACTGTTTCACAGACAGTATATTTTCTTTGCTGCTGAAGTCTATTGGGTGTAACACTTAGCTTTCCATGTAACTGGGGTACTTTTAGTTGCAAGGGGAGTTTCTTGATCAGTTCTAAGTCATTGAGTAGAATTTTAGGCTCCTCCTCCCACAGCTCCAAGCAGGTCCTGAAATGATGGGGGGATCTATGTAAAATTGCATAGACAGGATTCCCTCTGGGATCCCACCTGACCCATGCACAATTTCATGGTGGGGCAGGCAGGGCCTTGGATTGGAAGCCTGGCCATGGCCTCTTAAGAATGCCCCCTGCGCAGCCTTAATTTTTAGGCCCCTTCAGATTTGGGGTGTCCTTCCCTCAAGGACCTAGGAGCTCCCTCTTCTGACTTATCCCCTACACAGAGGTTGCCAGTTTCCCGATACCCACCCCCACCTTCCGAGCATCCCCTTCCTTCCTGCCCTTGGCACCCTGAGTACTTACCTGAAGTGTGGTCCTGGAACTAAGGCTCAAGCATGGTGCTGTAGTACCTCTTCTGGCCACTTCAGCACTGTGCCTGGAGGAGTGCAGAGCTGTCGGCCAATCAGATTGGCTGACAGTTCTCCAAGGTGGGACTTCAACTAAGAGAAAATGGAAGTCCCACCTGCTGCCAATCAATGCTCAATGTAGTGTAAAATGGCAGTGGGCTTGTGTTATGATTCAGGTCAGAAAGTCCACAGTGTTCTATGGAACCTGCCTGGATCATAAGTTTTGCATCTTGAGTTAGGCTAGGATAAGCATGAGATGTTTCACTTCAGGTATGATGCAAGTGACCCACTAGGGAGCGTTTATCAAACAAAGTTTATTTAAGAATATAGTTAACATGTATAATAAAAAAGTTAGCAAGAACTTTTATCAATTACAAACAAGAAATAAAGCAACCACTATAATGCATAACCCTTAACAAAGATATCTAATGTGTTCCAATCAAATCAACCTCCATAAAGTACCCTCTAAGCAGGTTCAATAAAGCAAAGTCTACGGCCCACATGGTAATGGATATTGAGTCCTTTGGTTGAAGTCTGCCGTTCTCTGGATTCACTCTGAACGGTTTGGAAAGAAGGCAGCTTCCCCAAACACCAGTGAGACTCTGGTCCAGCCCCCAACAACAGCAGATTTTCACCCTTCACTAAAACGAGATCTTGTTTTCAGCTAACGAACAGAATTGTCAAACAACAGGGAGAAAGGGAAAACACTTCTTTTCAGCTTCTAGTCCCTTCTAAAACTAAAACTCAAACCTGCAGCTGAATATGAAAGAAAAAACCTGTCCAAAAACACATGACTGTCCTCCTAACAATGCAGGATCATAAAACTAATCCCAGAGTAAACACAAACAATCTCCATTTCAATCACTTAACTAGCAATAAAAGGACTTATCATAGTCAGCCCAGCAACAGTGACATCACTGAAGCTGTGAGTTCAGAAACCACTGAAGCTGTGAGAACTGCAGCGATTATGTTTAAAAAAAACCTTTCTTAAAGGTACACTAATGTCATAGTTTGTTTGAGTTGACGGGGTACTGTTATCCACCGACTCAGGATGGTGGGGGTCAAGCGCTCACAACCCTGAAGTTCAGGCCATTGATCTATTTTCTCTTTATTAAATACTTATTTCTTGAAGTGCCGCACATTTTGAAGTGTGAAATAAATTTGCATTCAGAGAAAACACATGCTAACATGCCAAATATTTTATTTCTCGCTTCCTCATTGCTTGGCTGTCTAAATGAATTTTCATGCATCGATTATGGTATGTCTGATGATGTGCTGTATGAGAAGGACATTTTGTTTAATGCGCAATCATAATGTCAATGTCTAGCCAATTTGTTTCACTCCATGTGACATCAAGTAACTGCTTTTGTACACTGGACATAACCAAGTCAAGAGATGCTGTTGACATCCTTGGCTGTTGTACTGTCCACCAGAACTAGCCAGTTTCCCAGTCTTCCCAATGCAGACAGAATGTCGACATCTGGCATGTGGCCATTTGCTTAAATCTAACCCATAGAAAACAGGACCAGCCTAATCCAACCAACTACAGCCCTATTAGTCTCCTCCTCATCAGCATCAGGGCAATTAATAGTTCTTTCAAGTAACAGCTATTCGCCAGTAACCTGCTCGCTGAAGCACAGCTCAGATTATGCAAAAAACAATCAGTTCCACACCCTAGCACAGCCTTGCCTGAGTCAGGTTTTCAGAATCAGAAGAGGAGAGGTCAGAGTGGATGTCCTCACCATTAAGTCAACATCCCACCAAATGTACAATCATAAAGTGGTACGGTTGGGATCAATGGAAGTCAACAGGAAGATGGTCGGATTCACACCTGACGCATATGAAGATGGTTATTGTTGATTGTCACTCATCATCACAATCCCAGCATATCACAGAATGGGGCATCAAGGGGGCATCTATATCCCTGCATCTCAAAGAGTTTTATTCATGACCTTCACTCTATCATTCATTAAACAATGAGATTATTTATTGATTAACCTCCAATTCGACTCCATTCACAATTCCTCCAGTGATTAAACAGCAATAAGGTTGCCTCATGCACGATTAAGACAACATCTAGACCTGACACGCAATGGGTAACATGGCACTCACATAAGTGCCAGGCAATGATTGTGATTTGCCACTTTTCCAGGTTGGCATATATTGAGCTTCTGTTGCCAACTGAGGAGAATGAAGAATACCGCGGGACAGGAGAGGAGGGGAAATTTTTAAAAACATGATAAAAGAGACAAAGGCAAAACCCTCGAGGAGCTATAAATCTGAAATAAAAATAGAAAATGCTGGAAACACTCAGCAGGTCAGGCAGCGACTGTTTCATGGGACAAGACCATGAAGGAAAAACGATGAGATGGCAAATGATGGAGCAGTAGTCACACAGAGATGTAAAAAACCTGTGTTCTTTGAATATGATGGATGTGCTCTGAGCTGAAGTAGTGACAGTTTCATAATCGTATGATGGAAATAATCTAACTGAAGAAAAGCAAAGCAAACCACCAGACATAATTTGATCACTTCCTGGAACAATGTGTGGCAAAGATTTGATTGCTTGATCCAACCTAGTGGATGCTATTCGTTTTATGATGAATCTTTGCATGGTGAACACCAGTGAATGAATTAACTTTATTCAACTTTCTATCTCTCGAGCAACAATAATGAGAAAGTGTCCCGATATTCTTATATCTTCCTGGGATTCAGAGAGTTGTGATGTGAGGCGCAGGGGGGGAGAAAGCTTTTGAATTAGCACCAATGGTTCGAAAGTAGACTTTTCAAAACAGATAATGCAGTCTGACTGGAGTTATGAATTATTCATTATCTCACACTGCTATAACTGTGCTATGGCTTGCATTCAAATTTTTGTTTACAAAACTCTATCTGGCATTACATGTCTCGCTGATTTTCAATTCATCTTATAAATATTGTCAATTTAGCTTTCGTTTGTGGCTTTTCAGTTCTATTTCTATGCTCAGATTTGCTCAGTTTTGCTTCACTGCTTGACTGCCTCAGACATATTCATGACTTTGTCCTAGTCTTGCCCTGAACCCAGTATCTTTAGATGAGACCTTACGTTTCGCTATGTGCCAGCTTCGGGAAAGTATATGCAGTGATTCCAGAACATTCCCAACCTCTTACTTCTTAAGCATGACCTATCTAATGTTTGGATTATATTGTATAAATCTCTCAATCTGTTTGCTTTAATAATTCTCTGAAATTGGTTGTATTTGCTAAGATCTGCACACATTTTTCATTAACTATGCCTCGCACATATTTCTCGACAGTGTGAGATCATTAAACCGTGAAAGCGCATGGCATGAATTCCATTTTAACCTCTTAATTTTCAGCTCTACTTCTGCAAATGATTTTTGAGATAGTTACGGTCAAAATGGAACAACAGCTCTCATGAAAAACAAATTCGGCTCATAGAGACGTGAGGGACAAATTTGTATTTCTATTTGCCAAAAAAAATTCATAAGTCATCCAACTCACTTAAGCCTTTCACCTGCAAATGTAATTCCTATGAACATACTATGAATGGGAAAGCCTAGCAGACTAGCTCAAGGATGATCCCATCAAACTCTCCCAATGTAATCCTTTTAGAATGGGAGTATCAGTTAAGTTAAAAATCCAAACTATTTCTCTTTGAAAAATGAAAGTAAATCACCTGTGAAACATACCTTGGATTAAGGTGATCAACATTCCTTTTGGCAACACTTCTCAACTGAATAATGCATCTAATGCCTTGAAATTGAGCTCTTCAAATATTAGTGTATAAACGTCAAATTCCTTTGTCTGCTATCCTTGTGAAGTGGTAACCCATTTTATTTAAACCAGTTAAGTTCCTCCCTTAAAATAATGGAAACATTGTGTTTCACTAAATATTTCAGGATGTTAATTTGTGTGAAAATATCACTGAATAAGGTAGCTCCCAGTGGAAACTATAGAATTTAGTATTTGTTTGGAATACAGCATCAACATCATTGACTCTGAACTGCCCCATTTGCAAGCCACTCAGAATCCCTCCAATGCAGAAGGGGACCATTTGGCCCATCGAGTCCACACCAACTCTCCAACTCTTACCTACTGCCCTATCCCTGTAACCCCAAGTATTTACTCTGCTTGTCCCCGTAACCTACACATTTTGGGACACTAAGGGGCAATTTTACATGGCCAATCCACCTAACCTGTACATCTTTGGAGTGTGGGAGGAAACCAGAGCACCCAGAAGAAACTCATGCAGACACGGGGAGACCATGCAAACACCACACAGACAGGAACAAGAGGCTGGAACAGAACCTGGGTTCCTGGCATTGTGGGGAGCAGTGCTAACCAACTGTGCCACCCCACTTGGTTGTGTCAAACCACTACTAGTCAACTGAGGCTTGGCGATGAATATCAACATTGCCTTTGGTAACCAAATTTCACTGATGAATGATTTGATACACCCATTTCTTAAAATATTGTTAAGTATTTTATGTATAATGTTAGTATTCGACCATAGCTCTAATGATGGACAAACCATTCTGAATGGTGTTGGTCAGCTTACTGGGTCTCTCAACATAGAAGATCTTGCATTCAGTTTCCGGTACTGAATTAGCTAGAGTTACAGTTAAAGCACAATTTACGTTAGCGTCCTGTGCTAGAGAGGGGAAAGTCATTCATGGTCCTGATCACAGTACAAGGACATTCATACTAGAATGCATGCATGTGGACAATGGCAGGGGACAGTATTAGAATAGATTGCAATGGAATGAGGTAACAACATCCTGTTCCAATTCTCTTCCTGCACTTAAGGCAGATTTATATCTGTTTCCATAGCTAGTAGTTCCCAGAACAGTTCACTAGTCTGTCGCCAGGGAGTTATAGCTTGAGGGGTGCCATTCCACGTCAAATATAGCTGATCGAGAGTATCTCCCGTTTTTACCACCAACCATTGACATGTTTGGAAGGATTTTGCAGATTGTCACACTCAACCTGTTTGACCGTATGATGAACACACTTTCCTCGGCCATCAAGTCCTGGGATGGGATTCGAACCAGAGCTTCTTGTTCAGAGGTATGGTCGCTACCCACTGCCCCACAAGACTCCCATGGATGATGCACTGGAAGGAAATTGGTGCTTGTTGCACCATGCGTCAATGTGAGATTGTATCTTTAGAAGAAGGAGGGGGAAGACATTGGACTTGATAATGGAAGTAATTTTGTTGGTCAGCCTTAACATTATTTAGGATTTAATTCCTCACTTTGGAAAACAAGAAAGCTCTATTGTATTCGCTGACAAGTTCACAGATGATGAGGTCTCACACTTCTTGCCATGGCTTTTTCTAAAATTTACAGTTTATTTATTAGTGTCACAAGTAGACTTACATTAACACTGCAGTGAAGTTACTGTGAAAATCCCCACACTCCAGCGCCTGTTCGGGTACACTGAGGGAGAATTTAGCATGGCCAATGCACCTAACCAGCACATCTTTTCGGACTGTGGGAGGAAACTGGAGCACCCGGAGGAAACCCACGCAGACACAGGGAGAAGGTGCAAACTCCATACAGACGGTGGCCCAAGCCAGGTATTGAACCCGGGTCCCTGGCATTGTGAGGCAGCAGTGCTTCTTCCCTGTCCAAATTAAACTATTGGTTTGTATCATCAATTTCAGTGCGACTGCTGGAATTATTCGCATCAGTATTTTGAATGTTATTCCCTTTTCTTCTTCATGTCATCTTGTGCTGCAATATATTCCCTGCAGATTCAGTCAATAATCTATCACTAATGCAATGCTAATGCAGCATTTTGACTGTCTACCAGAAAATCTTCATCAATGCCCAGAATAACTCCCACTCTTAAATACATTCCTTCTGCTCTGGGGTGTGCCTGGTGCCTCTGCAATGGCACAATGGGGAATCATGATGTGCACATTCCTGGAATCCCTACAGTGGAGAACAAGGCCATTTGGCCCATCGAGTCTGCACCGACTCTCTGACAGAGAGACTTACACAGGCCCTCTCCCCTGCTTTATCCCTGTGCATTTACCATGGCCAATCCATCTAACTCGCACATCTTTGGAGTGTGGGAGGAAACTGGAGCACCCGGAGGAAATCCACGCAGACACGGGGAGAATGTGCAAACTCCACACAGTCATCCAAGGTTGGAAATGAACACGGGTCCTTGGTGCTGTGAGGCAGCCGTGCTAACCACTGTGCCATTGTGTCGCCACATTGTACCTGAACATAGCTCAGGGCAAAGGCATCCCATTCAAATGACTATGGGTGGAATTTCCCTTTCTGTCCACCACAGGAATTGTGACGGACGGGACATGGACCATATAAAGATCTGTTGATCTCGGGTAGAATTTTCCAGCAAATAAGGCCGGAAAATCCCACCTTATATCTTCCTCCTGCTTATCCTTTTGAATTTGGGCATTCAGTTGCTTACCTTCAATGACTAAATATTCTCATTTTATTTCTGAAATTTAAAGTTTATTTATTAATCACAAGTAGGCTTACATTAACACTGCAATGAAGTTATTGTGAAAATCCCCTAGTTGCCACACTCCGGCGCCTGTTCGGGTACACTGAGGAAGAATTTAGCATGGTAATACACCTAACCAGCACGTCTTCCAGATTGTGGGAGGAAACCGGAGTACCCGGAGGAAACCCACGCAGACACGGGGAGAAGTTGCAGACTCCGCACAGACAGTAACCCAAGCCAGGAATCGAACCCGGGTCTCTGACATTGTGAGGCAGCAGTGCTAACCACTGGGCCACCGTGCCGCCTCAATTTAAGAACAACCATTGAACATGCATCTAAGATGAGCCTCCACCCTTTCTCCAATTATTGTTAACATTCCGAGGCCTCCAAGCAGTCCCGGCTTCTCCTCAAGTTAACTGAATTTCATTGAACTTTGGTGATCAAAATAAAAATGGACAAAAGAGTAAGTTTGATTTGATCAGAATTAGTAGTGAAAGCACCATGTAGAGGGATAAAGTTTTGTGTAAGGCGGGAAGACTGTAAAAAGTTATCAAGGAGATAAAAAGTATATCTGTTGCGCTGACTGGGTTCCATGAATGGTTTGTTGTTCGTCAACTTTAATACAAAACATGACCCTTATGTAAAGCTTTGATTTGAGTCAGTGGTGTGATCAAAACAGTTTCATAGTTGGTTGCATAATGACATAAAAATAATCTTCCAGTCCAACAGCCAGGAATATTTATCTTTCCATTGAACTGATGCAATTTTCAATATGGTTGATGGATTTTTCTCAGTATTAGTGTAGATTTTAGCATTACAAAAACAGACTGTTTCTTTTCACCTTCGGATCCAGTGTGGAAAGGACATTTCATCAGTGACGCCACTTCATAAGTAGTCGCTGAGTCGTACAGAACTTGGATATTGCTGAAAAGGGAGACATGAGGCTGAAGCTTTTCATCTTACACTCATCAGGACAAACAAAAGAATGCCAAATTTCAAATGATTACAACAACTTGCACTACAGGAGAAAGGGACGCTGCTTGGTTGGCAAGTGCACTAATACCTATAGTAACAGCCATTTTAAGACAATCATAAGAGGGAATATTCCCTTCCCGCCCACCATGGAAATCGTAGTGGGCAGGCGGCAGACCATGCAAAGGTGCATTGTACTCGAGCGAGAGTTCCCAGTTTTGGGGCAAGCATAGCTGGAAAATCCAGCCCATAACATGATGGCACTCATGTTCTCCTATTAACAGGGTGGCACAGTGGTTAGCATTGCTGTCTCATAGCTCCAGAGACCTGGGTTCGATTCCTGGCTTGGGTCACTGTCTGTGCGGAGTTTGTACATTCTCCCCATATCTGCATGGGTTTCCTCCGGGTGCTCCAGTTTCCTCCCACAGTCCAAAGGTGTGTGGGTTAGGTGCATTGGCCATGCTAAGTTGCTCCTTAGTGTCCCAGGATGCGTAGATTAGAGGGATTAGTAGTGTAAATGTGGGGGGTTACAGGGATGGGGCCTGGGTGGGATTGTTGTCAGTGGAGACTCGATGGGCCGAATGGCCTCCTTCTGCACTGTAGGGATTCTATGGGGATTCTATGGCTCATTTTCACTTGATAGAAGTGACATACATTCGTGCATAGGGACTGCAAACAAAAAGAATATGTTCAAAGCATGCACCTTTTTTTTGAATTAGCTAGAAGCTTGGGGAAATTTATAATTCCCCATTGCTTTTTCCATGGCATCACCTCTGCCAATCAGAGTTAACTTGTCTACCAATCACCATCTCATAAGGTGTCAATTGTTGTGATCATTTGACATTTGCCATTTTTTCCATTTGTCCTGAAACCAGCAAAACCAAAAGCTTCAACAAAATGGGGCAAATTTTACCGTCCCACCCATCACGGGAATCAGAGTCTGTGGGGGACGGACCATGGAAAGTTCTGTTGCCTCTGGAGACACTAATAACTTGAGTGGGTTCCTCAAGAAATCTTTCATAAGTGCAAAGAAATGATATTTCTTTGAAAATTGCAACACGGCTGTGTGTGTGTCTGTGAAAGTGAAGTGGCTGGAAGAACATTAGTACACTCAGCACTTTCACTCATGAGTGACCAATATTGGGCTCTGCATTCAATCAAATACAATCTGCTCCTTTATACACCAACCCTCTCCAAACCCTTTCCTTGCAAGCATGCATTGTGGTGTCAAAAATATATGCTTGGAAAAGCCTGATTACCATTACAAAATGAACAAGCAAAGGTCCAAAGATGCCCTTAAAATCGGTGACAGGCAATACATTCCACAAAACACGAACCAGTTCAGACAAGGAAAGGGCCAAAACTATCTGGCTCAATAACTTTATTTTCCATTGTAATTCTTACATATTTTTATAACTCTTAGGCTCAAAGGAACAATGAAATAATAAAATATAACTTCATTTAATTACGTCAATGGTGTAACCAGAGTTGGTAAAACTCTCATACCAACCCCCTCAAACATTTCTATTAACCCTTGTGTAACAATTTTACAGAGGACAGTTTTCCATCACCCTTTATATACAATGTGTTCTGAACACCATTCTGCGGCTACAGAGTGCAGATCGGTCCCAAGTCTTTCGACTGCTGAATGGAGTCAGCTGGTTTTAAACCCTGCCCCCTTGCTGCTCCATTCCTATTGGATGAGCCTCCACCCGCTCACTAGGGGTGCTCATATTCTACGAAGCCCAATGGGAGATCTATTGACCATCCCCCATGCCCATTATAACATCCCTCCTCCCTCAAGTCCGCTTCTTCCCCCACAGTCCCACCAAGCTGTCACTGTCACTTCGTGATCAGCCTGGAGGCAGGATCAGACCTGGGGATGTGAAGCAGATTTGAGACCTTTGCGTCCAAAGGGAGCACCGTAAAGTCATCAATTCAGGTCTTTCTTGAGGTCTCGCTTCAATAGGGACTATAGCTAAATTTGCTGATGGTACAATGATAGGTGAGAAATAAAGAGTTGTGTGGAGGATGGAAAGAGTCTGCAGAAAGTTTGAGTGGACAAAGCATTGGCAGATGGAGAAAATGTGAGGTTGTCTACTTTGACAGGAAAAACAGAAAACCAGAATATTATTTAAATGGAAAGGCTGCAGAATGTTGCAGTACAGAAGGACCTTGATGTCAGTGTACAGGAATCTCAAAAGGATGGTATGTTAGTACAGCAAGAAATTAGGAAGGCAAATGGAATGTTGACCTTTATCGCAAGAGTATGAGAGAGGTGCGACGGCAGAATCTCTCAGTATAGTCTGTGTTATAGCTCAACTTGAGTGGGTTCATGATCTGTAGTCCTTTCGGGATCTTGTTGCAACAGGAGTGGAGTGTAAAAGGGGGGGAAGTCTTGCTACAAGAGTGCAGGGCATGGGTGAGACTGCACCTGCATGTAGTTTTAATCTCTTTAATTAAGGAGGAATATTCTTGCAATGGTAACATTTCAGTGAAGGTTCACTAGGTTGAATCCTGGAATGAAGGGGTTGTCTTATGAGAATGGTTGAGCAGATCAAGCCCAAAACGCTTAGTGCGCGATCTTACTGGCTGTTCACGCCATGCTCCCGCTGAATTGGAGAATTTAGTGCTCAGCCAAATCTCTGTTGCCTGCAGCGGAATGGGAAAATCCCACTGACATGAACAGCCATAACATTCTGGCCTTAGGCTGGAATTCACGCTGGCAGGATTCTCTGGTCCCGCCAGTGTTGCACCCTCTGCTGCGGGTTTCCCAGCAACGTGGGGTGGATTCAGTGGGAATTCCCATTGGCAGCAGCGGGACCAGAGGATCCTGCCACTAGTAAATGGCACACTGCCTCTCGCCACTGAGCAAAGTGCTGAGGGGAGGCGATGGCCTAGTGGTATTATTATTAGACTATTAATCCAGAAACTCAGCTAATGTTCTGGGGACCCGGGTTCGAATCCCGCCACGGCAGATGATGAAATTTGAATTTGATAAGAAATATCTGGAATTAGGAATCTACTGATGACCATTGCCGATTGTCGGAAAAACCCATCTGGTTCACTAATGTCCTTTAGGGAAGGAAATCTGCCATCCTTACCTGGTCTGACCTACATGTGACTCCAGAGCCACAGCAATGTGGTTGACTCTCAACTGCCCTCGAATAACTAGGGATGGGCAATAAATGCTGGCCAGCCAGCGACGCCCATGTCCCACAAATGAATAAAAAAATCTCACCCTTCTGAATGAGAGATGATCTGACTGAAGCATTTAAGATTCTGAGGGGCCGTGACAGGGTAGTGCTGTCAGATGTTTCCATTTGTGGGCAAATCCTATTCTTGAGGTCTCGCTTCAGTCGGGACTATAACCAAATTTGCTGATGGTACAAAGATAGGTGAGAAATAAAGAGTTGTGTGGAGGATGGAAAGTGTCTGCAGAAAGTTTGAGTGGACAAAGCATTGGCAGATAGAGAAAATGTGAGGTTGTCTACTTTGACAGGAAAAACAGAAAAGCAGAATATTATTTAAATGGAAAGGCTGCAGAATGCTGCAGTACAGAAGATGAGGAGGAATGTATTAGCTCAGAGGGTCTTTGGAATGCTCTTCTTCAGCAAACAGTGGAGGTTGGGATATTAAATATATTCAAGGCTGAGTTAGACGTATTCTTGATTGGCTTGGGAGTTAGAGTTATGGTGGACATGCAGGATAGTGGAGTTAAGGCTACAATCACATTTGCACGATCTAATTGAATGCCTTATGCTTGCTAATATTGTTTATGATCTTCATTTGCCTAATGGCTACCTGTTTTACCAAGCTGTCAAAGTGCTTCCGAAGCCGTTATGACTTTCCTCATTGTGCGCCACGCTTCTGAGATTTATGTTATCTGCAAGCTTTCAAATGATGCCAAAGTTAGATCATGAATATTGATGAAAAAGAGCAGTGGTTCTAATACTGATCTCTGGGGAATACGCCTGAAAAGCAGCCATTTACCATCACTCTTTGCTTTCTATCCCATTGCTAATTTTCATGCTGTTAATCTTATGTACGTTAATTTTGCCTTTGCTTTCATTTGTGGTGCTTTATCAAGAAAGACCAAATACACAACATCAACCACACTTTTCAACCACTTCCAACACTTCATCAGAGACAGTAAAAGACAATTTCTCTTCAACAAATCCTTGCTGACTTTCATTTATTTTTCACTATATTTCCAAACATCAATAATTTTGCCACAGATTAGTGCCTCTAAAAGGTTTCCTTCCATCAACATTGGTTTACTGGCATGGTGAGAATTATTGACAGCCTCAAGCCGCTCAGATTGCAGGAATACTGTGAGGTAATTCTAGGTATATACACCCAGACAAGGGGGGGATAGACAAGGGGGGGATAACTGTCAGAGTGTGTTTGCCACCTCTTGGGTCAGAAGAAAGGTAGGCAAGGCTCTCATGCAAATCCTGCCGTTTCATTTATGTCTTCATAAAATCACCCTCAGAATCGAGAGAGATACCAGCTCAGAAAGTGTTCCAGACATGGGCATCATTGAAGAAAGTTCATATTTCCTGTTTGTATTTTACTTGAGAGTGACTAAATTCTGTAATGATTTACTGTATTATTCCTGAATGAGTCTTGCAGTATTCGAACAGCATTCTATTGGGATTTTATTCAGTTTGTTAATTGTTTTAATAAGGTTGTCACCAGTTTTAAAAATTGTTAATCGTTCATGGTAGAGAGTGTCAGACCCTGCTTTGATTTACCAAAACCAATAACTTTCTATTATCTCATACACACTCGTACAAGATTACGAGGTGAGGCATATCCCTTTGAGTGGTTCCAAAATCGAACAGAGGGAAAAATCACCTCCGCGTCGTAACACAACCACCAAAGAAGGATATAGATAATCCGGTGATTTACCTCACCTATTTATTGGATCTTTCTGTGTGCACATTATTGCCACATTCAGCCATATAAATACGGTTTCCATATTTCCCAAAAATTCAGTACTTATCAATTACATTGAGTCATTTCTGAAAAACATGATTTAAAAATAGGTAAACAGGATTTTATTAATGATTGGCATGAATTCAAAACATACACTATTATTTTCATACACTTGATAATTTCAGGATCACAGGTTTGGTGATGAAACAAGTCCACAACTGAGACAGTCACATTTTCCCCACAAACCAACTCAATTTTTGAGGAAAATGTTTAATTGAATCTTCAAAAAGCTAACCAAATGAAGACTGGACATATTTGGGAAGTTAAAAGTGCAAAGAATACTGTTAAGGATAACTCCTGCACAAAGTTAAATTGGAATGTTTGGGTCTGAATTTTAGATATTTTAAAGTAAAGTTTATTTATTAATCATAAGTAAGGCTTACATTAACACTGCAATGAAGTTACTGTGAAATTCCCCTAGTCGCCACATTCCGGCGCCTGTTCGGGCCAATGCACCTAACCAGCACATCTTTCAGACTGTGGGAGGAAACCGGAGCACCCGGAGGAAACCCAAGCAGACACGGGGAGAACGTGCAGACTCCACACAGACGGTGACCCAAGCCAAAAATCGAACCTGGGTCCCTAGCACTGTAAGGCAGCAGTGCTAACCACTGTGCCACCGTGCCGCCCCTGAAGCCAAAGATTGTATATGTAAATTCACTCCCTTATCTTTATTCCAATTGTTGTTCCTTGTGTATGTCTCAGAGGAGTCTGTAGCCATGCATTAGGAGACCATGATTAATGATTCTCGGTTGAAACTATAATAGGAGACAACCTTTCAGTGTAGATCACCTGAAGTGAGTTGCAAATGTTGTCACAAATAGGCTTCAATGTAATTTTTGTCTTTAAGCATTAGCTAATGCACCAGCAACTACACAGCGTTTCTACATGTCAAAAACCCATAACATATCATGCTGCTTCTCACCATTCTAATGAAGAACCGTTTATAATTCTTAAAATGTGTTCTTATATGAGATAGTTAAGTGATGATTCATCCAGGAAATTATTAAATGGTGAGACAGTTAAATTATTATCCTCACCTCAGGGTGTATTTCTGACACCACATATGCTCCGTACACAAAGGAACATTCCTCCCCAATCAGACTCTGCAATGTGATGGTGATTTGAAAGTAAATAATTAGCTGTGCCTCTTTCACCATGGCAACTTCAACAACTTTAATTCTCATTTTTACAGCAGTCACGAAGAAACTTCTACCTTCTGCATAGCTCTGCCGTTTCAATGGATTATTGCAGTCTAAAGTTCTGCTCAGTGTTTTGAGTGCCAAGGTTTGTTTACAAAGGCCCAAGTGCCGTAGAGGGAATAATTAGCACAAGTGATTTGTCCCTTGAGCAATAACCATGAATTTTTACAATTGTCGGGAGGAACCTTTCTTTCCCTAACCCATTATATACTATCCAATCCCCACTCACCTTATCCAATCTGATCCCATCCCTTATGGGTGGCGTGGTGGCACAGTGGTTAGCACTGCTGCCTCACAGCGCTGGGTACCCGGGTTCGATTCCCAGCCTGGGTTACTGCCTGTGTGGAGTTTGCACATTCTCCCAGTGTCTGCGTGGGTTTCCTCCGGGTGCTCCGGTTTCCCCCCACTGTCTGAAAGACATGCTGGTTAGGTGGATTGGCCATGCTAAAATTCTCCCTCAGTGTACCTGAACAGGCACCGCAGTGTGGCAACTAGGGGATTTTCACAGTAACTTCATTGCAGTGTTAATGTAAGCCTATTTGTGACATTAATGAATAAGCTTAAACTTAGATGTATCTGATCCTATACTACTTAATCAATCTTATGCTCGGATTTTACGGCTCCCCCCACCTGTTGCGGTGTGTTTCCTAGCAACGGAGGCTGCTCCCCATTGGCAATTGAGATCTTCCAGTCCCATCAAGGAGTGTGGCATTTTCTATGGTTCGCCTGCTGGGAAACCCCCTTCAGCGGAGCGCAGATCCCGCCGGTGGGAAGGGTCTGGAAAATCTTTGAGAAGGTTGAGAAAAAACTAAAGCGAACATAAATTTGGAAAACTAAATCAAACCTAAACGATAATTAAACAAGTTAGCAAAATTTATTAAAATGATCAATTGTCATGTGCTAAGAACCACATGACTGTGCTGCAATTTAGAAAAACAAGGCGTATCTCCACCTGTGTGCTTCCCTACAACCTATTACATGAAGACAACAATTATTGCACTGCTTTATGTGATTAATACGTCATCTTGGAATAAGTGAGTTTAAAGTTAATTGCAGTAATAATGCTGAGTAGCATTTTTAAACCTGCGTTCTCTGACAGGTGCGGTGTTTGAGCTGTCCCATGACTGAAATATTGCAGATGGTCAGCTGCATCACCTCTTGGACCTATTGTACTGCACTCACAACAACACCTAATTGTCAAACAACTGAAACAAATCTTGATCTATCTCTCGCCATCCACATTATTTACCCTGCTTCTTTTGCCTTTTTCAGATTTCGATACAAGAATTGGGGCATGATTTTCCATTGGCCTTCACCTCTTCTTTACAAGGCTCAGTGAGGGTTTTATGTGGTGTCCCTCAATCAGATACACACATAGCCTGGGAATGCATAGGGTGAGGACACCATCATTGTCAGTGAGCATGCCAGGGGGGCTGATGGAACAATGGAGAGTTGCTGCACTGTGCCATATGCATTGGAGCTTCAATGGGCACTATGGCTGCAACAGCTCACTTTCTGATTATCCTCACCTCAGGGTGCATATCTGAAACCACATATGCTACGTGCATAAAGGAACATTCCTCCCCAATCAGACTCTGCAATGTAAGAAGTCTCACAACACCAGATTAAAGCCCAATAGGTTTATTTGGTAGCACGAGCTTTCGGAGCGCTGCCCCTTCATCAGGTGGGCACTCCGAACGCTCGTGCTACCAAATAAACCTGTTGGACTTTAACTTGGTGTTGTGAGACTTCATACTGTGCCTACCCCAGTCCAACGCCGGCATCTCCACATTATGGCTACTGCAGACTCTGCAATGTGATCATGATTTGAAGGTAAATAATTAGCTGTGCCTCTTTGACCATGGCAACTCCAACAATTTTAATCCCTGCAATGCAGAAGGAGACCATGATGATGTCCTCACGAGTGATGATTCTCGTACCCATGGAATACACCCGGGGCAGGCACTGTTATCTAGCACAGCCCTGCCTTACCAAAATTGAAGGAGCACTGGCTGGGGCACTCCAACTCCAGGGCACCAATTTCATTTCTACTGACCACCTGAAGATGTGGGATCATAGAATCCCTACAGTGCAGAAAGAAGCCACTCAGCCCATCGAGTCTGCATCGACCACGATCCCACCCAGGCCCTATTCCCGTAACCCCACATATTAACCCTGCTAATCCCCCAGACACTGGAGTTAATTTAGCATGGCCAACCTGCACATCTTTGGACTGTGGGAGGAAACTGAAGCACCCGGAGGAAACCCACGCGGACACGGGGAGAGCATGCAAACTCCACACAGAGAGTGGCCAGAGGCCGGAATTGAACCCTGGGTCTCTGGCGCTGTGAGACAGCAGTGCTAACCACTGTGTCACTATGTCACCCACTGGGATTCCCCCACTAGTTCGACAGAGTTTTGCTGCATGGCACTTGTCTTCAGTTGCCAGGGAAGAAAACCT
This sequence comes from Mustelus asterias, assembly GCF_964213995.1. Lineage (NCBI taxonomy): Eukaryota > Metazoa > Chordata > Chondrichthyes > Carcharhiniformes > Triakidae > Mustelus > Mustelus asterias. Next base: position 27,306,115 of record NC_135827.1, read on the forward strand.
CATGAGGCTTCCACCTTAGACCATAAGATGTAGGAGCAGAATTAGGCCACTCGGCCCATCGAGTCTGCTCTGCCATTCAATCCTGGATGATTTTGTTCTCATCCCCAGTCTCCTGCCTTTTCCCCATAACCCCTGACCCCCTTACCAGTCAAGAACCTATCTATCTCTGTCTTAAAGACACTCAATTACCTGGCCTCCACAGCCTTCTGCGGCCAAAAGCTCCACAGATTCACCACTCTCTGGCTGAAGAAATTCCTCCTCATCTCTGTTTTAAAGGATCATCCCTTTAGCCTGAGGTTGTGTCCTCTGGTTCTAGTTTTTCCTACCAGTGGAAATATCCTCTCCACGTCCACTCTATCCAGGCCTCGCAGTATCCTGTAAGTTTCAATAAGATCCCCCCTCATTCTTCTAAACTCCAACGAGTACAGACCCATCGTCCTCAACCGTTCTTCATACGACAAGCTCTTCATTCCAGGGATCATTCTTGTGAACCTCCTCTGGACCCTTTCCAAGGCCAGCACATCCTTCCTTAGATATGGGGCCCAAAACTGCTCACTATACTCCAAACCTTCCATAACTCCATTCCAGATAACCTCTCTGCCTCACCTGGGCATTAAGTGGGGCATTTCACTGTGGCACACCACCCTCTCCAATACACTGAGGCCTATTGTGCTGAGATTCCAGCCTTGGCAGGGCAGGCTTCAGCGCCAGCAGCCATAAATCCTCAGACCCCTGAATGCACGAAAAACAGGAGCCGCACAGGTCCATGCCATCTCTACACTTATGCCGTCCGCAGACGATGATTGAACCTTTTGCAGCACTGAAGCTGGTGTGGCACAAAATGTCGCACCCTCTGACCAGGGCTTTCTTTGTCAGGTGAGTCGGCCTTCTCCTGTCCACCTTTGCGACCCAGGTTCAATTCCGCCATTGGGTGACTATGTGGAGTTTGCCCGTTGTCTCCGTGTCTGCGTGGGTTTTGTCCGGGTGCTCTTGTTTCCTTGCACAATCCAAAGATGTGCGGGTTAGGTTGATTGGCCATGCTAAATTATTTCTTAGTATTAGGGGGACTAGCAGGGTGAATACATGGGGTTACGGGGATAGGGCCTGGGTGGGATTGTGGTCGGTACAGGCTCGATGGACTGAATGGCCTTCTCCGGCACTGTAGGGATTCTGGTTAAGCCAGCACTTATTGCTCATTTCTAATTGCCATTGAAAAGGCAGTGGTGACCTGCTTTCTTGAATCACTGCAGTCTATGCAGTGTAGGTACTCCCACAGTGTGTCAGCAAAGGTGTTCCTGGAATTTGACCCAGCGACAGTGAAGGAATGCCGATATAGTTCCAAGTCAAGCTGGCGTCTGATTTAGAGGGGAACTTGTCGGTGGTGATCTTCCCATGTGCCTCCTACCCATGTCCTTCTAGGTGGTATGAGTGATAGGTTTGCGAGGTTCTGGCGAGTTGCTGCATGCATCTTATAGAAACTGCTACCACTGTGTGCCAGTAGCAGAAAGAGTAAATGTTTCAGGTAGCGAATAATGTGCTGGTCAGTTGTGCTGCATTGTCCTGGTCGGTGTTGAGCTCCTTACTAGACAAGTAGAATATATTTCATCAAGTTTCTGGGCAGTGGTGACTCGTTGGATGTTGATGGTGGGAGATTCAATGATGATAATGCCATTGGATGTCAAAGGTAAGTGTTTATACACACTTTTTGCAGATAGTCATAGCTTGGCACTTATGCAAATATTGTTTTTATTTATTCATTCATGGGCATTGCTGGCTAGCCCGCATTTATTGCCCATCCCTAGTTACCCTTGGAGGGCAGTGGAGAGTCAAACACAGTGTTGTGGCTCTGGAGTCACATGTAGGCCAGACCAGGTAAGATATTTTTCCCTAAAGGACATTAATGAACCAGATGGGTTTTTCCAACAATCAACAATGGTCTCAAGGTCAACAGTAGATTCTTAATTCTGGATTTTTTTTTCATTGAATTCAAATTCCATCATCTGCCGTGGCGGGATTCGAACATGGGTCCCCAGAACATTAGCTGAGTTTCTGGATTAATAGTCCAGCAATGATACCACTGGGCCATCGCCTCTCCTGTATGCTATCTATCAGTCCAAGCCTGGATGTTGTCCAAGTCAAGAGGTGGAATTTTCCTGTCCCTGTAGCAGGAATCTTAGCAGGCGGGACACAGACCATGCAAAAATTTGTTGACCTTGGGCGGGATTTTCCAGTCTTGGGACGAGCGCAGCTGGAAAATCCCGCCCAAAGTTATCCAGATCACCAACAACCCGTCCTGGACCCTCCACGCTATATCTATAGTTAAGAAAGCCCACCAACACCTCTACTTTCTCAGAATGATAAAGAAATTTGACATGTCCACTAAGATTCTCACCAATCTTTACAGATGCACCATAGAAAGCATCCTTTCCGGATGTATCACAGCTTGGCATGGCTCCTGCTCTCACCAAGACCGCAAGAAACTATGAAGGGTTGTGAATGCAGCCCAATCCATCACGCAAACCACCTCCCATCCGTTGGCTCCATCTACACTTCCCTAAGCCTCGGAAAAGTAACCAGCATAATCAAGGATCCCGGACATACTCTTTTCCACCTTTGCCTGTCAGGAAAAAGATGCAAAAGTCTGAGATCACGTACCAACTGGCTCAAGAGCAGCTTCTTCCTTGCTGCCATCAGATTTTGAACGGACCTACCTTATATTAAATTGATCCTTCTCTGCACCCTAGCTATGACTAGTCATTGCTGAAGCTGCTGAAGAAATTGGGCCAGGGACGCTCCCCGAAACACTTCTTCAGGGGTGTCCTGGGGCTGAAATGATTAGTCTCTAACAACAACAACTGTCTTCCTTTGTGTGAGGTATAACACCATGGAGCGATTCTTGCTGATCGCTATTGATTTCACTTTTACAAGGGATCAAATGATGTTTTGATGTCCAGACAGGTCACTCTCTCCTAACTTCTCGAATTCAATTCCTTTGTCAAGGTTTGGGTCAAGATTGAAATGAAATCAGAAGTTGAGAGGTGCTACCGGAACCCAAACTGAACATTGGTAAGAGGGTTATTCATAGAATAGAATCAGAGAATCCTACAGTGCAGATGGAGGCTATTCAGCCTATTGAGCCTGGCCCAACAACAATCCCACCCAGGCCCTATCCCCCTAACCCTACATATTTACCCTGCTAATCCCCCTGACACTAAGGGACAATTTAGCATGGCCAATCAACCTAACCCGCACATCTTTGGAGTGTGGGAGGAAACCCACGGAGACACAGGGAGAACAAACTTCACACAGACAGTCACCCAAGGGTGGCATTGAATCTGGGTCCCTGGCGCTGTCAGGCAGCAGTGCTAACCACCTTGCCACCCTGCCACCCTTGGAGAGTTGGGGGAATTTGTTTTGGAGATTAATGAAATACCTTTGGGGGGGCTCCTGTAGCCTGCACCGAGAACAATTCCACCCAGACCCTATCCCTGTGGCCCCACATATTTACCCTGCTAGTCCTCCTGACACTAAGGGGCAATTTAGCATGGCCAATCCACCTAACCCACACATTTTTGGAGTGTAGCAGGAAACCGGAGCACCCGGAGGAAACCCACATAGACACGAGGAGAATATGCAAACTCCACACAGTCTCCTGAGGCCGGAATTCCTCTGTCCCTGGCGCTGTGAGGCAGCAGTGCTAACCACCGTGCCACCGTGCCGCCCTTATTGATGAGTAAGTTTTGGAGCACTCTCAATGACACCTTCCATTGCTTTGCTGGTAATTGAGAGGAGGCTGGTGAGGTGGTAATTGGATGTATTATACACTGAAAGGAGATAAGTGCACAAATTTCCAATTCATTGGGTAATTACTTGCCTCCTCCAGATCTCCCAGGTAGTTATTTACATCATCCAAAAATCTGCTTTTAAAATTTTTGTTCTAAGGGGTGTCCTGCAAAGTTCGTGGTCACTGAGTGAAACAGTGAGGACAGCATATTTTGGGAGTAATAGCTGAATGGAACCTTTCATTTTCATCAGTATGTTCAGTTATCATTGCGAGCCAGTCTAGTAAATGATAGTTTTTCTCAAAATAACAGTTCTAACATTATATTGACTACAATCAATGTGTGGGTGTGTGTGTGTGTTGGGTCTTGTGTGTGTGTGTTTGTGTGAACATCCATGCGTGCGTGTGTGTATGTGTGATAGAAACAGAAAATGCTGGATAAACTCAGCAGGTCTGGCAGCATCTGTGGGGAGGGCAACAGAGTTAAAACTTTGACTCCATATGACCCCGAGAATGGACTCGAAACGTTAACTCTGTTTCTCTCTGCACAGATGTTTGTGTGTATGTGTGTGTGTGGAGGTGTTTGTGTGTGTGTAGGTGTGTTCGTGCGGGTGTGTGTGTTTGTGGAGGTGTGTGTTTGTGGAGGTGTGGGTGGGTGTGTCTGTGTGGAGATGTGTGTTTGTGTGTGGGTGGGTGTATGCGTGGAGGTGGGTGTGTCTGTGTGGAGATGTGGGTGTGTCTGTGTGGAGACGTGTGTGTATCTGTGTGTGTAGAGGTGTGTGTGTTTGTGTGTGGGTGTGTGTGTGTGGGCAGGTGTGTCTGTGTGGAGATGTGTGTGTGGAGGTGTGTGTGTGTGTGGGTGTGTCTATGTGGAGATGTGTGTGTGTCTGTGTGCAGGTGTGTGTAGAAGTGTGTGTGCATTTGTGTGGGTGGGTGTGTCTGTGTGGAGATGTGTGTGTGTGTGTGTGGAGGTGTGTGTGTGTGTGGAGGTGTGTGTGTGTGTGTGTGTTGGGGATGGGGGGGGGGGAGCGGGGATGGAGGGGGGGGGGAGGTGGAGAAGATGGGGTGTGGGCTGGTAGGTGTGTGTGGAGACAGGTTTGTGTGTGGAGATGTGGATAATTATGGACCAGAACCCATTGAAATTGGTTGCAGTTCAGTTACTATGTATAGGCTGGTGACTGTAATGTTAGTTTTTTTACAGAATACATCGCCTCAGGTAGAGACAACACAATCTTACTGACACTAATATAACAAAATGATACAAATTGAATTGCTTGTCAGAGCAGCAAGATATTGTTCAGGAAACCTCAGGAAGAGATTGCAAACTACTGATTAAAATATTCAACTTTCCCAAAAAGGATTGGGTTCAAACTGCAGAAATCTTTAAAAAGCAAACTTTCGGAAGGTGTTACAATCTCTGTTCAAGCAGTAACTTTAAAACATAAATTCAAACTTCCAGTGAATAGCTGAAATGATGAAACAATAAGGTTTCATATTTGAAGACATTTATCGTAACAATTAAAACAAACAACATTGGCTAAGCTATTTTGTAGGCAACCTATACATTAAACTGAGGAACAGAAGCTTTTACTTTTAACATAACCATAAATCCAATTTCATTGTTAGACTTTATTCTGTCTCTGAAATAGACATGACACTCTCCCAGAATATTCCAAAGTGATTCTTAGTTCCAACTGGTTTACTTCCTTCATTTTCTTCCCCTGCCTGGGAACATTTAACCCCAGAATTATCTTTCATGAGGGTTTTCTTGGACATCCTTCCTCTTGCTCAAGATAGGCCAGTCTTCCGGCCTCGTTTTAAATCTTCACGAATTTAGCCTTCTCAATCTGAGCACAAGCTCCCACCAGCATTCCTTACGTGGTGCAATATTGCCTCGTTAAGCTTCCCTTCCTTTTGCGGATATCATGGCTGACTAACCTGTCTGTGAAATTCAGGGATATGTTTCAGGGAAACTAATCCAATCCCACAATGGCTTTCTATGCATCCTTCCCCTATTAAAACCCACTTCCATGCTGACATGAATCACAAGGATCTTGTATCCAGGTAGAAATGCTGATTTGCTATCTTTTAGACCCCAACCTTATTTCATCTTGGAATTAAAAGAACAGTTTAAAGTATAAGTATTCACAACCTGACATTTTTAACAACTCCATGGGACTTGGAGATTAGCAGTCTACTCATTGTCAGCATAGATGCTCCTGCTATTGTCCACAAGCATGACCACCTTGCACCTTCTTCCCACTAAAGTAATCTGAGCCCACAGTTAATCTTTAACAATAAAACCACACATTCTTGCTGTCAGCAGAATTCAGAACAGCTCAAATATATCCCCTCCCTCCATTTCTCCATTCTACTAATACTTCAGATAGAATTCTAAAATATAACAATGTTATAAAACCTCACAATTGTAACCATAGAGGGTTCAGCGTGATCTTTTTGTTGTGAATTACTCATCATAATGCAGTTTTGTGATGAAGCACATCTCACTTTACTGCAGATTGCCAAATAATCATTAATTACAAGAGAACCTTTTGCAATCTTTGCAATGGAATTTCCTTATTACAGGACTGAACTGGGGAACTTTCATCTGTGATTATTAGCTGCTTGCTTGCTTTATTCCCCAGTAGTTGCGATTCTAAAATTCAATTCTAAACTCTCATTGTATCTACTCTAATGCAAGTCATGTATCCTATATTACTTTACAAAGGACGCACAAGTCCACCCACAGGTTGAGTGATGCATATGCAGTCATCTTGGCTCCAGGAGGTAATGATGGATTCATCTACATTGTTAATTGAAATGCAAGACACAATTTGTTCAAAGTGCAGCACTCTACAGCATATATGGTGCCATGCATCGGTAATGCTTGAGTTTTGAATTGTTGGTCGCTCATCCATTTTTAATTCCACCATCGCTAAGATCCCAATTTTAAAGTTTATTTATTAGTGTCACAAGTAGGCTTACATTAACACTGCAATGAAGTTACTGTGAAAATCCCCTAGTCGCCACACTCCGGTGTCTGTTCGGGTACACTGAGGGAGAATTTAGCATGGTCAATGCACTTAACCAGCACGTCTTTTGGACTGTGGGAGGAAACCGGAGCACCCGGGGAAAACCCCACGCAGACGTGGGGAGAAGGTGCAGACTCCGCACAGACAGGGACCCAAGCCGGGAATCGAACCTGGGTCCCTGGCGCTGTGAAGCGGCAGTGCTAACCATTGTGCCACCGTGCTACCCCTATGACATTGTCAGAGGGAAGATCAGGTTTTTCCTGCAGCACAGAGGGAAAATGGAAGAGGCGATTTTCCATGGTTATTGCCGTGAATCATAAAATCATACAGTACAGAAGAGGCCTTTTGGTCCATCGAGTCTGCACTGACACGTGAGAAACACCAAATTTAAATGTGGATTACAGGGTCAAAGGTAGGGTTCTGAAGACTGTGGAGGAACAGAGAGATCTTGGGGTCCATATCCACAGATTTCTGAAGGTTGCCACTCAAGTGAATAGAGCTGTGAAGAAGGCCTATAGTGTGTTAGCTTTTATTAACAGGGGGTTGGAGTTTAAGAGCCGTGGGGTTATGCTGCAACTGTACAGGACCTTGGTGAGACCACATTTGGAATATTGTGTGCAGTTCTGGTCACCTCACTATAAGAAGGATGTGGAAGCGCTGGAAAGAGTGCAGAGGAGATTTACCAGGATGCTGCCTGGTTTGGAGGGTAGGTCTTATGAGGAAAGGTTGAGGGAGCTAGGGCTGTTCTCTCTGGAGCGGAGGAGGTTGAGGGGAGACTTAATAGAGGTTTATAAAATGATGAGGGGGATAGATAGAGTGAATGTTCAAAGACTATTTCCTTGGGTGGATGGAGCTATTACAAGGGGGCATAACTATAGGGTTCCTGGTGGGAGATATAGGAAGGATATCAGAGGTAGGTTCTTTACTCAGTAGTTGGGGTGTGGAATGGACTGCCTGCAGTGATAGTGGAGTCAGACACTTTAGGAACATTTAAGCGGTTATTGGATAGGCACATGGAGCACACCAGGATGATAGGGAGTGGGATAGCTTGATCTTGGTTTCAGATAAAGCTCGGCACAACATCGTGGGCCGAAGGGCCTGTTCTGTGCTGTACTGTTCTATGTAATTCTCAACTGTTTTGATGGGAAACACCAACCCATTGGGCTGCTGAAAATAGATTTTTAGAATTAATTTTTGGGACATGGGTGTCGCTGGCTGGTCAGCATTTATTGCCCATCCCTCGTTGCCTGAAGACAGTTGAGAGTCAACCACATTGCTATGGCTTTGGAGTCACATGTAGGCCAGACCAGGTAAGGAGGCAGATTTCCTTCCCTAAAGGACCAGATGGGTTATTCTGACAATCGACAATGGTTTCATTGTGATCAATAGATTCTTAATTCTAGATATATTTTTTTATTGAATTCAAATTCCACCATCTGCCGTGATGGGATTTGAATCTGGGACCCCAAAATATTGGCTGAGTTTCTGGATTAACAGTCTAGCAATGATACCACTAGGCCATTGCCTTCCCCAGATTGGGGAAGGAACAAAAAAAGGGAGCCTTTGGCTTAACAATAGGGCAGAAGGCAAACACTGCAGATAGTTGGAAATCTGAAATAGCTAATGATAAAAATGCACAGCAGGGCATTCAAGATTTATGGAGAAGAAAAACAGTTAATTTTTCAGCAATCATGAGCAAAATGAAAAAACAGATCACCTCACCCAAGGAATGGATAGAACAATTAAGGTGTTGAAAGGACAAGGAGTGCTTAATTAGAGAAGAATATCTACTTAAGTACATCTATTGCAAGAGAGTTTGAGTTGACAAAGGTCTCTCAACATGGTTGCTTCATTAACATATATGAGATAGCAAATGCCCTACTGATACAGTTTTTGTATCATACCTTGCTGCCCATCAGAGGCGATAATGATTCTCCTTATGACCATTGTAAAGGAAATCTCAATTTAAGTGAAAAACAGCATGGGAGTGTGCATCGGTGCATAATATTTTAATGTAATAGCTGGATGATTTCAGCAGAACTTATTTTCCAACCTTGCATCAATTTTTCTAACAGGTACTTGTTCCACACAGTGATAGGGGGAATAAAGGAAGGTGTTTTTTTTTACGGAAAGCAAGTACATTGTCTCATTTTATGCCCACTGCTCCAGTTGTCACTTTGCAAGTTAAAGTCCACAGAGTCAATGAACCATTGTAACTACATTGCTATTGCTCCATTCCATGCACCTTACTGAGGGGGAAATCAAATGGCAGGGGCCACTTAAGCTCTATGTGAGTGGTGAATTCAGTATCGTAATATGGGTATCTATCACTAATGCCAATTTTAATGGGGGTCCTAGCTTTCCTCCCCAGGTACTGACTCCCAGAAACGATTCAATCTTCCTTCATTCGGTTTGTGCATTGAGAGAAAACAATTTTATTCTGTATTGTGTCTAAAGTACCAAAGTAGGACTCACTTAGTGCAACAAGAATCATGGTTAGACTGCAAGACAGACACATACAATTTATAGTCATGTATTCTCATGTGACTACACAGCAATTATGAATTAGAGAGGGGCTCGATCCTGGAAGGGATTGAGCAGAGCAAGACAAGAGAGTGAGAGAGAGGGAAAGAGAGGTGGAAACTGTTAACACAGGTAGCTGTTAATTAAAAGTTGGCGGAGCCAGTTAGTAGGTATTCACTTTAGCAAGCCTGCTTTGCCTTGTTTGCAACTGGGAAAACCTGTAGCTTCCTTCCCTTAAAGGTTTGATTTTTATCTGTTTTGCACTCATTAAAATTACCCATTATTCTAACTATTGTGATATAATGGAGCCCCCAGTCGTGCGAAGGAGCTCAGAGGATCATTGCTGTTCTTCTAGACTCCAAATTAAGGCATGTATTTAGAGAGGTGACCTTTTGGGTGATGGCACGTGGTTGCTTGTTGGCCACATACAGAAGCAATCATGAGCCTGGCACCTTCTGGAGTAAATCCTGGAAAGTTAGGCCCCTCATTAATATATGCTCGAGGTCGAGAGCCACGGTTACCTGAAAAATCACTGGACATTGGGTCAGATGTCTTTCAGCTGTGTTGGGGTCACAGGACACATCCTGCAAAATTGATACTTCCCCACCAACGTTTTCTGCGTTTCTCCCTGTAGGTCTTTTTGAAACAAACCCAGTGAACTTGGATGATCTAGCAGAGTCTCTATGCCTATCATTATCCAGTGACTCTATGGGAAATGTGAGGACGTGTCACAGGCTGTAAGGTGAGGTGGTGGCGCAATAGTATTGTCATTGGACTAGTAATCATAGAATCCCTACAGTGCAGAAGGAAGCCATTCGGCCCATCAAATTGGCACTGACCACAATCCCACCCAGGCCTTATCCCCATAACCCCATGCATTTACCCGAGCCAGTCCCCCTGGCACTGAGGGGCAATTTAGCATGGTCAATCCAGCTAACCCGCACATCTTTGGACTGTGGGAGGAAACCGGAGCAATGGAAGGAAACCCAGGCAGGCAAAGGGGGAATGTGCAAACTACACACAGACAGTGACCCAAGCTGGGAATCGAACCCTGGTCCCTGGTGCGGTGAGGCAGCAGTGCTAACCACTGTGCCACCGTGCCACCCAGTACCCCAGGATAATTATCTGGGTATCCTGGTACGAATCTCACCACAGCAGATGGTGAAATTTGAATTCAATAAGAATCTGGAATTGAAAGTCAAAGGATGACTATGAAACCCATTGTCGATTGTCATCAAAACCCATCTGCCTTCTGAACCTGGTTGTCTCTTAAATCATAGAATCATAGAAACCTTACAGCGCAGCAGGAGGCCATTCAGCCCATCGAGCCTGTACCGACAACAATCCGATGTCCCCATAACCCCACGTATTTACCCTGCTAATCCCTCTGAGACTAAGGGGCAATTTAGCATGGCCAATCCATCTTACCCCACATCTTTGGACTGCAGGAGCAAACTCACGCCGACATGGGGAGAATATGCTGAAATGCCACTCAGTTAGGGGTGGGCAGTAAATGAGGGCTAAGCCAGTGATGCCAACACCAAATAAATTTTCTTATAAAAATTCCCTCCATGGCCAAGTAACTATTCACTGTCTGAGATGATTATCACATGAATGAATTATTAGTGCATGGGGAGAACAGAAGAAATGGTGAGGTCGGGGTGGGGGCAGGGTGGGGGGTGAATAAATATCTTGAAAAATAAATGATAAACCTGGCTTGAATTGAGTGTGTTTGTCTCGCTAGCTAATTCAGCTTAAGAGGATCATTACTGTACAGAGGATGGCGAAAAATGCCAAACGGGCACTATTCACGCAGAGATGAACATTCATGATGTATGCGCAGGGCAGTAGTACCTTTGGGAATTCTTGAAAAAAGCTGGGGCAGCAAAATTCCTATTTACCAGGGATTTAATATCACATAACAAAGCAGGATGGAAGTGAATAGAAGTTCCTTTCATCCTCCATTCAGCAGACAGCTTGGTAACTAATTGTGAAAAGACATGCAGGCAATGCATCAATGGTTCGCTTTGAAGCAACGTTGTATTAAAAGCAAATTTGGCCAGTTCATTTTGTTTATGCAAGATAGTGCTGTAAAAATTAATTGTGTGGAAATTGTGCAGATTTTGTTAAATAAAATTCAAATTGTCAATTATCAGCCATATTGTTCTTTTTGCACGTTATTTGAAAGGTTCATTAGTTTCTCTGAATGTTCTCTGTGGTATCCTTGACAACTCTTGCAAGATTTTTTTTTGTTCGGGAGCTGGATTGCCTGGGTTACATTGTTCCGACGATGTACTGCAGGTGACAGAGGGAGAACAGGTGGAAGCTGAGAAATTGCTGTAGGGTTAGATGATAAAAATGCTGCAGTCATTCCCTTAACAGAACTGTGGGTGCAGCACAACACGCACTGCGGCAATTAGAGCAGAGGACTCACTATTTTCTCCAGGGCAATTAAGGATGGTGATGAATGTTGGACTTGCCAGCAACACCCACATCCCATACTGGGCTGAGCTTATGTCTTGCTGAGGTGCCTCCAGTAAGCAGCATGTGGTGATTTCAATCAGGCTATTGGAGTATGAACTCCCTGATCAAGGATTCAATTGATGGGCCAACCAGGGAGTCTTTGCCTTGTACAGTGGTTAGTACTGCTGCTTCACAGCACCAAGACCTGGGTTTGATTCCCAGCTTGGGTCACTGTCTGTGTGGAGTTTGCACATTCTCCCCGTGTCTGCGTGGGTTTCCTCCGGGTGCTCCGGTTTTCTCCCACAGTCTGAAAGACGTGCTGGTTAGGTGCATTGACCCGAATAGGCGCCGGAGTGTGGCGACTTGGGGAATTTCATAGTAACTTCATTGCAGTGTTAATGTAAGCCTTACTTGTGACTAATAAATGAACTTTTAACTTTAACCGGGAGTGTCAGTTCCTCTGGCACCCCCCGGAGATAGACTGCTAACTGCTAGCACTCTGTGTACTGCTGTTGGAGTTTGTAAATAAAGGGATTTTGGTGAAGGGGCTTCTGCTCTGAAGACTTACTACACAGCATTCTTGCATGACAGTAAGGAAGGACGAAGTTACAAAATAAATAATGTCTTTCATTGTTTTAGGAATTATCTGCTCTTTCTCTTGGAGGTGATTGTATTCCAGAGACCAGGGGCAGAATTCTCTCCACCAGCAGGTTCAATGGCAGGCAAGGGGTAGGGGGAGGTCTGTAGGAGGCCCAAGTTTTACATTGGCTTGAATTTCCTGCAGGATCTTTTGCCCCTGATACACAAATTGATGCAAATCTGCATTGCAGTGCTACACAAACACATCCTTTTTATCATTTCACTCACTGGATGTAAGCATCACTGGAAAAGCCAACAATTGTTTCTCATCCCCAAATGCCCTTGAGTAGATGATGGTGACTCACTCTCTTGAATAGCTGTAGTCCATCTGGTGTAGGTAGACACACAGTTTGGCAATTAGGATGCACAGGAAGGGAATTCCAGGATTTTGATCCAGTGAAAGTGAAGGGACAGTGATATACTTCTGAGTCAGGATAACGTGTGTCTTGGAGGGGAACTTGCAGGCAGTGATCTTCCCATGTATCCTTCTAGGTGACAGATATCATGGGCTTGGGAAGTGCTGTCGAAGAAATCTTGGTGAGCTGGCACTTTGCATCATTTTAAAAATCTTTTGTGATTTTCCCTGTGGGGCCAGGAGCAGCAAGATTACTCCTTCAGGACTCAGAAGAAAAGGTCAGTTCCCTGTACCCAGTCCAAGCTCTGCACTTACCCTCTGACTGCAATCATGGCCAGAGGTACCACTGACAGCTGCCACTGACAGAACCACCACTGACAGAGATACCTCTGACAGAACTCCCACTGACAGAACTACCACTGACAGAGATACCACTGACAAAACTACCACTGACAGAGATACCACTGACTGAACTACCACTGATAGAACTACCACTGACAGAAGAACCACTGACAGACCCACCACTGAGAACTACCACTGACAGAACTACCACTGACAGAACCACCACTGACAGAACTACCACTGACAGAACTACCACTGACAGAACCACCACTGACAGAACCACCACTGACAGAACCACCACTGACAGAACCACCACTGACAGAACTATCGCTGACAGAACTACCACTGACACAACTACCACCGACAGAACCACCATTGACAAAACTACCACTGACAGAACTACCACTGACAGAACTATCGCTGACAGAACTACCACTGACAGAACTACCACTGACAGAACTATCGCTGACAGAACTACCACTGACAGAACTATCGCTGACAGAACTATCGCTGACAGAACTACCACTGACAGAACTACCACTGACAGAACTATCGCTGACAGAACTACCACTGACAGAACTATCGCTGACAGAACTACCACTGACAGAAGAACTACCACTGACAGAACTATCGCTGACAGAACTACCACTGACAGAACTACCACTGACAGAGATACCACTGACAGAACTATCGCTGACAGAGATACCACTGACAGAACCACCACTGACAGAACCACCACTGACAGAACCACCACTGACAGAACTACCACTGATGTGGAGATGCCGGCGTTGCACTGAGGTAAACACAGTAAGAAGTTTAACAACACCAGGTTAAACACCAACAGGTTTATTTGGTAGCAAATGCCACCACTGACAGAACTACCACGGACAGAATGATCACTGACAGAACTGCTCCTGACAGAAATACCACTGACAGAACCATCGCTGACAGAACCACCACTGACAGAGCTACCGCTGACAAAACTACCACTGACAGAACGACTGCTGACAGAACGACTGCTGATAGCTACCACTGACAGAACTACCACTGACAGAATACTCCCGATGGCTACCACTGACTAAACTACCACTAGCAAAGCTACCGCTGACAGAGACACCACTGCAAAAGCCACCACCAATCTCCTGTGGGCCATTTCCATGCACTGATCAAGTTGTCAAGGAAACTACAGAGAACATTTGGAGAAACTAATGAACCTCTCAAATAACGTAACAAGAACAATACAGTTGACAATTTCCTGCCGCACCTGCCCCACACCCACTTGCTGATCTTTTCACCATCCTTGCTGGGTGTGCAAGATGGGTGGCAGACCTAGGTTAAAAAGCATAGGAGCTCAAATGACCTGGGCTGCCTTTCATGAGTTGGAATGAGTTCAGATTGGCCCAAGCTGACCTCTCACCCTGACTTTTATTTACTGTGAAAATCAAAATTAACTGTTACCCAATTGTAGCCACTGTTATTAGCTAATTAATAGTAGTGATGCCTGCTTTGAACAACATTCTAAATTATTCAATCTTGATGATGCAATGGTTGTAGATCCATCTATGCTTAATTCCTTTAATTCTCTTGAGGTATAAAGTTTATTTATTCGTGTCACAAGCAGGCTTACATTAACACTGCAATGAAGATACTGTGAAAATCCCCCAGTCGCCACACTCCGGCGCCTGTTTGGGTACACTGAGGGGGAATTTAGCACGGCCAATGTACCTAACCAGCACGTTTTTCTGACTGTGGGAGGAAAGCAGAACACCCGAAGGTTCAGACTCCGCAAAGACAGTGATCCAAGCCAGCAATTAAACTCAGTTCTCTGGTGCTGTGAGGCAGCAATACTCATCAAATACCCATCAAAGTCCGATTACTGTTACAATTTTAACTGAGTGTGGAACTGTTGTGGATAATACCCAGGCTAAAAGCAGGTCTAAAACAGAAGAGTCACTCCAGATAAATCTAAATCTTTGCTTTGTGGGTTCAGGAGGACCAAGAGTACCTCTCTGGGCCTGGCGAGGAAAGTTACAATCGCCTTCATGCCCAACGGCACCCACACCCTTCCCTCTTCAGCATTTAGCTAGAAGCCAGCAGGCAGAGCAGGACCATGTTACCTTCTTGTGCTCTCCACGGCTGTAGGGCAATGTCGGTAAGAAGAGCTCTGTTAAAATCATTGTGATCGGCTGCTAGGTGGGAAAACTGCACCCACCAGAAAATCCACCATGAGCCCATCTGCCCCAACGATTTTGAAAGTAAAGGACTTCGCAAGACTAGAGAATGGAAGAAGTTCTGTTTGAATCCTGTTTAATATTGGCTTGCTTGCTTTGAATAAATTAGGTCAATAATGGTGAGTTATGGTGGTCATGATGTGGAGATGCCGGCGTTGGACTGGGGTAAACACAGTAAGAAGTTTAACAACACCAGGTTAAAGTCCAACAGGTTTATTTGGTAGCAAAATTATTTAGCTACCAAATAAATCTGTTGGACTTTAACCTGGGGTTGTTAAACTTCTTACTGAGTTATGGTGGACCAGAGAAGCCTTCAGAATCACCAAAGTCACTTCAAATACTTTGTGATTTATGGGCGGTATAGTGGCACAGTGGTTAGCACTGCTGCCTCACAGTGCCAGGGACCTAGGTTCAATTCCG
This sequence comes from Mustelus asterias, assembly GCF_964213995.1. Taxonomy (NCBI): domain Eukaryota; kingdom Metazoa; phylum Chordata; class Chondrichthyes; order Carcharhiniformes; family Triakidae; genus Mustelus; species Mustelus asterias. The sequence continues at coordinate 27,321,901 of NC_135827.1, forward strand.
GCCTCGGGTCACTGACTTTGTGGAGTTTGCACATTCTCCCCGTGTCTGCGTGGGTTTCCTCCGGGTGCTCCGGTTTCCTCCCACAGTCCAAAGATGTGTGGGTTAGGTTGATTGGCCATGCTAAATTGACCCTAGTGTCAGGGGGATTAGCAGGGTAAATATGTGAGTTTTCGGGAATAGGGCTTGGGTGGGATTGTGATCGGTGGAGACTCGATGGGCCGAATGGCCTCCTTCTGCACTGTAGGGATTCTATGATACGATGGGATAGGCCTCGGTGGCATTGCGTCTACCGGCAGTCAACAGCTGCACTGGCTCTGAGCGGGTGGCAGGCGTGGTGGCAGTGCAGGAGGGGGGGGTCGCTACGTGACTACGTGGACCGGGCTGCCCTCGGAGGGAGGCCCACCCCCACTGTCCATCTTAGCACGGTGAGGGAAGAATGTGGCTGCCGTCAGGCGTCAGCAACACGTGCGTCACTCGATAATTTTCTGCCGGCTAGTGCAGGCGCAGAGCGGGATAGGTTTACATCCAAGTTAAGTTGATTGATTGCTTTAAGGCATCTTGCGTTAGTAATTCAGGATTTGATTGAGCGTAATTAACTGTATGGTTAGTAAAGCACATCTTTTTGATTTGTTTCAGGAGACCAGCCAGTTCCAACCAACTTGATAGGACCTGAACTAGGAGACCCCCTCAAACCAATGCAGTACACCACATATGTATTTAATTGTTGCGTTGCCTTTTCTTTTATTCTTCACCTTGGCCCTGGGTGCCTGAAGACGAAGCCTAAAAGAAAAATTAAATCTGTAATCGTGTTACTAATATAATCATAATCTATCCACACCACATTCATATCCCATGTTTATTTAAATAGAGATTTCTGAGGCACAGGTTGCTAAATTAAGAAAGAGAGGGTCTAGAATTTCTTAATATTGTGCCAGGGATTAATTTTAAAACTATGTCAGATGTAAAGTAAATCAAAGCAGAGTAAATTCCCACATATGTTGGGTTTATTTCTTAGAGAGTGGTTAGTGTTTGGAATTCTACACCCCAGAGCGATAAGGAGCAAGAGGGGAGAGATACAAAAGTGCCCAGAGGGACAATTTTTTCACACAGAGGGTGGTGAGTGTCTGGAACAAGCTGCCAGAGGTAGTAGTAGAGGCGGGTACAATTTTATCTTTTAAAAAGCATTTAGATAGTTACATGGGTACGATGGGTATAGAGGGATATGGGCCAAATGCGGGCAATTGGGATTAATTTAGGGTTTTTTTTAAAAAAGGGCAGAATGGATGGACAAGTTGGGCCGAAGGGCCTGTTTCCAGGCTGTAAACCTCTATGACTCTATATTGAATTGTGTTCTGCTATGCAGTTGGGTTTTAGCAATGCGTGTTGTCTGGATGGTTACCCTCTGAGTTGTGAATTTTCTGTGTTACCACACGGGAGGCAAAAGAAGAATGTTCTCTTTCATTGCGCTTACCTGTGTACTTTCTGCTTTCTAGCTCTCCTGCATTACTTTTGCTGCAGTGCTACTTCATCAATTAAACAGTTACATTTTGCATCCAAATTATGCAGGGACTCGGGCAGAATCAACAAGGCATGGATGGTTTGTGGTGATTCAATTCCCAGTGGCGAAAATATGCATTTGCGACTCCTCTAATGGGCCATTGGGGAATGTGATGCTATACCATACAGAGCAGAAAGGTTCCAGGTTTGATTACAGCGCTGAATCACGGCCATCTCGGCTGTCATTGACCTAATTTCTCATCGGAAGAGAACATTCACTTGAGGTTGCCCCCAACCTGATGGTGATTCCCTGCTGTGAAGTCCACATATTGGACCTGGCTCAACTCTTACACTGCCCCCTTTCCAAAATTTGCAAACATTTCTTGTGCAGATTCACAAGTGTGGAATGGTCATTTGGATTTCCTCAGAGAATGATCAAAATGTGGACCTTGCAAGCACATAGAATGGCTGGGGCAAATAACGTAGAGATACATTGAAGGGGTAGCTAGCTGAATGCGTGAAAGAGAAAAGAATAAGACCATAAGATATAAGAGTAGAATTAGGTCATTCGGCCCATCAAGTCTGCTCCCGCCATTTAATCACGGCTGGTAAGTTTCTCAGCCCCATTCTCCCGTTTTTTCCATGTAACCTTTGAACCCCTTACCAATCAAGAATCTATCTATCTCTGTCTTAAATACAGTCAATGACCTGGCCTCCACAGCCTTCTATGGCAATGAATTCTACAGATTCACCACCCTCTGGCTGAAGAAATTCCTCCTCATCTCAATTCTAAAGGGTCATCACTTTACTCTGAGGCTGTACCCACGGATCCTAGTCTCTCCCACCAATGGAAACATTTTCCCCACATCTATTCTATCCAGGCCTTTCAGTATTCTGTTTCAATGAGATTCCCCCCTCATTCTTCCAAACTCCATCGAGTACAGATCCAGAGTCCTCTGAAACTCCTCATACGTCAAGCAGGAGGATGTGCTGATAGGGTGAAATGAACAATTCATGTGGTGCAACCCCAGCAAGAACAAAATGGGCTGAATGGCCTCTTTTCCAATTGCAAATTATAGGCAATGGATGACTAGAAATCATAGAAACCCAACAGTACAGAAAGAGGCCATTCGGCCCATCGAGTCTGCACTGACTACAATCCCACCCAGGCCCTACCACTATACCCCTACAGATTTACCCACTAATCCCTCTAACCTACGCATATCAGGACACTAAGGGCAATTTTTAGCATGGCCAATCAACCTAACTCGCACATCTTTGGACTGTGGGAGGAAACCGGAGAACCTGGAGGAAACCCATGCAGACACGAGGAGAATGTGCAAACTCCACACAGACAGTGACCCAAGCCAGGAATCGAACCCAGGTCCCTGGAGCTGTGAAGCAGCAGTGCTAACCACTGTGCTACCGTGCCGCCCACTGTGCTACCGTGCCTGTGGCCGTGGATTCAAATCCCATGGGAAGTCAGTGCCTTCAGTGAGACGGAGGAAGAATCAGACAATGTATTTAAAGTTTATTTATTAGTGTCACAAGTAGGCTCACATTAACACTGCAGTGAAGTTACTGTAAAAATCCCCGAGTCACAACACTCCGGCACCTGTTCGGGTACACTGAGGGAGAATTTAGCATGGCCAATGCACCTAACCAGCACATCTTTTAGACTGTGGGAGGAAACTGGAGCACCCGGAGGAAACCCACGCAGACACGGGGAGAACGTGTAAACTCCACACAGACAGTGACCCAAGATGGGAATTGAACCCAAGTCCTTGGCGCTGTGAGGCAGCAGTGCTAATCACTGTGCCACCGTGCCGCCCATGTTTGTAAATTTGATCATCTCTTTCAATATACTCTTTTAAATATCCCCGTTCTTGCATCAACATTTTCTAAAATCATTTCTCATAATTTGCAAAATAAATGAGTATATTTTGATAAATCTCAAACAGACGATCAACGCTTCAGCTCAGTGGTCCACAGATGATGCTAATTTAAATCATCCTGGGGTGAAGCAGGGAATTCTTTGACAACCTTTGACAAAAGGATTTAGCAAGGGAAATGAAAGCCTTTGCCGTGGAAACGTTTATGTATTTACCACCCCGCTGAGGCAAAAAACCCAGCGCAGAAATCTGTGCTTAGTTGAGAAACATTCAATTTAGTGTAATCATGCATAATTTAGCAGTAACTGTTTGAAATGCTTGGCGGTGAAGGGGGGGGGGGGGAGGGGGATTGTTCAGGAGATATGTATTAAGTTTATCATTTTCCCAAAAAAATGCACAGTGCTGCTTTAATGGGCTGTCACTTAGCAGCTGAACCTACTAAGCATCAGTTATCCTTCAGCCTACCTAATTGCGATATGTGTCGGCCAATGTGTGAGCCAAATGTTTCACGCCTGGCTGAATAATTGATCATTTTCAATTGTATAGGATGAGGTAAGTGATTTTCTAAACCCTCGTTGCACTTCACCAGTGCACAGGCATAAGGAGGATTCAGATGGTTCTGTACACCTCAATGCACTGGGACCTGAGTTTGAATCCAGCTTCGAATAGTAACAATGATGCTCCTTTCTCTCTGGTGGTTAAACGGGTTCAGAATTTTTGGTTGATCTCATCCCACGCGTTATTGGGGCACAGAATTGTCCAGGTGACAGATACTTTACTCAGAGAAAGGTTCATGTGGGAAAAGGAATGTGCATGGTAGTTCAGCAGTATGCTCTTGTGAGTTGGGGCGGGGGGGGCGCAAAGCATCGGTGGTACAGTGGTCAGCACAGCTGCCTCACAGTGTCAGGGACCCAGGTTCAACTCTGGCCTGTCTGTGTGGAGTTTGCACGTTCCCCCCGTGTCTACGGGGTTTCCTCCGGGTGCTCCTGTTTCCTCCCACAGTCCAAAGAAGTGCAGGTTAGGTTGATTGGTCATGTTAAATTGCCGCTTAATGATCCAAGACATATTGGTTAAAGTTTAAAGCTTTTTTTATGAGTGTCACAAGTAGGTTTACGTTAACACCACAATGAGGTTACTGTGAAAATCCCCTAGTCGCCACACTCCGGTGTCTGTTTGGGTACACTGAGGGAGAATTTAGCATGGTCAATGCACTTAACCAGCACACCTTTCGGGCTGTGAGAGGAAGAACACCCAGAGGAAGCCCACGCAGACACGGTGAGTGCACAGACAGTCACCCAAGCCGAAAATTGAACCCAGGTTCCTGGTACTGTGAGACAGCAGTGCTAACCACTGTGCCACCGTGCTGCCCCAAATTCTTATCACTGCAAACAGGGTTCAAACCTACACGGGGAGACCCCATTTGATTTCAAGTCCAACGCTTAACCACTCGGCCATCACAGCACAAAGGGGGATTAGGGAGGAAAATATGTGGGGATAATGCCTGGATAAGAGTCGGTGCAGACCCAATAGGCTGAATGGTCTCCTTCTGCATTGTAGGGATTCTATGAATTAGAGGTCACTGATGATGGAGCTGTTCTGTACTGACTTAGAAGGAAACAACATGAAATAAGAATTCCACCTTCCACTACTGATAGCATTCTCATCGAGAACAAAAATATGATAAACATCACCTTGAGAGCCACATTCATGAATATATCAGTGAAAATCTCAGAGTGAAGGCTCAGCACGTATTATATAATTTTATTGTAGGAGGATCTAGGCATAGCGAGGAATTTGTGAAAGATCTGAATTTCAAATAAAAATATCTTTCAAAATACATATATCAGAATTGAGAAAAATTGTTTCACACAGCGAGTGGCTGGGGTCTGGAATGCGCTGCCTGGAAGTGTGGTGGAGGCAGATTCAATCGAGGCATTCATGAGGACATTGGATGATTACTTCAATAACGGGTAGGATTTTCCAGCCGCGTTCGCCCAAGACCGGAAAATCCCGCTTGAGGCCAATGGACCTTTGCATAGCCAGTCCATATCCCGCCCGCTATGATTCCTGCGGCAGGAGGACTGGGAAAATTCCACCCCACATGTAGGGATACATGGGAAGGGAGGAGAATGGCACTAAGCCATGATGCCCATTTGGAGAGTCAGGCATGATGGGCCAAATGGCCTCCTTCTGCGCCGTAACAATGTTGTGATTCTGTGAATTGAATGTTAGCTTAGGTCACGTGAATACACCAGAAAATGCACATGTTCTGTTTCGGTAAGTTTATTTTTAATTAAACAATATAACAAAACAATTAACTAGGCAAGTACTTAAGCACTATTATTTGAGCCAACAACTGAATTGAGTAAACTTTCAGATATTTTTTGCACCAATGACCCAGATGCTTCATGATAAATTTCCACCTGTTGTCCTGGGACTGAATCTTTTCATTTCAAAGCCCATTTCGATGAGAGCAAGAAATGCTGTGCACCTCATGGAGCTTGCGAAAATTGTGATTTATTTTCAATGTTCACTGCGCATTGTTTAACACTGTTGCCTTTATTGACAAATTTTCAGCACTTTTATGAATTACAGTTGATGGAATTATGTTGGGCAAATGCCATTGCAACTATATGTTATGGGAAGTTTGCTTTCAAACCTTCCCTCCAAACGAATATAGCTCACTAGCACTGTTGTAATCATTAGTATATAAAATGGCTCACCAGTGTTTGGGTCAGTCTGCAGTACTTTAAACTCTTGCCCCATTGCAGAGTAACAAGGTCATTGCACTGATCCCAGCAGATCCTGTTCAGGACTTTGCCACCATGCATGTTTTTCTTTATTTGTATGCTAGCAGAGGTGATGGCCTAGTGGTATTATCGCTAGACTACTAATCCAGAAACTCAGCTAATGTCCTGTGACCTAGATTCAGACTCGATGGGTCGAATGGCCTCCTTCTGCACTGTAGGGATTCTATGAAATCTAAAAGAAAATTGAGAGAGACAGGGTCCTCTGTTGGATACTGGAACCGGAGATCTCCATAGGTATGTTGTTGACCTTGCCTCAGTGCTTTGTACTCTTAACTGTCTACTTGAGGGAAGTGTCTGTGACGTTTTGTACTCTAACTGTCTACCTCCAGGAAATGCCCATGGTGTATCATTTTTGCAACATGGATGTCTGTGCTGGGAAAGTTGGATATAAAGTTTGTTAAAAGTGCATGGTGGCACAGTGGTTAGCACTGCTGCCTAACAGCTCCAGGGACCTGGGTTCAATTCCCAGCTTGGGTGACTTGTCTGTGTGGAGTTTGCACGTTCTCTCCGTGTCTGCGCGGGTTTCCTCCGGGTGCTCCGGTTTCCTCCCACAATCCAAAGATGTGCGGGTTAGGTGCATTGGCCATGCTAAATTGCTCCTTAGTGTCCTGAGATGCGTAGGTTAGAGGGATTAGCAGAGTAAATATGTTGAATTACGGGGAAAGGGCCAAGATGGAATTGTGGTCGGTGCAGACTTGATGGGTCGAATGGCCTCCTTCTGCACTGTAGGAACTCTATGAATCTTGAATTTGAATTCAATTTTTAAAAATCTGGAATTAAGTATCTACTGATGACCATGCAATGACTTTTGGATTACCGCACAATTGACAATGGTTTCCAGAGTTTTTAAAAAATTGAATTCAAATTTCACCATCTACTGTGGTGGGATCCAAACCCAGATCCCCAGAGCTTTGCCCTGGGTCTCTGCATTACCAGTCCAGTAACAATACCATTACACCATAGCCTTAATCCTCATTACAACATTTTTAGTGTTGTACAGTTAGCTTGTGTTGGAGTGTTTTTTCAGCTGTGAATGATGCTAAATATTCAGTGAGGAAGCTGTGAGGGTGTATGAAACCTTGGTTTGAGAGAAAAATAAATATGCAATGTATCTGGTAAATGAAACCATGGGCACGTTTATCTTGATGCCTTCCTTAAGATGTTCCATCTCAAACACCTATTCTCAGCCTTGTTGGCAGTACACATAACACCAGACCTGACCATTACTGGGCATGCAGATCAACCCTTCTTATATCCATCTTCCACAGAGATTCCAGCAAGTAAGGAGTTTGTGTTGCTCTACTCCCTCGCTAGTCTACAGCCTTCATTTCTTCTTCTGTGTTTACCAAACCAGTAAGAGTTTTAACAACACCAGGTTAAAGTCCAACAGGTTTAATTGGTAACCAAATAAACCTGTTGGACTTTAACCTGGTGTTGTTAAAACTCTTACTGTGTTTACCCCAGTCCAACGCCGGCATCTCCACATCATGTTTACCAAACCAGACATTGATTATCACCAACAACCTTTGCCTGCAGAAAGCCGTGGTGAAACCTTTTAAATTACATTTCTTTTCTCCCTTACGCAGTTCCTGACTTTTAGTGGTAAATGTTTGCCTCCCTCTGATTGTTAACGTTCCCTCGTCTGCTGAGGATCGAGGATCACTTGGTTCCACTCCAATTCGATGGGGTTCTGAAAATGGCCAGTGAGTCCGATGGATGATCTGCACACTCTGCAAGGTGCAGGGCAGCTGGTGCTTGGAGATAGTAGATGGGTTGTTTGGAGGTTTGTGCGCTCTCCTCAATGTATCAAGTTCACCTCTGCATTTTTCCAACAAAATCTCTCAAAGTGTTCGGTGCCTTCTTGAGTAAGCCTTCTCCATTTTGGTCAGTCAGGATTTCCCGTGAACCTTGGGGTGGCACAGTGGCTAGCACTGCTGCCTCACAGTGCCAGGGATGCAGGTTCGATTCTGGCCTCGGGTCACTGTCTGTGTGGAGTTTGCACATTCTCCCCATGTCTGTGATGGTTTCCTCTCACAGCCCAAAGATGTGCGGGTTAGGTTGATCGGCCATGTTGAATTGACCCTAGTTTCAGGGGGATTAGCAGGGTAAGTATGTGGGGTTACGGGGAATCAGGTGGAATTGTTGTTGGTGCAGGCTCAATGGGCCAAATGGCCTTCATCTGTATTGTAGGGAATCTATGATATGATTCTATGAATTGACAGGTCTGGATGGCTCTTCAGATGTGGAGATGCCGGCGTTGGACTGGGGTAAACACAGTAAGAAGTTTAACAACACCAGGTTAAAGTCCAACAGGTTTATTTGGTAGCAAAAGCCACACAAGCTTTCGGAGCTCTAAGCCCCTTCTTCACTCACCTGAAGAAGGGGCTTAGAGCTCCGAAAGCTTGTGTGGCTTTTGCTACCAAATAAACCTGTTGGACTTTAACCTGGTGTTGTTAAACTTCTTACTGGCTCTTCAGAGTCATGATCATGTTATTCCTTGTCAATTGCCTACCTGATCTTTGGTAGGCTCTACACATCAATCCATTATTGGATCATGGTTTTATCATTTTAAAATGAGGCTGGCCAAGGCAGTGTTTCTCCAGTTTGTGGGTAGTATTCCCATCATTCTTAATCAATCAAATTCTGACTGGCATTCTCTGGTCTTGCACACCCCGCTACCGCTACCAGCAGGAACGGAGAACTTGGCACTCGGCCAAATCTTCATTCATTGCAGTGGGAACAGAGAATCTCAGAGATCAGACAATTCCGGCACTGTGGTTATTCCATAAAATGCAAGGATTCTTTAACCACAGGTGGCATGGCAGCACAGTAGTTAGCACTGCTGCCTCACAGTGCCAGGGACCCCAGTTCGATTCCCAGCTTGGGTCAGTGTCTGCGTGAAGTTTGCACGTTCTCCCTGTGTCTGCATGGGTTTCCTCCCACAGTCTGAAAGACGTGCTGGTTAGGTGCTTTGGCCATGCTAAATTCTCCCTCAGTGTACCTGAACAGACGATGGAATGTGGCGACTAGGGGATTTTCACAGTAACTTCATTGCAGTGTTAATGTAACTCTATTTGTGACTAATAAATAAATTTTAACTTTAAACTATTTTGAGGAATATATAACTGCCCTTGGAAATCATAGAATCATAGAAACCCTACAGTGCAGAAGGAGGCCATTCGGCCCATCGAGTCTGCACCGACCACAATCCCACCCAAGCCCTACCCCCCCATATTTACCTGCTAATCCCTCTAACCTACGCATCCCAGGACTCTAAGGGGCAATTTTTAACCAGGCCAATCAACCTAACCCGCACATCTTTGGACTGTGGGAGGAAACCGGAGCACCTGGAGGAAACCCACGCAGACACGAGGAGAATGTGCAAACTCCACACAGACAGTGACCCGAGCCGGGAATCAAACCCGGGACCCTGGAGCTGTGAAGCAGCAGTGCTAACCACTGTGCTACCGTGCCGCCAGTTATGACCAGGTGAGAACTGATGCAAGAACTCTCCCGATATCCCAATTCCTCAGTTGATCGTAACAGGTTTTTTTGAAGTATGGAAGGATGAATGTGCCAATTCTGTCCATGTACAGGCAATCCCCGGGTTACGAACGAGTTCAGTTTTTAAGTCTATCTGTAAGTCAAATTTGTATGCAAGTTGGAACAGTTACGAGGGTAAACACACGAAAAATCTAAGTCAAAACACAATGCACACAACAGTGTTTACGTGATCTGACTTAAAATGGCGACAACGGCGTGGTGTTGCTCTCCCACGGGCCGACGAAACGCTGAAAATGCGCAGTGTTTTGAGCGTCGCGCAATGTAGTCCACCTGTCCGTTAGTACGAAGGATTGTATGTAACACGATTTTTAAAAATAATAGGCTTTACGGAGGTCGGTACGTAAGTACGGGCGTTCGTAAGTCGGGCGTTCGTAACCCGGGGACTGCCTGTACTTAACTTTAAAGTATATTTTTTAGTCACAAGTAATTGCAGCGACGTTACTGTGAAATTCCCCTAGTCGCCACACTCCAGCACCTGTTCAGGTCAATGCAACTAACCAGCACATCTTTCAGACTGTGGGAGGAAACCGGAGCACCTGGAGGAAACCCACGCAGACACGGGAAGAACATGCAAATTCCCCACAGAGAGTGACCCAAGCCAGGAATTGAACCTGAGTCCCTGGCGCTGTGAGGCAGCAGTGCTAACCACTGTGCCACCGTGCCGCCCCATTAACTGTTTACATGTTGATTGCAAAGAACTCAAGCAGGTTTCCTTGAGTTTAAACCAGAGTGAGTTTTAATTTTTGTTGTGCTAAAACTCACCCAGGTAAATATTAAACAAGGTAATGGCGCAACCCGACTGTCACAACACATTGGCACACACGTTACTACAAGTTACAAAGCAGAGGAGGTCAACCTTTGGCCAAATTAAGATTCTATGATAAAATGAAAATAAATAGTTTTTTGGGGGGTTTATTTATTAATGTCACAAGTTGACTTACACGGCAATGAAGTTACTGTGAAAATCCCTTAGTCGCCACACTCTGGTGCCTGCCTGTTCAGGTACATTGGAGAAAGAATTTAGTATGGTCAATGTACCTAACCAGAGGACTGTGGGAGGAAACCCACGCAAACATTGGGAGAACATGCAGACTCTGCACAGACAGTGACCCAAATCGCGAATTGAACCTGGGCCCCTGGCGCTGAGTGAGCAAGTGCCAACCTCTGTGCCATCGTGCCATTTCTAGCATTCACTGATTATGAGTCATTCACTGTTGTTTGTGGCTGAGGCTGTTCTTTAAACAGCACTCTTTGTTTCTCATTCCCTGTAAATGCTGCTTTGTAATTTCAAGCCTCCTTCAGAATTTCTCTGCTTTTGTCCCCAGTATGATATAAGCAAGCAGAAAGAGAAAGAATCACAGACTTGTTCCGCTTTCAGATATTCCTTTTCCAGACTACCCCAAATGTAAGCAAAACAGTGATCCCAATCACCTGACCCCTCTCTCCCTAATGATTTGAGTATTCCGCACATAATAATTGATTAGCTCATGCCTGGACAGATCTTGGTTATTGTATTATGGTCCAGGTGATTTTTTTTAAAAAACATCCAAACTTAAACGTCCTTAAATGACCCATTCTCCTATGTGATGAGCTAGAAGGAACATATCAACAGCTCCAATAATGGTCATTGTCTCTGTCGGCTCTCTGTCTGCAGCCTGACAGGAATGGAATGCAGCCATTATAGTGATGTAAATGGTGGCAGCCATTTTAAATTCGAGTCCACCTTTGAAGTAAACCTTGACATCATCAGGTGTGAAATTCTCCAGGAGGCTTGCCTGGACATGTCCTAATTGTAAACCATGTTGAAAACTTCTGGAAACTTGACCAACCCTGCAGTTGCATATGCATCAGGTGAGCTGTGGCAGCCATCTTAAATCAGTGTCTTTGCTTTAACAGTTGTAACTGCCCTTTTTAACAAATTCCATAGGTGAGGCGAGCAGATGAAATTGAAATTTAATATTCAACATCAACACGCTGTGTAACAGTGCCCCACAAGACCTTCTGGAATTCTTCCTGATGTGTTTGGGATTGTTTTCTGTAATTCCATCCATTTTTCATGGAAATTCCAAATCAAACAATTAAAATGCCCAGGAGGAAAATATAGAAAATGTGTTGCTTGCAAATGTAAGGTTAAAAACTCCTGCTGCAGATAGTTTAAATGTTACTCTTCACCCATCAGACCTTCATTAGTAAGATGCGATTATGCCAAAATTGATTCTTAATTCATCAGCTAGAAACAGGAATTGGTCTTTTAGACAGATAGATTTTTTGAAAGAGACCAAAATGATTTCAACCTACAGCAAGATGGCTGAATCAAATCGAGATCTGAATAAATACTACAGATAGACACGCTATGAAACTCATTGCAAATAATAGGATTGACCAACACCCCTTTTCCCATCTCAAAGATGGCATGGTGGCACAGTAGTTAGCACTGCTGCCTCCCAATGCCAGAATCTGGATTTGATTCCCGGCTCGGGTCACTGTCTATGTGGAGTTTGCACGTTCTCCCCGTGTCTGTGTGGGTTTCCTCCGGGTGCTCTGGTTTCCTCCTGCAGTCCGAAAGACGTGCTGGTTAGGGTGCATTGGCCATGTTAAATTCTCCCTCAGTGTACCCGAACAGGCGCTGGACTGTGGTGGCTATGGGATTTTCACAGTAACTTCATTGCAGTGTGAATGCAAGCCGACTTGTGACACTAACAAATAAACTTTTATGGCAGCCACTTACAGTGCTCAGCAAATGGAAACCAACCATTCAGAGACTGATGATTTAATTTTGTCCGGTCCAAAATCAAGTAAAGTTATAATTGGAATATAAAATTATTGTTTGAAACCGGCGGTTGGAGGGGGAAGTTGGAAAGGCCCCTTTTTCGTGTTTAAGAACAACAGTCGCAGTTGAGTAAAGGGTAATCTTCTGCCCCCTCTGTTCCCAGCGAAAAGCTTAGCACTGTTTACTAATGTGACTATGACACCAATTCTGCAGTAGACAGAGATTTTTAAACCTAGAAATCAACTCCAGAGCTGTGATTCAAGAGGACTAGTGAAAACTCAATCATTTATATCTTAAAATTGGAAAGTGGACAAGACAGTTCACTTGGGTCCAGGGTGCAGAAAAGATTTACCAGGATGTTGCCTGGTATGGAGGGCATTAGCTATGAGGAGAGGTTGGAGAAACTTGGTTTGCCCTCACTGGAACGACGGAGGTTGAAGGGCAAACTGATAGAAGTCTACAAGATTTTGAGGGGTATGGACAGAGTGGATAGTCGGATGCTTTTTCCCAGGGTGGACGAGTCAATTACTAGGGGACATGGGTTTAAGGTGCGAGGGGGAAGGTTTAAAGGAGATGTACGAGGCAAGTGTTTTTACACAGAGGGTGGTGGGTACCTGGAACGCATTGCCTGGGGAGGTAGTGGAAGCAGATACGATAGTGTCTTTTAAGGGGTGTCTTGATAAATGCATGAATAGGATGGGAATAGAAGGATATGGTCCCGGGAAGGATAGGGGGTTTTAGTTCAGTTGGGCAGCATGGTCAGTGCAGGCTTGGAGGGCCGAAGGATCTGTTCCTGTGCTGTAATTTTCTTTGTTCTTTGACAATGAGTAATGAACTTCTTTTATTTTTACCAACTCTAATTTGGCCAGATCTATTCTCCGTGACTCTACAATCTGTATTTCTCAGCGTGGTTTTCGAGTCTGTGGGCAGAAGTCAGGAAGTATTTTTCTTTTTTAGACAGTTTTTTTGTAATAAAACTTTGTTAAACTCAAAAAAACCTGCGTGACTAGTTCCTTAAAGTCATAAAAGCACATAAATAGTTAAGTACAGACTGAAGTGGCAAGTTTAACTAAACATTCCTGCTGTGGCCAGATGAGGAGAGGGAAAAGAGGGGATTTCTTTGATCCCCGCCCCCCCCCCCCCCCCCCTGGTTGTAACGCCTTAAGAGCTGTTAATAGATATGAAATGTTCCATCCGTGACACTCCCACTCAGACATTTTTCTGGTTTATATATCTGTAGGAAATGTAAACAATAAGAAACTAAATGGATGAAACAATATGAACTGGGGCGACTACAGTCTCATAGGGCTGGATTTTATGGTTTCTGGTGGACGAGGGTGGCAGAACAGGAAGTGCCCAGTCCCCTTGCTCTTGTCATTTCAATACATTAAATCAAGTGTCGGGCAGGCAGTTAGTAACTGGTCAGCAGGAACGCCAACCAATTAACATGCGAAGAGGGCTGCACCCAGCTGGTCATCGAGGGCGGGATATCTGGTGGGGGAGGGGTTAATTAGAGCCATAGAGCAATAAACCATGAAAGCAGACTCTTTTGTCCAACCGGTCTATGCCGAGCATGGTGCCCTCCCAGCTAATCCCAATTGCCCATGTTTGGCCCATATTCCTCTAATCCTTACCCATCCATGTACTTATCCAAATGCTTTTCATGCACGGTGGCACAGTGGTTAGCACTGCTGCCTCACAGCACCCAGCACTGCTGCCTCACAGCGCCAGGGCTCCTGGTTCAATTCCGGCCTCAGGTCACTGTCTGTGTGGGGTTTGCACATTCTCCTCGTATCTGCGCGAGTTTCCTCCGGGTGCTCCGGTTTTTTCCCACACTCCAAAGATGTGCGAGGCAGGTTGATTGGTCATGATAAATTGCCCCTTAGTGTCAAGGGGAGTAGGAGGGTAAATGTGTAGGGTTATGGGGATAGGACATTGGTGGGATTGTGGTCGGTGCAGACTCGATGGGACAAATGGCCTCCTTCTGCACTGTTGATTCTATCATTCTAAAATGTTGCTATTGTACCTGCCTCAACCACTTTCTTTGGTACCTCGTTCCATATACGCACCACTCCCTGCGTGAAGAGGTTGCCCCTCAGGTCCCTTTCAGATCTTTCCCCTCTCACTTTAAACCTATGCCCTATGTTTTCAGTTCCCCTTCCCTGGGAAAAAGACTATATGCGTTAATAAGAACATAAGAACTAGGAGCAGGAGTAGACCATCTGGCCCCTCGAGCCTGCTCAGTCATTCAATAAGATCATGGCTGATTTTTTCGTGGACTCAGCTCCACTTACTCGCCCTCTCACCATAACCCTTAATTCCTTTACTGTTCAAAAATTTATCTATCCTTGCCTTAAAAACATTCAATGAGGTAGCCTCAACTGCTTCACTGGGCAGGGAATTTCACAGATTCACAACCCTTTGTGTGAAGAAGTTCCTCCTCAACTCAGTCCTAAATCTGCTTCCCCTTATTTTGAGGCCATGCCCCCTAGTTCTAATTTCACCTGCCAGTGGAAACAACTTGCCTGTGTCTATCTTATCTATTCCCTTCATAATCTTACATGTTTTTGCAAGATGTCCCCTCATTCTTCTGAATTCCAATGAGTATAGCCCCAGCCTACTCAGTCTCTCCTCATAAGCCAACCCTCTCGACTCCGGAATCAACCTAGTGAATCTCCTCTGCACCCTCTCCAGTGCCAGTATATCCTTTCTCAAGTAAGGAGACCAAAACTGTACACAGTACTCCAGGTATGGCCTCACCAGGACCTTATACAGCTGCAACATAATCTCACTGTTTTTAAACTCCATCCCTCTAGCAATGAAGGACAAAATTCCATTTGCCTTCTTAATTACCTGCTGCGCCTGCAAACCAACTCCTTGTGATTCTTGCACAAGGACGCCCTGGTCCCTCTGCACAGCAGCATGCTGCAATTTTTTACCATTTAAATAACAGTCCATTTTGCTGCTATTCCTACCAAAATGGATGACCTCACATTTACCAACATTGTACTCTATCTGCCAGACCCTCGCCTACTCACTTAGACTTTCTATATCCCTTTGCAGACTTTCAGCATCCTCTGCACACTTTGCTCTGTCACTCATCTTACGTGTCATCTGCAAATTTTGACACACTACACTTGGTCCCCAACTCCAAATCATCTATGTAAATCATAAACAATTGCAGTCCCAACACTGATCCCTGAGGCACACCACTAGCCACTGATCGCCAACCAGAAAAATATCCATTTACCCCACTCTTTGCTTTCTGTTAGTTAACCAATCCTCTATCCATGCTAATACATTACCCATAACACCATGCACCTTTATCTTATGTAGCAGTCTTTGGTGCGGCACCTTGTCAAAAGCCTTCTGGAAATCCAGATACACCACATTCACAGGTTCCCCATTCTCCATTGCACATGTAATGTTCTCAAAGAATTCCACCAAATTAGTCAAACATGACCTTCCCTTCATGA
The DNA here is from genome assembly GCF_964213995.1 of Mustelus asterias. NCBI lineage: Eukaryota > Metazoa > Chordata > Chondrichthyes > Carcharhiniformes > Triakidae > Mustelus > Mustelus asterias. The sequence goes on from NC_135827.1 coordinate 27,337,910, forward strand.
ACCCATGCTGCATCTTACCAATGGGACAATTTATATCCAGATGTCTCGCTATTTCTTCCTTGATGATAGTGAAAATGCTTGAATCTACTACAGAAGTTAAGCTAACCGGCCTTTAGTTACCTGCCTTTTGTCTACCTTCTTTTTTAAATAGTGGCATCACATTTACTGTTTTCCAATCTGTGGGAACCACCCCAGAGTCCAGCGAATTTTGGTAAATTACCACTAGTGCATTTGCTATTTCCCCCGCCATCTCTTTTAGTACCCTGGGATGCACTCTATCAGGACCAGGAGACTTGTCTACCTTTAGCCCCATTAACTTGCCCAACATTACCTCTTTCGTGATAATGATAGTTTCTAGGTCCTCACCTGCAATAGCCTTCCTGTCATCAATTTTTGGCATGTTACTTGTGTCTTCCACTGTGAAGACCGGCACAAAATACCATTTTCTCATTTCCAGTTATTACATCCCCCTTCTCATCCTCTAAAGGACCAATGTTTACTTTAGCCACTCTTTCGTTTTATATATTTGTAGAAACCTTTGCTATCTATTTTAATATTCTGAGCTAGTTTACTCTCATAATTCATCTTGCTTTTCTTTGTAGCTTTTTTCTGTTGACCTTTAAAGATTTCCCAATCCTCTCGGTTCCCACAAATCTTTGTCACTTTGCTTGCATTTTCTTTCAATTTGATACCCTCCTTTCTTTCCTTAGATATCCATGGCTGATTATCTCTTTTTCTGCAGTCCTTCCTTATCACTGGTATATAAGTTTGCTGAGCACTGTGAAAGATTGCTTTGAAAGTACTCCACTGTTCCTCAATTGTCCCACCATAAAGTTTTTGCTCCCAGTCTACCTTAGCCAACACCTCCCTCATCCCTTTGCAGTCTCCTTTGTTTAAGCACAAGACGCTGGTATTGGATTTTATCTTCTCACGCTCCATCTGTATTTTAAATTCAACCATACTGTGATCGCTTCTTCCGAGAGGATCCCTAACTGCAAGATCATTAATTATTCCTGTCTCTTTACACAGGACCAGATCTAGGATAGCTTGCTCCCTTGTAGGTTCCATTACATACTGTTCAAGGAAGCTATCGCGGATACATTCTATGAACTCCTCCTCAAGGCTGCCTTGACTGACCTGGTTTGACCAATTGATATGTAGATTAAAACCCCCATGATAATTGCTGTACCATTTTTACATGCACCAGTTATTTTTTTGTTTATTTCTCACCCCACCATAATGTCATTATTTGGTGGCCTATAGACTACGCCTATCAGTAACCTTTTCTCCTTACTATTTCTAATTTCCACTCAAACCTTTTTTCCATAGAACCTATATCATCTCTCACTACCGCCCTGATGTCACCCTTAAATATCAGAGCTACACCACCTCCCTTACCTTCCTGTCGGTCCCTCTGAACAGTCTGATACCCTTGGATATTTAACTCCCATTTATGACCATCCTGCAACCTTGTCTCTGTAATGGCCACCAAATCATACTCATTCGCAATGATTTGTGCCATCAACTCATTTACCTTGTTTTGAATGCTATGAGCATTCAGATAAAGTGCCCTTATGCTAGTTTTTGTACCTTCATTTTGAATTCTAACACTTCCATTAACAACATCTCCTGAGTTCTCCTTTCTTTTAACTTTTTTCCTGATTTTTGATGTAGTTGGAACATTCTCCCCAAATTTTGTCCTTGCTCCCTCCTTCTCGGACTCCTTACATAGGTTCCCATCCCCCTGGCATATTAGTTTAAACCCTCCCCAACCGCTCTAACAAACACTCCCCCTAGGACCCAGACCTGCTCAGGTGTAACCCGTCCAATTTGTACAGGTTCCAGCTCCCCCAGAACCGATCCCAATGCTCCAGGAATCTGAAACCCTCCCCCTGACACCATCTCTTCAGCCATGTATTTATCCGATATATCCTGTCATTTCTATTCTGACCAGCACGTGGCGCCGGTAGTAATCCTGAGATCACTACATCTGAGGTTTGATTTCTTAACTTTCTTCCTGGCTCCCTGTATTCTGCTTTTAGGACCTCATCCCTTTTTTTCACCTATGTCGTTTGTACCAATGTGTACTACGACCACTGGCTGTTTTCCCTCCCCCTTCAGAATGTCCTGCAGCCGCTCCGAGACATCCTTGACCCAAGCACCAGGGAGGCAACATAACATCCTGGAGTCTCGTTTGCGGCCACAGAAACACCTGTCTATTCCCCTTACAATTGAATCCCCTATAACTATTGCACTGGCACACTTTTTACCCCTCCCCTCTGCAGCAGAACCAACTGTGGTGCAGCAAGTTTGGCTGCTGCTGCTTTCCCCAGAGAGGTCATTCCCGTCAACAGTATCCAAAGCGGTATATCTGTTTTGCAGGGGAATGGCCACAGGAGATTCCTGCACTACCTGCCTATCTCTTTTGCTCTGTCTGGTGGTCACGCATTCCCTTCCTGCCTGCGGAGTCTGAGCCTGCGGTGTGACCACCTCACTATCCGTGCTATCCATGATACTCTCTAACTCGAGGATACTCCACAGTGTCTCCAGCCGCCACTCCGGCTCTGAAACCCGAGCTTCCAGGAGCTGTAGCTGGAGACACTTCCTGCACACGTGCTGACCCAGGGGACTGGAACTGTCCCCAGCCTCCCACATGGAGCAAGAGGAGCAAACCACGGCTTGGAGCTTTCCTGTCATGTCTTACCCCTTTAAATTAAACTTTTGAAAGATGTTTTGTTTCAGATTTTATCCAATTTTCTCGGGCCTTTCTTTCCTGCTCCTTGTTACTACCGAATATAACCTTTACAAACTATAAACCACAGAAATTACCCGGAAACACTATTGCAGTGTACAACAACAACAACTACAATGCCAAGAGCAAAAAGGAAAAAAAACACTTACTTACCAATCAACAATCTCCCTTGTAGCCTCTGCTGCCTGTTTCACCCAACTCCCTGTGTTCACCCAATTCCAAAAGCACTCCTCTCAGTCAAACAGCACTCACTGTGCAAGCCATCCTACCTATGCCCCTTATGATTTTATACATCTCAATATGGTCACCTCTCATTCTCCTACATTCCAAGGAATAAGGTCCTAGCCTGGCCAACCTCACCTTATCACTCAGGCCCACTAGCTCCTGGCAATATCCTCGTAAATCTTCTTTGCACTCTTTCCAGTTTATCAATGTCTTTCCGATAACAGGGTGACCAAAACTGTGCACAATGCTCCAATTGTAACGCGAGCTGATAAAACGCAATGAATAAAGTCGACAAACAGCCAAATGCTGTTATCTTCAGCAGCAGCCTCTGATGCTACATGCCGCCACGGTCTCATCTGCAGGTCTTTTTGGTGTAAATCGCACTCTATGTGCAACTAGCGACTAGCGAAAAATGGAGTAGGCAACAGAAAATTGCATTTGATTGGCATTTTAAAAAGTCCCAGTCACTTGGTAATTGCCTTTTTCAAAATGGCAGGCTGATGTTGGCTCGCATTGACCTCCGTATTATCGGAGACTGGCGGGATGATGTTGAATCACCGACATAATCGCCATGATCCATTTTTGATTTAGGCGTTGGGGATTTTGGGGGGGGGGGGGGGGGGCGGGGGGGGGGGGGGGGGGGGCGGGGGGAGGGGGGGGGTGGTGTTGTAGCCTGTCTAAATTGTGGTCATATCATCCAGCCATCAAAACAGATTAAATGTTGCATGAAATACCTCATGAATGGAAAAATGGAGAAACATAGACTTGTTACAATTTCATTCCACCGTATTTCCAGAACTAGTAATGACATGCTACGTCCACGCTATAAATACTCATTTAGCCAGTTATTGTGGACAGATCCCATTAATTTACATCTGCCATTGCTTGATATTCAAACTTACTTATGCTACTAATGCTTTCAAAGTCAGGCATTTCAAAGCCAACAAACTCCAGTCAATGCATTTCATTTCTGTTCTTTAATAGATTAGAAGAGTTGTGTTTAAATCAGTGTTTAAACCTTATTCATGCATTTTGTTTCTCTTTCTGGAGCAGTCCCTTGAAGCGAGGCAGATGCTGGTGACAAAAGTTTACGCGTGGTGCCTTTTAACATGGGGATGCCGTTACGCTGCAGCTACCGCACAGTTTTGTCAGTCCGGGAAACTCTCCATATTAATCCTTGCCATTGTCATATCAAAAGAATTTACAGCTTGAACATTAAGCTAACTTTCCGCGGCCACTAAGTCCTGGGAGTGGAGCTTATCCAGTGCAGAAAAGTCCCTTCAGCCCATTGAGTCTGCACTGACAATAACTACCACTAAAGACACACTAAGCCCATACAAAAGTAGGATTTTACTGAGGATTTATGAGGCTCTAGTCAGACCACATTTGGAATACTGTGAGCAATTTTGTGCCCCATAACAAAGAAAGGATGTGGAGACGTTCCAGAGGAGGTTCATGAGAACGATCCCAGGAATTAAAAGTTTGATGTAGGAGGAGGGTTTGAGGACTCTGGATCTGTACTCGGTGGAGTTTAGAAGGATGAGGGGGGTGATCTCATTGAAACTGACAGAATACTGGAAGGCCTGGATAGATTGGGCGGCACGGGTAGCACAGTGGTTAGCACTGCTGCTTCACAGCTCCAGGGACCTGGGTTCGATTCCCGGCTTGGGTCACTGCCTGTGTGAAGTTTGCACATTCTCCTCATGTCTGCGTGGGTTTCCTCCGGGTGCTCCGGTTTCCTCCCACAGTCCAAAGATGTGCGGGTTAGGTTGATTGGCCATGCTAAAATTGCCCCTTAGTGTCCTGAGATGTGTAGGTTAGAGGGATTAGTGGGTAAATATGTAGGGATATGAGGGTAGGGCCTGGATGGGATTGTGGTCGGTGCAGACGCGATGGGCCTAATGGCCTCTTTCTGCACTGTAGGGTTTCTATGATTTCTATGAGTGGAAGTAGGCAAGATGTTTCTAATAGTAGGAAAGACTTGGATCCGAGGGCACAGTCTCAGAGTAAAGGGCCGACCCTTTAGAACTGAGATGAGGATGAATTTCTTCAGTCAGAAGGCGGTGAGTCTGTGGATTTCATTGCCACAGAAGGCTGTAGAGGACAGGTCATTGAGTGTATTTAAGACAGAGATAGATAGTTTGTGATTAGTAAGGGGATCAAAGTTTACGGGGAAAAGGCGGGAGAATAGTGTTGAGAAGCTCATCAGCCATGATTGAATGGCGGAGCAGACTTGATGAGCTAAATGGCCTAATTCTGCTCCTATATTTTAAGATCTTATTTTCCTGCATTTTCCCATACCTGGTCTGGCCTACATGTGATTCCAGAGCCACAGAAATGTGGTTGACTCTCAGGGGCAGCATGGTGGCACAGTGGTTAGCACTGCTGCCTCGCAGCGCCAGGGACCTGGGTTCAATTCCAGCCTTGGGTGACTGTCTGTGTGGAGTTTGCACGTTCTCCTCGTGTCTGCGTGCGTTTTTTTTGGGAGTTCCGGTTTCCCACAGTCCAAAAATGTGCGCGTTAGGCTGCCTCTTAGTATCAGGGGGATTAGGGAGGGTAGATACGTGGGGTTACAGGGATGGAACCTGGGTGGGATTGTGGTCGGTGCAGACTTGATGGGCCAAATGGCCTCCTTCTGCACTGTAAATTCTATGATACCCTTGAATGTTGCAATAGTTCAAGTGCTGAAATATTATTCATGGGTTGAAAGGTTCCCATCCTCCTCTAACTTCCCAGGCAGTGCATTCCAGATTCCCGCCACCCTCAGTTTTTTTCCTCAAATCCTCCTGCCCTGCACCCTAAAATTATGCCCTCTTGTGATTGACCCCCTCAACTAGGGGATTCAGCTGCTCCTTAATCTGAATCAGGGTGGTGTCTGGCACTGGGGTGGGGACATTCCCAAGTGTGTCACAATATCTCCACCCTGCATTTTAACTGTGATGCAGTAATATGACTTGACAAAGATGAAGTCTGTGATATTAAAGGGTAGTGGCTGCATGAGCATAAAACTGGCCGAGAGACAGCAACACAGCACAGTGGAAAAAAGACTGGAGGCAAGTGGACAGTTCCTCCAGATGTTGGCATCGGGGCCACTGCTCTTTTAACATATATTAATGACATGGAATTGGATGCATGGGGCATCATTTCAAATTTTGCACATGGCAGTTTGGAAATGTTGTCAAACAGTGAGGGGAATAGTAACATTTCAATAAGACAGAGACAGAATGATGAAAAGCGCAGACCCAGGGCAGATAAGATTTAATGCAGAAAACTGTGAAGCAATTCATTTTGACAATGTCAACAAAATAGTACAATTTTAAAGGGCATGCAAGAGCAGAGAGACCTGGAGGATTATGCATACACACATGTTTGAAGGTGGAGGAGGAATCATAGAATCCTACAGTGCAGAAGGAGGCCATTCAGCCCATCGAGTCTGCGCCGACCACAATCCCACCCAGGCCCAAACCCACTACCCCATGAATTTAACCTAGCTAGTCCCCCTGACACTAAGGGGCAACTTAGCATGGCCAGTCCACCTAACCCACACATCTTTGGACTGTGGGAGGAAACCGGAGCACCCACATGCAGACACGGGGAGAATGTACAAACTCCACACAGCCAGTGACCCAAGCCAGGAATCAAACCCAGGTCCCTGGCACTGTGAAGCATCAGTGCTAACCACTGTCACCATGCCACCCCGTGGAGTTTAGAAGGCTGTTTAAAAGATCTCCTTGATTTTATAAATATAGTCATAGTGTACAAAAACAATGGCAGCTGAGCATAATTTTCTTGTAAGTGATTTTATGAGAAACATTAGTGGGGCTGACAGAAAGCGAAGGCCTCTGTACTAATACTTCCTTCACAGTTTAGAAGCAGTCAGATAAACAGACAGACGAGATGAAGAAAAATAGTTCCATTGGGGGGTTGCACCACTTGTATGCATAAAGAATTTGACTTACACAAAGGTTTCTGGACCTTGTTTATTTGACACTTTGATATTTTACATGGTAATTATTGACAGTATTTGCAACCTTTAACTCATCCTATATCCTTTTCGGAGTAATGCTATTTGAAACAATCAAATTAATGGTTTCATTAATCCTTATTTGTCTTGATTAGTTTATACCGATGCTATTTTTTACTTACACAGAACATAGAACAGTACAGCACAGGAACAGGTCCTTTGATCCACGATGTTGTGCCAAACATGATGCCAAGTTGAACTAATTTGGGGTGGCATAGTGTTTAGCACTGCTGCCACACAGCACCAGGGACCAGGGTCTGATTCCTGGCTTGCGTCACTGACTGTGTGGAGCTTGCACATTCTCCCCGTGTCTGCATGGGTTTCCTCTGCGTGCTCCAGTTTCCACCACTCCAAAGATGTGCAGGTTAGGCTGAATGGCCATGCTGAATTGACCCTAGTGTCAGGTGGTTAGTAGAGTAAATAGGTAGGGTTATGGGGATTATGGTCAGTGCAGACTCGATGGGCTGAATGGCCTCCTTCTGGACTGACCACAGGGATTCTAATCCCTTCTGCCTGCCCTTGGTCCATATCTCTATTCCTTGCATATACATGTGCTTATCTAAAAGCACCTGAAACACCCCTATCATATCTGCCTGCACCACCACCCCCCCCCGACAGAATGTTCCAGACACCTATCACTTTGTGTAAAGAACTTGCCCCTCATACCTCCTTTGAATTTTTTCCCTCTCATCTTAAGTGCATGACCCCTAGTATTAGACATTTCAACTCTGGGGGAAAGATTCTGACTGTCAACCCTATCTATGCCTCCTGAACCAAATTGTTTTGCCAGTCAGATGGTCAGTGTGACTTTGACAGCATGGGGAAGACAACTATAAGTTCAGTCTCAGTGAATACCAGTGAACTGATAGGAGTATGGTCCTATATCTGTACCACACTGATTACAAACAAGTCCACAAGCTGCTGACTACACTAGTACTGATACTGCATTACCTAACACATCGTTTTTATTGATCCTTGTAAAGACCAGCGATTTGTATACATACTAGTGTAACTTTCCCAATCAATGCGGGGACTTCCAATTTACAAACCAAACTTACCTCATCTGACTTTAACACTGTCGAAATGTGCAGTGGGATACATTATCCTGAATCGAATGTTACTCTGTGACGCAGCAATGCCATGAGTTTAGTTCCACATTTTTACTAAAATTCCAAGTGTATCCTGAAGCTCATTTAGATTTTGCATAAATTTGGAATCAAACAGCATTAATGGCCAGGATTTCCATTGAAATGGGAATCTTCATCAGATTGCCATTCTGTTTGCACTTTTTCCAGTTTTTGGGGGAGCTGATGACCTGGTGGTATTATCAATAGACTATTAACCCAGAAACTCAGCTAATGATCTGACGACCCGGGTTCGAATCTCGCCATGGCAGCTGGTGGATTTTGAATTCCATTTTTAAAAAATCTGGAATTAAACGTTGAATGATGACCATGAAGCTTTTGTCAGAAAGCCCCATCTGGTTCACTAATGTCCTTTAGGGAAGGAAATCTGCCGTCCTTACCTGGTCCATCCTACATGTGACTCCAGAGCCACAGCAATGTGGTTGACTCTCAACTGCCCTCTGAACTAGGGCAACTAGGGATAGGCAATAATGCTGACTAGCCAGCGACACTTATGTCCACCAAATGAATTTTAAAAAAATTCTTTCTGGCATTTCCAGAAATGTGAATCAAGTAAGTTGGCCTGTGGGGTGGTTGGGCCAGGTTGGGAAGGGTAGTCAGATTGAGGTCTAGCTAGGTCAGGGCAAGATAAAAAGTCAGGTGGTCAGGTGATAGTTAAGTTGGATTAGTGGTTGTGGGGTTAATTGTTGTAGTCGGGCATTAAGCAGGGAGTCGAGGGGTCAGTGTGAGTGATTAGGGGGCCAGTTCTTGAGTTACCTAGGAGTTGGACTAGGATTTTTCTGTCCAACATTTCTTGGTTAACTATTAGGGTAATCCCAATGAACTGTCTGACTCTCAGGAGTTGGAGATATTCATGGAGGATCCCGGAGAGCTGGGGAATTGTCTTTTGGATGTTCAAACTTCCCAGGAAATTCCCATGCAGGTCAACACAAAATGTCCATGGGAATCCCAATGCACATTTTGGGTCTTATGTCCAGTCTCCAATAATCTGAAGATCGGATGATCAGGGCCATTAATGTTCATTGAGTTGATAGTGGTTCGGATTCCATCTGAGAATGAATGAATTAAGACTGATACATAAATGTGCAAACGTCCTAAACTCATAATTGTAAATTCTTGTCATCTTCACATGTCACAAAATCATTCATAAGAAAGCCTACACAATCAATGCATATAACCAAGTATTGATCATTACACTTCAAGCTTGTTCCCAATCTTTTAATATACTTCTGCACTGAATTTGCAGTGATTAGAGAACTAATTTGGTATAGTTACTGCTACCAAGAATCTGGGAACTGTGAACCTCCTCAATTATTCTGAAAGAAGAATTTTAAATAAGCAGCACAGCCAGAAGGTGCAAGTTAAAATATTTAATTCAATGCTAAATCATATACATGCCATACCTTTTCCTGATGAGGTCAATGGTCTCTATTCATAGAATCCCTACAGTGCAGAAGGAGGCCATTCTGCCCTTCTGTACCGACCACAATCCCACCCCAGCCCTATTCCCGTAACCCCACACATTTACCCTGCCAATCCCCCAACACTAGGGTCAATTTACCATGGCCAATCAACCTAACCCACGCATCTTTGGACTGTGGGAGGAAACCAGAATGCGCGGAGGAAACCCATGAAGACACGGGGAAAATGTGCAAACTCTACACCGACAGTGAATCTGGCTCCCTGGCGCTGGGAGGCAGCAGTGATAACCACTGTGCCACCCTCTTACAGTAAGCACTGCAACTTTATAGCACTCTGGGGTGATTTTGAGCTTGTGATCTCCGTCTGCTGGAATAGTAGCGCATGCTCAAAATCCAGAGAGCGCAATTCATGCCAGTGAATTTCCGCATTCTAATCTTACTGGCCCCTCGCCGAGTGACCTGAAACATGCTGCAGCACAAAATCTCATTTTACTACATTAGCATGTCATTAGTGAGCACTCTCTCTGAGATTCCCCATCACCAGATATTCAGTGGACACCGGTGCCTTTTACAACAGGTTCACCTTGATGCAAACCTGTTGTGGGGGTCTCCCTGGGGTTGAGTGTCATGGCCAGGCAGTGGCCTAGCAATGCCCCCTGGCACTGTGCCTCAGCAAAGAACCATAGAAACCCTACAGTGCAGAAGCAGGCCATTTGGTCCATCAAGCCTGCACCGAATTTCTGACAGAGCATCCCACCCAGACCCTATCGCCACAACCCCAGATATTTACCCTGCTAATCTCCTCTAACCTTCACATCTAGGGACACTAAGGAGAAATTTAGCATGACCAATCAACCCGACCTGCACATCTTTAGACCGCAGGAGGAAACCAGGGCCCCCAGAGGAAGTGCACACAGACACGGAGAATGCGCAAATTCCACACAGTCACCCAAAACCAAGAATCAAACTCAGGTCCCTGGCACTGTGAGGCAGAAGTGCTCACCGCTGTACCACCCCATAAGGGGCACCATACCAACCTGGCAATGCCAACCTGTTTCAAGGGGCAGCCCCTAGTGGGAGCCTCATGGTGTTGGGGGGAAATTCATTGAGATGTGGTGGTAGCCAGGAGTGGACAGAGGAACAGGGGATGCCAGCAGTGAGATTAAATATTTGTTTTTCTTCATTCTTGGTGGGTGAAGTGTATTTCCATCTTTCATCTGTTTATGAATTTTTCAGAATAATTTCATGAGATTGGAGTGTTGCTGGAAAGGCCAGCATTTGATGTCCATCTTTAATAGTCTTTGAACTGAATGGCTCACAAGGTCATTTAAGAGTCAGCCACATTGCTGTGGGTCTGGAGTTACAGATAGCCCCAGACAAGGACAGCAGATTTGCTTTCTATAAAAAAAAAGGACATGAACGAACCAGGATGGGTTTATGGCAACCATGATAGTTCCATGGTTGCCATTACTAAGACATACTTTTAATTCCAGATTTATTTATCTAATTCAAATTCCACCAACTGTTGATTGATTTGTTAGGGACCAGATCAGAAACTCCAAGGTATTTATGAAGTTAACCAAGACCTTAACTTTTACATTTAATTTTGGCATTAGTGAGCATAATGTGTTTCACTCCAGGTATGATTCAAGTGATCCACTAGGAAGCTTTTATCTGAACAAACTTCATTTATAAGTTATAATATAACAAAATTAGCATAGCTTTTACCAATTAAAACATGACAAAGTACAATCCTTAACAACTAGCAATCTCTATAATTCCCCTTTAAGCAACATGCTCCATAGAAATAAATCCCTTTTTCAGAACCAGTTAGCACCAAAAACTAATATGCTCACATGGATACTAGATTTCCAGCCTTTTAACAGAGATCCAGACTGACACCTATCATCTAATCCTCTTACAGTAACCTCCAGAGAAAGATCCACTCCCAAGCAGCAAAATCTCTGAGAAAGAGGCTTATTTCCTAACAGATTCAAGTCTCCAGCTTCAAAAAAGAAAAACACACCACTCTCTCAACTCAAAAGCAGCATCTCAGCTTGAATATATTCTGTGAAGGCCTCACTTCACCCCATCACATGACCATACCTGTTAATGATCCCAATCAAGCAACACTCATCCAAATCCCAGGGGAACACACTCAAAACAGCAGAACAGCATTGGTTCAGGTTAAAACAAGCATTCTACCAATTAGAAGCAATTATGTTGCTGCAGCAACAACACATGATGCCGGTGCATGGAAATGCTACAACAGATTCTGCACAAGAACATGATACAAATAACATTTCTTAAAGGCAGAGTATCATCACAGATTACTAGTCCAGTGACATTAATCACGTTTTCCCCAGTGAATGTCTGTAAATCAGTTTAATTGAGAACCAAAATGTACGCCCTTACATTGGGCGTACATTCTTTTTTGTGGCTGTTTCTCTCAATTGGAGTTGTAAAAATAAAGTCCAAAGTTAATTGCCAAATAATGTCAAATAACAATGGGACAATTAGTTCATTAGCTCTGATGAAGGGTCATCTCGACTCGAAACATTGGCTCCATTCTCTCCCCATGGATGCTGTCAGATCTGCTGAGATTTTCCAGCATTTTCTGTTTTTGTTTCAGATTCCAGCATCTACAGTATTTTGCTTTTATTCAATGAGTTCATTTGCCCATTCCCTGAGTAAAAGTTTTAAATGTTTTATGGGATGGCACGGCGGCACGGTGGTTAGCACTGCTTCCTCACAGCGCCAGGGACTTGGGTTCGATTCCTGGCTTGGGTCACTGTCTGTGTGGAGTTTGCACGTTCTTCCCGTGTCTGTGTGGGTTTCCTCCGGGTGCTCCGGTTTCCTCCCACAGTCCAGATGTGTGGGTTAGGTGGATTGGCCATGCTTAATTGCCCCTGTGTCAGGGGACCTAGCTAAGATAAATGTATGGGTTATGGGGTAGAGCCTGAATGCTGTTGTGGTCGGTGCAGACTCGATGGGCTGAATGGCCACTGTCGGAATTCTATGTTTCTATTTTTAAAATCTTGTTTTCCCGCTTGTAGATAGTAAAGTAAAGAAAGTTTGCTGCTTCAATGTGTTGGAACAACGGAACATGAAAGGGTCAAAAGTACAATGTTTCGCACGAGTGAGAAATATATTGTTTGTTCTCAGTCAACTGCCAGTTACAATAGCACAGAAAAATCGTAAAAAAATATATTGCACTCAGTGCTTCACAGTGAAGCTTGCAGACACACGTGCCTCCTAGTTCAATAAATATATCACTCCTGTTCCAGTTATTTATGACACGTTGCGAACAGAATAAATATTGGAGTTTCTAAACTTAAATTGCTTGTGACACTTTATTTTAAAAAGAATTACAGCAACCTAACTTGTCACAGAACTAGTGTTCTTGCAGTATATGAAAGAAAACCTTCAATGGTCAGCCTATCTCTTTCAGTCTGTTAGAAACAGGCTGCTGACCTGAAGAGATACCCAACAGACTGTTCAAATCGGTGCTTTTTCTCTCTCTCTATCACTGACCACATCAAAATAGAAATAATCTGAGGTGAAGTACTGATTCATTTCCTACAAAAACAGCGACACGGTGGCACAGTGGTTAGCACTGCTGCCTCACAGCACCAGGGACCCAGGTTCGATTCCAGCCTCAGGTCACTGTCTGTGTGGAGTTTGCACGTTCTCCCCGTGTCTGCGTGGGTTTCCTCCGGGTGCTCCCGTTTCCTCCCACAGTCCAAAGGTGTGCAGGTTAGGTTGATTGGCCATGCTAAAATGCTGCGTAGTGTCAGGGGGATCGCAGGGTAAATGTGTGGGGTTATGGGAATAGGGCCTGGGTCGATGCAGACTCGTGGGCCGAATGGCCTTCTTCTACACTGCAGGGATTCTATAAAACCAAATCATGCTGGATCAACTCAGCAGGTCTGGCAGCAACTGTGGAGAGAGGATCAAAGTTGATGGGCAGAAATTTCTCGGGAATCGTAGCGGGCGGGACATGGACCCTGCAAACGTTCATTGAACTCAAGCGGGATTTTCCAGTCTTGGGGAGAGCGCGGCTGGAAAATCCCAACCCATGGGTCCAAATGACACTTCTACGGAAATGAAGAGGAGTGGAAATGTAACGGAGAAGGGGGAGGAGGAGGTGTGGTAGAATGGTAGATCAGGGAAAGGTCAGAGCTAATTAGAGATTGGCAAAGATGTCAGGGACATAAGACAAAGGGGGCATTAATGGTGGTATTAAGGACTGAGGAAGTGCTAATAGTGACATTAAGGTGAGCTAGCAGAATGTGTTATTAGGAGAACAAAGTTCAGTGTTCAGCGGAAGCAAAGCTGAACAATAGCGATCAGATAGCTGTGTGGAGGAAGAGAGAAGGGCCAAAAAAGACCAAAAAAGGCGGGAGCCAAGATGGAAGGGAAGGTTTGCAATCTGAAGTTGTTGAACTCAATGTTGAGTCCAGGTGGCTGTAATGTACCTAATCAGAAGCTGAGGGATTTTCCGGTTTCAGGGCAAGCGTGGCTGGAAAATCCCGCCCGAGGTCAACAGATATTTCCATGGTCCACCCTTCGCCCACTACGATTCCCGTGGTGGGCGGAACGAGAAACTTTGCCCCAAGGTGTTGTTCTTCCAGTTTGCATTGGGCTTCACTGGAGCATTGCAGCAGGCCAAGGATAGACATGCGGGCATGAGGGCAAGGTGGTGAGTTAAAATGGCGAGCAACAGGAAGGTTGGGATCATGCTTGTGGATTGAGCAAAGGCGTTCCACAAAGCTGTCACCCAGTCTGTGTTTAGTCTCCCCAGTATAGAGGGGAGCAGCAAATACATTGGACCAAATTAAAGGAGGTGCAAGTGAAATGCTGCTTTGCTGAAATGAATGTTTGGGCCCTTGGACAGTGAGGAAGGAGGAGGGAAAGGGGCAGGTATTGGACTCAAAACTCTGTTTCTCTCTTCTCAGATGCTGCCAGACCTGCTGAGTTTACCAACAGTTTCTGTTTTTATTTCAGATTTCCAGCATCGACAGTATTTTGCTTCTACTGATTTATTTAACAGGAATTATTGGTTAACCATTAGTAATTGTATAACACTTCAATACCATGTGTTTTTGTGTGCTGTGCTTTGAATTGTGATAATTTACTGGAGACTTACCATTGAATGAAAACAGAAATTCTGTCTTTGGTTTGCTTTATTATTGTCACGTGTTTTGGGATACAGTGCATTGTTTCTTGTGCGCTGTACAGACAAAACATACCATTCATGGAGTAGAACATAGAACAGTACAGCACAGAACAGGCCCTTCAGCCCACAATGTTGTGCCGAGCTTTATCTGAAACCAAGATCAAGCTATCCCACTCCCTATCATCCTGGTGTGTTCCATGTGCCTATCCAATAACCGCTTAAATGTTCCTAAAGTGTCTGACTCCACTATCACTGCAGGCAGTCCATTCCACACCCCAACTACTGAGTAAAGAACCTACCTCTGATATCCTTCCTATATCTCCCACCAGGAACCCTATAGTTATGCCCCCTTGTAATAGCTCCATCCACCCAAGGAAATAGTCTTTGAACATTCACTCTATCTATCCCCTTCATCATTTTATAAACCTCTATTAAGTCTCCCCTCAACCTCCTCCGCTCCAGAGAGAACAGCCCTAGCTCCCTCAACCTTTCCTCATAAGACAATGTTTCGCATGAGTGAAGAGTACATAGAGTACTCAGAAGACTACATAGAGGAGAAGGAAAGGACAGGGTGCAGAATGTAATGTTACAACCATAGATAGGGTATAGAGAAAGATCTACTTAATATAAGTTAGGTCCATTCAAAAGTCTGACGACAGCAGGGAAGAAGTCATTCTTGAGTCAGTTGGTAAGTGATCTCAGACTTTTGTATCTTTTTCCTGATGGAAGAAGGTGGAAGAGAGTATGTCCAGGGTCCTTGATAATGCTGGCTGCTTTTCCGAGGCAGTGGGAAGTGTAGACAATATCAATGGATAGGAGGCTGGTTTGCATGATGAACTGGGCTACATTTACAACCCTTTGTGGGTTTCTCTCAGGATTGCTTGGTTTCTAACTCTAGAAGAGATCTTTATGGAGGTTATAGTCTTTTGTTCAAAATATCTTTAGTCACATCACTATTTACAAGCTAATAGAGCATCAGAACATAGCTACAGCCAGTCTGTGGGGTGTTTTACTCATCTTCAGTCAGATACATACTCTGGCTTAGCATCTTATTTACATGCTCAAGAGCTAAAGTTAACCCTTTGCTCTATATCACCCTCTGAGTCTTTATTCCCATAATACTATATAATCCTCCTCCTAGCCCTCCTCACAACGCCTCTGCTTTTAAAGGGATAGGCTCTTTGGTGGTTTCATTAGTCTTCTTGAGCGAGTGCAGAGCTTCCTCCGAGGTAGTTGGGAATCTGTTTGTTCCAGGGTCAGTTCCTGGGATTTGCCATGCTTGCTTTCCACCATTTGTGGTTCTATAGGTGTGACATTCTCATGAAGTTCAGGGTGTGCAGCCCATTCTGCCCATGGATCTCTGTCCATTGAAATCAGGGCAGATCTGACTCTGAATGGTGCCTGGTTGTGTCTTGCCCAGATAGGATCTCAGTTGCTGGTAGCTATAGTACCTTCTCGGTGCTAGTCTCTGATCCATATTCTCGCTCCCCTTTTGTGAGCTGGAAGATCTTGAGCCGTGTACCTTTGGTTAAAAGTATGGGCTTGGCTTGTTCATGAAGTTTCTTCCTTTCTTCCAACATGATCATGACCTTCTACCATGACACTTGGTAGCAACAAGTGGGGAAGGAAAGGAAATTGAGTTCTTAGCCTTGGATCCATCAGAGACTCAGAAGGGGAAAAACAATGCTGCAGCAGTGTAGAGCAATAACTGAGCAGAGTGAGCTCAAAGCCAACCTTCTTCAGTAGGTCTTTTATGGTACACATGACTCTCTCAGCTTCTTTGTTAGACTAAGGGGACATTGGTGAATCTGTGACATGCACAAATCCATATGACACCGCAAGGGATTGGGAACGCTCATTGGAGACTTGTGGGCCATCATCAGTGATGACAATGTCTGAAATTCATTGTGGAGGACATCCTTTTCAAGGAGTTAATAACAGTTTCAGAGGTGAGACCATATAGCTTTTACACTTCAATCCAGCAGGAATAATAAGCGACGGCTATGAGAATTTTTTTTCCTTTCTCTTCAAAGAAATCCATGCCAAGGTGGATGGGAAGGAAGAGGACGGAAGTGACCCTTTCTGCTTCTGTCTGTGAATGGCATAGGTGATGCCCCGCCTGCCATGGAATCGGAGCGGGCGAGGGGCAGACAGCGGAAATATCCGTAGACCTCGGGCGGGAATTTCCGGTCTCGCTCGCGTGAGACCATAAAATCCCACCGCATGTGTGAAAACTTCCCATCCCACGCCCATGGGAATTGTAGTGGGTGGGACACGGACCACACAAAGGTCCGTTGACCTTGGGTGGGATTTTCCAGTTTTGGGGCGAGCGCAGCCGGAAATACCCGCCCTATGTTTTCAATAGAGGGTGAAATATTTGGCCACTAAATATTTCACCTTCAACACCAAACTGTTGAGTCCTAGTTTGACATTATTCATGCCAAAAGAGAGCTTGTGGCACCACAAATCTATCATCATATATAAGGAAGTCAACTATGATGTTAATGTAGTGATGTTGTTCAATGTATCGCCTCAAGACAGGATTGTTTGGAATGACCAATGGCCAGTCATTTAAGCAGTATGTACAAATCTGAATGCACTCTTCATCTTGCATTTGAGCCGAACAAAATTGTTGCCCTGTTGGCTGGAGGGCAGGTTCGTGACGCAGAGTGTCACCAACAGCACAGGTTCAGTTAATGGGTAGAGATGAGGAATAGTAGAGGGAGAAAGACACTAGTAGGTGTGGTATATAGGCCCCCAAATAATAATGTTGAGGTAGGGAGGGCTATAAACAAGCAGATAAGGGATGCGTGTAAAAACGGAACGGCAATAATCATGGGGGACTTCAACATGCACATTGACTGGCAGACTCAAGTCGGTAAGGGTGGAATGGAGGAAGAGTTCTTAGAATGCTGTCGGGATAGTTTCCTTGAACAGCATGTTACGGAACCGACGAGGGAACGAGCTATTTTGGATCTGGTATTGTGTAACGAGGTAGGTAGAATTAAGGATCTTATTGTGAAGGACCCTCTTGGGTCTAGTGACCACAATATGGTCGAATTTCTGATTCAGATGGAAGAGGAGAAAGTTTGGTCCCAAACCAGTGTCCTCTGTTTGAACAGAGGGAAATATGATAGGATGAGGGATGAATTGGCTAAGGTAGACTGGGAGAGCAGGCTGGCAGGTAGGATAGCTGAGGAACAGTGGAGGATTTTTAAGGAGATCCTTTTCAGTTCTCAGCAAAAATATATTCCAGCAAAAAACAAGGATTGTAAGAAAAGGGAGAACCAGCCGTGGATAACGAAGGAAATAAAGGAGAGTATTAAAATAAAAACAGCTGCGTACAGAGTGGCCAAAAATAGTGGAGAAACAAGTGATTGGGAAAAATTTAAGAAACAACAAAGAGAGACTAAGAAAGCGATAAAGAAAGGAAGGATAGACTATGAAGCTAGGCTAGCAATTAATATAAAAAATGATAGTAAAAGTTTTTATAAATATATAAAAAGGAATAGAGTGGCTAGAGTGAATGTTGGACCCTTGGAGGACGAGAGGGGGGAGTTAATAGTGGGAAATGAGGATATGGCTGAGTCTTTAAATAAGTTTTTTGTGTCGGTCTTCACGGTGGAGGACACAAATAGTTTGCCAAATATTAACGATAGAGGGTTGGCAGCAGGAGAAATACTTAATACAATTAATGTTACCAGAGAGGCAGTGCTGGGTAGACTAATGGGACTGAAGGTGGATAAGTCCCCGGGTCCGGATGGAATGCATCCCAGGGTATTGAAAGAAATGTCAGAGGTAATAGTGGATGCGTTAGTGATTATTTATCAAAACTCGTTGCATTCTGGGGTAGTGCCGGTTGATTGGAAAACGGCTAATGTTACGCCGCTGTTTAAAAAAGGAAGGAGACAAAAGGCGGGTAACTATAGGCCGGTCAGCTTAACGTCTGTAGTAGGGAAAATGCTGGAATCCATTATTAAAGAGGAGATAGCAGGGCATCTGGATAGAAATGGTTCGATCAATCAGACGCAGCATGGATTCATGAGGGGAAAGTCGTGCTTGACGAACATGTTGGATTTTTATGAAGATGTGACTAGGGCGGTTGATGGAGGAGAACCGGTGGATGCGGTGTTTTTGGATTTCCAAAAGGCGTTTGATAAGGTGCCCCATAAAAGGCTACTGAAGAAGATTAGGGCACACGGAGTTGGGGGTAGTGTGTTAAAGTGGATTGGGGACTGCTATCCGACAGGAAGCAAAGAGTCGGAATAAATGGGTGTTTTTCCGGTTGGAGGAAGGTAACTAGTGGCGTGCCGCAGGGATCGGTACTCGGGCCGCAACTATTTACCATTTATATAGATGATCTGGAGGAGGGGACGGAGTGTAGGGTAACGAAGTTTGCAGACGACACAAAGATAAGTGGAAAAGTGAATCGTGTGGAGGACGGAGAAGATCTGCAGAGAGATTTGGACAGGCTGAGTGAGTGGGCGAGGATATGGCAAATGGAGTATAACGTTGAGAAATGCGAGGTTATACACTTTGGAGGAAATAATAACAAATGGGATTACTATCTCAATGGAAACAAATTAAAACATGCTACCGTGCAAAGGGACCTGGGGGTCCTTGTGCATGAGACGCAAAAGCCCAGTCTGCAGGTACAACAGGTGATCAAGAAGGCAAATGGGATGTTGGCCTATATTGCGAAGGGGATAGAATATAAAAGCAGGGATGTCTTGATGCACCTGTACAGGGCATTGGTGAGGCCGCAGCTGGAATACTGTGTGCAGTATTGGTCCCCTTATATGAGGAAGGATATATTGGCATTGGAGGGAGTGCAGAGAAGGTTCACCAGGTTGATACCGGAGATGAGGGGTTTGGATTATGAGGAGAGGCTGAGGAGATTGGGTTTGTACTCGTTGGAGTTTAGAAGGATGAGGGGGGATCTTATGGAGACTTATAAGATAATGCGGGGGCTGGGTAGGGTGGAGGCGGAGAGATTCTTTCCACTTAGTAAGGAAGTTAAAACTAGAGGACACAGCCTCAAAATAAAGGGGGGTCGGTTTAAGACAGAGTTGAGGAGGAACTTCTTCTCCCAGAGGGTGGTGAATCTCTGGAATTCTCTGCCCACTGAGGTGGTGGAGGCTACCTCGCTGAATATGTTTAATGCGCGGATGGATGGATTCCTGATCGGTAAGGGAATTAAGGGTTATGGGGATCAGGCGGGTAAGTGGTACTGATCCACGTCAGATCAGCCATGATCTTATTGAATGGCGGGGCAGGCTCGAGGGGCTAGATGGCCTACTCCTGCTCCTATTTCTTATGTTCTTATGTTCTTACTGGCTGAGGTTATTGAAGAAGGTCCCACCTTCTCAACCTTGCTCCTGGCCTGAGGTGTGGTGATCCTCAGGTTAAATAACCACGAGTCAACTCTCCCCCTCAAAGGGGAGAGCAGCCTATGGTCATCTGGGACTATAGTGACTTTACCTTTATCTGTGTCCAACACACTATTTTAAATTATTGTCCATGGCCATTTAGACTAATGATAATTGAAAAACCTTTTACTGTTTATTTCCTTTCCCTAATTGGCCTTCAATGTCGCTGCGACATTAGAAAAATTGGGTTAAGGCACATTCTCGCCTTCTGGTCTCAACACCGAATTCAACAACTTCAGATGATTAGCTCTACCCCACCTCGACCCCCTTGTTTTCATTTCATTTAATTTTTTATTGTTCTCTACCTTTTATTTCTTTATTTTCTTTCTTTATTTTTCTTCCCACCACCACTCTTTCCCCCTACTTTACCCCCCTTTCCTTACCTTTTCTCCCCCTTTGCTTCCCTTTTCCCCCTTTTTAAAAATTTTACCTCTCTCCCACCCATTCCTCTCTCCTCCCCCCACACCTTCATCTGTCACAGCTTACCCTTTGATTTCAGCTTCTCTGCCGTTTGGCCATTCACATCCTTTATTCTCTCTATCGGCTGCCATTATCAGCTTTTCCCCTCGTTCCTGTGGCTATGATTCATCTTTCATTCCCTGTAGTATAAATATTTCCCACTTTCTATGCCTTTGACAAAGGGTCATCTGGACTTGAAAGAGCATCTCTTTTCTCTCCTTATAGATGCTGCCAGACCTGCTGAGATTTTCCAGCATTTTTTCTTTTGGTTACCTTACCTTTATCTGTGTCCAACACAATATTTTAAATTATGATTCATGTCCTTTTGACCAATTTTAATGACAATTAAAAAAAACCTTTTACTGGTTATTTCCTTTCCCTAACTGGCCTTCAATGCCAACTGGGACATTTGAAAAATTGGGTTAAGTAATGTTGTGTTCCTTTCTGCATATATTCCTACTTGATATAAAAATTCTTACTTGCCTTTCCTTCTCCACCAGGTACCTTCCATCCATTTTAAGCCTAGTTATTCACTGCAAGACCCATTTTATTCTAAGCAGAGATGAAATGTGCAGGTTCTTTTCTGTCACAAATGCTGGCTTCATGCACAGGACTACAGCCTTGAAGAATGAGATGTCTGATGATGTCTTACTGTGAGGAATGAAAAACCCGTAATTGATCTCACTGTAAAAGTGGATGTTACTGTCAGTCAGATGTTAAACTGAAGGTATATTTCAAACGCAACTCGATAAGATAGACAAAAGATTTACTTTTCTTTAAGTCTATTGGTAGATCGTCAACACTTGTCTGAGCATTGTTTTCTCTAAGCTCCAGAGTTAGTGTCACACCTTTAAATGAATAGTCCATCATGGCAAAGTGGGTCATTTGTAGCAAGTGAAAGTTGATTTGGTGGTTGCCATTTCTAACGTAGTTAAAATGAATTGAGTTTTAAATTCAATAGAAAGAAGTGACCCAGGGCCATTGGAAATGGAATCATTCTTTGTCATAATGCAATCAGCACTGTGCATCTGTATTGAAAATCTGGTTTGAGAGTTGCAAGGCTTGATGACAGAACCAGGAAGGGAGAGGGGGCTTGAGACATTGCAATGGGTTGAACAGGCTCGAGCTGATGGTGAAAAGGTTATTAAAATTGGCGGTAGGCAAGTTAGAACAAAATGGAAGAGAATGTAGATAAAGTAAGAATCTATCGAGCTTTAGTAGTAAGGAGAAAAATTCTGGGAAAGCTCAGTTTAAATAAAAGAGAGAAATAAGGCAACAATATAGAATAGAATAGAATAGAATCCCTACAGTTCAGAAGGAGGCCATTTGGCACACCAAGTCTTTACAGATTGTCTGAAAGAGCATCATATCAAGGTCCATTCCTGTAACCCTGTGCATTAACCATAGCCAATCAACCTAACCTGCACATCTTTGGGCTGTGGGGGGAAATTGGAGCACCCGGAGGAAACCCATGCAAACACGGGGAGAATGTGCAAACTCCTCACCAAGGACCCAAGGCTGGCATTGAACCTTGGTCCCTGGTGCTGTGAGGCAGAAGGTGCTAACCATTTAATGAAGGTGTAAGTAAAACTGGTAAGGAATTGTGGTGAACCATCGTTGGTTCCCACTGGATAGTACTGAGCCAGGGTCTGGCCAGTACTACAAGGATGTACATATGTTACTGTTGGGTTGTGCTACTTGTTGCTGTTGGGGTTAGGGTGGGGTTTTTACACCTTTGTACTGTAGTGTCGTGGTACATCCCAGTCGGGCTCCGCCTCCTGGGAGAGGTATAAAAGTCCCTGCTCTGGCCGGGACCCCTTCAGTCTGGGATAGTGTATATAATTATTGGCTGCTTCATTACAGTAAATAAAAGCCTTTTATTTCCCGAGCATCTGGCCTCGTGTTTGAGAAGCGCATCAGGAATAGAGTTCCAATAATCTAATTTTGAGTGCGATGCAATCAAAAGAAAAAGGAGAGATTGTATTTCATTTTGAAGCAACGTTTGTTCATTAAGCGAATAGGGAGGCTTTAACCAAGAATTGTGGCATGCCAAAGTGCATTCTGATTATCAGAGCTTTGTAGCAATTCCGGCAAACAAACAGGGCAGCTCCATCTGGCAGACACTGATTTGAAGACTTTACACTCAAGTCCAATTCTTCTCCTTTACGTGTACTTTCCAGCACATATCATTGAATGGACAATTTTTTTCTGTCTAACACTGGGGTTGCCAAGGCTGACTCTAGTGGCTCACTGTTTCCCTGGCCCTGAGACTATCTAATCTAGTGTGGATCGAGAATCAAAGCTGGGCCATTCTGATCTATGCAGCTCAATGGTACATCGCTAGGGGCTTCCGCCCCCGAAAGCACAAAGGTCACTTTTAACTTGCTTTCTCAAAAGGCTTTGTTTTCCCTGAAACCTGGGCAGCCTACTGTGCTGCCATTCACCCGCTAACTGACAGCTCTTGCCAATCAGTGGGACGCTGACCACATGCAGAGGCTGGTGAGAGGCTCTCGGAGAAGGTACACAAAGCGTTATGTCGCTGCCCCATCACCAGTCCACGGCAATGCTTTGTGACAATGCGACGCTGACCCCAGCTCACCTCACTTCAGAAATGCTGTTGGTGCCACCCCAGCAGGTGCAGTGTCAGGATAATTGGGCATGGAGAGACAGCATCGTTAGGAACTGCCACTGGTCCAACTTGTTGACATTTTGCTACCTTGTTATGAAGGAGATGAAAGGATGAAGCTAAATAAAGTTGGATTAGAGACCAGGCCCTCTCTCCCTCTCTGAGATAATTGCACTAACCCCTGCTTGCACACCTTTGTTCATACGGCTTTAGTTAAGCCACTTTATTCATTACCTGATGTCAAAGTTAATCTTCTATATAGATCACAAGTACAACGAGATGGGAATTCAAGCACCCTCAGAAAAAAACAGGCTCATAACAAATGGGCAGTTGATTTTACACCGCTCTTTCCATCAATGCTCACAGAACATTAGTTCCAAACTATTTTTGGAGACCCATTTTCTAGTCTGACTGATGCTTTGGTTTCCTTTGAAATTAAATTCTTTGCAATATTTTCCAAGTCGATGGAAAATAAAATCCTGTGCAGTTAAAAAAAAATCAAATACTGATTCACAAAGAGCCTGTTTGACACTACGACTGTAGACTAATTCCACTCTCCAAAGTTCTGTGTCAGTGTAAGTATTTACATTAAAGCACTCGGTTCTGAATAGTTTGAACTTTCAAAGTCCAAAGGATTGGCCATGCTAAATTGCCCCGCAGTGTCAGGGAGACTAACTAGGGTAAATGCATGGGGTTATGGGGATAGGGCCTGGGTGGGATTGTGGTCGGTGCAGACTCGATGGACCGATTGGCCTCCTTCTGCACAGTATGATTCTATGATTCCATGATTCTAAAGTGAACACTTTCTTTTCGGGGAACTCCATGCGAATTTATCCACGTCCAGCTTTGTTACTCATACTGAAACAGTGAAAAGCTAAGTATATGAGTCCCATAAACATTTGATTTTGTGAACCTAATTTCACTGAATTAACACAGACAGGGCAGGGCACAGTGATTAACACTGCTGCCTCACAGTGCCAGGGACCCAGGTTCAATTTCCAGCTTGGGACACTCTGTGGAGTCTGCACATTCTCCTTGTGTCTGCGTGTGTTTGCTCCAGGTGCTCCGGTTTCCTTCCACAGTCCTAAAGATGTGCTGGTTAGGTGCATTGGCCATGCTAAATTCTTTCTCAGTGTACCCGAAAAGGCGCCAGAGTGTGGTGACTGGGGGATTTTCACAGTGACTTCATTGCAGTGTTAATATAAGCCTACTTGTGACACTAATAAATAAATTGTTAAAAAACTATACATGCAAGTACTAATGCTGACGCTAATAGTCCCTTTAACTCTATCATTATCAATCAACATTGTCATACTAATAGAGCTACTGCTCTCTTTATTGCCACATTAGTATCTTTCTTTGAATTAAAATCTAGTATTTAATTTTAGCTGTGTTAGAAATAATTGCACGTCCCCAAAATAAATCAGACTTCGATATCCACTTTGACGAAGGTGAATTTTAAACAAATGATCTTTTAGTTATTCAGCAATGTACAAGCACTATGATACTTTGTCAAATGGGCAGAGTGGCTGAAACAACTCATGCCATGTAATATTAATAAGATGAGGATTAAAATAAAGATAAGTCATTTTTAAAAAATGAAACAATTATGTTCACTTATTTAAATCCCAATTAATTTCACTGCTGATTGTTTTTCTTACACTTATTAGGTACGTTTCCTCTGATAATTGGGGATCAGCAGAAGGTCTAAAATAACACTGTATGGGACCAATTATATGAAAACCCTTTGCATCATGTTACCCAGAGGGTGTACAGACAGAGTAAACCAGATTGAATAAGTCATGATAAATAAATTGACTTTTTGGTCAGGATTCGTACCCCGTGCATGGTGTACAACATTCCCTGCCAAGAAATGTGTCTGTACACTGGGGCTTGGCTGTGATGCTTGTTCTGTCTTATGCCTCAGAGATTGCAGAAATGATACATTCCAGGTTATACATCTGAACAAGAGTTATTATTCGGCATGGTGGCACAGTAGTTAGCACTGCTGCCTAACAGCGTCAGGGACCACGGTGGAACTGCGCGGAATCTGTACATTCTCCCCGTGTCTGCATGGGTTTCCTTCAGGCGATCGGGTTTCCTCTCACAGTCCGAAAGATGTGCAAGTGAGGTGTATTGGCCATGTTAAATTCTCCCTCAGTGTACCCGCACAGGCGCCGGAGTGTGACGACTGGGGGATTTTCACAGTATCTTCATCGCAGTGTTAATGTAAGCCTGCTTGTGACACGAATAAATAAACTTTAAAACGTCTTCTCTTCTGCTCCAGCTCTCTTGCCCTACAGTTTACTTTCTTTTTCATATTCACCACACCCAGGCCTAACTACTCAGACACAGAGATCAGTCAACATAATCAAACACTGAACAATATCCTCTGCATTCTGACAGCATAGTAAGAAGTTTAACAACACCAGGTTAAAGTCCAACAGGTTTATTTGGTAGCAAATGCCACTAGCTTTCGGAGCGCTGCCCCTTCGTCACATTCTGACAGCATTCCAGGGCACTCCATGGGCTGAATTCTATGCTGCGTCAGTGTCCCTACCACCCCGCACCTCCCACCCCCACCGCAACCTAGTGTAAGACCAACGTCCCTTGGACTATGAGTGGGAGTGACGTCAGTGTACCTTTAAGAGATTTCTTTTTAAATCATGATTTCTGCAGCTCTCACAGCCAGTGTCTCCTTAGCTCACAGCTTCAGTGATGTCATTGTTGCCGGGCTGACTACGATGAGTCCTCTCAGTGCTATTTAAGATGTTTAAGCGGGGCTTTTGTGTTTGCTCCAGGATTAGTTTTACGATCCTGCATTGTTAGGAGAGCGAAAAGAAAGGGTTGACAGGTCAGGTGACAAGAAGGCTTTTTTTCATTTTCAGTTCTGAGCTGCAGGTTTTAGTTTAGAAGAAAGTGGACATCAGACTGAAAGCAGTGTCTCTTCTCTCTCTTTCCCCTGTTTTGGGAAATTCTGCTCTTAAGCTGAAAGCCTTCCTGGAATAGAAAATCTGTTGTTGGGGGCTGGACTAAGAGTCTCTCTGGTGCTTTGGAAAACTGTCTTGTCTTCAGACTGTTCTGAGTCTCAAGAGCATTGGGCTGCAGAATTCAACTAACGGCCTCAATCCCAGTATCAAGTGAGCATTAATCTGCGCTGTGTTAAACCTGTGAAAAGGTTTTTTGTTGTCTATGGGTTTTGGTTTTAATTGCAACACATTAGAGATATCCATTTAGGGTTATACATTATAGTGTTGTTTTATTTCCTGTTTGTAATTGATAAAAGTTCTTGCTAAATTTCTTACTATACATGTTAACTATATTCTTAAATAAACTTTGTTTGATTAAATGGTAGCACAGTGGTTAGCACTGCTGCTTCACAGCGCCGGGGCCCGGTTTCGATTCCCAGCTTGGATCACTGTCTGTATGGAGTTTGCACGTTTTCCCCGTGTCTGCGTGGGTTTCCTCCGGGTGCTCCGGTTTCCTCCCACATTCTGAAAGGGATGCTGGTTAGGGTGCATTGACCCGAACTGGCGCCGGACTTTGGGAAATTTCACAGTAACTTCATTGCAATGCTAATGTAAGCCTTACTTGTGACTAATAAATAAACTTTAAGATTCCTACTGGGTCATTTGAATCGCACTTGAAGTGAAGCATCTCATGATTATCCTAGGCAAATTCAAGATGCAAAACTTCTGATTCAGGTGGGCTTCATAAAACACTTTGGAGTTGTTAACCCAAACCATAACAATGGGATTTCAGTTCCCTTGTTGGGTAGAAGCACTGCCTCTGGTCAATCAAATGGTCATCCGGTCTCTGGTCTCAGCAGCTCACCCAGGATTGGTAGCCACTGCTGGGGCTGCAGCAGTCCAGGAAGGAACCTGGAACAAAGGTGAGTCTAGCATTTTATCATGTTGATGAGCTTGGCTAGAGGTTCGGGGAACACAATGGATCAGGCAGGCTGGAGGAGTTGAAATATGGAGGTGACTTGTTGGTGGGGGTGGGTGGAGGGGGGGGGGGGGTGTTGCGGAAAGGCCTCCAATGGACAAAGCGTTTTGTAAAGGGGGCAACCCCTTTGAACAGCCAGCAAGCAGCCTGTCCAGTGATGGTCACTCAACAGGAGGGCTGGACGCTTGTGCAAAACCCGCACCACTCATGGGTAAAATCCAAAAGGTACATGGGAAGGTGAGGTTTGTGGATGGGTGGCAAAGTGCCAGGAATGGCGCCCATGGCATAGCGCCCAATTCCAAAGTCCTTCCCTGCGTACCAGCCCACCCCCAACAAACTGTAAATTCAGCCTCTTGTCTGCGATAGCTGAGAACCGCCATTGAACGATTACTCAGTGACGAGAGTCAACAAAAAGGAAAGACTTGCATTTATTTAGCACTTTTAATGACTGTCTGATGTCACACTTCACAGCCAATCCAGTGCTTTTAAAATGTAGTCATTGTTCTGAGGTCAGAAATGCAGCAGCCAAATTAGACAATGGGAGGGATTTTCTGGCCCATCTTCCAGCCCCGCCAAAGGCAAGGCCCCCATGATGGGTTCCCTGGCGTCAGGAAGGGCAAGCCTTGCAAAATGTCGTAGACCTTGGCAAAACTAGAAGATCCCATTGGCGGCCAATGGTGAACTACCTCCGCCGCAGGAAAACATTGCCATGGGGTTTGGGGGGTTGTGGGGGTGGGGATGGGGTGGGGGGGCTGGAAAATCTCCCCCAGTGAAACCTCGCACAAACTGCTCTGTGACAAGGACCATGTGATGCTGATTGAGAAACCTGTACTGGTCAGGGCACCTTCTCTGTCCATCTTTGATGCCAAAGGATCTTTTACATCCATGCTGGTAGACACAGGCTCAGTCTAACATCTCAACTGAATCCCTACAGTGCAGAAGGAAGACATTCGGCCCATCGAGCCTGCACTGACAACAATCTCTATCCTCATTACCCCATGTATTTATCCTGCTAATCCCCTGACACTAATGGACAATTTACCATAGCCAATCAACTTAACATGTACATCTTTGGACTGTGGGAGGAAACCAGGGCACCTGGAGGAAACCCACCCAGACATGGTGATAACGTGCAAACTCCACACAGACAGTGACCCAAGGCCAAAATTGAACCTGGGTCCTTGGTGCTGTGAACATGCCACCCCAAAGAACCCATGGCCCACCTAGTCTGCACTGATCCTCTGACAGAGTATCTTACTTAGGCCCTTTCCCCTGCCCTATCCCCATTACCCCACACATTTCCCATGGCTAATCCACCTAACCTACACATCTTGGGACACCAAGGGACAATTTAGCATGGCCAATCCACCTAATCTGCACATCTTTGGACTGTGGGAGGAAACCGGGGCACCCGGAGAAAACCCACGCAGACATGGGGAGGATGTGCAAACTCCACACGGGTCAGTCACCCAAGGCCAGAGTTGAACCCGTGTCCCTGGAGGGAACCACAGTCTAAAGATGCCCGGGATAGGTTGATTGGCCATGCTAAATTGACCCTATTGTCAGGGGGATTTGTAGGGTAAATATGTAGGATTGAGGGAATAGGGCCTGGGTGGGATTGTGGTCGGTGCAGACTTGATGGGCCAAATGGCCTCCTTGTGCACTGCAGGGATTCTATGAATCCAAGAGCTGAAATCCTCTTCACTGAGTTTTTATGGACTATTTTGCTTCCCACTGGTTGTGTTTCTTTTGTTGGTCCTGAGGTGCAACAAAGCCAGCAGTTGATCGGCTAGTTGCCAGGAAGCAGCAGCAGCAGCAGACCTGTGGCCTGTGCCTATTGGTAAGTTTGCAAAGTTCGTCAAATGGAGGCCGGTCCAGTTCTACTTCAACCTGTCACTCTAATCAGAGAAGATAATTAATGGATTGGGATATTTCTCAATCCAGTTCAAAGTCTCCAATTTTACCAGCTTGTTGGTGTTTCAAGTTGTTGAAATGAAAGAAAACCATTCCCATCCCCAGCGAATAATTCTCCTCATGTTTCCTTTCCGAAATGATTACCAATGGTACTGAGATTCTTTTGATGTACTACCATCTA
The DNA here is from genome assembly GCF_964213995.1 of Mustelus asterias. NCBI lineage: Eukaryota > Metazoa > Chordata > Chondrichthyes > Carcharhiniformes > Triakidae > Mustelus > Mustelus asterias. Next base: position 27,367,213 of record NC_135827.1, read on the forward strand.
GCTTTGATCTGCAATACCTTCAAAGAACTTCAGAAGAAAAGCAGCCCACATCTGTTGCTGCAAATCTCTGCGTATACTGAATCACAAGTCTATCTTTGTTCCAATAGATATCGAAGAAAAATTAAATAATCTTTTGAAGAGGTCCCAACAATTTGAACAGGTTAAAAAAAAATGATGGAAGATTTTCAACGGTTAAGGATACTATTCTTGTTCATGAAACATCTACTGATTCTAATAAAGAATTACAAAGGTGTAAAGATTATTGAACAACAGTTGAAGAATCTCCAAAGCACAAACCAATTGAAGGGTTTCAATTGGATCATTAAGCATGAGAATAAAGCTTGAGTGATCTGCTTGTCAACTAAAAGTCAGGGTGGGAAAACTATCTGTAATTCATTGATAGCTGACGCAATATTGTTGCAATAAGTTTGGAAGCTTGTAAGTCTTTTAATATAAAATGCAGTGAGATTGTAGATGGATGAAACAATTTCTCCGACAATAATTTTCAAGGCCCTTTGGTGAAGGACTGGGAGGTGTTAGGGCTGGCAAAGTCAGGGAGGAAAGCGCGTGGGGCAACACGGTGGCACAGTAGTTAGCACTGCTGCCTCACAGCGCCTGGGTTCAATTCTGGCTTAGGGCCAGTGTCTGTATGGAGTCTGCATGTTCTCCCTGTGTCTGTGTGGGTTTCCTCCAGGTTTACTCCAGCAGTCCAAAGATTAGGTTTTTTGGCCATGGTAAATTGTCTCTTAGTGCCAGGGGGGCTAGCAGGCTAAATACATGGGGTTACAGGGATAGGGCCTGGGTGAAATTGTGGTCGGTGTGGACTCAGTGTGCCAAATAGTTTCCTTCTGCACTGTAGGGATTCTATGATTCTATGAAATGAAGAACCCAAAGTCCTCCCACTACCATGCCATATTGTCAACAACAGGAAAGCTGACGGTTTGGGCACCTACTGTGAGGCCAATTGAGTCACTTACATGATTAATTAAGAGTCACTCCACAACTTTGTGGGAATTTTGACTCAGAGTGGGTTCCAGAGGCATGGGTGGCCCTTTGTGGGCCCTCCATGGTCCATGGAAGGGATTCCCGGTGTCAGTGGCTGCCCTCACGGCAATAGCGCTGCTGGTGCTGAACAGTTTCATTCCCTCTCAATCATTGGGGCATCTTCCCCCAACTTACCTCAATGCTCTTCTAGGTGCCTAGCCACTGAAGGGTCCTCTCCCTGCAGCTGCAGTTCCAGCAGTTGCCACTATTGGCCATGGCTCTGCTGAGCTGTTGTCCCCATGATTGGGTGGGCAGCCCTGAAGGCGGGCTGCCATCCTGTTCATTGGTCACTGCCTGTAACATGCCTTCCAAAGTGGCCCCTGTGGCAACACCATTTCCTTACCAACCTCACCCCATCTTTCAATTGCACTTTGTTTCTGAGCTTATAACAAGATTACATGCAAACAGGTTGCCAGGGCAACCAGTCCATGTTGATATTTATCTTTTAATGAGCGGAGATGTTGATCCTATCCTGTTTCATATCACTTTACCCCCGTCCCTTCAACTACATATAAAACCTTTTCTGAAATGTTCTCATGAGCCTGTGTCTTCATGACATCAGGATGATTCAGGAACCCTACAGAAACAGCGGGCATGCCCAATTCCGAGATTCCAGACCTCATTCCAAGATTCCAGACCTCCTTCTGAGATTCCCGACCTCATTCCCAGGCTGTCTGATTTTGGAGTGTGCCTTTAAAGGATACGGATTGCTGTCAAAAGGCTGCATCCGACATTCCGACCAGGCCCTCCTCCATTGGGGGGGATAGGCATGTCCTATTCCTTCACAATTTGCATTGAGTTGAACCAGCTTTTTGAAGAGTTGGGATTCACTTCCCCTCAGAAGAATCATGAACCCAAGTCTGCATGAAGGGGTCTTTAAAAGATAAGTTCAAATGCTCTCCTCAGACCCCTGGTTCTTTTTGAGTTTAGGATCAAGTTGGGGTTTCTTTAAAGCTAAAGTTTATTTATTAGTCGCAAGTAAGCTTACATTAACACTGCAATGAGGTTACTGTGAAAATTCCTGAGTTGCCACACTCTGGTGCCTGGTCGGGTACATGGAAGGAGAATTTAGCATGGCTAATGCACCTAACCAGCACGTCTTTCAGACTGTTGGAGGAAACTGAAGCACCCGGAGGAAACATACACAGACATGAGGAGAACATGTAAACTCCACACAGCCAGTGACCTGCGCTGGGAATCGAACCCAGGTCCCTGGTGCTGTGTGGTGCCAACCATTGAACAAAGAACAAAGAACAAAGAACAGTACAGCACAGGAAACAGGCCCTTCGGCCCTCCAAGCCTGTGCCGCTCCTTGGTCCAACTAGACCAATCGTTTGTATCCCTCCATTCCCAGGCTGCTCATGTGACTATCCAGGTAAGTCTTAAACAATGTCAGCGTGCCTGCCTCCACCACCCTACTTGGTAGCGCATTCCAGGCCCCCACCACTCTCTGTGTAAAAAACGTCCCTCTGATGTCTGAGTTATACTTCGCCCCTCTCAGCTTGAGCCCGTGACCCCTCGTGATCGTCACCTCCGACCTGGGAAAAAGCTTCCCACTGTTCACCCTATCTATACCCTTCATAATCTTGTATACCTCTATTAGATCTCCCCTCATTCTCCGTCTTTCCAAGAAGAACAACCCCAGTCTACCCAATCTCTCCTCATAGCTAAGACCCTCCATACCAGGCAACATCCTGGTAAACCTTCTCTGCACTCTCTCCAATGCCTCCACGTCCTTCTGGTAGTGCGGCGACCAGAACTGGACACAGTACTCCAAATGTGGCCTAACCAGCGTTCTATACAGCTGCATCATCAGACTCCAGCTTTTATACTCTATACCCCGTCCTATAAAGGCAAGCATACCATATGCCTTCTTCACCACCTTCTCCACCTGTGTTGCCACCTTCAAGGATTTGTGGACTTGCACACCGAGGTCCCTCTGTGTTTTTATACTCCTGATGACTCTGCCATTTATTGTATAACTCCTCCCTACATTATTTCTTCCAAAATGCATCACTTCGCATTTATCCGGATTAAACTCCATCTGCCACCTCTCCGTCCAATTTTCCAGCCTATCTATATCCTGCTGTATTGCCCGACAATGCTCTTCGCTATCCGCAATTCCAGCCATCTTCGTGTCATCCGCAAACTTGCTGATAACACCAGTTACACCTTCTTCCAAATCATTTATATATATCACAAATAGCAGAGGTCCCAGTACAGAGCCCTGCGGAACACCACTGGTCACAGACCTCCAGCCGGAAAAAGACCCTTCGACCACTACCCTCTGTCTCCTATGGCCAAGCCAGTTCTCCACCCATCTAGCCACTTCTCCTTGTATCCCATGAGCCTTAACCTTCTTAACCAACCTGCCATGTGGGACTTTGTCAAATGCCTTACTGAAATCCATATAGACGACATCCACGGCCCTTCCTTCATCAACCGTTTTTGTCACTTCCTCAAAAAACTCCACCAAATTTGTAAGGCACGACCTCCCTCTTACAAAACCATGCTGTCTGTCACTAATGAGATTGTTTCGTTCTAAATGCACATACATCCTGTCTCTAAGAATCCTCTCCAACAACTTCCCTACCACGGACGTCAAGCTCACCGGCCTATAATTTCCTGGGTTATCCCTGGTACCCTTCTTAAACAACGGGACCACATTCGCTATCCTCAGGGACCTCACCCGTGTCCAAAGAAGCGACAAAGATTTCCGTCAGAGGCCCAGCAATTTCACCTCTCGTCTCCCTGAGCAGTCGAGGATAGATGCCATCAGGCCCTGGGGCTTTGTCAGTTTTAATGTTCCCTAAAAAACCTAACACTTCCTCTCTTGTAATGGAGATTTTCTCTAATGGGTCAACACCTCCCTCCGAGACACTCCCGGTTAACACGCCCCTCTCCTTCGTGAATACCGATGCAAAGTATTCATTTAGGATCTCCCCTATTCCCTTGGGTTCTAAGCATAATTCCCCTCCTTTGTCCCTAAGAGGTCCGATTTTCTCCCTGACAACTCTTTTGTTCCTAACGTATGAATAGAATGCCTTAAGATTCTCCTTAATCCTGCCTGCCAAGAACATCTCGTGACCTCTTTTTGCCCTTCTAACTCCCCGTTTGAGATCTTTCCTACTCTCTCTGTATTCCTCCAGAGCTCCATCTGTTTTCAGTTGCCTGGACTTAACGTACGCCTCCCTTTTCATTTTAATCAGATCCTCAATTTCCCTGGTTATCCACGGCTCTTACCCTAAGAATCCTATCATTGACTGTTATGCATAATAAAAACCTGTTTGCAGATATATGTGTATTTCTATACTCTACCTGAGGTTGTATTTCTGCTTCTCACCAGATCCCAGTGTCTTGGTCATATGACATTGCATCATAGTTACATCAGTAGGTACATCAGTATCAGGTGCTTTGAGGTTAGCCATTTACCCTACACTCCCATGCCATGATCTGTCACCCATTGAACTCCTAAGGCTTTTCATGCCTCCCATGCCAAGTTTTGTCCTTTCACCCTCACCCTGCGGTCCAATGTTAAGTGCCAGGTTGCCCCAATCCCAATTAGAAACTTTGAACAAGCTGCCACAACAATTTTGCAATTTGTATATTATGAGGAGTTATCTGATGTCACGATAAGTAAATTCCAGACAACATGTGATGAGTTTTAATATTAAATTTACAGATTTATTCAAATGGGCAGCACGGTGGCACACTGGTTAGCACTGCTGCCTCACAGGACCAGGCACCCAGGTTCAATTCCACCCTTGGGTGATTGTCTGTGTGGAGTTTGCACATTCTCCCTGTGTCCGTGCGGATTTCCTCCAGGTGCTTTGGTATCCTCCCACAGTCCAAAGGTTAGGTAGATTGGCCATGGTAAATTGTCCTTAGTGTAGGTTAGCAGGACAAATACGTTGGGTTGGGGGATGGAGTGGGCCTGGTTAAGATGCTCTTTTGGAGAGTCGGTGCAGACTTAATGGGCAGAATGGCCTCCTTCTGCACTGTAGCAATTCTATGATCAATAAAGAAAAAATAAGTTAACATTTTATGACAGAAGAACACCTTTACACAGTTAACAGTACCTTATAAACATTTTCTAAAAGATGTTGGTTTAAATAAACTCGGAAGTAAAGCCCCCTTTTGATGGCAACAGGCTTGATAGATTTCCTAATCTATACAAGCCTCCAGTAATATTACCACACAATGCCCTGCTGCTCTGAGGGGAAACCTTACACAGACTCTCCTCTCCGAGGGTGGTGGCAAACTGCTTTTGACAGGTCTGGCTCCAACACACACCCTCTTGTTCACAATCTACCAGCCATCTTCAATAGCTTTTAGTTTCACTTTAAATGTCTTTCCCATTGATCTTTCACTATTGTTTCAACAACCTTTGAGAAGTCCTCTTCCTAGAGTTGATCAACCATCTTTTTATTACATTATAGCTTCCATGTTTATAAAATAAACTTAATATTTTACCTCACACATTGACTGTTTCCCATTTGTATACGTTTCCTTTGAAATCCAAAGGTGGGATGTTAAGGATGGTGAGTGACAATTGCTCACGTAATTCGCTACTGCCAACTGTCGATAGCTCACTGCCATTTAACACGCACATGAGCGTTGATTGACAATGCTGTCCGCCCTTGGACAGATTGACTTCTGTCTGCCCTTGGAAGAAAGAAAATCCCACCAGTGAGAGTTGTTGGCCAATCAGATTAGCTGACAGCTCTCCAATCCAGCCAGACACAGCTCTGCTGCTCAAAGGTATGCAGGATGAGTGGATTGGCCATGCTACATTGCCCCTTGGTGTCCAAAGTTGCATAGATTAGGGGGGTAAATACATGGGGTTGTGGGAGGTGGACTTTGGTAGGATTCTCTGCCGGACAGTCAGTTGGACTTGATCGACTGAATGGCCTCCTTCTGCATTGTAGGGATTCTATGATTGTGAAAAAAGTGGTACTGCAGAGCTTTGCTGAGAATAAAGTATCAGGACCATTGGAAAGGTAAGTCCTGGGAGTCCCGGAGGCAGGAGGGTAGAGGATGCGCTTGGAGGATCAGGTAGGGAGTGATCGTGGCATCGGGGTTAGGCTGGGGGGTGGGGGATGGTGGGGGGGGGGTGGCGCTGGTGGGGAAGGAGGCCAGGAGCTCCACCATCCCAGAGGGGAGGGTGCTTCAATTCTGGAGGTACCTTCATATTGAGGCATCCTCTATCCCCACTCAAGATGGAGAAAAGATTTTCTTTCTGTTTCCCACTCGACCGACACCCACTCCCACCAGCCTAAAACTTGGTGCTGGGTGGGAAAAGGCAATTAAGTGGCCATTTAAGAGCCTTAATAGGTGAAAGGGTGGGTTCCTTGCCCTGCCGACCCAAACATGAAATTGTGTCTGGGTTTGTTTGGGCAGGTTCCTGGGGGAAATGCTCTCCATTCAATTTTATACCCCCCACCCCCCCCCCCCCCCCCCTACCTGCCCACCCCCTCCCCGCCCCCCCCCCAGCCTCAGAACCCACCCTGGGGGAAACGTTAAGTTGTGCCCCAAGAGTCAACTTTAAAATCACTCCTCTTACCTGCCTAATGTAAATTTCTGATCAAACTGCTTCCCTGACCTCCTGTTCATTATGTGGAGATGCTGGCGTTGGACTGGGGTAAACACAGTAAGAAGTCTAACAACACCAGGTTAAAGTCCAACAGGTAATAAACCTGTTGGACTTTAACCTGGCGTTGTTAGACTTCTTACTGTGTTTACTCCCGTTCATTACCATTTCAACCACCTGCCATTACACCTCCTTTAGTGATATTTTGACCTCTACAGTCTAACTTTCTCCAATTTAAATAAACCAGTCATGCCCAAATTTACACGCTCGCATGCACACACACACATGGACACACACACACACACACGTACACACACGCTTGCACACACACGGACATGGACTCACGCACACACGCATACGCTTGCATGCACACATGCTCACATGCATACACACACAAGCTCGCATGCACACAAACACACACACACATGCACGCACATGCACGCACACGTGCACACACACATGCACACACACGCATGCGCGCACACACACACACGCTTGTTTCCCATTATATGCCTGTATAACAATAATATTACAAAGAATATTAAGAACTCTCATTTTCCTCACACCCCACAGCCCCTATGCCAGGCTTAGACCTTCCACCCACCCCCTATGGTTGCCATCTCGTATGAAAACCCAGGCCATGATCTCTGCTTTAATCAGGAATTACAAACATTCTACAATCTAGCACTTTTAGTGATAAAAAAATTTACCCTCCATCTCAAATGTTACATCCATGCCAATTGCTGTGAGTCTCTGAATCCCGTAAGAGTTTTAACAACACCAGGTTAAAGTCCAACAGGTTTATTTGGTAGCAAATACCATTAGCTTTCAGAGCACTGCTCCTTCATCAGATGGAGTGGAAATGTGCCCCTGAATCTCTGAATCTCTGAATCACCAGAAATAGAATTGGAGCCGCTTGTTGCTGCTTGGGCAAATGTGACCTCTGCAAATCTGATTTCCTTTCAGGAGTATTATTAACCTGGTAAATATTCAGTGCCATAACATTCCACTGACTGTCGTGTTTTCTAATCACGTTAATCAGGACTAAGTAATTGCAAACTTTGCTCAGAACAAGATTATTTCTCTCCTGGTGAACTTTTTCTTGTTAAATAAAGCTCCGCAGCTTGCAGCTTTATCTGTCCATCGCTAGCTTTTCATTTTGATTTTCTTTGCATTAATATTTTGCTGCTTCCTCTGCAACTGGAAGATAAGAGAACAGTGGAAGAAAAAGCCTGGAATCTCAGAGCAATGAGAAGTGGACACTCTAGAAAAATCCCACACCCCTGCCCTACATGTATCACAGCTTGATATGGCTCCCGCTCTGATCAAGGCCGCAAGAAACGACAAAGGGTTGTGAATGTAGCTGTAATAAGTCCATGGGGGTGAAAGTCCCTTCACCAAAGTCCCTTTATTTACAAGATCCCACCATACCATACAGAGTGCTGACAGTGTGCTAGCTGCATTAAAAGTGCAGAGGGACTGTTTAAATACAGGACATCGGGTTCCCTGATTGGGCCATCAATTAGGTCTCAATCAGGGAACTCATACTCAAGTAGGCCAACCTCAATTGCCTGATTAAAGTCATCACAGTAGCCCAGTCCATCACTCAAACCAGCCTCCCATCCATTGACTCCGTCTCCGCTTCCCACTGCCTCAGAAATGCAGCCAGCAAAATTAAGGACCCCACGCACCCTGGACATACTCTCTGCCACCTTCTTCCATCAGGAGAAAGATACAAGAAAACACATACTGACGACTCAAGAATAGCTTCTTCCCTGCTGCCATCAGGCTTTTGAATGGACCGATCATATATTAAGCTGATCTTTCTCTACACCCTTTGAGCGGTTTGTGGTGTCGATAGTAGCCATGATGTGGAGATGCTGGTGTTGAACTCGGGTGGGCACGTTAAGAAGTATCACAACAAAAGGTTAAAGTCCAACACGTTTATTTGGAATCCCAAACACAAACAGGTGCCGGAGTGTGGCGACTCGGGGATTTTCACAGTAAATTCATTGCCGTGTCAATGTAAGCCTTACTTGTGACACTAATAAATAAACTTAAGCACTGGTAAAATTCGGCCTTTAGATTTATTTTCACTGAAACATTATTTCTTCTTGCTTCATTTAGACTATGCATAAGAACTAAATATTGAAGGTGGTAGCAAAACTCAATGAAACATTGTTATTCTTCGAAGTATATCATGCCATAGTCAGCCTCTAATAATGGGAATGAATATTAAACCTACATTGGACAAATGTTGTCACTTTCTTTGGTGTTACAACTGGGCATGGAAAAACCAACATTTATTTTATGAACTCAGGATTGGAACACTTTTCTTCTTTAACCTTCAGTGATTTAATAAAATTGCTGGTGAAGTACTAAGAGCCATGTATTGGTTTACATTCATTACATAATAGGTTCAGGGAATTAAATTCAATTATTTACGTATTTGACAAAATAGTTGATTAATTTAAAACTCAAACGAAATGGGCATTATTCTTTCAGCTGATAAAGACTGGGGATCAACAAGCTATTATTATTTGAATAGAGTTTGTCATTTATTACACACTTAAATGTTCCAATGAATAAAACTAGTTTATCTAGTAATAAAGCAGATAATGAATTGAAAGTTGTCGTATAAAAATTGAGATATTGGAGGCCGTGCTTTGACTAAATAGGGAGATTTCTACAATTTAAGTTGCATAATTTGAAAGTGTCATCAGACAACAGTAACTCTAAGGGAATTGTATTGTCTCTATGTCTGTGACAAAACAAAGACTTACCTGAGATGGGTAGTGGGGCAGCCCTTGTGACAATTCTTACCTCCCACCATCTTAGTATTACATCAAATCTTATATTTGATTTGATTTTGATTTGATTTATTACTGTCACATGTATTGGTATACAGTGAAAAATATTGTTTCTTGCACGCTATACAGGCAAAACATACCCTTCACAGAATACATAGGAGAGAAGGAGAGGATAGGGTGTAAAATACAGTGTTGCAGTTACAGATAGGGTGAAGAGAAAGATCAGCTCATAATAGGTTCATTCAAAAGTCTGATGGTAGCAGGGAAGAAACTGTTCTTGAGTCTGTTGGTCTGTTCTTTCAGACTTTTGTATCTTTTTCCCGACGGAAGAAGGTGGAAGACAGTACGCTTGGGGTGCGTGGGTTCCTTGATTATGCTGGCTGTTTTTCTGAGTCAGCAGGAAGTGTAGATAGAGTCAATGGGTGGGGGGCTGATTTACGTGATGGACTGGGCTATGTTCACAACCCTTTGGGCGGCACGGTAGCACAGTGGTTAGCACTGCTGCTTCACAGCTCCAGGGTCCCGGGTTCGATGCTCGGGTCACTGTCTGTGTGGAGTTTGCACATTCTCCGTGTCTGCGTGGGTTTCCTCCGGGTGCTCCGGTTTCCTCCCACAGTCCAAAGATGTGCGGGTTAGGTTGATTGGCCAGGTTAGAAAAATTGCCCCTTAGTGTCCTGGGATGCGTAGGTTAGAGGGATTAGTGGGTAAAATATGTGGGGGTAGGGCCTGGGTGGGATTATGGTCGGTGCAGACTCGATGGGCCGAATGGCCTCCTTCTGCACTGTCGGGTTTCTATGATTTCTTTGTAGTTTCTTGCGGTCTTGGTCAGAGCAGGAGCCATACCAAGCTGTGATTCATCCGGAAAGGATGCTTTCTATAGTGCATCTGTAAAAATTGGTGGGGGTCGTAGTGGACATGTCAAATTTCCTTCTGAGAAAGTAGAGGCATTGGTGGGCTTTCTTAACTATAGTATCGGCGAGGAGGGACCAGGGCAGATTGTTGGTGACCTGATCACTAGAAATTTGAAGCTCTCGACTATTTCTGTTTCATTACCGTCAATGTAGATAGGGGCATGTAACAGGATTGCAGGGCTGCTTTAAGAACTGATCACATGATTTGATGGTGACGTCATTTGCTTGTGCGTTTCGTCTGCTGTTTTACTTTCAATTTTGCATTTGATGCAATACAGAGAGCAGTTCTTCAATAAAACCTGTTATGTTGTTGTCTGAATCTACGTGTGCAAACATTGTGCTTATCTTTCTTTTAAAACCTGCAACCCCTAACATAGTTAGGACATTATAGAGCCCTACCTCACTTCAGAATATTGAATTCCTGGAATAAAAACAGAAGATACTAGAAACATTGAGTAGGGGCTGCCGATGGCCTTGTGGTATTATCGCTAGATTATTAATTCAGAAACTGACCCAATGTTCTGGGGACCCAGGGTTGGATCCTGCCATGGCAGCTGGTAGAATTTGAATTCAATAAAAAAAATCTGGAATTAAGAATCTAGTGATGACCATGAAACCATTGTCAATTGTTGGAAAAATCCATTGGATTCACTAATGTCCTTTAGGGAAGGAAATCTGTCATCCTTACCTAGTCTGGCTTACATGTGACTCCAGAACCACAGCAAAGTGGTTGACTCTCAACTGCCCGCTGAAATGGCCTAGCAGGCCACTCCGTTTAAGGGCAACTGGGGATGGGCAATAAATGCTGACCCTAACCCTAACCCTAACCCATATCTCACAAATGAATAGAAAATGGTCAGGCAGCATCTATGCAGAGAGGAACAGAGTTAATGTTAACAGATAAATGACAAAAACAAATAAAATGTAGCCTTAACCTTGTTGCTGTGGCCAGGCCAGTTGGGTATTTCCAAAATTTATTGCTTTTATTTCAGATTTTGAGCATTTACATAACTTTATATTCTATTCCACGTCTAACGAGATTCTGATATATACATATCCAAGCTAGAATTGTATATGACTTGAAAGTGCTGACATTTCCATGACATTACTGCTCTTGTCCTTCTTAATGGTAGATATTGATGTTCTAGTTGACTAATTAGATTAATTATCAAAAGAATGAGGGGAAAAAAGTTCAATCAGCTAAACATATGACTAATGCACCCGTTATCTTTGTCAGATATCCCAAGGATTCAATTTAATTGTCACTTCATTGAGCATAGAACAGAACTCTAATTGTATTGTCCACATGCATATTGAAGATTGTTAAAGTTGCATTCCCCTTTATTTTTAATCCCATTTGTCAGGGGTTTTCTTTCTAGATTTATTCAACAGTGAAAAATTGGTAGTTTTTCAGTCTGTAATTAGCTGCCAGAAACTTTTATATTTTAACTTGGAAGGCAGGATGAGTTATTTTGATGGGGTGAGAGAGAGCAAACTTTCATTCTGGCTCAGCTTTGGGGGATAAAGGGATGTTTGCCTATTTTAGGCGCAATGGATTAGCAGGCAATTTTTGCGCCAATAAGTTAAACCTCAGATGGGCCTCAGGATGAGGAGCTTAGGACAAATGAAATAGAATCCTACAGTGCAAAAGGAGGCCATTTGGCCCATTGAGTCTGCACTGACCACAATCCCATCCAGGCCCTATCCCCATGCATTTACCCTAGCTAGTCACCCTGACACTAAGGGGCAATTTAGCATGGCCAATCCACCTAACCCTCACATCTTTGGATTGTGGGAGGAAACTAGAGCACTTGGAGGAAACCCACACAGACAGTGGGAGAATGTGCAAACTCCACACTGACAGTGACCAAGCCAGGAATCGAACCCAGGTCCCTGGCGCTGTGAGGCAGCAGTGCTAACCACTGTGCCACCGTGCTGCCCATATTATTCGTCTTCCGTGTGCACTGTAGCTCCAAGGTTCTGCCGAGTTTTAGTAGCTACTCTGTTATTGTAAGTAACTGAATGAGTGTCAGGAGAGAAAATCTTTTAGAAAAAATGTCAATCAAGACATTTATTGCCTCACTTCCAATATGTAGTTGAGAGATGAAATTGGATAATCATTTCAGTCACATTGGAATAAAAAAGAATACCTCATCAAAAGTGTATTTTTAAATGACAAATTGTTTCTTAGAAAATCAATGAAGCAATAAGAGTCATGATGTCTCCGCTTTGTATGTATTTGTTCCCAGCACCTTTCTCTTTCTAAACACTGCAATCTCACGTTTTTAATCAGACATTCAGCGAGCCCAGATTGCAGGCACCTCCGCGCATATTTGACAATCCCACCATCCCTGCTTATGATCGGCAAACAATGGGGATGATTGGATTGCTCGTGTCAATTTTGCCTTCCTCAGCCCCATGACACGGAGTGCCATTGTCACACCGCACTCCATCTCTCAGCTCAGTCCACAACCTGTGAAATTTGCCGAGCTCGGGCAAAGCAGTTTGGATGTCAGTCAAGCCGACAGTTCAATTCGTGACTCTCAACAGAGATGTATTGCTGGCTGTATTTCTCCGTCCATGCGTTTGCGTAAATGAAACAAGCAAACATGACTATTTACTTGAAAAATGTACAAATAAAAGGAATATAGGAAATCAGGCATGCAGGACCAGAAAAAGAAAATCGGGGAAACTTGATGCAGTGAGTTTCTAAGACATGTGAGGGATTTGAGTGACAAAAAGTGTAAAATCAGTCATGGATTGGTGGAGTAATTTTTAACCGTTGTGATAGAGTAAGATAGGAGATATTGAATCAGTCACCTATTGCATACATCACCTGCTTTCCATTTCTACTAACTTTAATTGGAAATGGTGTATAACCTTTCAGCCATTCTGATGTTGCCTGCTTTAACACTATTGGTTAAAGTCAAAATTATCTGCAGGGTATTTGGGAGGTTTAAAGTTTTATTGATTAGTGTCACAACTAGGATTATGTTAACACTGCAATTAAGCTTCTGTGAAAATCCCCCAGTCACCACACTCTGGCACCTGTTCGGGTACACTGATGGAGAATTTAGCATGGCCAATGCACCTAACCAGCATGTCGTTTGGACTGTGGGTGGAAACCGGAGCACCTGGAGGAAACCCATGCAGACACGGGGTGAACATGCCAGCTCCACACAGTGACCCAAACCAGGAATTGAACCCATGTCCCTGGCACTGTGAGGCAGCAGTGCTAACCACTGTGCCACCGTGCCAGAGGTGTTGGTCAAGTTATACATTCACAACACTGAAACTGACTGAAGCTAAAGATAGCTATCACTTGGTAATGAATACCAAGTGTTTGAACACTTTTGTGGCTGAGATGCTTTTTCTTGAATGTATTTTACTGGCTTATCCGGTTCACAGACTATTTGTTTAAGTATAGCGACATCGCAACAGTTTCATTTTGAGTATCTTATTTGCAATTTCACTGATTCCACCAGATCATCAGGTCAAAAAAAATCAAAAGATGAGCCACTACCTCATCGTTAACCACTAACATTTCAGCACCCTCCCCACTCCCTCTTCATTAAGTATTTTGAGGAGTGTAGCCATTAATGCTCTTCCACACCTGGCAATTTTTCCGAAGGTCATGGAGGATATCCTATGTGCAAAAACAGAATGAGGGGCAGTTTTTGTCATATCGTGAACATATAGTGAGACGTGTGTTTAAGAACTGAAGATCTTTTCAAGCTTCTTCCAGATTCTGCATTTCCTCAGTATAACTTACCCTAAATTGGATAAACAATGAATCCATAAAATCCCTACAGTACAGAAGCAGGCCATTCGGCCCATCGAGTCTGTACCGACCACAATCCCACTAAAGCCCTATTCCCATAAACCCACGCATTTACCCTCTAATCCCCCTGACACTAGGGTCAATTTAGCATGGTCAATCAACCTAACCCACACATCCTTGGAGCACCCGGAAGAAACCCATGCAGACACGGGGAGAACGTGCAGACTCCACACAGACAGTGACCCGAGGCCACAATTGAACCTGGGACCCTGGCGCTGTGAGGCAGCAGTGCCAACACTGTCACCGTGCCGCCCTACATGACAAAAGATTGTGGGACAATAAGTGCAAATTAAGCCCAGTGCTCTTGTTTTGCACTGGTTTCAGAAATATCAAGCTGGAAGTTGGTCCACCTACAAAACTGATGATGCCCAAGATTGAATTCACTTACAAGGAGATTTCCACTCATTGTGTCCATCAAGCTCTCAAACGGGCTCAGAAATTAAACTGTTTTTGTTGGGCTCATGAACACCAAAAGGCATGTTTCCAAAGATTCTAAATTTTTGATTTACTAAGAAACTAACCACTGAGCCACTGTGCACCTGGTAACCAGTAAATGACAATGGACAGTTTTAAAAAGTAATTTTCAACTCATTAAAAGCAGATTATTCAGAGATTATGGACTTGGCACTCCAATGCTTATTTTTGTGATGTATCCATATTTGGATATATGAATGAAAGTGCATGGCCACTCCTGAGTATATAAAATAATACTTTTAAAACTTTTTCTTTAGAACAATTTACATTTCATGGCAGATCTTTCGTTCAACAATGTGCAAATGAGTTTGAGCAGGAACTTGAGACAAGATAAAATGCTTCTCGTTAACAGTGTAACTTTATCCGCAATTTACCTTTGGAATACTAATTGCCCCCTCAGAAACTGTACCCTTATATGTGTATCTCACAAGCTGGCTTAGTGAAATGCCAACCATTCTTGGCTGGAGACCCAATATACAAAATAAAGAAGTGATAGATATTTGTATATCATTAAGAACCTAAGAACATAAGAAATAGGAGCAGGAGTAGGCCATCTAGCCCCTCGAGCCTGCCCTGCCATTCAATAAGATCATAACTGATCTGAAGTGGATCAGTTCCACTTACCCACCTGATCCCTATAACCCCTAATTCCCTTACCAATCAGGAATCCATCTATCTGTGATTTAAACATATTCAACGAGGTAGCCTCCACCACTTCAGTGGGCAGAGAATTCCAGAGATTCACCACCCTCTGAGAGAAGAAGTTCCTCCTCAACTCTGTCCTAAACTGACCCCCCTTTATTTTGAGGCTGTGCCCTCTAGTTCTAGCTTCCTTTCTAAGTGGAAAGAATCTCTCCACCTCTACCCTATCCAGCCCCTTCATTATCTTATAGGTCTCTATAAGGTCCCCCCTCAGCCTTCTAAATTCCAATGAGTACAAACCCAATCTGCTCAGTCTCTCCTTCATTTAAGGCACTGAAGAAAATAAAGATTCTGTCATCTGTACGAATCCCTTAGTTTGCTTTCTCTGACTGAAGAAATTTCCAAAGCTAAAATCCTACAAAGGTAGGAAAGGAGTGAAGGGTTTATCAAATGCCTTCCAGTACGGAAGGATAATGCATCGGGCAGCAATGATTCCATCTGATGTTTCAATATCTCAAAATGAAGACTTGCATTTATGTAATGTCTTAACACACCTCACAGAAAGGGAGGTGTGTTAAGACATTACAGGGAGAAACAGGGATTATTCTATGCATTAATAAGCAGCGTAAGAAGTCTCACAACACTAGGTTAAAGTCCAACAGGTTTATTCGGAATCACGAGCTTTCGGAGCACTGCTCCTTCATCAGTGAGTGGAGAGGTAGGTTTCACAAACACGGCATACATAGACAATTGTACGATTGTAACATTATCTTGCAATTATGTCTTTGTCTATATGTGCCATGTTTGTGAAACCTATCTCTCCATTCACCTGATGAAAGAGCAACGCTCTGAAAGTTTGTGATTCCAAATAAACCGATTGGACTTTAACCTGGTGTTGTGAGACTTCTCACTGTGCCCACCCCAGTCCAACGCCAGCATCTCCACGTCATTAATAAGCAGCCACCTTGCTCACAGCTAGATTTCACAAACAGACATGAGAATAACCGGTCAACCTATTGGTGGCATTATTTGTGGCATTATGTGAAGGAATGATGGCATTGTTTGAAGGAAGGATGTTGACCAGGACAATGGGAAAACCCTTTGTTCTACATTCAGTAGCTCAATGAGACCTTTACCATCCACACACAAGGCAGCTGCACCTCAGATGAGGGGAGCTTACTGGAGTTCAGACTTTTTGGGACACTTCTGTCCTGTTTCCACAGGGAAACGTAGTTGCCATAAATAAATAATTCCACTCTGCTCTAAAATCTGTGCTCTCAGCAGACAATGGGTGGGATTTTATGGCCTTTCCTGCTGGCAGGATCTTCTGGTCCCACCGAAGGCGATCGCCCCCCTTCCCACTCTGCGATCCCCTGAAGCAGGACAGGCAAGCCACGCAAAACAGCATAGACATCGGCGGGACTGGAAGACCCCACTGGCTGACTATAACAAGACACTTTCATGCTGTAAAATTCACCATGATGGGGCGGGTTGGAAGTGGGTGGGGGGGGGGGAGGGCGGGGAATCCCACGCAATATTTAGGATAGTGTGCTCACTGTTAATAATTACCTCCAATCAGAAGTCACCGGACATTATGATGCCCATTATATTGCAATAATTCTTTCAAAAGGTGGAACGTATACCAATAAGTCCATACAGACAAAAACTAAAATGCCAAATACACATGGAAGAGATAAGATCAGTAAGCTACTGGGAATACAAAACTTAAAGATACTGGCTACAAGTTAACGGCCGCATTTGCTGTGGGCGCAATTCCTATAATGGTTGCTAAATCTCGCGAGTTGCCAAAACACTAATCTCGATGTGATCAGTTAAAAGGATAAATGATTTTTTTTTTTTTAAATGCATTGGTTATGTAGGCTGATAAGGAACATAACTTTTGAATTAAACTAGCTTTGGCCGGGATACATGATGCAATTATATGTGCACAAAATCTAAATTTTCAATCTTCAAAAAGAGTTCAGATCCCCGGTCAGAATTAAAGTTGGACCAACAAGAACAAATTGGGTCATGTCGCCTTTCGAGCTTGTTCTGCCATC
The DNA here is from genome assembly GCF_964213995.1 of Mustelus asterias. Classification (NCBI taxonomy): domain Eukaryota; kingdom Metazoa; phylum Chordata; class Chondrichthyes; order Carcharhiniformes; family Triakidae; genus Mustelus; species Mustelus asterias. The sequence goes on from NC_135827.1 coordinate 27,384,585, forward strand.
CAGCGAAATCATACTGAACTGTCGCAGCCCATAGATCCATCTATGGATCTACAGAACTCCAAATATTTCCCTTTTCCTCAAATTCCTTGATGCCTTTGGTAAACAAAGGGCAGGATGTTCCGGCCATGCTCGCTCCCAAAACTGGAAAATCCCGCTCCAGGTCAACAGACCTTTGCATGGTCCACCCATCCTCCCTCCCCCTGCCCGCTACGATTCCCGTGGAGGGCAGGACGGGAAAATTGCCCCCCAAAATGTCAGATCTGGAATTAACAATTGACCCAACATCAGAAGAGGGATCCAAACCTCCACCATTGTTTCTGTGTGTCCCAGTGAAAGGACAGCTCTAATTTTTAGACTCTCCCTGGCAATGCTTTCTCTCTCTTCGCCTTACTATGTGACGTATGGAATAAAGCTCGCTCTTGTACTCCTATGGCAGAGATGCCAACCTCAACATGAGAGATTTTCAATGTCATTTGGAAATACAAGGCAACATTTAATGTCATGCCCCCAAACCCACACCACCGGAGGTGCGTTCTGAGGTGGCGGTGTTGTTTAACAAGGTGGGAGGATTTAGTGTGGGGAACCCGTTGCTGTGTTACGTGCACCCCACACTCTCCGTCCCTTGCCATGCCAAAAACAGAAGCATGCAAACAGCAGCCCTATATTCAAGACATGAGCACAATCAATTTAAAATCCCCGATTCATTTAAGAATCCAACATGCCAGAAAAGATCACCTAAAAGAACATGTATTGGGAAACCATATTTAACATAGCAGCAATACACTCCAGGAAAAGAAGCTGCCTTCTTTCATTCTTGTCCAATATTAAGTTCCAAATTGCTTTCTTCAAGTGGTTGAATCAATAAACAAGTTGAAAAGAATTTTCTGCAGTTTTTTTTTACCTGATCTTACACCAGGTTTAAGGAAAAATCCCTTTAGGATAGCACAAAACTTGTTAGAGTAGCATGTTCATGATACAGTACAGGAATAGAACCAGTGATTTACTAAGCCTGGCAAAATAGAATAAAGGAGAAACCTCACGTTATTAACAATCATGGTTTGTGCTCAGCAGGGCTCGAGAACACCAAGTATACGATGTTTTTCTCTCCTGTTGAAAACTACAGATGTATGGAATAAATTCTGTCAGTAGCAAATACATTGACATTTATGTCCACCTATAAAATAGAGGAGCCAGCACCAACTACGAATCCCAAACCCCCTCCCTCCCTTGCCACCCCACTCGCCAAACCCCCCCCCCCCCCCCCCCCCCCCCCGCCACCGCCAGTGAAGAATGGAAAATTGCTTCCCCTCCATCTCATTTTATGGACATGGTACAGCAATACCCCAGTCACGTTATATAAATTGAATTTAAGCTTTTATGGGCTGTGAGATTGATTCTATGTTTGACGGGGAAAACTTTGGTGTCAGGGAGTTGTGCAATTAGGCAGCATTTCTTTGTCGACTTCTGCCTTGCAAGGAAGGTCTGGTAGATAATCAGAATGGGAGATAATTGGAGCATAGCTAATGGAGGCTCCCCTTTAATAGAATGTCTTCTTTTCTCTGCTTTTGTGTGGTTTGGGGAGGTAAGCGAATCAGAAAAGTGGAGTCATTAATCACCACAGTGATGTTTTCTAATATTGCATGCGTGGAACCAAAAATATTGGGTGAACACTTTTTAATGAGGATTCCTTAATAAAGAGGCGATGCATTATGCGGTTAATGGAAGATTTTAACGCTGTGAATGCAGCAATAGATTATTTAATGTTTTATTGAACATTGTGAATCCAACCTTCTTGTTTGAACAGCAGAAATATCATCCGTGGAATGCAATCGCCCATTGTTCAGTAGCAACGGATTGCAATGTTGGATTGATATCAGGGTCAGATTGTACTTCTCAACAAATAGCCTACACCTGAGTGAGCTCTGAGGATGTTTGACCTTTGAAAACTCAATCTATTAAGCAGGAATTAATTCACGACTACAATCTCAATTAAACATGTGTTCTCACCCTATTGTGTTGTGCATTAGTACCACTGGCAAGGCACTGTCCAAAGTCTGTTGGGGTTATTAACACTAAATTGTGAGAGAATGTGACAGGAATGGTTCTACACCTCTCACTGACTCTAATAAAAAATAAAATCAGTGTGGGATGTAAAACTTGATCTCTTTAGCTTTCCTCTGGACTATATACAATTATCCACATTGTGGACAGTGACAACTCCCGTGTCAATGAAAATGTTTTCACCATTCATGATGTCAATTTCAGAATGCTACAGCAGTTGGGAGATAGTGGCATCGTGATAATGTCACTCGTAATCCAGAGGCTCAGATCCAAATCTGGCTTCAAATCCCACCACAGTGGCTGTTGGAACTTCAATTCAAAGAATGAATCTGGAATATAAACTGCTTGCAGTAAATGACGACCATGAAACTATCATCGATTATCTAGTTCACTAATTTCCTTTCGGCAATTTGCTATATTTACCCAGTCTGGCCTACATGTGACTCAAGAGCCAAAGCAATGTGGTTGACATATAATTGCCCTTTGAAATGATCCAGAAAATCACCCAGTTCAACAGCAATTAGGGACGGGCAGTAACTGCTGGCCTTGCCAGCGAGGCCCACATGCCTTGAAAACTCACTGAGCAGTGGGCAGGGACATCATTTAAATGTTGCGACGAAGCTGCCCCACCATCGGTGAGACTTAGGGTGGATTGCCTCCGCCAACACATCCTGCCTCGCCCCACACAGCTTATTTTCTGGTGGATCCTTCCAGGATCTTCCAGTTCCGCTGATGTTTACAGAATTTGTGCGGCTTGCCCACCACCGGCTAACCTGCTGCGGGTTGAGGGGGGGGTCACCTCCGGTGGGATCCTCTGACCCTGTTGGCGGAAAGGACTGGAAAACCCTACCCTTAGAATCAATGAATGGTGATAGCACAGAAGGAGACCATTTGGCTTTTACTCTCTGTTCTGGCATTCTGAAGGAACAATTCAGATCGTGCCACTCTGTCACCTTCTCCCCATAGCCCTGCACGTTCATCCTTTTTAGATACGAATCCAATTCTTTCTTGACTGCTTCGACTTCCACCACACGCTCAACACGACATTCCAAATCCCAACCATTCGTCGTGTAAAAAAAAATTTCCTCATGTCACCATTGCTTCTGTTGCCAATTACCTTAAATTTGTGCCTTTTCATTCTCAGTCCTTCTGAAAATGGGAAGAGTCTTTCCCAATCTACTCTGTCCAGATGCTCTTATGGTTTTAAGTACCTCAATCAAATCTTGTCTCAGCCTTCTCCAAGGAAAACAATCCCTTCTTCTCCAACCCTTTTACGTAACTGAAGTTCCTCAATCCTGAAACTATTCTCATGAATCTTTTCTGCACCTTCTTCAATGCCCTCACATCCTTCCTAAAGTGTGCCGCCCAGAAGTGGCTGCAATATTTTGGTTGTGGCTGAACCACTGTTTTATAAATGTTAACATAACTTCCTTGCTTTTATACTCTGTGTCCTGATTAATAAACCACGGGATATTGTGTGCTTTATTAACCACATTCTCAGCCTGTTTTGCTATATTCAATGATCTATGCACATGTACACTGGGGTCCCTCTGCTTCTGCACCCCCTTTAGAATTGCACCTTTATTTTATACCCTGGGATTCTACCGCCCCACCAGCCATGGAATTGGAGTGGGCGAGTGGTGAACAATGGAAATGTCTGTTGACCTCGGGCGGGATTCTCCGGTTTCATTTGAGCAAGGCCATCAAATCCCGCCCATATTGTCTCTCTGCACCCTTCCTACTACTTGCCTGTTAATTCCACCCACTTGTCTGTGTCTTTCTGAAGTTCTGTACTATCCTTCTCACAGTTCACAATACATCCAAGTTTTATATCAAGCTCAGATTTTTAAATTATGCCCTGTACATGAAGGTCTCGGTTATTAATATATCTCAAGAAGAGCAAGGGTACTAACAGTAACCCCTGGAGAACTCCAATATAAACTTTCCTCCAGTTCAAAAAGCAACCAATAACCACAACTCTTTGTTTCTGGCTACTCAGCCAATATTGTATCCACGTTCAAGAACAGAAAAATGCTGTAAAATCTCAGCAGCTCAGACAGCATCAGTGGAGAGAGAGTAGAGCCAGCATTTCGAGTCTAGATGACCCTTGGTCAGAGTAACGAAGGGTCTCCTAGACTCAAAACGTTGGCTCTACTCTGTCTCCCCAGATGCTGTCAGATCTGCTGAGATTTTCCAGCATTTTTCTGGTTTTGTTTCAGATTCCAGCATCTACAGCATTGTGCGTTAATCATTGTATTCACATTGCTGTTTTCACTTATGTTCCACGAGCTCTAACTTTACGCATAAGTCTGTTATGTGGCACTTTATCAAATGTATTTTGGAAGTCTCTGTGCACCATATCAACAGCATTACTCTCATCAACCGTCTCTGTTACCTCATCAAAAAATTCAAGAATGTTAGTTAAACCTGATTTGCCCTTAACATGAACCTATGAGCTTTCCTTAATTAACCTGCATTTGTCCATGTGACTATTAATTTTGTTCCGAATTATCGTTTCTATCTTCCTCATCACTGAGGTTAAACTGACTGGTCTGTCATTGCTGAGCTTATCTTTATACCTTTTTTTGGACCCAACTTCAACACCAACTTGAGTCCAAGGAAGATTGGAAAATTATAGCCAGTGCCTTCGCAATTTTACTCTCACTTTCCTCAGTATCCTTGGATGTATCTCATCTGGTCCTGGTGCCTTAAGCAGAGACAACCTAACTAATACATCCTTATAATACCTACCTTATACATACCTTATAAATGTTAAACCCTTCAAGTGGGCTACCTCTTCTTTCACTGTGACCTGCCCAGCATCCTCTTCACTGGTAAAGACAGATGCAACGTGTTCATTTAATTGTTCAACCATGCCCTCTTCCCCATGATAAATCCCCTTTTGATCCCTAATCAGTCCCATGCTTCCTTTTACTATTTATACACCTATTGTTGGGGAAGTTATAATTTAGTGGCAATATAACTAGACTAGTAATCCAGCCACCCAGGCTAAAGCTCTGGGGACCTGGATTCAATCCCACCATGGCAGCTGGTGGAAGTTAAATTAAATCAATAAAAATCTGGAATTGAAAACTAGTCCCAGTAATGAAGACCTTGAAAATATCGTCAATTGTCATCGACAAAATTCCCATCTGGCTCATTAATGTCCTCGAGGGAAGGAAATCTGCTGTTCTGACCTAGTCTGGCCTACATGTGACTTCAGAGCCGCAGCAATGTGGTTGATTCTTAACTGCCCTCAAAGGGCACTTACAGATGGGCAACAAATTCTGGTGTTGCATTCCTTATTATGTAAGCTGCCAGTCCCACCTCATACCTTCTCTGATTTTCTCATTTCCTTTTTAAGTTCCCCCTGAACCTTCTATATTCAGCCTGGTTTTTTGAACAAAGAACAAAGAAAATTACAGCACAGGAACAGGCCCTTCGGCCCTCTGAGCCTGCATCGACCATGCTGCCCGACTGAACTAAAACCCCCTACCCTTCCATGGACTATATCCCTCTATTCCCATCCTATTCATGTATTTGTCAAGATGCCCTTAAAAGTCACTACCGTATCTGCTTCCACTACCTCCCCTGGCAACGAGTTCCAGGCACCCACCACTCTCTGTGTCAAAAATCTGCCTCGGACATCTCCTTTAAACCTTGCCCCTCGCACCTTAAACCTATGCCCCCGAGTAATTGACTCTTCCACTCTGGGAAAAAGCTTCTGACTATCCACTCTGTCCATGCCTCTCATAATCTTGTAGACTTCTATCAGGTTGCCCCTCAACCTCCGTCGTTCCAGTGAGAACAAACCAAGTTTCTCCAACCTCTCCTCATAGCTAATGCCCTCCATACCAGGCAACATCCTGTAAATCTTTTCTGTACCCTCTCCAAAGCCTCCTCATCCTTCTTGTAGTGTAGCGACCAGAATTGAACACTATATTCCAAGTGCGGCCGAACTAAGGTTCTATAAAGCTGCAACATGACTTGCCAATTTTTAAACTCAGTGCCCTGGCTGATGAAGGCAAGCATACTGTATGCCTTCTTGACTACCTTCTCCACCTGCATTGCCACTTTCAGTGACCTGTGTACCTGTATACCCAGATTCCTTTGCCTATCAATACTCCTCAGGGTTCTGCCATTTACTGTATATTTCCTAACTGTATTAGACCTTCCAAAATGCATTACCTCACATTTGTCTGGATTAAACTCCAGCTGCCATCTCTCCGCCCAAGTCTCGAACTGATCTATATCTTGCTGTATCCTCTGATGGTCCTCATCGCTATCTGCAAATCCACCAATCTTTGTGTTGTCCGCAAACTTACTATTCAAACCAGTTACATTTTCCTCCAAATCATTTATATATATTACAAACAGCGTAGGTCCCAGCACTGATCCCTGAGGAATGCCACTTGTCACAGCCCTCCGTTCAGAAACGCACCCTTCCACTGCTACCCTCTGTCTTCTTTGACCGAGCCAGTTTTGTATCCACCTTGCCAGCTCACCTCTGATCCCATGCAACTTCACCTTCTGCACCAGTCTGCCATGAGGGACCTTGTCAAAGGCCTTACTGAAGTCCATGTAGACAACATCCACTGCCCTATCCTCATCAATCATCTTCGTCACTTCCTCGAAAAACTCGAACAAGTTCGTGAGACACGACCTCCCTCTCACAAAACCATGTTGCCTCTCACTAAGTAAGAAGTCTCACAACACCAGGTTAAAGTCCAACAGGTTTATTTGGGAGCAAAAGCCACTAGCTTTCGGAGCGCTGCTCCTTCATCAGGTGAGTTGGACTTTAACCTGGTGTTGTGAGACTTCTTACTGTGTTTACCCCAGTCCAACACCAGCATCTCCACATCATGCCTCTAACTAATACATCCACTTATTTCTAAGTGGGAATAAATCCTGTCTCGAAGAACCCTCTCCAATAATTTCCCTACCACTGATGTAAGGCTCACAAGCCTGTAATTACCTGGATTATTCTTGCTACCCTTCTTAAACAAAGGAACAACATTGGCTATTCTCCAATCCTCTGGGACCTCCCCTGTAGCCAGTGAGAATACAAAGATTTCTCTCAAGTCCCCAGCAATTTCCTCCCTTGCCTCTCTCAGTATTCTGGGGTATATCCCATCAGGCCCTGGGGACTTGTCTACCTTAATGTTTCTCAAGAACCCCAATACCTCCTCCTTTTTGATCTCAACATGACTCAAACTATCTACACATCCTTTCCCAGACTCATCATCCACGAAGTCCTTCTCTTTGGTGAACACTGATGCAAAGTACTCATTTAATACCTCGCCCATTTCCTCTGGCTCCACGCATAGATTCCCTCCCGTGTCCTTGAGGGGCCAACCCTCTCCCTGGCTACCCTTTTGCTCTTTACATATGTATAAAAAGTCTTGGGATTTTCCTTAATCCTGCTGGCCAGTGCTTTTTCATGACCCCTTTTAGCCCTCCTTACTCTTGCTTAAGTTTCTTTCTACTTTCCTTGTATTCCACACTTGCTTCGTGTGTTCCCAGCCTCCTAGCTTTGACAAATGCTTCCTTTTTTCTCTTTGACTAGGCTCGCAATATCTCTCATTATCCAAGGTTCCCAAAACTTGCCGTACTTATCCTTCATCCTTACAGGAATGTGCCGGTCCTGAATCCCTATCAACTTACACTTGAAAGCCTCCCACATGCCAGATGTTGATTTGCCCTCAAACATCTGCCCCCAATCTACATTCTTCAGTTCCTGTCTAATATTGTTGTAATTAGCCTTCCCCCAATTTAGCACCTTAACTTGAGGACTACACTTATCTTTATCCATCAGTACCTTAAAGCTCACTGAATTGTGATCACTGTTCCCGAACTGCTCCCCTACTGAAATATCGACCACCTGGCAGGGCTCATTCCCCATTACCAGGTCCAGTATGGCCCCTTCCCTAGTTGGACTAGCTAAAATGGTTTTATTATTATTCACTTGCCATTTGTTCTTAACACAAGCTGTGAATAATCCTTGGAAACATTAACTCTCCGTAACCGACACATTATCCACTAAGAAGGGAGGTGTTGGTGCAGTGGTAATGTCACAAGCCTAGGAAATGGGGTCACGAGTTCAATCACACCACGGCAGCTAGTGGAATTTAAATTCAATTGATAAATCTGGAATTAAAAGTTGGTCTCAGTAATGGTGGCCATGAAACTATTGTTGATTTTCATAAAAACTCATCTGGTTTGCTAATGTTCTTTAGGGAAGGAAATCTGCTGTCCTTAACTGGTCTGGCCTACCTGTGACTCCAGAGCCACAGCAATGTGGTTAACTCCTAACTGGCCTCTGAAATGGCCTTGCAAGCCACTCACTTATATTAAACCACTCCAATGTCTAAAAGGAATAAAACTGGATGGCATTGACTTAGGTAATGGAAATGACAACTGCAAACCCAACCCTGTCAAGCCTGCAAATTCATTCTTACTAACACCAGTGGGCTTGTGCCAAAACAATAGCTTGACATAATCATAGTCAAACAAATTTACAGACAAATGTGCCAGACTCCACCATCATCATCGCTGGGTATGTCCTATCCACTGAGAAGTGGGGGTATAGTGGTATACAATCGGAAGAATGTTGCCCTGGGAATCCTCAGCATTGACTCCAGATCCGATAAAGTCTCATGACATCGGGTCAAACAGGGGCAAAGAAACTTCCTGCTGATTCCCACCTACCATCCTCTCTCAGTACTCCTCCATTTTGAATATCCTGTGTGGGTGCCAAGGGCACAAAATATACTCTGGATGGGAGCTCTATTCATCACTGAGAGTAGATCAGTTGCACCACTACTGACCGAGATAGCGAATTCTGAAGAACATAGCTGCTACACTGGGTCTGCGGCAAATGGTGAGGGACGCAACAAGAGAAAAAAAAATTACTTGACCTCATCTGTACCAATCTGCTGGCTGCCAATGCATCTGTCCAAGGTAGGAGTGACCACTGCACTGTGGAGACAAAATTCCACGTTCATATTGAGGATACCTTCCATAATATTGTGTGGCACCATCACCGTGCTAAATGAAATGGATTTTGAACAGATCCAGGAACTCAAAAATGGGGCAACCATGAGGTGCTATGGGCTATCAGTAGCAACTGAATTGTATTCACCCTCACTCTGTAACATCACGGCCCGGCATTTCCCCCATCAAGCAGGGGACCAAACCTGGTTCAATGAATAGTATAAGAGGGCAAAACAGGAGCAAACCCAGGCTACAACACAGGACTACTTGCATGCCAAATAGCAGAAGCAGTATGCTAGTGATGCAGCTAAGCAATCCCACAACCAGGCCCGAGTGCTGTAGTCCTACCACATCCAGTCATGAATGGTGGTGGACAATTAAACAACTAACAGGAGAAGCAAGTGCCACAAATATTCCACCCTCAATGGTGGGGGAGCCCAGTGCACCAGTGCAAAGTCCTAAAGCATTTGCAGACATCTTCAGCCAGAAGTGTCGAGTGAATGGTCCAATTTAGCCTCCTCCTGAGGTTGCCAGCATTCCAGATACTAATCTTCACCAAATCGATTTACTGTACAAAAATGGCTGAAGGAACTGGATACTACAAAGGATAAGGGCTCTGATAACATTACGGCAATTGTATATTCTCAAGACTTGTGCTCCTGAACTAGCTGTGCCTAGATCCAAGCTACAGCATTGGCATCTACATGGAAAATGGCTCAGGTGTGCTTTGTCCACAAAAAGCAGGAAAAGTCCAACCCAGCCAATTACTGCCCATCAGTCTACTCTTGATCATGAGCAAGGTGATGGAAAGTGTGGTCAACAGCACTATCAACTGGCACTTGCTCAGCAATAACCTGCTCACTGACAGTTCGGGTTTCATCAGGGCCACTCAACTCCTGACTTCATTATATCCTTGATCCAAACCTAAAAAAAAGAACTGAACTCAAGAGGCGAGGTGCAATTCACTGCCCTTGGCATCAAGGCAACCAAGTGTGGCATCAAAACCAGAGTCAATAGGAATTGGGGGAAAACTCTCCATTGGTTGAAGCCATACTTCATTCATTGGACATGGGTGTCACTGGCTGGGCCAGCATTTATTGCCCGTCCCTAGTTGCCCTTGGAGGATAGCTGAGAGTCAACCACATTGCTGTGGCTCTGGAGTCACATGTAGGCCAGACCAGGTAAAGACAGCAGATTTCCTTCCCTAAAGGGCATTAGTGAACCAGATGGGTTTTTCCGACAATCGACAATGGTTTCACGGTCATCAGTAGATTCTTGATCCCAGATATTTTTTATTGATTTCAAATTCCACCATCTGCTGTGGTGGGATTCGAACCCGGGTCCCAGAACATTAGTTGAGTTTCTGGATTAACAGTCTAGCGATAATACCACCAGGTCATCACCTCCCCCCTACATAGCACAAAGGAAGATAGTTGTGGTTGTCAAAGGTCAATCAACTTACCCCATGGCATCACTGCAGGCGTTCCTCAGGGTAGTGCCCGAGACCGAACCATTTTCAGCTGCACATCAACAACCATGCCTCCATTATGAGACCAGAAATGGGCATGTTTGCTGATGATTGCACAATATTCAGGACTATCCATGGCTCCTCATATAATGAAGCAGTCCGTGTCTGTACGCAAAAAGACCTGGGCAATAGTCAGGCTTGGGCTGACAAGAAACAAGTAACATTCACCCTACAAAAGTACCAGGCAATGATCATCTTCAACAAGAGAAAATCTAACGATCTGCTTTTGACACTCAGTGGTTGAACCCCTCACTAAGAGGATTCTTCCTCTTGTGGGAGAATCTAGAATTATGGGGGTCACTGTTTAAAAGTAAGGGGTTGCCCATTTAAGCCCGAGATGAGGAGAATTTTTTTTTCTCAGAGAGTCGTGTGTCTTTGGAACTCTCTTCCTCAAAAGTTCATGGCGGCAGAACCTTTTAATATTTTTAAGGCAGAGCTGGATAGGTTCTAGACAAGCGAGGGGGTGAAAGGTTATCATGGGTAGGCAGGAATGTGAAGTTGTGATTAAAATTAGATCAGCCATGGTCTTATTGAATTGTGCAGCAGGCTTGAGGGGCCGAGTGGCCTACTCCTGCTCCTAATTTGTATGTTTGTGTGTAAATGGTGGCGCTGGAGACATGGCAATATTATGAATTATGGGTATATTTCAGGGTTCTGCCAAGAGAGAAGATGAACAAAAGTAAATCGATATACAGTCATATAATGGGCAGGATTCTCAGATCTTGTCCATACCCGCCCTGTTCGCAGCAAGAGTGGAGAATTTGACGCTCATTCATTGCAGTGGGCACCGGAGAATCCCACGGATGAGGTTGGAGGTTTTAGGTGAATGTTTTTAACGTTTAATGTTCTGAGAAAACTAACTTTGTGCACATTTCCTAATAATATGACCAATACTAACAGAAATATAAGAAAGCTTAATGAGAAATTTAAGGAGTCCACTGGTTCAATTCAAAGGAATGTTACATTTGAATGACAACTTCGACTTGCATTCATACTCATGGCGAACCAAGGCTATGAGTTACAGTCTTAGATACTTGTCAGGTTACAAGTATTGCATTGTATCAAACCAGTATCGTAAATATTGTTGGAAATGACCATTTGAATGTGGACCTCCTGATTTGTATATTTATATGTAACAATAACTCGGGGATTACCATTGACCAGAAACTGAACTGGATCAGCCATTCCAATGCTAGGGCCGGAATTTTCCGACTGGGATTTTCCCATCCAGCTGCAGTGAACGGAGATTTCGCTTGCCACCAAATTCTCCATCTTCGCTGCAGCGGGAGCATGGCATGAACGGGTGGTAAGATTGAGCCCCTTGGCTATAAGGGCAGGTGAGATGCTAAGAATTCTGTGGTGAATAACTCACCGTACAGCTCCCCAAAGCCTGTCCACTATCTACAAGGCACAAGTTAGGAGTGTGATGGAATACTCTCCACTTGTCTGGATGAAGTGCAGCTCCAAAGACACTCAAGAAACCCAACAACATACAGGACAAAACAGCCCTCTTGATTGGCACCTCATCCTTCAACTTACCATGGCAAATCCAACTAACTTTGACTCTTTGGACACTAAGGGGATTGACCCTTACCATGGTCAATCCACCTAACCTACATATCTTTGGACTATGGGAGGAAACCAGAGCTCCCAAAGGAAACCCATGCCGACATGAGGAGAATGTGCAAACTCCACCAAAACAGTCACCCAAAGCCAGAATTGATTCTGGCAGTATTTTGATTGGACATATATCACTGGACAAAAATCACTGTTGCTTCATTATTACTGAGCAAAAGTAATTGAATTATTACCCTAACCGTACTCTTAGGAGGACCTTCACTACACTGACTGCAGTGGGAAAAGAAGGCTCCATTTGAAGGGCACACCTCATAATGGACAATAAACACCAGCTGTGCACTTATGCCAAGAATGAATTTCTTTGTAAACTTTTAATGCACAGGGGGGAAAGAAATCTGCCACCAGTTCCGAACAAAGAAACGTTTTTGTTTTTTAAACATTCAGTCAGTCATGGCTTTATCCAGAATGATGATTTTTTTCAACCTGATAGCTTCAGTGAGCTTCTCAAGCCCATTGAGATTCCGAATAATGTGCACCTCAAGCAGTCAGAAGGTGATGCTTCACATTCAGGTGATTCAGGAACTACTCCGAAATTATTGCAATTACAGTCAAATGAAAGCATACATAGCTGACTGTCCAAATCCAATATAGAACATCCTTGATTGATGGTAACTTAATGGAGCAAACATTGTGCCTTCGTTAATTTTCACTCTGTGCAACAGAGTGAAAGATGAGTCTTACAAGTTCAAAGTGGTGCTATTTGCAAGATTTACTTTAAAAGTAAATGCCATCAAAGTCATGTGTTGGAAGCATGCTTTTTTGCTACTTCAGTTCACCAGCCTTCCCATTCACAGCTTCACTTGCCTCCTACCCCCATCCCCCTCACCCCCACCAAGTTCATACACTCCTACTGTAGTAAAGCTGATGGGACAACGTCACTCAGCACAGAATCCATTCAGAGTGCCAAAGGAATAATGTGTTCATGGAGGAGAGGTTAATTATACTCAATATACATAAGCCAAATTAGGTTGTTTAAGAAACGAGCATTCTCCCAAAGCTCTAAGTCTTAAATCCTATTTTATGAAGCTTGTATCTAATCATTGTGCTGTTAGGCTGACACATTAACGAGGTGAATCAATTTTTCCTTTTGTGTTTGCCTCTTTGTGTGGAAGGAAATGGTATGAATGGTGGGCTCATTAACATGAGGTTGTGTTGCACTGAGGAAAAAAAACAACTTCTCATTGTGTCTTGGCATCAAATATAAAATAGTTTAGATGAATTGTAAATCTCCTTTATTACCAACAATAACTTGGATTTATTTAATGTCATCAAATGGCCCAAAGGGCTTCTTGGTCTATAATAAAGCAAAATTTGTCAGCGAATCACATAAAGCAATATTAAATCCAGAGGATGGTGAATCTATGAAATTCAGTACCACTGAAGGCTGTGGAGGCCAGGTCACTGAGTGTATTTAAGACAGAGATAGATAGGTTCTTGATTGATAAGGGAATCAAAGGTTACGGGGAAAAGGTGGGAGAATGAGGTTGAGAAACTTATCAGCCATGATTGAATGGTGGAGCAGACTCCATGGGCCAAATGGCCTAAATCCAATCCTATAGCTTATGGTCTTATAATCTTATTAGGGCAGATGACCAAAATTTTAATCAGGGAGGCAGGTTTCAGAGGAGGAAATCAAGGTAAAGAGAGGCAAAGAGACACAGAGAGGCAATTCCAGAGCTTGGGCTGAGGAAACAGGAGGCATGGCTGCCAGTAGTGCAGCGTTTCAAATCTGAGAGATACCCAAGAGGCCAAAATTGGAGGAGTGTAAATATCTCCGAGGGTTGTGCAGCTGAAGGAGATTGCAAGGGAAAGGAGGGGATCAGGCCATGGAGGGGTTTGAAAACAAGGATGTGAATTGTAATGTTGGTTCCCACTTCAAAATATGCCAGTGAGCATAAGAGTGATGAATGAATGGGACCGGATGTGAATTGGGACACAGATGGCAGAATTTTAGCTGATCTGAGGGTTAGGGAGGATAGAAAGTGGGAGAACAACCAGGACTGCATTGGATTAGTCAAGTTTAGAGATAGCAAAGATGTGAATGAGGGTTTCAGCAGCAGGGTGGCGATATGGAGGAAGAAATAGTCTTAATGATGAAAAAGGTATATGGTTGCAAACTCATCTCATGGGCAAACATGGCATCAAGGATCTGGCTCAACCTCAGACAACTGGCAGGGAGTCCGCTATTGTTGGGTTCACCTTGGGATTTCTTGGCTTCTTACTCTAGAAGAGAGTTTGTAGGAAGCAATAGTCTTTTAGAACATAGACCATAGAACATTACAGCGCAGTACAGGCCCTTCGGCCCTCGATATTGCGCCGACCAGTGGAACCAATCTAAAGCCCCTCTAATCTACACTATTCCAATATCATCCATATGTTTATCCAATAACCATTTGAATGCTCTTAATGTTGACGAATCCACTACTGCTGCAGGCAAGGCATTCCACGCCCTTACTACTCTCTGAGTAAAGAACCTACCTCTAACATCTGTCCTATATCTCTCACCCCCTCAATTTAAAGCTATGTCCCCTCGTGCTAACCATCACCAAACGAGGAAAAAGGCTCTCACTATCCACCTTATCTAATCCTCTGATCGTCTTGTATGCCTCTATTAATTCACCTCTTAACCTTCTTCTCTCTAACGAAAACAACCTCAGGCCCCTCAGCCTTTCCTCATACAATTTTCCCACCATACCTGGCAACATCCAGGTAAATCTCCTCTGCACCCTTTCCAACACTTCCACATCTTTCCTATAATACGGCGACCAGAACTGTACGCAATACTCCAAATGCGGCCGCACCAGAGTTTTGTACAGTTGCAGCATGACCTCCTGGCTCTGAAACTCAATCCCTCTACCAATGAAAGCTAACACACCATACGCCTTCTTAACAACCCTATCAACGTGGGTGCCAACCTTCAGGGATCTATGCACATGGACACCCAGATCCCTCTGTTCATCCACACTACCAAGTATCTTACCATTAGCCCAGTACTCTGTATTCCTGTTACTCCTTCCAAAGTGAATCACCTCACACTTTTCCGCATTAAACTCCATTTGCCACCTCTCAGCCCAGCTCTGCAGCTTATCTATATCCCTCTGTAACCTGCCACTTCCCTCCGCACTGTCTACAACTCCACCGACTTTAGTGGCATCCACAAATTTACTAATCCATCCTTCCACACCCTCATCCAGGTCATGAATAAAAATGACAAACAGCAGTGGCCCCAAAACAGATCCTTGCGGTACACCACTAGTAACTGAACTCCAGGATGAATATTTCCCATCAACCACGACCCTCTGTTTTCTTACAGCTAGCCAATTCTTGATCCAAACCACTAAATCACCCTCAATCCCATGCGTCCGTATTTTCTGCAAAAGCTTACCATGGGGAACCTTATCAAACGCTTTGCTGAAATCCATATACACCACATCAACCGCTTTACCCTCGTCCACCTCTTTGGTCACCTTCTCAAAGAACTCAATAAGGTTTGTGAGGCACGACCTACCCTTCACAAAACTGTGCTGACTATCCCTAATCAAATTATTCCTTTCTAGGTGATTATAAATCCTATCTCTTATAATCCTTTCCAATACTTTATTCAGTAACAGGGGCGGCACAGTGGCACAGTGGTTAGCACTGCTTCCTCACAGCGCCAGAGACCCAGGTTCAATTCCTGGCTTGGGTCACTGTCTGTGCGGAGTTTGTACATTCTCCCTGTGTCTGCGTGGGTTTCCTCCCGGTGCTCTGGTTTCCTCCCACAATCTGAAAAATGTGCTCGTTAGGTGCATTGGGTCATGCAAAATTCTCCCTCAGTGTTCCCAAACAGGTGCTGGAGTTTGGCGACTAGGGGATTTTCACAGTAACTTCATTGCAGTGTTAATGTAAGCCTACTTGTGACTAATAAATAAACTTTACTTTACTTTAAAACATTTAGTGACATGCTAACTATTTACAGAAGTTAAATTCGATCAAGACATAGCCGGAGCTACTCTCAGAGATGTTTCATCCTCATCTGTTCTCAATGAGTGTTATCACTGTGAGTGAGTTCCTTACATCAAGTAGCTATCATTATATTAACCCTTTACTCTATATCTCACCCCCCAAAGTCTTTATCCACATACTATTACACACCTCCCCCAGAGTCTCTCCTCATTAATGGAAAGACTCTTTGGTGGTTTGTCCAGTATTTATGGATCAGTGCAGAGTGCCCTCTGAGGTAGATGGGAATCCTGCTGTTCTGAGTTCAGGGTTTTTGGTTTGATGTTCCTGGTTTCCCTCATGTGTTGTTCTGTAGGTGTGACGTTCCCTTGAGGTTCAGGGTACTCTGCCTATAATGTTAATGGTTTTCTGTTCATTGAAACTAGAGCAGTGCCTGTTTGTGTCCTGACCAGGTAAAATCTCGACTGCTGTAGTTACTCAGTTACCACAAGCTTCTGGACTCTGATCCATATCTCTCTCCCCTTACATGAATTGGAACGTCCTGAGCCTTATAAGTCTGGTTAACACCACTGATGCTTTGTCCAACATCACACCTGGTCCTGTCATAAAAGATGCCTGAGCGATTGATTGACCATGCCCATAAACCTTTGTAGCTCTGTTATATTTTTAGGCAGCTAGAATTCCTTTATTGTCTTTGTTTTTTTGTGGATTTGCAGCACTTGTAGAATATATCCCACGCATTTTATTGCAGACCGAGAAAATAAGTAATATGGAAAATAACTCATAAATAAACTTTTGAAAAAGGGAAGCACGGTGGCACAGTGGTTAGCACTGCTGCCTCACAACACCAGGGACACGGGTTCAATTCCAGTCTTGGGTGACTGTGTGGAGTTTGCACTTTCTCCCCGTGTCTGTGTGGATTTCCTCCGGGTGCTCCGGTTTCCTCCTACAGTCCAAAGATGTGCTGGTTGGATGGACTGGCCATGAAAAATTGATGTGGAGATGCCGGCATTGGACTGGGGTGAACACAGTAAGAGTTTTAACTCTTACCATGAAAAATTGACCATTAGTGTTGGGGGATTAGTTGGGTAAATAACTGGGGTTATGGGGATAGGACCTAGATGGGATTGTTGCAGGTGCAGGCTCGATGGGCCGAATAGCCTCCTACTGCACTGTGGGGATTCTATGATTCGATGAAAACCTACATTTGTCACTGAGCATCAAGCCAGCCTCTTGCAGAGTGAAGAAGATTTCTCTGTTCTGCGTGTCGTGATTCTGTTCCATCGAAACATGGATCAAGTGGTCATCCGTGTAGCGTAGGATGGTGCCTTCCATGCCCGGTAGTATATTAGACATTGTCCTTTGGAATATTTTAGAGTATGATGTGATGCCAAATGACAGACAGTTGAAGAAATACTGTCCAAAGTATCATAGAATCCCTGCAGTGCAGAAGAGGCTATTCGGCCCATCAAGTCTACACTGACTCTCTGACAGAGTTTTTGCCCAGGCTCTCTTCCCCACCCTATCCCCATAACCCCACACATTTCCCAAGGCTAATCCATCCAACCTACACACTTTGGGACACTAAGGGGCAATTTAGTATGGCCAATCCACCTAACCTACAGATCTTGGGACTGTGGGAGGAAACTGAAGCACTTGGAGTAAACTCACGCATTCACAGAGAGGACGTGCAAACTCCACACCGACAGTCATCCAAGGCCAGATTTGAACCTGGGTCCCTGGAGCTGTGAGGCAGCAGTGCTAACCACTGGGCCACCATGCTGCTGAGATGGTTAGGCATTTTGACATCTGATCCAATAGTAACTGCCAGAATGAGCCACTGCCATCAAGCTTTGTGCTATTTGCAAGTTCGGCCATGTTCTTATCTACCAATGCCATGGACAGACTTCCCTTTCCACTGCCTGTGTTAGATCACTGCAGATTCGAATGGAGCTGCTATGCTTTAGGACTGGTACCGTAACAAAGAACCATCGATTGGTTTACTGATGGGTGAAATGATCCCTTGTTGCAGCATCATCTTTTTCTCACTCCTGACTCTCTTCAGAAGTGGGACCTTCCTTGGTGTGAGTAGACAAATGGCTTCAGTATCTGTCTTAAGTGTAATGCGATACACGGCCTTCAGCCTTTAATAACCATGGACAATTCCTCCCTCAATTGATTATCTTTTTTTTTTGCATTGACTTCACTAACATTGATGAGTGTGTTCAAAGTTAAGCAGACTTTTCTTGCTTCACAAATAGCATTCTTGATTCTTTATTTCATGCAATAGGTGTGATTTTCCGGCCTTTCCAGCCGGCGGGATCAACTGGTCCCACCGAAGATGACCGCTGGCGGCGGGGTGAGGAAGCCACGCAAAACACTGAAGGTATCTGTGAGACTGGAAGATCCCATTGGCGGCCAATGTTGAGCCACCTCTGCTGCCAGAAAACATGCTCTAGTTGAATAGAGGTTGATTGTAGTGTCACTTCATTCAGCGATGATATTTTCAGATAATACTGAAACGCTAGCTCCTGTGTCTATCTTGAATTTAGTTGGATGCCCATTTACATCAATGTCAGCACTCTAATATCGGTTTTTATTTTTCTTTATTTATCTTCGGAAGGCTCTTTCCTAGTTGCCGAGGCCTTGGATTTCCTGAATGAGGAGATTCCTTTAACAAATTTCTCCTTCTGTCTATTAAGTACAGATTTCCTGGAATAGCAGATCATTTTAAAACGGTCTAACTTCCCACAGCCAAGGCACTGCGCATTTCGAGCGGGGAAAACCTGTATATGGACCTTCTTCCTGCCAAAGTCGGGACATTGGTAAATGGCAGTTGGTACTTTTTCAGGTTGGTTCCTTGCTGCCTTGCTTTGGTTACAGCTTCACAACCCTGAAACTGGACGACTTCTTTGGGGTACTTTTGGGAAATTTCCCTCATTTGTCTTAACAAAATCTTTATTTTGCCTCCACTCTTTGGCCTTTCTGGACAGTTACGCAGCTTTACTGTACAAAGTAAATTATTAAATAATTGTAAGAAGTCAGAAAGTTCCTCATCTGAAACACCAATGACTATTCTATTTCTGATCAGGTTGTCTTGAAATGTTCCATACTCACAATTTTCAGCTTGGTGGTATCATTCATCGTTGAATGAGTGAATCACTTTACCCTGCTTTTAACTGTGCCAATTAAATTTAGCCTTCTCTGTGACAAGTTTTATAAAGACTGATTTGATTTGATTTGATTTGATTCATTATTGTCTCATGTATTAACATACAGTGAAAAATATTGTTTCCTGCACGCTATACAGACGAAACATACCGTTCATAGAGAAGGGAGCGAAAGAGTGCAAAATGTAGTGTTACAGTCATAACTAGGGTGTAGAGAAAGATCAACTTAATGCAAGGTAAGTCCATTCAAAAGTCTGACGGCAGCAGGGAAGAAGCTGTTCTTGAGTCGGTTGGTACGCGACCTCAGATTTTTGTATCTTTTTCCTGATGGAAGAAGGTGGAAGAGAGAATGTCCGGGGTGTGTGGGTTCCTTAATTATGCTGGCTGCTTTGCCGAGGCAGCAGGAAGTGTAGACAGAGTCAATGGATGGGAGGCTGGTTTGCTGGGCTACATTCGCGACCTTTTTTCACAACTGAAATATAAGCCAAGGTTTCTGATGACATTCTTGAAGGAGGCTGTCTTTTGTTCATCCCCTGTCTGGCCAGCACATTGTCTTCTATGCTCCCAACAGTGTGTAACAAAGTAGTGACCTGATATTTGTTCTCTTTGCGTGCAAGACCTGAGGTATTATGTTACTTACATCTTCCCAATTTTCCCATTGTTCAGCCTGTCTGGGCCCTCAATATTTTGAAATAATCCTGGTAAAGGCAAAGTAGTAACTATTTCTCACCCTGGATCAAAATAGTCTTTTATAAGATCAAAAGAGATAGGAGGCGGAATCAGGCCATTCGGCCCATCGAGTCTCCTCCGTCATTCAATCCTGGCTGATATGTTTCTCAACCCCATTCTGCCACCTTTTTCCCGGTAACCTTTGACCCCCTTACCAATCAAGAACCTATCTATTGCTTTCTTAAATACACTCAATGACCTGGCCTCCACAGCCTTCCTGAATTCCACAGATTCAAAACAGCAGGGAGAGAGACTCTAGTCAAGCCAATCATGAGCAGCAGATTTTCTACTCCAGGAAGGCAAGAAGCCTTGCTTCCAGCTCACAGCAGAATTTCCAAAACTAGGGAGCGAAAGAAACACTACTTCCAGTCTGATAGTCACCCCCTTCTAAGCTAAAACAGCAGCTCAAAACTGAAAACGAAAGTGCTCCTGTTATCTGACCTGTCAACCAGTGTTCCCCTAACAATGCAGGGTCATAAAACAAATTCCAGAGAGTACTTGAGGCACAGGGTGAAGATGGACAGAACCCCATTTGGGCCATTGAAGCAGCAATAAAAGAACTTATCCAGGCAACCTGGCAACAATGAAAAAAACTGAAGCTTTGATAGCTGCAGAGAACATGATTTTTAAAAAAATCTTAAAGGCACACTAACATCAGATGCAATTTGCAACAAGAAACTGACGAATAAGGACACAACAGACAGCTTCCAGTTACCTCTCTCTGACAGATTCGGCATGGTAGCACAGTGGGGGGGGGGGGGGGGGGGGGGGGGGGCGGGGGGGGCAGGGGGGGGGGGGGGGCAAGGTAGCACAGTGGTTAGCACTGCGACTTCACAGCTCCAGGGACCTGGGTTCGATTCCCGGCTTGGGTCACTGTCTGTGTGGAGTTTGCACGTTCTTCCTGTGTCTGCGTGGGTTTCCTCCGGGTGCTCCGGTTTCCTACCACAGTCCAAAGATGTGCGGCTTGGGTTAATTGGCCATGCTAAGTTACCCCTTAGTGTCCCGGGATGCGTAGGTTAGAGGGATTAGCGGGTAAATATGTGAGCATATGGGGATAGGGCCTGGGTGGGATTGTGGTCGGTGCAGACTCGATGGGCCGAATGGCCTCTTTCTGCACTGTAGAGTTTCTATGATTCTAGATTCGCCACCCTCTGGCTGAAAAAATTTCTCCTCATCTCGATTCTAAAGGACTGTTCCTTTACTCTGAGGCTGTGCCCCCGGATCCTAGTCTCTCCTACTAATGTAAACATCTCCCCCACATTCACTCCATCCAGGGCTTTCAGTATTCTGGAAGTTTCAATGAGATGCCCCGTCATCCTTCTAAACTCCATTGACAACAGACCCAGAGTCCTCAAACGCTCCTCATACGTCAGTGTTTCCATTCCCGAGATCACTCTTGTGAACCTCCTCTGGACCCTCTCCAGGGCCAACACATCCTTTCTTAGATACAGTGCCCCAAATTGCTCACAATATTCCAAATGTGGTCTGCCCTTGTCTCCATTGTGGTTGCAGGGTTGGCCTCAAAGTCTGTCACTTGCTGCCCTCTGTTACTGTTGGGCTTCACTTGAGCATTCACCTGCCATTTTCTACTGTTCCTTGGTAGGTCTATTCACTGTCTGCCACCATTTTGTCCTGTCCAGTGATGGACAAAGTCTCTTCAGAAATGAAGTTTGCTATTGTAACATATGTTTAACTTGTTACTGTGGGCTTATCCGGGGATTTTTCTTAGTTTCTTATTCCAGAAGGGATCTTTTTGGAGGCAGTGATCTTTTGTTCAGAAACATGTACTCATATGCTAACTATTTACAAAAAGTTAAACAAGGCCAAGACCAAGCTGGAGCTATCCCCTATGATGCCTCACTCTCATCTCCTCTCAGTGAGCGCCCTCAGTGTGACATAGAATGATAGAATCCCTACAGTGCAGAAGGAGGCCATTTGGCCCATCGAGTCTGCACTGACCCCAATCCACCTAGGTCCTATCCCCCTCACGGTCCTGAGCATGTGCATAAGAAGCTATCATTAGAGTTAGCCCTTTAACCTACAGGTGGGATTTTCCAGCCTCGCTCGCCCCAAGGCCGGAAATTCCTGCCCGAATTCAAAGGATCTTTGCACGGTCCTGTCCCGCCCGTTACAATTCCCGTGGCGGGCGGGACGGGAAAAGTCCGCCCAACATCTTTCCCCTCTTCCCCATACTATTATATACACATTCTCCTACAGGGAAAGGAATGGAGCTCGTAGCTAGGGAACAAAGTTTGCACTGGGGAACGACAGACAAGGGCAAGACAATATCAGATGTTAATTGCAGCCTGAGATGGGTATAGTAAGTACCAATGTTAATTCTTCTACCTACTGCCTTTACCCAAGCAGTCTCTCCAGGAGTTGATTAGGGCCGCGTTATGAGTCATTTTGTTTACTAAAACCTGCTTGGAGCTGGGAACGAGATGACACAAATTTAATCCACTGAGAAACTTCACAATCAGCCGAGTACATTGACTGTCAATACACAGCAGAAAATAATCATCCTTAATAAGACAAGTTAATACTGTATTTTGGTATTTATGCTTTAACAGACTTTAAACCCACATTGGCTGGACTTCAATGTAATCTCCAGAAGTGAAATGACAGTGCTGTAATTTAGACTGAAAGTGTACTGGTAAGATTTATTACACGTGTGCGGATTGAATACAGACAGATTACTGTGACTAACAGAAGCACATGGTATAAAGACACAAAAACACTCAAACTTTTCGTCCTCCAAATACATGGTTATCTAATATATTTGGCTGGAATTTGGTGTGGGTCGCCTCACAGCACACACCGTTAGTTGGACTTTTCCGACTTAAAGGGTTTGCTGTAAGTGTGAGCTGATCAGCAGATGATTAAAAGCAATGAGAGAAACTGGGGAGTCAATGAATGGTAGTAACCAAATTGTATCTCCTGGCTTAATCAATGAAATTTAAGGGCAGCATGGTGGCACAGTGGTTAGCACTGCTGCCTCACAACCTCAGGGACCTGGGTTCAATTCTGGCCTTGGGCAACTGCCTGTGTGGAATTTGCATGTTCTCCCCTGTATCCTCCAAGTGTCCTGGTTTCTTTCCACAGTCCAAAGATGTGCAGCTTAGGTGGATTGGTCATGCTCAGTTGCCCTTTCGTGTCCAAGTTGTGCTGGTTAGGTGGGTTAGCCATGGTAAATGTATGGTGTTACAGGGATAGCCTTTACCTCTCTGTCAGAGAGTTGGTGCACTGTCAGGATTCTATGATTTAAGGATTAAGAAGTAGACAGAGGAACTGTGGAGAAGGAGGATGGATTAGGAAGAGAGGAAAAAAAGACTGGATTAAGGAAAAGTGAGAAAAAAATATAAAAGAAAAAAATAATTTGGTGATTTTAAAATCTCCAACAATTTACTCTCTAAAAGGCAAAACGCCAAAGTTTAAATTGTTCAGTTTTGGGGTCCGAGAGATTAATTGGCAGTCATTAACAATGGTCATATTCTTAAAAGGGCACTTATTAAAAGGTTCATTTTATGGGATGTGGGCATCACTGGCTAGGCCAGCATTTATTACCCATCCCTATTTGCCCCTCAGAAGTTGGTGGTGAGCTGTCTTTGTACCTACACCGCATTCCATGTGGTGTACGTATACCCACAGTGCAGTTAGTGAGGGCATTCCAGGATTTTGACCCAGTGACAATGAAGGAATGGCCCAAGTCAACATAGTGAGTGGCTTGGATGGGAACCTCCAGGTGGTGGTCTTCCCAGGTACCTGCTGCCCTTGTCCTTCTAGAAGGTAGTGGTGGTGGGTTCGGAAGGTGCTGCCTAAGGAACCTTGGTGAGTTCCTGCAGTGCATCTTGTAGATGACACACACTGCAATGGCGCAGACTTCCACAATTAATTATTAGGCTTGGCTTTCTGTGGTGAATTGGATGGGCAACTGGAAAATGCAGCAGCAACCAGGAGTCTGAGGGTGTGATGCCATTTTTGCGAAGGAAACTGGAGTAGATTGACTAGCAATGCATGGTTTAGCTCTTAATTTCAGGAATCTGCTCAACTCACATATTAACAGCAGCAAGCATTGTTCATATACTGTTACTTTTTCAGCCCATTTTCATGGTTTTAAATATTTCAATGTCACATATTAGCATTTGTTCCTGATGTATAATTTATCCAAACTGCGTTAAAGTAAGAAGTGTACGCCCATCTTCAATTATGCTTTCATAACTGTTGAGGGAGTTTGTCCAGGGATCTGCTCCATGTCTCAGCAAACACAGCGAACAGTTAGCTGAAATATGCATCGAAGCTTGCAGCAGTATCAGTCTGACTGAGTGAGTGGCTGATTACATCGGGACATAACTCCTCGTAGCAGCTCTCGGTTACAGAGTGGGAAAGGCGGCAAGTTTCCTGGCCCCCATTAACAAGCCATTGATTTCTGCTGCGATTGAGCATCGAGTGAAGACACGGGATTGACGCTGGGTGTAATGTTTCTCAAAATTGACCAGCGAGTTTGCACTTATTGATATAGCTCAATCAGTATTAACAGCTTTGGTGAGGTAATAGAACTCTCATCATTACAACTTGGAGATCGAGGATCAACAGAAAATGCTAAGAAAAAGAAACAGAGCCTGTCCAAAGCCATATTTGCTACTTTTACGTGTTAAATATTTGTGACAGATTTCTGTTCAGCTCTTATAATCTTTATAAATTTCTACTGCTGAATAAGAGTTTGCTAATGGGATATATAGAGACGGGAGGCAGAAAATCCAGCAGGGCAATAATTTCCTGCAGAGTAAATAAATAAATGCCCTCTCACTGGGCAAAACATTGATGTTGATGAGCCTTTGCCTCCAAGTTCAGTGGAACCAGCTACAATCCATCTTTTTCTATCTCGTCTTTTGCTTATGCACCACTGTGTTGTTAGGCTAATGCTTTTTCCATTGACAATAGGTTCCCATTTTCCACCTGTTTTACCTGTGTCCAGAATTATTACAGCTCATTCCTCATCAAACCATCACTATGCTTAACACATAGCTTTGATTTAAAGTTTATATATTAGTGTATCACAAGTAGGCTTACCTTAACACTGCAATGAAGATACTGTGAAAGTCCCCTAGTCACCACACTCCGGCGCCTGTTCGGGTACACTGGGGGAGAATTTAGCACGGCCAATGCACCTAACCAGGATGTCTTTCGCACACAGGGAGGAAACCGGAGGAAACCCACGTAAAAATGGGGAGAATATGCAGATTCCACACAGACAGTGACCCAAGCTGGGAATCAAACCCACCACACTGGCACTGTGAGGCAGCAGTGCTAACCACTGTGCCACCGTGCTACCCTCACTACGTGACCACTTCTACTATTTTAAAGTGAATGCAAGACCCTTTATGATTGATGTACGATGGTCGGAAATGATGAAAAATATCGTGACGTCGCATTTGCACAGTCGGAATTTATGGTCAGTATCTGGAGACAAATAAAAGGTAACAAACTGGTTTTGTCTGGATTGTCCTAGCTTTTCTTTTACTAGGAGTACTTTTTTGTACTTCTGTGATGCTTGAATCAGCTTATAAGAACATAACACATTAATTTGCATGTGATCCAACCAGCGACCGGAACTTTAAGACACAACAATGGTTCTTAGCGTTATTGGTCTACAAAGGAGAGTTGCCAGGTTCGATAAAGCCCATTTTATGCCTCTATGAGAAGATGTTTCCTCATGACACCTGAGGATCTAGGCCTCATTCCAATTCATTTGCACAGCTGGATTTTAGCTAAGGCAGATGTTCAGCACCCTCCTGCTCGCACATTGTTATGTTAGTGACTATAAAGGATAGTTCAGTACATCGAACCTTTCATCTAGAGATTTATGTGGGGCCAGTTCCTGTTGATCTCTTTTTCTTTGAGACTCAGAGGGTGACCTGTGTTTGCACAGCGGCAGCAAGAAGCTGTTTGTGTTTTTAAAAAAAATCTGCACTGGCTTAGCTTCAGCGGATTAACCAAAGAGAGTGAGCCTCTTTACTGCTCTCCTTAATCCTAACGAGAGAGCAATTGCTTCTACGCATGGCAAAATCTGTATTCTGTTTATTTGTGTATTCGATATAAATAAGCCATCTGATAATTTGGAGCTCAGCCTCATCTCTATAAAGCAATATTTCAGTTTGCCTTCTGTTAAGAAAGGCAAAGTTCAAATTGCAGTTTGTGTCACATTTCAGCACCCATTATATGGAGCAAGATTCTCTGTTCCAATCCCTTGGCTATTTAATCATGAGATTAAGTTTGGGCAGTAGGCGGTACACTCTAAATCTTTGGAGACAACAGGTCCATAAGACCATAAGACATAGGAGCAGAATTAGGTCACTCAGCCCATCGAGTCTGCTCCGCCATTCAGACATGGCTGATATTTTTCTCATCCCCATTTGGAGGATGGACTTGCGATGTCAAATCCAAGAGAGGGTGGCATGGCGGCACAGTGGTTAGCACTGCTGACTCACAGTGTCAGGGACCCAGGTTCAATTCCCGTCTTGGATCACTGTGTGGAGTTTGCACGTGGGTTTCCTCCGGGTACTCTGGTTTCCTCCCACAGTCCGAAAGATGTGCTGGTTCGGTGCATTGGCCATACTAAATGCTCCCTCAGTGTACATGAACTGGCGCCAGAGTGTGGCGACTAGGGGATTTTCACAGTAACTACATTGCGATGTTAATGTAAGCCTACTCGTGACACTAATAAATGAACTTAATTGGCACAAAGCCATGAACCACCAGTAGGATTGAAATAATTTTTTAAAGTCATTAAATGTTTGTGGGATAAATCAAATGCCAAATTTCCTGGAGAAACATGCAGAAAGATTATTTTTAAAAAACATTGCTAAGTCAGAAATCTGCTTTGTAGGAAATCTGCACAGTGGGCACCTCTTTCAGCCAGTTATTCAAGGTCCCCAGGACAGCAAGGATTCTGGCCAACCTTTAATTAATGCTGGGCACACTTGATGTAAAGTCTCAGGACATGCTTGTACAAGCATGATTAACCTTTTCCTAGTAAATTGCATTGTTGAAACACTGTAATAAAGTAGTAATGAGTTCTGCTTCAAAAAGAGAAGACTTGCTTGGGATAATTTTCAATGTCCTTGCCTGGCTGGTAATGTGACAGAGGCGATCACCTGCCTTGAATAGAAATTGTCCCATTACTTTCGATGTAACTTGCACTGTCTTGTCAGCGAGGTCGGGAGGTGCCAATGAAGATAGAAGCTCAGAGGCATGGGCGCAATTAATCCAAGGGTAGAGGCTCTTGTAAGCATCAGAATGTGACAGATTCTTCAGGTTAGTTAAAATCTGTTCTAAGGTATGAGCAATGAAAGAAAGGTGAAGTGCTGATTTTATATATACAATAGCAAACCACTGCGATGTCCTTCAGTCCTCTCAAACCTGCTCTCTTTCTGATGCATGCATTGTTAGCATGCATTTGGCACAGTTACAAATCAACAGACTGCATCTCTCATTGCCAAAAGTGTGCTTAAAATAAGCACTTGTGATGCAAATTTTTGGGCACACTGCTGCCAGGATGGGATTGATTCTCTGTGTGATTTTATTTGAAGAATTATAAAGAAGGCCTGAGACGACAGGTGGAATTTTACTGTCTCGCTCATCCCGAAACCATAAAATCCCGTCCGAGGTCACCGGACCTTCCCATTGTCCACTCCTCGCCCACTCCGATCCCCGTGGCGGGCGGGGAGGCAAAATTGCAGCCAACCAGTTCCTCCCACCTACTCCCAACAATGCTCAGAATTTCATTCTATATTTCCGTGGGCAGCATGGTGGCACAGTGGTTAGCACTGCTGCCTCCCAGCTCCAGCAACCTGGGTTCAATGCTTGGCTTGCTGTCTGTGTGGATTTTGCACATTCTCCCCATGTCTGCGTGGGTTTCCTCCGGGTGATCCGGTTTCCTCCCACACTCCAAAGACACTCCAAAGAGGGCTCTGTATTGGGACCTCTGCTGTTTGTGATTTATATAAACGATCTGGAAGAAGGTGTAACTGGGGTGATCAGTAAGTTTCCGGACTACACAAAATTGGCAGGACTTGCAGACAGTGAGGAGCATTGTCAGAAGCTACAGAAGGATATAGATAGGCTGGAAATTTGGGCAAAGAAATGGCAGATGGAGTTCAATCCTGATAAATGCGAAGTGATGCATTTTGGTAGAAATAATGTAGGGAGGAGCTATACGATAAATGGCAGAATCATAAAGGGTGTAGATACGCAGAGGGACCTGGGTGTGCAAGTCCACAGATCCTTGAAGGTGACGTCACAGGTGGAGAAGGTGGTGAAGAAGGCATATGGCATGCTTGCCTTTATAGGACGGGGCATAGAGTATAAAAGTTGGGGTCTGATGTTGCAGATGTATAGAATGTTGGTTCGGCCGCATTTGGAATACTGCGTCCAGTTCTGGTCGCCACACTACCAGAAGGACGTGGAGGCTTTGGAGAGAGTACAGAAGAGGTTTACCAGGATGTTGCCTGGTATGGAGGGGCTTAGTTATGAGGAGAGATTGGGTAAACTGGGGTTGTTCTCCCTGGAAAGACGGAGGATGAGGGGAGACTTAATAGAGGTGTATAAAATTATGAAAGGCATCGATAGGGTGAATGGTGGGAAGCTTTTCCCCAGGTCGGTGGTGACGTTCACGAGGGGTCATAGGTTCAAGGTGAAGGGGGGGAGGTTTAACACAGATATCAGAAGGACATATTTTACACAGAGGGTGGTGGGGGCCTGGAATGTGCTGCCAGGCAAGGTGGTGGAGGCGGACACACTGGGAACGTTTAAGACTTATCTAGATAGCCATATGAACGGAGTGGGAATGGAGGGATACAAAAGAATGGTCTAGTTTGGACCAGGGAGCGGCACGGGCTTGGAGGGCCGAAGGGCCTGTTCCTGTGCTGTATTGTTCTTTGTTCTTTGTGTGGGATAGGTTGATTGGCCATGCTAACTTGCCTCTTAGTGTCTCGGGATGCGTAGGTTAGAGGGACTAACAGGGTAAATGTGTGGGTTTATGGGAATAGGGTCCGGGTGGGATTGTTGTTGGTGCAACCTCGATGGGCCGAATGACCTCCTTCTGCACTGTAGTGTTTCTATGATTTCTTAAGTGGAGTCATTTGGAGTTTAGCTCCTGAAAGCTAAAAGATGCTGCTTACGAACAAACTGACCAACTCAGAACAACCAGCTTAATGGCAGAATGTGAATCAACTGCAGTCATTATTGCAGTTGTACTCCTGGAGGAGGTTCACAGGCCTTTTGTAATTTTAATCTTTGAGTCCGGATTGACTGCATCCAATGTGCTGTGTATATTTAGTTTAATCTGAGTTTGGGAACGGATATAACATAATGGTTATACAACAAAAAACGTATGACTATGACAAGTAGTGAACACCTGTTTCACAGAGGCAGGATGGCTGGCATACTCTTCCTTCTTCTTCTTTTTTTCCTGGTTGTTAATATCTTCATGACTCCTCAAACTACTCAAGTGTTAGCCTGGATCTACCCTTTGGAATTTCTTTCCACCACCTACTGGCTCAATTCTCCCAAAGTCTCTGACTTTATACCTTTTCCGTGGGTGAACTTGGATTGGTTATTGACAGGACCTTGAGCACCCTATAAAGATTTAGTTCATTAGGGGATTCCAAGTGCCAGAAGTGCTCAGTTCTTTGTCTAAACCATGGGGTAAAATCTCACCTCAAAGTCATCCAGCTGTCATTTGCTCCTTGAGCCTTCCCATGTACCACCCACCATAGAATCCTACAGCGCAGAAGGAGGCCATTCGGCCCATCAAGTCTGCACCAGTGACAATCCCACCTAGGCCCTATCCCCATAACCCCATTTAACCTAGCTAGTCCCCTTGACATTAAGGGGCCAATCCACCTAACTTGCACACCATTGGACTGTGGGAGGAAACCGGAGCACCTGGAGGAAACCCACGCAGACACGGGGAGAATGTGCAAATTCCACACAGACAGTCACCCAAGCCGGGGATCGAACCTGGGTCCCTGGTGCTGTGAGGCAGCAGTGTTAACCACTGTGCCACCGTGCCGCTCCTGTCTTTGACCAATTCGGCCTTATTTTATCCTCTCCTTTTTTCATCTGAAGCTGTCCTCCCTGATTTCTTTCCATTTCCCCCAGAAACATTCCGCATCCGAACTTCAAAGATAACTGACAAAAATGTCATCAATTATATCTGTTCTGCTATGTTTAAGATTGTCTGTAATGTATTTTAATAAGCTATCCATAATAGCCATTCAGTTCAGCTGTTCTTATTACTTATCAGATTATGGAACAATAAGGTCATTGACTAAAGTAACACCCATTCTATTTCCACTCACTAATTAACTTGCAGATTCCAGCAGCATCCTAATTAAGCAAGGTTAACTGAAAAATCCAATACAGCTTTGTAATATGGTTATTTGTTTTAAGTATTGCTAACATCCTAATTTTCATATTGATCCTTCAATTTTTTATATCGCCATCACTTCACCGTGCTGCAAGTTTTAAATATGCATGCCCCATTTATGACCAAATGCAGTAAGATGATATAAAGCTTGGTCAACACCCTTGCACAGTCGGCTTATTTACTTCTTGACAATGCAACTTTGCGCATATATTCTTTTAGACTTTGGACCAAAAGACCATAAGATATAGGAGCAGAATTAGACCATTCGGTCCACTGAGTCTGTTCCGCCATTCAATCTTGGCTGATAAGTTTCTCAACTCCATTCTCCCGCCTTTTCCCAGTAACCTTTGATCCCTTTACCAATCGAGAACCTATCTACCTCAGTCTTAATTACACTCACTAACTTGGCCTCCGCAGCCTTCTGTGGCAATGAATTCCACGGATTCACCACCCCCTGGCTGAAGAAATTCCTCTTCACCTCAATTCTAAAGGGTCATCCCTTTACTCTGAGGCTGTGCCCTCAGATCTTAATCTTTCCTACTAATGGAAACATTATCCCCACGTCCCCTCTACTCAGGCCTTTCGGTATTCTGTAAGTTTCAATGGGATCCCCCCCTCATCCTTCAAGTACAGACCCAGAGTCCTCTTCAATTAACATTTTAAATGGCTGCTTTTCAAACTGACAATACTCTGTGAGGGTCAACCTCCTTCAACTTCAGATTCACTGCAGCTAATGAACTTCAGCTAATTCAAGAGAAAAATACAAGTAATCAACTTTGTGCTACATAATGATGGACAAGATAACCGTTGTGGTGTTGAAGTACTGGGACACTCCAGCATAACCATCAAGCTGAGGACCAACCCTGGTTCAATGCAGACTACAGGAGCGTATATCAGGGGCAGCATCAGGCTTACCTAAAAGTGAGGTGTGAACCTGGTGAAGCTACAACACAGGACTACTTGCATGTCAAACTGTGAAAACAACATGCAGTGGACAGCTCTCGGCCTTTTGGCTAAGATCAAGCTTCAGATCAAGTCCAAGGTGCAACGTCTTACCTTGTCAGCTTGGATCATGTTTGTCTCTCTTGAGGGGACCATGAATTGGATTCAATTGGAATTTGAATTTGGTTTTTGGAGCAAACAAGGAATGGATTTGGGTTTGCCCGGTCCACTCTGAGCATTGGCTTTGTAACTTTAAGAATGGAGTAAAAATTAAAAAGAAAAATTAGATTCGACCTAAGCTCTTCAGTCCTGCCACATCCAGTCGTGAATTGTGGTGAACAATTAAACAACTAACAGAAGTATCTAACAACTAACATAAATATCTCTGTCCTTGATGATGAGAGAGCTCAGCACATTGACGCAAAAGACAAGGTTGAAACAACCATCTTCTGTTAACCGGAAATGCTGAGTGGATGATCCATCTCGACTTCCACCTAATGTCCCAAGCACCACAAAAGCCAGTCTCAGCCATTTGATGGTAAATAAGCAGAAGAGCAGGGAAGAGAAAACTTGCCTATCCCTATCAATTGAATTACTCTCCAGTGATCCAGATTAATCTGCATGCATGCAAATCCAGTAAAGATATGATCTTACATGGTTACGTAATTGGGTAGTTCAGTTTCTCTCATACACTGAGTCCATAAAGAGCGTTACTTGGCATAGGACCAGAGGGATTTCCTGGCTGATGGATCACAACACAGCCTTTGCATTCATAAAATCATAGAATCCCTCCAGCGCAGAAGGAGGCCACTCAGCCCATCGAGTCTGCACCGACCACAATTCCACCCAGGCCCGATTCCCATAACACCACATATTTACCCTGCTAATCCCCCTGACACTAGGATCAATTTAGCATGGCCAATCAACCTAACCCGCACATCCTTGGACTGTGGGAGGCAACCGGAGCGCCCGGAGGAAACCCACACAGACACGGGGAGAACGTGCAAACTCCACACAGACAGTGACCTGAGACCGGAATTGAACCCGGATCCGTGGCGCTGTGAGGCAGCAGTGCTAACCACTGTGCCACCGTGCCAACCCAGCAGTGAATTTGTAAAAGGGAAGATTAGGGAAAACCTAAGCCTCCAATTTTCATTACGCAAAAGCACTGATTCTCAGGAAGAGGATGAGGGAACGTATGGGATATGCATCTATGAAGGAGACTTCACAAAAACAAAGTTTGGGAACCACTGGCACAGATGAAAGATATTCCTGCCTGATTGTTTAAAACAATAAAGGTAGGGGAGTCTAAAACTAAAAGGCATAGGTTTAAGGTGAGAGGGGAGAGATACAAAAGTGTCCAGAGGGGCAATATTTTTCACACAGAGGGTGGTGAGTGTCTGGAACAAGTTGCCAGAGGTAGTAATGGAGGCGGTACAATTTTGTCTTTTCAAAAGCGTTTAGGCAGTTACATGGGTAAGATGGGGATAGAGGGATATGGGCCAAACGCGGGCAATTGGGACTAGCCTAGGGGTTTAAAAAAAAGGACAGCATGGACAAGTTGGGCTGAAGGGCCTGTTTCCATGCTGTAAACCTCTATGACTCTAATAGGAAAGTGGGAACAGGGTGGTCAGCTGACGACCTCGATTATACAAGGATGATGCCAGAAGTGCAAGGTAAATATATCAGGAAAAGATTGGCAAGCTGGGTCTCTTTTCTCTGGAGAAAATAAGGCTAAGTGGTGACCTACTGAGGTCTTTAAAATGATGAAAGGGTTTGATTGAGTAGAGACGGAGATAATGGTCGGAATTCTCACTCCTCCCATCAGTGGGTTTATCAGCAGTGACAGGCGGCGCTCTGTTCACTGGCTGCAGGATCTTCAGGTAATGTTGCTGTCAGTGGTATTTCCCATTGCAGCCACCCCACGCCACCGGGAAACCTGCAGCGGGATCGGAGAATCCGCCACTCGCAATCAGCCGAAGAATTCCAGCCCATGTTTCCTCTTGTGGGGAAGACCATAACAAGAGGCCATCAATAAGATAATTACCAAGGAATCCAAAGGGATTTTGGAAGAAACTTCTTTATCCGAAAAATGGTTAGAATGTGGAATTCGCCAACACAGCGAGCCGTTCCAGCGATTCATATCAATGTATCGAAGGGGAAGCTAAACAAGCATCTGAGGGAGAAGGGAATAGAGGGTTATGATGATAGATTTATATTAAGAAAGGTGGGAAGATGCTTGAATAAATCATAAGTACTAGCATGGTCTGGTTGTGCCAAGTTACCTATTTTTGTGCCATACATCCTATGTAATCCTAACTGCAGATCCATTGCTACCAGTCCAAGGGAGATAATCTTTCTTAGTATCAGATTATGGGTTTATGAGGTTATTTTGAGGAATTATGTGTTGATGGAGTTAAATGACCCTAAGCTCAACTCTCAAGCAACTGTTGTGCAAAAATACATTGATTCACTGGGCGGAACGGTGGTTAGCACTGCTGCCTCACAGTGTTAGGGACCCTGGTTCAATTCTCAGTTTGGGTCACTGTCTGTGTGGAATTTTGCACATTATCGCCATGTCTGCATGGGTTTCCTCCGGGTGCTCCGGTTTCCTCCCACAGTCCAAAGATGTGCGGGTTAGGTGAATTGGCCATGCTAAATTGTTCCTTCGTGTCAAGGGGACTAACCAGGGTAAATACATGGGCTCTGGAGTTAGGGCCTGGGTGGGATTGTGGTGGGTGCAGCCTTGATGGGCCAAATGGCCTCCTTCTGCACTGTAGGTTTCAATGTTTCTATGATTCAGGCAGACAATCTGATGACTTCTGGCAGATGCAGTATTACAGGTGGCCAGATAAAAGCAAAATACTGTGGATGCAGGAATCTGAAACAAAAGCAGGAAAATGCTGGAAAAATCTCAGCAGGTCTGACACCATTTGTGGAGAGAGAATAGAGCTAACGTTTCGAGTCTGGATGATGTTTCGGACTAAGAGTTTTGGTTTGTAGTAGATTGCCCTTTCAGGAGTGTTACTTTGCAAATCTTGAAGAGTGAGAGAGAGAGAGAAAGCTTCTTTGCAGCTTTTCAATACAGCATTCTGATCTCTGCTCCCTCTGGAATGGTGAACAGTTCTTAAAGTCCTGCAGGCTGTTTATCCCAGAGGAATTGGATTAATTCCATGCCTGGTGTGGTCATTGTCTTTTTTACAACTGGTAATTGCATTTTGATGTCTCATCTCTGAAATTTTTGAAGACTAACAGGAGATTGCATCTTCACACTCTCTGGGAAAGGAGGAGGTTGGGTACCCATTCCCTTTTTGTTCCACTTGGGTGAAATACAAAGTTGTATACTATGGCTGGCTGGCAGTCTTCCATTCTCTAAATAGGATTACAATGTATTGTTTTTTTTAAATCCAGTGAGAAAAAGAAGAATTAGAAATTGTATGTATAAAGCACCCCTCATAGCAATGAATATTTGTCAGGACACCAGGGATAACTCCCCTGTGCTTCTTTGAAATTATTCCATGGGATCTTCTGGATCCACCTGAGAAGACACTAACACCTGGATTTAACATTCATTCTGAAAGACACCAATTCTAACAGCACAGCACTTTTTCAGTGCTGCCCCTTGCTGGATTTTAGTACTCGAAAGGAATCGAACCCAGAATTTTCTGACTGAGCAGAAAGGTTGCTAATAAACAAAGCACAGCTGACACTCTGAAGAAGGGTGTATCTCTGTGGGATGTTGCTTTCCCTTGGAACAATAGAGATAGCTAGCTGTTAGGAGTTATACTGTGTCATGTTTGAATCTTGTAATTGGTAAAAGTTATGCTAATTCTTTTGTTATATTCTAACCATGTTCTTAAATAAACTTTGTTTGATAAAAGCTTCCTAGTGGATCACTTAAATCATACCTGGAGAGATATTTGGAGTACTTCCGAAGGAATTTGGGTTATTCTCAGTGTAGAAGGATGTGATGTTACTGTGCCTTTAAGAAGTGCATTTTAATGATGTTTCGCTGCAGGATGTTTTAGCAGTCCCTGGGATTTTGTTGGTGCCGCGTTGTCTGTAGCCGGTGTCCTTTATTGTTACCACTGCAATGTTCTTTTGTTTCAGTGTTCCCCTGGGATGGCAGAGTAGCGCTTGATTGGAGATGATTGACAAGTCAGGTCATGTGGCGAGGGACAGATATTTTCACAGAGAAGTCCAGTTTTAGTTTAGCTTTTCAGAAGTTGCTTGAAGCTGATTTTTCCTCTCTCTGGTTTGCTAGTGCTGTTGGGGAGGATTTAAACTAGTGTGGCAGGAGGGTGGGAACCAGAAGAGCAGGCCAGTAAGTGTAGGGACTGGGGAAAAAAGTGAGACTGGGATAAACATAGCGCAGAATAAGAGCAGGCAGAAGGAAGCCACGGGGCTCCGTGGGACTGGAGATTAGGAGTGCGTTTGCTTCAATGCAAGAAATACAACAGGTAAGACAGATGAACTGAGAGCCTGGATTACTGTGTGAAATTACGATGTTATTGCAATTACGGAGACATGACTAAAGGAGGGACACGACTGGCAGCTTAACATTCCAGGATATTGTTGTTTTAGATGGGACAGAAGGGGAAACGAAAAGGGTGGGGGAAACGGGTGCTGATTAGGGAGCACATCACAGCTGGAAACATTGGAGGGATCTTGTAGTGAGGCATTATGGGTGGGAGCTCAGTGGCGACTGGGGATAACTTCACAGTAACTTAATTGTAGTGTTAATATAAGCCTACTTTTGTGACACTAATAAATAAGCTTTAAATTATCACATGTTTTATTAAAACATATGTTAAATTAACTTTTTACTGTACCTCAGCACCTGGGTATTCATCACCGTTCATCCGACAAGAAAGAGTTAGAAATGTGACTAATTTGCACCCAGTTCTGAACTGAAAGCGGCAACCTCAGAGGTACTAAGCATTCTGTTCTTCTCCTATAGGTTTGTGCAGTTGAAGAGAGGTGAAGCAACTGATACTATTGTGCGAGAGCCTCATTGTTATTTACAACAGGCTTATGACAGTAATCTTTGCAAGTTGGTACTCCTGGCACAGAACCTCCCTCGACAGGAGGGCAGATTGGACAGACAGATATCGAGATCAACGTGTCCACTTAGGAGGCCCCACCGCTTTCTAGTTATTCATTTCAGTGACAGGAAAAGATTGTCTGGGCTGTTAGTCAGGCAGGCTGAGCCTCTTGTCTGATCTGGCCTTCCGTTGAGTCAATCTCTGTATGCCTCCCAAGAAAAAAGTCTTGACAGTCATAAATCACCTGAGATAGTTATCACTTGAGGTGGAAGTAATGTTCTGGTTGATGTGTTTAGAAACAAATTCTTCTTTATTGAACTTACATGTTCGCTCGAATTGAAGCAGAGTAATTATTTTTTCTATGGTTGAATCTCTCATCTTATGAACATTCCCTTTCATACATATGTTTCCTTTGAGAGAATTGTTTTTGTTTTCAAAACAACAACGTTCAAAGTGTAGTTCTGCGCACATGGGAGAAGCATTAACTTAGAGGGGTATATCACCGTTTACTGTCAACAGCATGGGTTGGCAAAATTCATTCAGCATTCCTATTGTCCATAGACATTAGGGATATAGGAATAGGTTTAAAGCTTATTTATTAGTGTCACAAGTAGGCTTACATTAACACTGCAATGAAGTTACTGCGAAAATCCCCTTGTCGCCTCACTCCGGCGCCTGTTCGGGTACACCGAGGGAGAATTTAGCATGGCCAATGCACCTAACCAGGATGTCTTTCAGACTGTGGGAGGAAACTGGATCACCCGAAGGAAACCCACACAGACACGGGAAAAATGTGCAGACTCCGCACAGACAATGACCCAAGTCAGGAATTAAACCTGGGTCCTTGGCACTGTGAGGCAGCAGCGCTAACCGCTGTGCCACCATGCTGCCCTATTAGAATAAGATTAGACCATTCCACACATTGGCTAAATTTTCTCGTGCCCCCCCGCCCCCTCCCGCAACCTC
The DNA here is from genome assembly GCF_964213995.1 of Mustelus asterias. Classification (NCBI taxonomy): domain Eukaryota; kingdom Metazoa; phylum Chordata; class Chondrichthyes; order Carcharhiniformes; family Triakidae; genus Mustelus; species Mustelus asterias. The sequence continues at coordinate 27,422,028 of NC_135827.1, forward strand.
GCAGGAAACGTCACAGGCGGGACCGAAAATTTGACAGGCTGTTAAATGGTCCGATGACCTCAGGCAGGGATTTTGGGCCGGAATCGGGGCGGACGTGCCGGTAAAATTCCAGTCATTGTGTCTGCTCTGATATTCAGATTGTGGTTACTCTCGACCTTACCTCCATTTATGAGCCTCAGGTCCATAGCCTTTAATTACCTTACCTGATAAAACATTAGCTGTAGAAAGGAATGCTTATCTCTGTTGTTTGTGAGCTGAAGCTCCATGGTAAATCATGGGACATTACAAGAAGCACATCAACAATACTATTTGAGATGCTGAGCAAAAAGGAAAAAGCACTGGATGCCTTCCTGAATACATGTGCCAAATTTAAAACTAAGATGTCTTCACAACATATCAGTTTATATAGTACAGAATACTTAGGGAAAAGAGTTTTCTTGTCGGAACTTACAAAAATGCCCACAATACTGCTCTGAAATATGTATCTTTTGCCAATTATTTCAGCACACTATGTGGGAGTACTTAACCTTACTGAGCAGTGTGGGCAGTGCGGTGGCACAGTGGTTAGCACTGCTGACTCACAGTGCCAGGGACATGGGTTCAAATCCAGCCTCAGGTGACTGTGTGGAGTTTGTACGTTCCCCACGTGTCTGCATGGTTTTCTCCTGGTGCTCTGGTTTCCTCCCACAGTCATGATGTGGAGATGCTGGCGTTGGACTGGGGTAAACACAGTAAGAAGTTTAACAACACCAGGTTAAAGTCCAACAGGTTTATTTGGTAGCAAAAGCCACACCAAAGGTGTTGTTAAACTTCTTACTGTGTTCCTCCCACAGTCCAAAGATGTGTGGGTTAGATTGATTGGCCATGCTAAAATTGTACCTTAGTGTCAGGGGGATTAGCAGGGTAAATACATGGGGCTACAGAGATAGGGCCTGGGTGGGATTGTTGTTGGTGCAGGCTCGATGGACTGAATGACCTCCTTCTGCAGGGATTCAATGATAACAGTGGTCGTATATGACATAACACCATCAGTGATTTTCTATATGGCAAGCACCCAATTCTAGCCGGGGGAGGGGGGGGAAGAGGGAGCGAATCGAATCATCCTAATTACTCACCTTAGAGGTTCAAGTCTTTTGAGGGGTAGCTAGGGCAAGAGTAAAAATAATTTAAAAATGGACGAAACAAAAAGAGTCATGAAAACCTTCCGCATTTTGGGATTAATAAATGGAAAATGGTAGGAAAAACATGTAAGAAAGATCTTACTGGATTAAATAGAACATAACTGCTTCAATATTGAAATTACCCACTAAAATGTTATTTTTAATTGGACAAGATAATGCCATTTAATTGCAATTTATATACAGAAAATGACTGGACACACAAAGGGTTGTTAGCACTATAAAGACTCAGTTGGCTACCTCAGTCAATTTTCCTTGCAAGCATTCCTCTTGTTGCATTTGATCTTCATGGAAAAACAGCTGAAATACTTCAATGAAATTTCAAATTACAGACAGCTTGTTATATAAATGGCAATTTTCTATAAAAAGCTGCAATAAATGAAAGGGACTGAACAGTCAGGGGTCTTTGGCAATGCAGAGATGAGTGGAGTGGGACATGGTGTGGCTGTGAATGACTAAGATAATTGTCATTCCAAATCTCGGCTGCGTGTCATCGGTAAAGGAACATAATAGTGGGAGCTTTCAGCATCGTACATTGGGCATCGATTTGTCTGCCATCGTGGAAGCACCCGATTTCCTTCACTTGGTGAGATCACCATTGGGTAGGTTCTTGAATGGGTGAGCTCCCCACTCTTGCCCGATTGCCTATGCAGAACTTGCAATTTGTCAACAGTTTTATTTGGTTGGTATGCAGAGATGAGTGATTGGATCTGAGATGGTAATCATAGAATTCCTACAGTGCAAAAGAAGGCCATTCGGCCCATTGAATCTGCACCGACCACAATACCACCCAGGCCCTATCCCCGTTACTCCACATATTTACCCTGCTAGTCCCCCTGGCACGAAGGGGCAATTTAGCGTGGCCAATCAACCTAACCCGCACACCTTTGGACTGTGGGAGGAAAGCGAAGCACCCAGAGGAAACCCACGTAGACATGTGGAGAATGTGCAGACTCCGCACAGACAGTGACCCAAGCCGGGGATTGAACGCGGGTCCCTGGCGCTGTGAGGTGGCCACTGTGCCACCGTGCCGCCCTAATCTTTACCATTTCAAACAAGCTGCAGGAATTCTCATTTGCTTTGATGTTCGTTTCCAGTGGATTTTTCAAACCAGGAATGTCTGCTTAGATAAAACTCAATCGTCCTGATGCTGATGATGTTATCACACCGGCAATAGGACTGTTTAGAGACAACTCATTGTCGATGTATCAGAAACGGCAGCAAAAAAGGAGTGTCCCCTGGGAGCTTTGCAAGAATGATGTGTTTGACAGGATGAAAAGGGCAATTGTCATCCAAGTAAAGGATGTTGGATACGGACTGGGTGATATAGTGCACTGCCTTTACACAGCAACAATTCAACAGAGACGGAGAAGCCTAAAAGAACGCTTCCCTGATCACGTAGAGATTAAACGTCAAATGGGTCTTCTGGAATCACTTGTTTATCCCAATCCAGTACATTTGCCCAGTGTTTTTTGGAAAACACCAAGAGGCCCTCTGAAAACATTATTATTTAGAACATTATACTTATCATGGGGAAGGGTCTCTTATATTGATTCATGTGATGTAAAGTAAAGTTTATTTATTGGTCACAAGTAGGCTTACATTAACACCACAATGAAGTTACTGTGAAAATCCCCTAGTCGCCACACCCCAGCGCCTGTTCGGGTACACTGAGGGAGAATTTAGCATGGCCAATGCACCTAACCAGCACGTCTTTCTGACTGTGAAAGGAAACTGGAGTATTCAGAGGAAACCCACGCAGACATGGGGAGAACATGCAAACTACACACACTGACCCAAGCTGGGAATTGAACCCGGGTCCCTGATGCTGTGTTAACCACTGTGCCACCATGCCACCCCAGGGGCGTTGCTGATTGGATGAACACTTATTGCCCAGCCCTGGATTTACTAGGCCATCTCAGAGTTAACAACATTGCTGTGGTTCTGGAGTCACCTGTAGGCCAGACCGGGTAAGGACGGCAGATTTCCTGCCCTAAAGGTCATTAGGAAACCAGATGGGTTTTTATGACAATTGACAATGGTCTCATGGTCATTATTAGACTTATTATTTCCAGATTTAAAAATAAAATGAATTCAAATTCCACCATCTGCCATGGTGGGATTCAAACCGTGGGTCTAAGAACATTACACTGGGTCTCTGGATTACAAATTCAGTAACAATACCATTGGGCCACGACAACCCTTTTAGGGAAACCTGTGGAAATTTCTATAATTTGATTCTATAACTATCAGTATTCTCCTGTACCCAATAGTTTGAGGTATTCTGAGTGCTGAGGAATGGAAATTATCATTCTATCATAAGGTTAAGGCTTATTAGTGGAAAAGGACAAAGAACAATCCAGGATAATGGAATTACAGGTAATGTCTTGAGATGGATAGAAAACTGGTTAGCAGACAGGAAGAAAAGAGTTGGCATCAAAGGATCTTTTTCCGATTGGCAGGCAGTGTCTACTGGGGAACCGAAGGGATCTGTGCTAGGACCCCGACTGTTCACATTATATACTAATGATTTGGAAAAGGGAACTAAATGTATTATCCCCAAATCTGCAGCTGATACAAAGTTGGGTGGGAGGGTGAGCTGTGAGGAAGATGCAGAGATGCTCAGCATGATTTGGACAGGCTGAAGCACTGCAGATGCAGAATAATGTGGATAAATGTGAGGAATAGGGTGGCACTGTGGCTCAGTGGTTAGCACTGCTGCCTTACAGCACCTGGGAACCGGGTTCAATTCCAGCCTTGGGTCATTGTCTGCGTGGAGTTCGTATGTTCTCTCCCTATCTGTGTGGGTTTCCTCCGTGTGCTCCGGTTTCCTCCCACAGTCCAAAGATGCACAGGTTATGTTGATTGGCCATGCTAAATTGCCTCTTAGTTTCCTAAAGATCTGAAGGTTAGGTGGGCACAGTAAGTAGTCTCACAACACCAGGTTAAAGTCCAACAGGTTTATTTGGTAGCATGGGTTTTCAGAGTGTCGCTCCTTCTTCAGGTGAGGCACTCACCTGATGAAGGAGCAGTGCTCTGACAGCTCGTGCCACCAAATAAACCTGTTGGACTTTAACCTGGTGTTGTGAGACTACTTACTGAGCCTACCCAGTCCAATACCAGCAACTCCACATCAAGATTAGGTGGATTAGACATGGTAAATGCCCAGGGCTATGGAGAAACAGTCACCCTTTATTCTAGATCCTCCGATAAGAGGAAACATTCGGTCCATATTCACCTTGTCAAGACCCCTCAAGTTCATAAAGGTTTCAAATCAAGCCACCTCTTATTCTTCTGAACTCCAGCAGATACAAGCCTATCCTGTCCAACCTTTCCTCATAAGATAATCCACTCATCCATGGTGTTAGTCTAATACATTTTCTCTGAACTGCTTCCGATGCACTTATATCCTTCCTCAAATAAGGAGACCAATGGTGTACATAATTGTAAGAGTGCCAGTTGCCACAGCAACACAGACTCCCTGATTGAACTGTAACACTAACTCTAGCTGGCCATGTTTCTCAGGCCCTTGGGAAACCAACAGCTCAAAGGGAGACAAGAACATCTCCGTAGAAAGGATAAGTTCTCCATTCCATGTGGGCTTGCAGGAGGAGTTCCTTCCTTCTCCCCTTCCTACTGGAGCTTACTTTTTCTCTGGGATCAGACCTTCCCACTCTTAATCCTGCCATCCCTGATCCAGTCTTTTCCAGACTATTCCCCATCTAACTGAAAGCCGTGCGTCTCAATCAGGCTGACTTCCAGATGGAAAGCCTGTCATGGAAATAACGATGCTGCTGTCAAGTTAAGATTCGATGACATGTGGGGACCAAAATGGCTCCCAGATTTCCTGACTGGAACTCAGCCCTCTGGCTCAGAAAACCCACCTGTTAAAATCAAGACAAGAGAGGTCTGGAGGATGGCTGATTTTTGAGAAATTAATATTCCACTGGTTTAGTATTGGTTGTTCTCTTCTGGGTCAAGTTCAAGTGCACTCGGAAAGCATTGAGTCTGGGTTTTTACTCTGCATCTTACTTATGCTATGTCAAATCCTGGTGAGCTCCATGTTGACTAGTTTTGAAAAGGTTTAGGAGAGGTTGGCCCTGAAACACACACACACACACTGTCATTTGCCCCTGCAGCTTTTACTAATTAATTTAATACCTCATGTCATGGGGAAATTGAATTTGCTCTCTTACTGCTCACAAACCTTGTATGGAGAAAAATATGTCTCCTCTTACCCTTGGAATGTGTATTCCAATTAAATAATTTTCAGCAGCAAGTTTTCATGAGTTTAAAAATAAAGAATGTAGTTTATTCTCATGCATTTATCCTGAATTGACATTGTTCACTTGGTCTCTCACACACACACACAAAGACTGAATACAATTAAAGTTAGTGCACTTTTGCAGATTACAGTTAATTCAGTCTCTGAAGTGGCAGGTTTCTCGAATGGATTTGATGATTTACATTTGAAGTGAGGGCCTTGTAAAGCAAAGGGTTCACAGCAGATTGCAATGTTTCTTGTGGTTGAATATCTCGGTGGTCGATTCTCAAGTGAACTTTGAAACTGGAACAGGTTTAATATTTTTCTCGCTTGATAACCTGCAGCTAGATTCAGAGTCTGATTCTCAAACTGGTTGATGACTGATGGTTCTGATGGATTGGCTGCATCCTGGGGTAATAATGGTGCAGTCCCTGAAACCAGTTTTGATCACATGACTGTTGTGTTAACACTTCTGAGTCCCACCCAGTCTAATTTGGGTGGTGGAGACCATTGTGATGCAATGATCATAGAAGGTCATAGAATCCTACTGTGCAGAAGGAGGCCATTCGGCCTATCGAGTCTGCACCGCCTACAATCCCACCCAGGCCCTATTCCCAAAACCATTTACTAGTCCCCTGACACTAAGAGGCAATTTTAGCATGGCCAATCCACCTAACCCGCACATCTTTTGACTGTGGGAGGAAACTGGAGCACCCGGAGGAAACCCACGCAGACACGGGGAGAATATGCAAACTCCACACAGACATTGACCCAAGCTGGGAATCGAACTCGGGTCCCTGGCGCTGTGAGGCAGCAGTGCTAACCACTGTGAGAAGTTGATGGTGGCCACTGAGTCTCGATCTTCCATTTTGTCCGGTGAAACATGAAGACAGGCAGTCAGGAAACTCCGTGCAGTGCGATCTTATCAGTTGTTCATGCCACGCCTCTGCTGCAGCGAGGTTGGAGAATTTGGCGCCCAGCCAAATCTCCATTCACTGCAGGAGAATGGGAAAATCCTGCTGGCCTGAACAGTGATAACATTCTGGCCTTAGTCTTTAGGTGTTGACCCATCCTTAAACATTGAGATGTGTGAATTCCATAAATGACTATGAAGTACCCTCACCCATGTCCATATGTAATTAGTTATCCACCAGGGACTTGATACTGTCTGTAGTCCAAATGGCAAAAGTCACATGATTTGCAGCAGCCATATTAAGAGCTTGTTTGTGTCCAATTTTTAAAAAGTATTGATTGAAAATTCTTAATAAGACACCTGGGCATGACAGGTGGCATTTTAGGTTATAGCTGTCATGTTGACATGGGGGTATGGGGTGCCCAATGCAATGCTCATTGCTTCAACATTGGCCACTGACAGAGGCACATGCAAAAACGTTCCGACTTGCCAATCGCTTTCTGCATCACTGGGGAACGAATGGAAAGGAAAAGAAAATTACTCCTGAAAAATCGCCGTGGTGCTCATAATCTGATGGATTCCCTGGGTTTTAAAGAAGAAGTCAAGATGAAAGACATATGAATATGAATAAATTCATTCTAATCTAATTATATGTCAAATGACTACTTTTGCACAGAAAAGATTAGAGGGAAGTTGAGCTGTGAAGTGCAGGCTTGAGAAGAAAGTGAATCAAAATGCATTATACAAGAACAAAGAAAGACAAGGAACAGAAAGGGAAGTGAAATACCTTTGGTAAATCAGTTCGCTTATCCTATCAAGTAATGTTAAACAAATATATCTTGGTTTACCTTTCCTGCTCAAGTTAGGATGGCACAGTGGCACAGTGGTTAACACTGCTGCCTCACAGTGCCAGGGACCTGGGTTCGATTCCCAGCTTGGGTGACTGTCTGTGGGGAGTCTGCAGGTCCTCCCCATGTCTGCGTGGGTTTTCTCTGGGTGCTCCGGTTTCCTCTCAGACTCCAAATATGTGCAGGTTAGGTGCATCGGCCATGCTAAATTCTCCCTTAATGTACCTGAACAGGTGTCGGAGTGCGGCGACTAAGGGATTTTCACAGTAACTTCATTGCAGTGTTAATGTAAGACTACTTTTGACACTAATAAATAAACTTACAGATGTGAATTCATAGCTGATGCACAGAAAATGGTCAGATGGAAATTGGGCAGATTTATTGGGCAGTCATTCAGTGTTACAATCTTTCACCTCATACAGTGAGGCCAGTGAAAGTGTGGCCCAGAGATTGGCCTGGGTTACAAAGTAGGAAATTCACATCAGATTAAATGCCTGGTGCAAACTTCTGGCCATTTTTTGCAAGAGAGACAATTTCAATGCATGCATCAGTGTGGTTACAGTATTTAACACCATACGCTTCACCTAGTAAATGTGAACAGACATCAGTACAAGACTGAACATGTTCTGTATCACATTGAACACAATCTCTTTGCACCGTTCTATAAGCTGCACCATGGATTTTTATTTGCATTTGCTTTTCAAAGAATTATTCCAGTGGCTGGACTTGGCAATCATTTACCATTTTATTCGATGACCGGTTCATTTGTTTTGCTGTCTGTTTTCTCACTGACTTGCTTGTGAATAAAGGATGCCTGAACCATGGAATCATGTAATGGTTACAGAACAAAACAAAGAACAAAGAAAAGTACAGCACAGGAACAGGCCCTTCAGCCCTCCAAGCCCGTGTCGATCATGATGCCCAAACTAAAAAAAACCTTCCATCCCTCTTTTTCCTCCCTGATGCTCTTAAAATGTTGCTAATGTGCCTGCTTCCACCACCTCCTCTGGCAGCGCGTTCCAGGCACCCACCACTCTGCGTGAAAAACTTCCCCTGCACATCCCCCTTAAACTTTCCCCCTCTCACTATGAACCTTTGTCCCCTTGTAATTGTCACTTCCATCGCTGGAAAAAGCCTCTGACTGTCCATTCTGTCTATGCCTCTCATTATTTTGTAGACCTCTGTCACATCACCCCTCAGCCTCCGTCTTTCCAGTGAAAACAATCCTGGTTTATTTTACCTCTCCTCATAGCCAACACCCTTGAAACCAGGCAACATCCTAGTGAACCTTCTTTGCACTCTGTCCAAAGCTTCCACCTCCTTCTGATAGTGTGGTGACCAGAACTGCGTGTAATACTCCAAATGCATCCTAACCAAGGTTTTTATATAGCTGCAACATGATTTCCCAGCTCCTGTACGCAATGCCTTGGCTGTTGAAGGCAAGCATGCCATATTCCTTCTTAATCACCTTGGCTAGCTGTGTTACCATTTCTAGTGAACTGTGGACCTGCATGCCCAGATCCCTCTATATATTAATGTTCCTAAGGGTTTTGACATTTACAATATAATTCATATCTAAATTTGATCCTCCAAAATGCATCACCTTGCATTTGTCTGGATTAAACTCCATCTGCCATTCTGTGCCCAAGTCTCCAATCTATCTATATCCTGTTGTATCCTCTGACAATCCCCAGCACTCCGCCAATCTTCATGTCATCCGCAAACTTACGATTCAGACCACCCACGTATTTCCTCCAGATCATTTATATATACCACAAACAACAGAGGTTCCAGCACTGATCCCCGCGGAATACCAGTAGCTACAGATTTCCATTCTGAAAAATACCCTTCCACCACTACTCTTTGCCTTCCATAACCAATTCAGTTCTATATCCATCTAGTCAACCCACCCTGAATCCCATGTGATTTTAGTTTTTGTACCAGTCTGCCATGTGGGGCCTTGTCAAACACCTTACTAAAGTCCATATAAAGCTTCCCCACCGCTGATGTCAGGCTTACCAGCCGATACTTTGTTGGATTAGCCCTGCTTCCCTTCTTAAACAAGGGAACAACATTGGCTATTCTCCAGTCCTCTGGAACCTCGCCTGTGGTCAGAGAAGATGTGAAGATTTCTGTTCAGGCCCCTGCTATTTCTCCCCTTACCTACTGCAGTAACCACGGATAGTTCCCATCGGCCCCGGGGACTTGTCTATCTTAGTGGAATTTAGGATACTCAACACTTCCTCCTTTGATACATTGACACACCTATCCTTGACCTCAACATCTGTTATGTCCTTCTCCTTAGTGAATACCGAAATAAAGTACTCATTAAGGATTTCCAGATAGAAGGAATTCAGCCTATTGTACCTGCGCTTGCCCTCTGAAGGAGTGATTCACCATGCGCCCTTCCCTGCCTTTTCTTCATTTTCCTGCAAATGGTTCCTTTTCAGATACTGATCAAATTCACTTTTAAAAGTATCAGCTGACCCTGCCTCCACCACACTCGCACACAATGCATTGCCTGGAAGATGTCTGACTCACCATTAAGCTGGGACATTCGTCAGGCATCCTGGGTGGCCACCTAAAGCTGTGATGACCCTTGGGTAGGTTCAGAGGGTAAAACACTTGATTGAGGACCCGTGTGAGAAACTTGGTTGCTCTGAATGGATCACCCACCAGGCATACATCAGTCGGGCTTGACTAGCAAGGGAGGTCTACCCCCCAGTAACCCCCTCATCCACCCCCCACCTTAGGATCCATAGGACTCTTGATGAACATGATCAGTACCTGTTCCACTGTCCTCTCCATGCCCTCCACCCCATTGCACTTACCTGAGGCCACTGGCAGCAGCATGCATGCCAAGAATCATTCTCTCAGAGTATCAGCTGCCCTGAAGGCACAACAAGTGCTGTCACCATCCAGGACAAAGCAGCTCGCTTGATTGGCACCACATCTGCAAACATTCATTCCCTCCACCACCGGTGCTCAGTAGCAGCAGTGTGTACTATCTACAAGATGCACTGCAGCAATTCACCAAAGATCCTTAGACAGCACCTTCCAAACCCACGACCACTTCCATCTAAAAGGACAATGGCAGCAGATACATGAGAACACCAACACGTGCATGTTCCCCTCCAAGCCCCTCACCATCCTGACTTGGAAATATATCACTGTTCCTTCCCAGTCGTTGGATCAAAATTCTGGAATTCCTTCCCTAAAGGCATTGTGGGTCAACCCACAGCACATGGACTGCAGCGATTCAAGAAGGCAGCTCATCACCACCTTCTCAAAGCAACTAGGGATGGGCAATAAATGCTGGCCAGCCAGCGATGCCCATATGCCATGAATGAATAAATAAAGCTAGCACAGATTACTTAGACAAACCCAGTGTTAAGTTGGCTCTGGACTTGCCGATTGAGACAGCCATGTCGGTATCCCATTGTCGACTTTGTGCAGGAAGGTGTCGCATGTTCTCTGCAGAGAAATTGCCTGACCTTCTCTTTGCACTGTTCCGGGAATACAATAATGCATCTGGTAATAACTTTAGGGAAATGAAAAAGTGATGAACAATTTAATGAAAGAGGCTACATCCACAGATAATTATAGAAGAACATTAATGAGGGCCATCAGTTCACTAGGACTGAAGAAGTCAAATTCCCTTGTTAAACCTTGGAATTCTGGATTTCCAATCGGTCCATGGCTCCTTATTCTGAATTAGGACATTGAGTGAGTGAAATTCCATTTTATGACTCTGTCATCTTTAGTGATATTTAGGGTCTATTTGAAACCACAAACCAGTGGTCTTGAGTATAAATTAGTGGTAGATTCATAGAATCCATACAGTGCAGAAGGAGGCCATTCAGCCCATCAAGTCTGCACCAACTCTTCAACAGAGCATCTTACTCAGGCCCTATCCCCATAACACCACATATTTATCCCATTAATCCCCCTAACCCACACAACCTGAGATACTAAAGGACAAAATAGCAAGGCCAGTCCACCTAACCTGCACATCTTTGGACTGTGGGAGGAAACTGAAGCACCCAAAGGAAACCCGCGCAGACAGTGGGAGAATGTGCAAACTCTACAAAGACAGTCACCAAGTCAGGAATCAAACCTGGGTCCCTGGTGCTGTGAGGCAGCAGTGCTAACCACTGTGCCACCATGCTGCCCATGATTCTGAGAACATCAATTTTTTTTCTTTATTCTCTCCCGGGATGCGGGTGCCACTGGCAAGGCCAGAATTTGTTGTCATCCCTAATTGCCCTTGAATTGATCTGACTTGCAACACTATTTCAGAAGGCAATTCAGAGTCAAGCACATTGCCACGGGCCTGGGTTACATGTAAGGGTGGCAGATTTCCTTTCCTAAATGGCCAACAGATGGGTTTTTACAGTAATTAATTATGGTTTTTAACATCACTGAGACAAGCTTTCAATTCGGATTTATTAACTGAACTTAGAAAACATGAGCTGCCATGGGGTGATTTGAACCCATGTCCCCAGTGTCTCAGTCTAGGCCTGTGAGTTACTAGTCTGGTGATATCACCACTATGTCATAGTCTTCCCCAACATATTGCATCATTGCAGTATACTATGAACGCCTTAGTTGCAACTCTACTTTCTTAAGAAGCCAATGACTCCAAGCCCCTGAAAAATACAATACTACAAAGGATAAACAAAGAACAAAGAAAAGTACAGCACAGGAACAGGCCCTTCGGCCCTCCAAGCCTGTGCCGATCATGCTGCCCTAACCAAAAAAAAAAATCTTCTGCCCTTACTCGGTCCATATCCCTCTATTCCCTCCCTATTCATGCACCCATCCAGATGCCTCTTAAATGTTGCTAATGTGTCTGTTTCCACCACCTCCTCTGGCAGCGCGTTCCAGGCACTCACCAGTCTCTGCATGAAAAACTTCCCCCATACACCTCCCTTAAACTTACCCCCTCTCACCTTGAATTTGTGCCCCCTGGCAATTGACACTTCCACACTGGGAAAAAGCCTTGGATGGTCTTCACATCAGACAACATCTGTTATTCTGCATTCCAGATAGCAGCAGTCTCTGTGTTAAAATAAGCCCGACAAAGGCAAGGGGTTGTTAAGAGCAATGTCTTTTGCCAGTGACTCTGTCTTTCAGACTCATGGCTTAGTTAATAATCACCGCACAGGCACCTCACAAAACAAACTTTTTAAAAGTAGTTGCTGCTTTTTTATTTGAAATTTATGTCAGATCATACCTCATCACAACTAAATCAAGATAGTTACTAGATAGACTAGATCAAGACAGTAAAATTTTATGAGTTGTTGCATCCGAAAGTTGGGAGACAATATACCGTTGGTTACAAGGGTTTTGTACTCTCTGTTCATGTGACCATAAACAACACCATAAATTTGGTGCGAATGTAACTGGGTAACACAGATCGAAAGAAAACCCTGCAAAAACTGTGGATCTGAAATAAAAGGGGAAAGTTCTGGAAATACCAGAGCAGCACCCCAGTTCTTTATTTGGTCACCTTTCCCCTGCAGTTTAAAATGTTTAAACAGCTCTGAAGAAGAGTCATACAGACTCGGAACGTTGGGCCCGATTTTACCATTTTGATTCTAAGTGTTGGGCAATTTGAAACGGGGAGTGTTTCAGATCCCAACTTTTAGACCCGTTTTCAGGCGCCCCCATACGCATTCTGCCTGAAATAATATCAGCGAATCACGCTGCAAAAGCCTGTGGGCGGGGCTTAACGCGCCCGAAACCCTGCAGCTCCGATCAACACCTCCAACTGCGCACGCTCAGAAAAAAAATGTTCCCCTGCCACATCCCTCCTTGGCCGGATAATGCCACCCCCTGACCCCCACAGACATTGCTCCACCCCCCCAACATTACTGACTCCCTTATCCCCCCACCACCCCACCCCCCCCATGCCATCCAGACTGATCATGGGCCCCTACCCCCCTCCCCTCCACCGATCTCAGGCAGAGTGGCAGCGGACCCCCCCCTTCACCCCACTGATCTCAGGCACAGTAGCTGCAGACCCCCCTTTCCCCCCTATCGATCTCAAGCAGAGTGGCAGTGGATCCCCCTAGGCACCTACCTCCTCGCTAACTGGAGCGCCTGAATCGGACTTTTATGGAGCATATCTGTTTTTCCCCGATTCTGGATGGGCAACTGCGGTGGTAAAGGGGGAAGTGCCAGTAAAGTTGGGCGTGCAGCCCTTTAAGTCAATTTAAATACATGCAAATGCATTTAAATCGCCGTCGCACCCATTTCGGGCGTGGTCCCAATTACGGCCATTTTCGGGCCTTGGTAAAGGGGGAACCGACATGGCTGCTCGCGTGGATTGCACTACTCCTCTCATGCCCAAATTTACCACGTTTTCGCGTCTGAAAATGGGCGCAACGCGACGGTAAAATCGGGCCCGTTAACTTTATTCTCTCTCCACAAATGCTGCCAGACCTGCTGAGATTTTCCAGCATTTTCTGTTATTATCATAATATAAATAGTTGTGATCATTTGAAATTTGGCCTTCTTGCATTTGTCCTGATGAGTGCAAAATGAAAACCTGAGCAATATGTCTCTCTTTTCAGCAACATTCAAATTAATTAATAAGTGCACAAAATGATGCTATCGCAATGGGGTGTAAGGGTTGCAATTAAGAGGATCTACTTGCAGCTTGAAGTCTTGTGAGACCTGAGTGTTGGTTAGAGCTAGAGCCACATCTGGAGTATTTTGTATAGAGCTGGTCTCCTTATCAAAGGAAAGATATAAATGCCTTAGGAGTAGTGCATAAAAGGTTTGCTAAACTAATACCAGGAATGAAAGGGTTGTCTTATGAGGGAAGGTTGATGTGGAGATGCCAGCATTGGATTGGGGTGGGCACAGTAAGAAGTCTCACAACACCAGGTTAAAGTCCAACAGGTTTATTTGGTAGCACAAGATTTTGGAGCGCTGCCCCTTCATCAGGTGAGTGCAGGATTTGATTCACAAACAGGTTGGAATGCGAGTCTTAACAGGTAATCAAGACTTTACAGATACAGACAATGTGAGTGGAGAGAGGGTTAAGTACACGTTAAAGAGGTGTGAATTGTCTCAAGCCAGGACAGTTTGTGAGATTTTGCAAGCCCAGACATGTCGTGGGAGTTACAGATAGTTGACATGAACCCAAGATCCCGGTTGACGGCGTCCTCATGTGTGCGGAACTTGGCTATCAGTTTCTGCTCGGAGATTCTGCGTTGTTGTGTGTCTTGAAGGCTGCCTTGGAAAACGCTTACCTGAAGATCAGAGGCTGAATGCCCTTGACTCGCATTCCAACCATTATCTTGTAATTCAGTTCGTGTCTATATATGCCCTGTTTGTAAACCAAATCCTGCACTCACCTGATGAAGGGGCAGCGCTCCAAAACTCGTGCTAGCAAATAAACCTGAGGGAAGGTTGGAGAGGTTAGGCTTGAATGCATTGGATTTTAGAAGAGAAAGAGGCAACTTGATCAAAACCTTTAAGAGCCTGAGGGGTAGTGACAGTATGGATGTTTCCCCTTGTCGGAGAATCTAGAAATAGGGGTTACCATTTGAAAATAAGGGGTCATCATTTAAGACTGAGATGAGGAGAATATTTTTCTCTTGAGGGTTATGAGGTTCTGGATCTTGCTTCTTCAAAGGCAGACCTAGGTAGATTCTTGATTAACAATGTGGTGAAAGGTTATCGGGGGTACAGAGGATTGTGGAGTTGAGGTTACAATCAGATCAGCCATGATCTGGTGGCACAGTACTTAGTGCTGCTTCCTCATAGCTTCAGGGTACCAGGTTCAATTCCAGCCTTGGGTGACTGTGTGGAGTTTGTACATTCTCCTGTTGTCTGCGTAGGTTTCCTTAACAGTTCAAAGACGCGTAGGTTAGGGAGATTGGCCATGCTAAACTGCCTGATTTGATCTATTTTTGTCACATGTATTAGTATCCAGTGAAAAGTATTAATGTCCCAAGATATATCGGCTCGATGGATTAGCCATGGTAAATATATGGGGGTTTTGGGGATAGGGCAGGGGAGAGGGCCTGGGTAAGATACTCTGTCAGAGAGTTGGTGCAGACTCAATGGACCATATGGCCTCCTTCTGCGCTGTAGGGATTCTATGACCTTATTGAATGGCGGAACAGGCTCAAAGAGCGGAGTGCCTGCTCCTGATTCATATGTTCATATAAGACTTAATTATCAGACATGTGCTCACACTTGCAGCATTCCATACTCAGTGTATAATATCCGCTCAGTGACATCCTTTCCAAGCATCAGCGGGGAGCCCAATATGCCAGTAAACCGTGTACACATTGTTCAATCTAATATTTGTAAACTGAGGCAAGAATGAGTCTAAAACCTTAAAACAGATTTATTTCCAAGCCTGCAGAGTAAGGACACAGACTACAATCCCCTCTACACTTTGTGTGAACACCTTTTTATATTCCTGCAATGAAGCCTGAATACTTCCTCAACTGGGGACAGCCTGTCTTGATTACCAGTTGAACGCAAGTATATAATTCCCAATGTTAACACGCATTACACCCTCAAGGCCTGTCCATCATCTACAAGGCACAAGTCAGGAGTGTGATGGAATACTCTCCATTTGCCTGGATGAGTGAAGCTCCAACAACGCTCAAGAAGCTTGACACCATCCAGGACAAAGCAGCCCACTTGATTGGCACCACATCTACAAACATCTACTCCCTCCACCACCAACGCTCGGTAGCAGCAGTGTGTATTATCTACAAGATGCACTGCAGCAATTCTCCAAAGATCCTTAGACAGCACCTTCCAAACCCACAACCACTTCCATCAAGAAGGAGAAGGACAGCAAATACATGGGAACATCACCACCTGCAAGTCCCCCTCCAAGCCTCTCACCATCCTGACTTGGAAATATATCGCCGTTCCTTCGCAGTCGGTGGATCAAAATCCTGGAATTCCCTTCCCAATGGCATTGTGGGTCAACCCACAGCACATGGACTGCAGCGATTCGAGAAGGCAGCTCACCACCACCTTCTCAAGGGCAACTAGGGATGGGCAATAAATGCTGGCCAGCCAGCGACGCACATGTCCCACGAATGAATTAAAAAAATTAATAATCTAATCTTCTTGAAGACAGGTAGATCTGGATTCCAGAACTTGCACTACCAAAGAGATGTTGGACCTGACTTCTCTGAAAAGCTGCCATCAGGGACCATGCCCTTACAATGGTGCAGGCAAACACAGTTTGCAGGTGCAGCAGGTAATCAAGAAGGCAAATGGAATGTTGGCCTTTATCGCGAGAGGGATGGAGTATAGAAGCAGGGAGGTCATGCTGCAACTGCACAGGGTACTGGTGAGGCCGCACCTAGAGCGGCACGGTAGCACAGTGGTTAGCACTGCTGCTTCACAGCTCCAGGGTCCCGGGTTCGATTCCCGGCTTGGGTCACTGTCTGTGTGGAGTTTGCACATTCTCCTCGTGTCTGCGTGGGTTTCCTCCGGGTGCTCCGGTTTCCTCCCACAGTCCAAAGATGTGCAGGTTAAGTTGATTGGCCAGGTTAAAAATTGCCCCTTAGAGTTCTGAGATGCGTAGGTTAGCGGGATTAGCGGGTAAATATGTGGGGGTAGGGCCTGGGTGGGATTGTGGTCGGTGCAGACTCGATGGGCCAAATGGCCTCCTTCTGCACTGTAGGGTTTCTAGAGTACTGTGTATAGTTTTGGTCCCCTTATTTAAGAAAGGATGTATTGGCTTTGGAAGGGGTGCAGAGAAGGTTCACTAGGTTTATTCCTGAAATAAGGGGGTTGGCTTATGAGGAGAGATTGAGTAGACTGGGCCTGTACTCTTTGGAGTTTAGAAGGTTGAGGGGAGATCTTATAGAGACATATGAGATAATGAAGGGGCTAGACAGGGTAGAAACATCGAGATTGTTCCCACTTACAATGGAAACAAGAACTAGGCGGCATAGCCTCAAAATACGGGGGAGTCAATTTAGAACAGAGTTGAGGAGGAACTTCTTCTCCCAGAGGGTAGTGAATCTTTGAATTCTCTGCCCAATGAAACGGTAGAGGCTACCTCATTAAATGTGTTTAAGTCGCAGATAGATAGGTTTTTAGCCAATAAGGGAATTAAGGGTTATGGGGAGCGGGCGGGGGTAAGTGGAACTGAACCCACTGTCAGATCAGCCATGATCTTATTGAATGGCGGAGCAGGCTTGAGGGGCCAGATGGCCTACTCCTGCTTCTATTTCTTATTGCAGAAAATTACACTGTGGGAGACTGATGCCAATATGTACACCACAGCACAATTTGCTGGGGCTTTTGCTCCACAGCAGCTTGCAAAGACAGCTGAAAGGTAATTGCATAAGCTCCACACTCAATAAAATCAATGGTAATCATGAATTTGCTACATCTAAGCCATTCTGCAGACTCTTCCACTTAGACTGACAAAATAAATAAAACTAAAATAAAACAAGTAAGATTTCAGGCAACAGAACCTAGGCATAAATGGTCATTTCCTGGATGCCAACATGAGGAGTGTGGTGTGCCACAGGGTCCTCAACTCTTTACAATTTATATCAATGAGTTAGATAAAGGAAATGATGGTTTGCTTGCTAAATTTGCTGATGACACAAAGAAAGGTAGAAAAGCATGTTGGGAAGAGAAGATAAGGAGGCAACAAAAGGAAAGAGATAGGTTTGGTGAGTGGGCAAAGATTTGGCCAATGAAGTAAAATGTGAGGAAATGTGAAATTGTCCATTTTGGCAGGAAGGTTAGAAAAGACGTATCGGGGGTGGGCAGGAATGTGAACTTGAGTTAAAATTAGATCAACTGTGATCTTATTGAATGATGCAGCAGGCTCGAGGGGCTGCTCCTACTCCTAATTTGCATGTTCGTATGTACGTAATGGTGCTGGAGGCATGGTAATTGTGTGAATTATGGACATGTTTCAGGATTCTACTGAGAGAGAAAAAAAAAGAATAGAATTAAATCGATATGCAGGTCACTCAATGATTTTAAGATTTAATATTGTGAGAAATCTAACTTAGTGCACATTTCATGACAATGTAACCAAGGCTAAAACAATGTTAGCATCGAAAACAAACAATCAAAGCTTTGTGAGAAACTTAAGTGGCCCAATGATTCAATTGAAAGGAATCTTGCCATTGAATCCCACCTTTGACTTGCATTCATTTCAGACCAAAGTGAGATGATGAGTTACAGTCTTGAATACTTGTCAAGGTCCAACTATCCTGTTGTATCAAACCAGTATTAGTTTGGTTTGTTGGAAATGGCCAAAAGAGAAAATGTTAGAAAGTCTCAGCAGGTCTGGAAGCATCTGTAAGGAGAGTAAAGAGCTGATGTTTCAAGTCCAGATGATGCTTTGTCAAAGCTAAAATGTCCCCCCCCCCTTCCCCCCACATCTTCATCTGTCACAGTTTACCCTGTGGTTCCAGCTTCTCTGCCATTTGGCCATTCACACCTTCTATTCTCTCTATGGACTGCCATTATCAGCCTTTCCCCTTGCTTTTGTGGCTGTGATTCATTTTCCATTCCTTCACCCGACAGTATAAATATCTCCCACTTTCTATGCCTTTTAGCTTGACAAAGAGTCACCTGGACTCGAAACATCAGCTCTTTTCTCTCCTTACAGATGTTGCCAGACCTGCTGAGATTTTCCAGCATTTTCTCTTTTGGTTTCAGATTCCAGCATCTGCAGTAATTTGCTTTTATTTGTTGGAAATGGCCATTTGAATGCAGACCTCGAGCGATACAATACTTTCTCCTTGTGCCAGCCAACTTAGATCTCATTATGCGAGAACAATTAGGCTTCATATTCTCCAACTCCACTGAAGACTGGTGCTCATTTTGACTTTTAGGCTACTTGTATACAAATGACTTAAAACAGAACACCACCTCTCATCCATTGACTGCATCTACACCTCCCGCTGCCTCGGAAAAACAGCCAGCATAATTAAGGACCCCACACACCCAGACATACCCTCTTCCACCTTCTTCCGTCGGGAAAAAGATACAAAGGTCTGGGAACACATACCAACCAACTCAAGAACAGCTTCTTCCCTACTGCCATCAGACTTTTGATGGACCTATCTTGTATTAAGTTGATCTTTCTCGACACTCTAGCTCTGACTGTAACATTATATTCTACACTCTCTCCTTTCCGTCTCCCCTATGTAGTCTATGAACGGTATGCTTTGTCTGTATCGTGCACAAGAAACAATACTTTACACTATATGCATGTGACAATAATAAATCAAATGAAATCAAAATCAAATCAAATGTTGACATACCAATATTGATTGATTTGATAGATAGCTGGGTATAAATTGCAAAAGTTCACAATAGTTAAAATTCTAACCAAGTCCCCGATCCTCCCCCCACCAATAAAGCACTCTTGTTCTCGGGCATAAAAGGTCAATGAAAATTCAGACAGAGATATATTTTTAAATAACGCCTCATCGCTCTTCCACGAAAGCCATTCTGTGTTTGAGGTGACCGACAGTTGGTTGCATGCACCAAACAGACACTGATAAAGTGAAAGAAAAATGAGACACCCACTGAAAAATGTGTGATGAAACCTTTGCTCGTGTCAATTGCAACTGCCTGAAATGTTTTAAAGAGGGAGTTTCCTTGTCAAAATTCAAACAGATGTCAACTCAATGACCCATCCTTTTTAACTCACTCATCTTTCTCTCATCTTTGTCGAATGAAATGCATTAATGCAGAGAGGAAAGGTTCTCCCTAAGTGTCTGCTTGAAAAAATACAAAGGCATTTTCAATTATTAATGTAGGTAAGAATTTAGAATTGGAAAAGTGATTGTTAATAAATTAATGGATTGCTGGACTTCCATAGTTTCTGTTCTGGTTTGCCGCAAGCTGTATGGAAGCCTTGCTGGTGTTAGAATGTAACCGGTGACAACTTTGATTGGATGTAATGTGACCAATGGGAACAAGATGTAAAGGTCCCAGTAGAACATGGAACCAATCACAGAGTGATGTAATGGTCAGCTGACAGCTGATTCACCATAAATAAGGAACTATATAGAATTATAGGGAGCTTGGAGTGGCGCAGGCCAATGTCCCATGTTTGTAGTAATGATATCTCTTTATTAGATCCTTTCTTTGATTATAGGTTGGAGTAGGTTTTGTTGTATTTTCATTAGCTGCATTTTGAAGAGTTCCTTCTGAAGGAACAGCTGATTCTTTCCCTCTTAAATTTAAATCTGTATCCTATTGAACTGACTCACCACATTGTCTCCTGTTCTGCCTCCTTGGTGTAGAATGGTGGCACAGTGGTTAGCACTGCTGACTCAGCACCAGGGACCCAGGTTCAATTCTGATGTTGGGTGATTATCTGTGTGGAGTTTGCATGTTCTCCCCATGTCTGCTTGGGTTTCCTGTGGGTGCTCTGGTTTCCTCCCATAGTCCAAAGATGTGCAGGTTAGGTTGATTGGCCATGCTAAATTGTCCCTTAGTGTGAGGGGGATTAGCAGAGTAAATACCTGGGGTTACGGGGATAGGGCTTGAGTGGGATTGCTGTTGGTGCAGGCTCGTGGGCCGAATGGCCTCCTTGTGCACAGTAAGGAGTCTCACAACACCAGGTTAAAGTCCAACAGGTTTATTTGGGATCACGAGCTTTCGGAGTGCTGCTTCTTCATCAGGTGAGTCCTGATCTGGACAATGTAAAAATGAAAGACACCACAAAATAAACATTCCAGAACAAACTCGACTAAAACTAAGTTTATGTTGTTTAATAGCAAAATGTCTTACTCTATGATCACAAAATGTTAATGCTTGATAACTCTGTATTGAGCAAGTTTCCATTTACAAATATCTCGGAATCTAGCTGGATCATGCTTTGACTTTTAATTCCCATGTTGACGTGATTTTTTACAAGCTCAGATTATGTTGAGACTTGCTTTCTTTTTTTTTCTAGTGCAGAAGTGGCCGTTCACCGTCGACTCTGACAGAGCATCTTACCCAGGCCCGCTTCCCCCAGCCTATCCCTGTAGCATCACACATTTATCATAACTAATCCATCTAACCTACACATTCTGGGTCACTAAGAGGCAATCTAGCTTGGCCAATCCACCTAACCTGCGCATCCTTGGACTGTGGGAGGAAACCGGCGCACCCAGAGGAAACCCACGCAGACATGGGGAGAATGTGCAAACTCGACACAGTCACCCAAGGCTGGAATTGAATCCAGGTCCCTGGAGGTAAGAGGCAGCAGTGCCAGCCACTGTACCACTGTGCCACCCTAACTCTGTTTTCTGCATCGCAGTAATTCCTGCTTTACTCACTCTACCATCATTCAGATGTCTATCCTGCCCGTTGTGGATTCTGTTGATCTAATTTATAAAAACCTTTTTTCGCAAGTTAGACATCTTCTTTCACTTTGCAATTAGATTTATGACCGGTTCCCCTTTTCACCCCCATCACTTTGACCTGTACTCACTGATTTACAGGCCTGCAATGCACATAAGGTGCCAACTCCACTCGCTTCTGTTAATCTATCAAACCACGCTTGGAAAAACACCCGCCATTTGAAAAGTTTGTTATATTTCACTGTCTCTTATAATCTGAGGTCATGTGATTTGATCACATAAGCTGAGCGTTAAAATTGACTCACCGGGCTAAGTGAAGCTTAAATAAAATAAGTAAATTTATAAATGAAATCATTCCCCATTACAGAAGCCCCACAGTGCAGAAGGAGGCCATTCAGCCCATCGAATCTGCACTGATTCTCTGAAAGAGCATCTTGCCCAGGCCCTCCCACCCTATCCCTGCATTTGTCATGGCTAATCCACCTAACATACACATCTTTGCACACGAAGGAGCATCCAGGGTAGATCCCACCTCTGAGATGCACGCAGTATCAGTAACTGAGCCAAAGGCTCAGTGTCAGTGTTAAAACTGTTGCCTCACAGCACCAGGGGCCTGAGTTCAATTCCGGCCTCGGGTCACTGTCTGTGTGGAGTTTGCACATTCTCCACAAGTCTATGTGGGTTTCCTCTGGGTGTTCCTGTTTCCTCCCACACTCGTAAAATATGCGGGTTAGATTGATTGGTCATGCTAAATTGCCCCTTAGTGTCAGGGGGTTTAACAGTGTAAATATGTGGGGTTACGGGGGTAGGGCCTGGGTGGGATTCTTGTCGGTGCAGGCTTAATGGGATAAATGGCCTCCTTCTGCACTGTAGGAGTTCTATGATTCAAATGACAATGTGCCTCCACCTCCATGACCTTCTTATTCTTCCTCAGCTACCGGGTTAGCTTGTGCTTTTTTGGTATCTGAAAGGAGAAAGTCACAAGGCTGAGCTGGCGGTAAAAGCTGCGGGTGGGATGGGAAGCAAGATTTGTATCCACTACTTACAACAAATGTGGCAACAAAGACAAAGTGAGATGGGAGAAGGAGGATTAAATCTGAGGATGCTGTCACCTTCAAAGGTTTCAACCTCACCTCCTACAATGGTTACAGCTTCCGCGCTGACCAATCTGATAATGACCAGATCTACATTATCCTCCATGGGAGTTGGAGCAAACAATAAATTAGAATTTTGGGCACCTTCTGTGCCGATAATGAATGGCTTGGTTTGCATTGTCTGTGAGCAGAACTCATAGAATTTAACAGACATCACCAAGGACGGCACAGCGGTTAGCACTGCTGCCTCACAGTGCCAAGGACCCGGGTTCAATTGGGTCACTGTCTGTGTGGAGTCTCAAGTTCTCCCCGTGTCTGTGAGGGTTTCCTCCGGGTGCTCCAGTTTCCTCCCACAGTCCAAAAGACGTGCTGGTTAGATGCATTGACTATGCTAAATTCTCCCTCAGTGTATCCGAACAGCCAGTGGCGACTAGGGGATTTTCACAGTAACTTCATTGCTGTGTTAATGTCAGCCTACTTGTGACACCAATAAATAAACTTTAAAGGTGTCATTTTGGTGTATCACATTGAACAAGCGTGTGTTCATTGTGCATCGCACCCATTTTTCAATTTCCTTTCTTTCACAGTAACAACACATTGCTCCTGCTGCAAGTTTCTCAAGCTCCAGGGTATTTGCCACTGCCATTGTCAAAAATAAAACATCTGCTTGATCTTTTTTCCAATTGCCACGCACTGAGTAGATGTCTGTCTGGGGCTGTGCAGGAATGATCCACCACTCAGTGTCGCTGTCCAGAAACAAAGATACAGAAATGGTGAACAGGCGTTACTTGAAATTTTAACAGTTGGCCATCCATCACTTCACATAATAATCATTGTCTAAATGCTTCCAAGACCCCCTTCCCTTGTGCGAGCAATGTAGGATAAATGTATGAAGGCTGCACTCCCAGCATCAGACCTACATGGATTGCAGTTTCAGCCCCTTTGGCTAAGTGACAGGCCTGCAACCCTCACTCCCACGCAGTGAGGCCTCAGACTGAGAGCACGGCCTTGATAAATTTATGAGCAGTGGACTTTCTCAAAATGACATTCACTGAAGCAAGCACTTTTGAGACTGTGTAAACGCTGCTTTATAAATGCTGACTGCTATTGTAACATCATTTTCAGTGTCACGGATGTCACGTTTATTGGTGATAACATTACGAGGTTCCGTGATTGGGGAGCCTCGACTGCGTTCAGCATGTTGAAGATATCTCCTCAGGTGAGGCCCGCCATTAGGGCAGAAATTTGTCAGTGGCATTTTGTTCTCTGTTGTTCTCTGCTGCTCTCTGCCAATTGCCCGATGTTGTAAAGTTGCCCCGATCCTCCAGAAGGGGCACAGTGGCACTGTGTACCATTCACGGAGCGTAAAATGAGCAAAAGCAGATTTGCAAGTCGTCATTAGGTAAGTAGGAGATAATAGGGAAGGCTGTGACTTCCACCCTTTCTGAAAGATCAAATAACACATCACAAGGTACTTAATAGTGAACATAAAACTTGTCAAATGAAACATAGACTGGCCTTCTGAACCCCTTCCTTAAGTACAGCATAGATATAGATAAGGATTTCAGCAAATCTGAGGCAGTATGGTGACATAGGCTGTCTTGTTGTATAAATTAATGAACGTTAAACTGTTCTTAATTTACTGAACCCATTTTCTCCCAGAAGAAGTTGTGTAGAATGAAGTACTTGCTTGGTGATTTACCTTCGTCCCAATTATATGTTAAGGATTGGATGACTAATTTTATTGTGCTTCAATTATTAAGGATGGTCGAGACACTTGGAACATTCTGCTGCAGAGGCACTGACATTAAGTAGCCTCTACAATAGAATAAGTAATTACTATGTAACTTGGTCCTGTTATTCTTTGATTTTTTTTTTTACTTTACATTTATGCTTACAGTTGCATAACTGTTGTGGGTGGCACAGTGGTTAGCGCTGCTGCCTCACAGCGCCAGGCACCCGGGTTCGATTCCCTGCTTGGGTCACAGTCTGTGTGGAGTTTGCACATTCTTCCCGCGTCTGCGTGGGTTTCCTCCCACACTCCAAAGATGTGCAGGTTAGGTGGATTGGCTGTGCTAAATTGTCCCTTAGTGTCAGGGGGACTAGCTAGGGTAAACGAATGGGGTTATGGGGATAGGGCCTGGGGGGGTTTGTGGTCAATGCAGACTAAATGGGCTGAATGGCCTCCTTCTGCATTGTAGGAATCTATGATTCTAACAGTGACATGGTAATCTTTGTTATGGAATCCAACGCAACTCCAGTAAATCCCATGTAAAGTGGCAGTCAGAGAGGCTGTCCTTCCCATTTGAAGAATTGGACCTGTCATGGCAAAACTAAGGGCCATAAATATAAATCCAATACGAAATACAGCAGAAACATTACTTACAGCATGGTTAGAATGTGGAACTCTGTCCCTGGGAAAAGGGGAAATTAGACAAACACATGAGAAAGAAAGTGTTGAAGAAATACATTGAACATGTTAAATAAAGAGACGGAGGAGATTTGTGTGGAGCACACACAATTTAGGCCATTTAACCAACATTTACATTCCTTTTGTCCTTTTGCCTATGACATCTTGGTCAATTAGAGAAACCTCCCCCCCCCCGCCCCCCCCACTGCCGCCCCCCCCACTGCCGCCCCCCCCCCCCCCACCACCGCCCCCCCGCCCCCGCCCCTCAGCCTTACAATATAAACCTGTATAAATCTCGTCCTATATTCCTTGTCTTTAGCTCTGACGAAGGGTCATCCAGACTCGAAATGTTGGTTCTATTCTCTCTCCACAGAGGAGAGGCGATGGCCTAGTGGTATTATCACTAGACTATTAATCCAGAAACTCAGCTAATGTTCTGGGGAACTGGGTTCAAATCCTGCCACGGCAGACGGTAGAATTTGAATTCAATAAAAAATATCTGGAATTAAGAA
This sequence comes from Mustelus asterias, assembly GCF_964213995.1. Taxonomy (NCBI): domain Eukaryota; kingdom Metazoa; phylum Chordata; class Chondrichthyes; order Carcharhiniformes; family Triakidae; genus Mustelus; species Mustelus asterias. Next base: position 27,447,574 of record NC_135827.1, read on the forward strand.
TCTATTGGTGACCGTGAAACCACTGTCGATTATCGGAAAAACCAATCTGGTTCACTAATGGCCTTTCGGGAAGGAAATCTACCATCCTTACTTGGTCTGGCCTACATTTGACTCCAGAGCCACGGCAATGTGGTTGACTCTTAACTGCCCTCGGGCAACTAGAGATGGGCAATAAATGCTGGCCAGCCAGTGAAGCTCATGTTCCACGAATGAATAAAAGATGCTGAGATTTTCCAGCATTTTCTGTTTTTGTTGTGTTAGGCTGAATGGTCCTGTTTCTGTGATGTATATTCTATGCAATTCTGTGCAATTATGAGGTTTTTTGGAGCCATCCGATGGCACAAGCCTGAATATTTTGGATAGATATGGGGATTGACAAGGGCCACTCATACTGAACACTGCACTCTCTTGTGCCCCTGCATTAATATCCTCATCTGCACACAAAGCCTGAGGTCTCAACTAGGCAAGAGCTGTACCAGTTAACTGAGGTATTGTAATTCAATGAGGTTCAGTCACAGGAATGAGATTAAAAGGAACAAGGTGAGTGTACATTGGACTTTCATGTGAAGCACCTTTTCGGGTAAGTACAGAATGCAAACATTATGGAGAGTAACTTTCAATTTTGATGGGAGTGTACTATGGAGTAGTGTTTGAGAGCAGATTTCCACTCCATCTGACGAAGGAGCATTGCTCCGAAAGCTTATGGTATTTGCTACCAAATAAACCTGTTGGACTTTAACCTGGTGTTGTGAGACTTCTTACTGTGCTTACCCCAGTCCAACACCGGCATCTCCACATCGTAATTTCTTCAGCCAGAGAGTGGTGAATCTGTGGAACTCTTTGCCGCAGAAGGCCGTGAGGCCAGGTCATTGTGGGTCTTTGAGACACAGATAGGTTCTTGACTAATAAGGGGATCAGGGGTTATGGGGAAAAGGCAGGAGAATGGGGATGAGAAAAATATCAGCCATGATTGAATGGGCCGAGTGGCCTAATTCTGCTCCTATGTCTCATGGAGTGTAAAACTAATCAGATCAGTTGGCTGTTCTACACTTGGTTTCTTTTCCATGAAAGAAAATAAAGCGAGCGATGGTTAGATAGGACCTTGCCAAAGTTGAGATGATGTCTTTCATTGTAGGATGGACATAAAAGACCAGTTTGTGAGTGAGGTTGTTGTATATATTTAAAGTTATTGTTGATGGGATTTCAAAAAGGGTAGCCAATCTTGATTTGTCTGAATAAATTGCCAATGTGCAGTGGTTCCTAATGGAGGGAGAGCCAGACAGGTCGAGGTGTTGTCTGGTGAAGGATGGAACAACAACACTGCTGGGTCAAGATTGTGAAACTCCCTACTTTAACAGTAATGGGGAAGGACCTTTACCACAGAATCTCCAACAGTTTGCAAAGTAACTATGGACATGCAATAAATGCTGCCTTTGCCAATGATAGACACATTTTGAGAATAAATTGAAGGAATATGTGCTTTCACATGTTGCCTTGAACTGTGGGTGGGTGGAGCAGGTAATGAGGGAGGTGAAGGGTGAGTGCGGTAGTCATTAGTGTTAGTGAAAGATACAACATGTGACAAGTTTTCAGGAAGCATTTGAAGACAGATGTAGAACTGAAATATTTCAGGGCTATTTTCTCAAAGTGATCTCCAACCAATTAACTTGATGTGATTTAACATAAGAATATAAGAACTAGGAGCAGGAGTAGGCCATCTGGCCCCTCGAGCCTGCTCCGCCATTCAATAAGATCATGGCTGATCTTTTTGTGGACTCAGCTCCACTTACCCGCCCACTCACCATAATCCTTAATTCCTTTACTGTTCAAAAATGTATCTATCCTTACCTTAAAAACATTCAATGAGGTAGCCTCAACTAGTTCACTGGGCAGGGAATTCCACAGATTCACAACCCTTTGTGTGAAGAAGTTCCTTCTCAACTCAGTCCTAAATCTGCTCCCCCTTATTTTGAGGCCATGCCCCCTAGTTCTAGTTTCACCCGCCAGTGGAAATAACCTCCCTGCTTCTATCTTACCTATTCCCTCATTCTTCTGAATTCCCAGTCTACTCAGTCTCCCCTCATAAGCCAACCCTCTCAACTCTGGAATCAACCTAGTGAATATCCTCTGCACCCCCTCCAGTGCCAGTATATCCTTTCTCAAGTAAGGAGACCAAAACTGTACGCAGTACTCCAGGTGCGGCCTCACCAGCACCTTATACAGCTACAACATAACCTCACCATTTTTAAACTCTATCCCTCTAGCAGTGAAGGACAAAATTCCATTTGCCTTCTTAATTACCTGCTGCACCTGCAAACCAACTCCTTGTGATTCTTGCACAAGGACACTCCGGTCTCTCTGCACAGCAGCATGCTGCAATTCTTTTACCATTTAATAATAGTCCATTTTTCTGTTATTCCTACCAAAATGGATGACCTCACATTTACCAACACTGTACTCCATCTGCCAGACCCTCACCCACTCACTTAGACTATCTATATCCCTTTGCAGACTTTCAGCGTCCTCTGCACACTTTGCTCTGCCACTCATCTTAGTGTCATCTGTGAATTTTGACACACTACACTTAGTCCCCAACTCCAAATCATCTATGTAAATTGGAAACAATTGCGGTCCCAACACTGATCCCTGAGGCACACCACTAGTCAATGATCGCCAACCAGAAAAACACCCATTTACCTCCACACTTTGCTTTCTGTTAGTTACCAATGCTCTATCCATGCTAATACATTACCCATAACACTTTATCTTATGCAGTAGTCTTTGGTGCGGCACCTTGTCAAATGCCTTCTGGAAATCCAGATACACCACATCCACAGGTTCCCCATTGTCCACTACACATGTAATGTTCTCAAAGAATTCCACCAAATCAGTCAAACATGACCTTCCCTTCATGAACCCATGCTGCGTCTTACCAATGGGACAATTGATATCCAGATGTCTCGCTATTTCTTCCTTGATGATAGATTGAATTATTTTCCCTGCTACAGAAGTTAAGCTAACTGGCCTATAGTTACCTGCCTTTTGTCTATCTTTCGGCATAACTATAGGGTTCGTGGTGGGAGATACAGGAAGGATATCAGAGGTAGGTTCTTTACGCAGAGAGTGGTTGGGGTGTGGAATGGACTGCCTGCAGTGATAGTGGAGTCAGACACTTTAGGAACATTTAAGCGGTTATTGGATAGGCACATGGAGCACACCAGGATGATAGGGAGTGGGATAGCTTGATCTTGGTTTCAGATAAAGCTCGGCACAACATCATGGGCCGAAGGGCCTGTTCTGTGCTGTACTGTTCTATGTTCTATGTTTCTTTTAAACAGTGGTGTTATATTTGCTGTTTTCCAGTCTGCGGGAACCACCCCAGAGTCCAGCGAATTTTGGTAAATTACCACTAGTGCATTTGCTATTTCCCCCGCCATCTCTTTTAGTACCCTGGGATGCATTCCATTAGGGCCAGGAGACTTGTCTACCTTTAGCCCCATTAGCTTGCCCAACTCTTTCGTGATAATGATAGTTTCTAGGTCCTCACCTGCCATAGCCTTCCTGTCATCAATTTTTGGTATGTTATTTGTGTCTTCCACTGTGAAGACCGACACAAAATATCTGTTCAATGCCTCAGCCATTTTCTCATTTCCAGTTATTACATCCCCCTTCTCAGTTTCTAGAGGACCAATGTTTACTTTAGCCACTCTGTTTCGTTTTATATATTTGTAGAAACTTTTGCTATCTGTTTTTTTTATTCTGAGCTAGTTTACTCTCATAACCCATCTTACTTTTCTTCATAGTTTTTTTCGTGGCTGTCTGTTGACCTTTAAAGATTTCCCAATCCTCTAGTTTCCCACTAATCTTTGCCACTTTGTATGCATTTTCTTTCAATTTGATACCCTCCTTTATTTCCTTGGATATCCATGGCTGATTATCTCTTTTTCAGTAAGAAGTTTAACAACACCAGGTTAAAGTCCAACAGGTTTATTTGGTAGCAAAAGCCACACAAGCTTTCGAGGCTCTGAGCCCCTTCTTCAGACCTGAAGAAGGGGCTCAGAGCCTCGAAAGCTTGTGTGGCTTTTGCTACCAAATAAACCTGTTGGACTTTAACCTGGTGTTGTTAAACTTCTTACTGTGTTTACCCCAGTCCAACGCCGGCATCTCCACATCATATCTCTTTTTCCACAGTCCTTCCTTATCACTGGTATATACTTTTACTGAACACTGTGAAAGATTGCTTTGAAAGTCCTCCACTGTTCCTCAATTGTCCCACCATAAAGTTTTTGCTCCCAGTCTACCGAAGCCAATGCCTCCCTCATCCCTTTGTTTAAGCACAAGACGCTGGTATTGAATTTTACTTTCTCACGCTCCATCTGTATTTTAAATTCACCGATACTGTGATCGCTTCTTCTGAGAGGATCCCTAACTGTAAGATCATTAATTATTACTGTCTCATTACACAGGACCAGATCTAGGATAGCTTGCTCCCTTATAGGTTCCATTACATACTGTTCAAGGAAGCTATCGCGGATACATTCGATGAACTCCTCAAGGCAGTCTTGACTGATCTGGTTTGACCAGTTGATACGTGGATTCAAATCCCCCATGATAATTGCTGTACCAATTTTACATGCATCAGTTATTTCTTTGTTTATTTCTTGCCCCACCATGATGTCATTATTTGGTGGCCTATAGACTACGCCTATCAGTGACTTTTTCTCCTTACTGTTTCTAATTTCCACCCAAATGGCTTCAACCTTTTTTTCTATAGAACGTATATCATCCCTCACTACCACCTGATGTCATCCTTAAATATCAGAGCTACGCCACCTCCTTTATCTTCCTGTCGATCCCTCCGAACAGTCTGATACCCCTGGATATTTAACTCCCAGTCGTGACCATCCTGCAACGACTCCCATTTGTGACCATCCTGCAATAGATTTCCATTACTTCCCATTAAAATTCCATTCCTCAGATTGCCTTAATTCAAAGGAGAAATCACAGAGGATTGATGCAAGTTCTATAATATCTCTAGCCAATATGTGGTAGTGTTGTACTCTCTATCTGGTCCAAAGGTTCCTTTGGCTCTACACTGGATAAAACTGACACTGCAATTTGAATGAAATTTCACCAAAGGCGATGGACCTTTATAAAAACACTAAGCAATAGTACACTCTCACAGTGCCAGTTGTTTAGTTCCCCCTGCGTGTCGAGGTCTGTCTCAGCAAGAAGTCTTACAACGCCAGGTTAAAGTCCAACAGGTTTATTTGGAATCATGAGCTTTCGGAGATCTGCTCCTTCATCGGGTGAGTGTCTTGACTTGGTTTTGTCTTGCGGCGTGGTAACTGCTTTGGGGATGACCTGTTTAGGTGTTGATTGTTTGGCCCATGGTCCTGATGTTGTGGGTAAGCTATGTAGATGGTTTGACGGGACTGTTTGTTACTGGGCCTTAGTTGGGATGGAGGCTTTAATGGGGTTTGTGGACTATCCTCGCACAATATCTGGAGTTGGCTCCACTGTGGGGGCTTATGGAGAGGCCATGCTTGAACTCGGCCTCAGGCTATTGTTTAAATGTTAATGTTTCTTGGTGTGTGATTCACAGACAGGCTTCCATGACCATTTGAAAGAAACAGGTTTATTTCCCATTCTGTAGCTGTTCCAAAGTGCAAACTCATAAACCATAACTGGGAGGAAATTTGAACATTCTACATACTGCAGACTATGCTTGAATGAAGGGTCGGAAGGCACAGAGATAACAATGTACCATGGAGCAGCCACGCACATTTCCAACTGTATTTGAAGTTTTGTGAAAAATGTGACTATTAATCACCATAATTTTATGGTAGATTTCTCTTTGAGGCATGATGATGGCATGGTTATGAAAATACCAGCGCAAGCTATGCTGTTAACCTGAAGCAAGGACTTAAAGGAATCAGAAAACATTTGCTTTTCAAAAATGACATCTTATAATTTAAATTCTGTCGAGTACGATACCAGAGATCTAATATTGTGCCCCCCCGCTGACTGGGAGACAGTTGTACAGAAATATTCAAAGAGGGTGACACTTGCACACATGACTTGTGCAATATTGCCTAGCAACAGTTCGAAAGCAAAGCAAACTTCAAAGCAATACTCTTCATTAAGCTACACTTTTATTGTATGGCTGCCTGAATACATGTTTGTCATTGAACATGCAGTATCATAGGTCACTTACTGGTTTATACGTCGGCAAGGAATTTTTAAATTAACTCTTTCATTTTGACGCTTATGCTGTCAAACAGTATATAACACAACATGTACCCACAACGAGGCAACCTCTGAAGCTTCTGTGCAGTCTTTCTCAATTCTACACATGCAGTATAATTTAGCCATATCAGGGGCCTTAAAGGGTAGGTGTTTGAGGCCCACTTGGAGGGAGGTGAGGTGATGATGGCACAGTGGTTAGCACTGCTGCCTCAGAGCGCCATGGTCCCAGGTTCAATTCCGGCCTTGGGTCACTGTCTGTGTGGAGTTTGCACATTCTCCCTGTGTCTGCGTGGGTTTCCTCCGGGTGCTCCGGTTTCCTCCCCTTAGTCAAAACATGTGCGGGTTAGGTTGATTGGCCATGATAAATTGACCCTTAGTGTCAGGGGGATTAGCAGGGTAAATGCGTGGGGTTACAGGAATAGGGATTGGGTGGGATTGTGGTCAATATAAACTCGATGGGCCGAATGGCTTCCTTCTGTACTGTTGGGACTCTATGACAAATAGTATGCCTGTTCCTTTGTAGCGACTTAGAGGGCTTACTCCAGCTGGTGCACCTCTTCTACGTAGCGAGTATGGTAACAATCAGAAAAATCCAGTGGTGAGCTGAGATGCCATCCTGGTGGGGTGATGCTGGGGCAATTGAGTTTGAGGCAAGATTTCAGACCTAATTCACTCAGTTTAAACATAAAAGTACCACCCAGGGTGGCATGGTGGCACAGTCATTAGCACTGCTGCCTCACAGTGCCAGGGACATGGGTTTGACTACCGGCTTGGGTCACTGTCTGTGTGGAGTCTGCATGATCTCCCGTGTCTGCGTGGGTTTCCTCCGGGTGCTCCGGTTTCCTGCCACAGTCTGAAAGACATGCATTGGCCATTCTAAATTCTCCTTCAGTGTGAACAGGCGTTGGAGTGTGGCAATTAGGGGACTTTCACTGCAACTTCATTGCAGTGTTAATGTCAGCCTACTTGTGACTAATAAATAAACTTTAGAAACAGTTTTGCAATTCTGGATTGGATAGCAGATAAATATTCCATGGGGTCAGTTCACATCTCAGAAATCTCTCCACTGTCCATTCGACAGCTTTGCATTTCCCAGTCCAAAACCAAAAAGAATGGTAACATTACTAGACTTCAGTGATATCCTCTACATTGTTGGTATGAACTTCTCAGTGATATAGCTCCAGATATGGTCGAAAGAAATCCATCAAAGATGCGAAAAGACAGTACCGGACCAAGCTGGAATCCCAGACTAACCACACGGACCCCCGTCGACTGTGGCAAGGTTTGCAAGACAAAACAGGCTACAAGGTGAAGGCAGGTAAAATCGCTGGCTCCAATGCAACTCTCCCTGTTGAGTTCAATGCATTCTATGCCTGTTTTGTGTTAGATGTCAGCGAGAGCAAGTCCTCCACCCCGGAAGCCTCGGATGAACCTATATCTGAGGTCAACATTGCAGATGTCAGAGCAGCCTTCTCGAAGATCAACCCTCGGAAAGCGACTGTCCCGGATGGGGTACCCGGATGAGCACTCAGATCCTGCGTGGATTAGCTGGCAGGGGTATTCACAGACATCTTCAACCTCTCTTTACAACATTCTGAGGTCCATATCTGCTTCAAGAAGACGACCTTCATCCCAGTACCAAAGAAAAGCCAAGCAGCGTGCCTTAATGACTACCGTCCAGTGGCTCTCACATCCATCATTATGAAGTGCTTCGGAAGGTTAGTCATGGCACAAATCAATTCCAGCCTCCCAGATTGCCTGGATCCATGACAGTTCACCTACCGCCACAACAGTTCCAGCAGACGCCACCTCCCTGACCCTGCACTCAACCCTGGAACACCTAGGTAACAAAGACACCTATGTCAGACTCCTATTTATTGACTACAGCTCAGCCTTCAATGCCATTATTCCTACAAAATTCATCTCCAAACTCTGTGGCCAGAGACTTGGCTCCTCCCTCTGTGACTGAATCCTGAACTTCCTAACCCACAGACCGCAATCAGTAAGGATAGGCAACAACACCTCCTCCATGATCATCCTCAACACCGGTGCCCCACAAGGCTGTGTCCTCAGCCCCCTACTATACTCCTTATACACCTACAACTGTGTGGCCAAATTCCCCTCCAACTCGATTTTCAGGTTTGCTGACGACATCACCGTAGTGGGTCAGATCTCAAACAATGATCAGAAAGAGTACAGGAATGAGATAGAGAATCTGGTGAACTGGTGCGATGACAATAATCTCTCCCTCGATGTCAACAAAATGAAGGAGATAGTCATCGACTTCAGGAAGAATAGTGAAGAACATGCCTCTATCTATATCAATGGGGATGGAGTAGAAATGGTCGAGAGCTTCAGGTTTATAGATGTCCAGATCACTAACAATTTGTCCTGGCCCCCCATGCTGACACTATAGTTAAGAAAACCCACTAACACCTCCTACTTTCTCAGAAGACTAAGGCAATTTGGCATGTCAGCTACGACTCTCTCCAACTTTTACAGATGCACCATAGAAAGCATTCTTCCTGGTTGTATCACAGCTTGGTATGGTTCCTGCTCTGCCCAAGACCACAAGAAACTACAAAGATTCGTGAATGAAACCCAGCCCATCACGCAAACCAGCCTCCCATCCATTGACTCTGTCTAACCTTCCCGCTACCTCGGAAAAGCAGCCAGCATAATTAAGGACCCCATGCACCCCGGACATACTCTTTTCCACCTTCCTCTGTCGGGAAAAGGATACAGAAGTCTGAGGTCACGTACCAACTGACTCAAGAACAGCTTCTTCCCTGCTGCCATCATACTTTTGAATGGACCTACCTCGTATTAAGCTGATCTTTCTCTACACCCTGGCTATGGCTGTAACACTCTTTCTGCACCCACTCCTTTCATTCTCCCCATGTACTCTATGAACAGTATGCTTTGTATAGTGCGCAAGAAACAATACTTTTCACTGTATACTAATACATGTGACAATAATAAGTCAAATTAAAATCCTTTCTGTGAGAGTATCTTGCCATCTTCTCTGGCAGAAACTTAGGTCGTCCTCACCTGTTGATCTTTAATGCCGCAACATATTCTTTCATCTCTCTTCTTCACACTATTTTTATTCCTCTGAAAGGCTGGCGATGTTCTGAAGGTTTCAGTCTCCTTTACATTGTTGTAAGATTTCACAGAACTGTGTGGAATAGGCACAGATCCAATGCAGGGTCTCTTGACTCATTTTCCTTTGCATTAACCCATTGCATGCTGAACCAGAAAGACTTGAAAAGAAACAAAATGTTGAGCTGCACGTTGGTCTTAACACACAGACGAGTCTGACAGTGATATTGAATTGGAAAATTCTCTTTCCAGTAGCTTCCAACAGTCCTACTCCCAAGGCAACAGAGCGACATATACCTACTGCTCTCCACAAATCCTTGCTCCAGTGACGAGGCCCGCAACTTCAGGTCCGAGAGATTGCCTAGTTCTTTTTGCTAGTCATAAACTATGTCAGAGGCAGATTTATATCAGAGTTACCCCAAGAATATACTAGGGCCACAAGGTAAATAGAAGACATTGCACGGAAATAGGCCAATTTGCCCAAGTAATCTGTGCAGGTGCTTCTACCCAACATGGGTCTCTGCTCATTGGGGGAGGCAGTGGCATAGTTGTATTATCACTGGACTAGTAATCCAAAAACCCGAGAGCAATGTGGGTTTGAGTCCTGCCATGGTCGATGGCAAATTTTGAATTCAATAAAATCTGAAATTAAAAGCCAAATGATGACCATGAAACCATTGTTGATTGTTTAGTTCTTTTATGTCCTTTAGGGAAGGACATAAGTGAACCATTCTTACCCAGTCTGGCCTACATGAGATTCCACGTGATTGACCCTTAAACGCCCTCTGAAATGGTCTAGCAAGCCACTCAGTTGAAGGGCAACTAGGGAAGGGCATTAAATGCTGGCCCAGCCAGCGACACCCACATCCCATGAATGAATATTTTAAAAATTACGTAACATTTATTTATTAGTCACAAGTAGGCTTACATTCACACTGCCATGAAGGTACTGTGAAAACCTTCTAGTCACCACACTCCAGCGCCTGATCGGGTACACAGAGGGAGAATTTAGCATGACCAATTCACCTAACCTGCACATTTTTGGACTGTGGGAGGAAACCGGAGAACCCGGAGGAAACCCACGTAGACACGGGGAGAAAGTGCAAACTCCACGCAGACAGTGACCCGAGGCTGGAATCAAACCCGGATCCCTGGCACTGTGAGGCAGCAGTACTAACCATTGTATCACCATGCATTTACCTCATCTCAGCCTTTCAGTATATAATTCCTTTTCTCTTAAGTCCTTGTATTGTTCCCTTGTGAAAGGATCTCCGCTATTTTCCTTTGGTCAAACGTTTCACATTCTAATCACTCTCTGACTAAAGAAATTCCTCGTTATTTCCCTTCAAGATTCATTAACCATCATTCAGCAACCATTTTATATTAACGGCTACTGGTTTTGGATTCTCCCACAATGAAAATTCTCTCCACATCTACACTCTTCAACACTTTTGAGGGCTTCAAGAGCTTCACGCTTCAATGGTCAAGAGCTTCAAGCTTTTAGGTGTCCAGATCACCAACAACCTGTCCTGGTCCCCCCATGCCGACACTATAGTTAAGAAAGCCCACCGACGCCTCTACTTTCTCAGAAGACTAAGGAAATGTGGCATGTCAGCTATGATTCTCACCAACATTTACAGATGCACCATAGAAAGCATTCTTTCTGGTTGTATCACAGTTTGGTATGGCTCAAAGAACAAAGAAAAACAAAGAAAATTACAGCACAGGAACAGGCCCTTCAGCCCTCCAACCCTGCACCGACCATGCTGCCCGACTGAACTAAAACCCCCTACCCTTCTGGGGACCATATCCCTCTATTCCTATCCTATTCATGTATTTGTCAAGACGCCTCTTAAAACTCACTATCATACCTGCTTCCATTACCTCCCCCAGCAATGAGTTCCAGGCACCCACCACACTCTGTGTCAAAAACCTGCCTTGTACATCTCCTTTAAACCTTGCCCCTCACACCTTAAACCTATGCCCCCTAGTAATTGACTCTTCCACCCTGGGAAAAAGCTTCTGACTATCCACTCTGTCCATGCCTCTCATAATCTTGTAGACTTCTATCAGGTCGCCCCTCAACCTCCGTCGTTCCAGTGAGGACAAACCAAGTTTCTCCAACTTCTCCTCATAGCTAATGCCCTCCATTCCAGGCAACATCCTGGTAAATGTTTGCCGTACCCTTTCCAAAGCCTCCACATCCTAATGGTAGTGTGGCAACCAGAATTGAACACTATATTCCAAGTGCGGCCTAACTAAGGTGCTGTAAAGCTGCAACATGACTTGCCAACTTTTAAACTCCATGCTCCGGCTGATGAAGGCAAGCATGCCGTATGCCTTCTTGACTACCTTCTCCACCTGCGTTGCAATTTTCAGTGACCTGTGTGCCTGTACACCCAGATCCCTCTGCCTGTCAATACTCTTAAGGTTTCTGCCATTTACTGTCTAAAAATGGTGCATAAATGGCTCCTGCTCTATCCAATACCACAAGAAACTGCAAAGGGTCGTGAATGAAGCTCAGTCCATCACTCAAACCAGCCTCCCACACATTGACACTGTCTACATATCCCACTGCTTCGGAAAAGCAGCCAGCAGAATTAAGGACCCCACCCACCCTGGACATTCTCTCTTCCACCTTCTTTAATCAGGAAAAATGATAAAAGTCTGAGGTCATGTACCAACCGACTCAAGAACAGTTCTTCTCAGCTGCCATCAAACTTTTGAATGGACCTATCTTGCATTAAGTTGATCTTTTTCAACACCCTAGCCATGACTGTAACACTACATTCTGCACTCTCTCTTTCTCTATGTACGGTATGTTTTGTCTGTATAGCGCGCAAGAAACAATACTTTTCACTGTATACTATACATGTGACAATAATAAATCAAATCAAATCAAACTTTCATAAAGACTCACATTCGGGTCTCCTCCAAGTTTTCTATTTTCTGAAAGAAGGAAGAATAGTTTGGTCTTTTGTGGGAACTCTAAACTACCAATTCTGGCAGCATTCTTACAAAGATAAAAGCAAAACATTGTGGATGCTGGAATTTGAAACCAAAACCAGAAAATGCTGGAAAATCACAGCAGGTCTAACAGCATCTGTGGAGAGAGAATTGAGGAACTGTCTTCAGCTCTGACGTAGGGTCACCCAGACTTGAAACATTGGCTTTCTTCTCTCTCCACAGATGCTGTCAGATTGGCTGAGATTTTCCAGCATTTTCTGTCTTCGTTAGCAAATTGGTTTTGCCAATTGAGTGCAGCCTGACCAGGGCCTTATGCAAGTTTAATATAAATGCACCATTTTTGAATGCCATGCGCCTAGAGAATCAGGAATAAAGAAAATAACTGTCTGGGATGACGGCCGGGTCCTCGTGCAAGAGGACTCCTTGAGGGGGTGAAAGTCACCCTGCAGGTGACCCGCCTACTTTGTGGGATGCCGGAGCGCAGTGATCTGCCCGGCCCTGCCTCTCGAACAGGCTCTCCTTGAACAGTAATAATAAAGAAAGATTCAAGATAAATTGAAGGTGCTGGAATCTGAAACAAAAACAGAAATAAATCCCAGAGCTTTATTAACATCTTGAATTTTTTAAAAAAGTTTATTTATTAGTCACAAGTAAGGCTTACTTGCAATGAAATCAGTGTGAAATTCCCCTAATCGCTACACTCCGGTGCGTGTTTGGATAAATGCATCTAACAAGCATGTCTTTCAGACTGTGGGAAAAAACCGGAGACCCAGAGGAAACCCATGTAGACATGGGGAGAATGTGCAAACTCCACACAGACAGTGACCCAAGCCAGGAATCAAACCCAGGTCCCTGCTGCTGTGAGGCAACAGTGCTAACCACTGTGCCACTATGCTTTGTTGACCAATGATGCTGCTTTGAATGATTTCCTCATCTGTATTGCTGGATCCCATTGAGTTTCTAGCAATAAGTAGCTGTACTCCAGCCAGGGCAGACATTTCAGCTATGCTGTTCCTGTCTAGCACCAGAGATATTTCGCTCTTAATGGTTTCATATAAAGAACAAAGAACAGTACAGCACAGGAACAGGCCCTTCGGCCCTCCAGGCCTGCGCCGATCATGCTGTCCTATCTAGACCAACTGTCTTTATCCCTCTATTCCCCGCCTGTTCATATGTCTATCCCGATAAGTCCTAAATGTCGCTAACGTGTCTGCGTCAACCACCTCACTTGACAGTGCATTCCAGGCCCACCCTCTGTGTAAAAAAACTTCCCTCACATATCTCCACTGGAAGTTTCCCTCCTTATCTTGAACTTGTGCCCCCTTGCGATGGTCATCTCTGCCCTGGGAAAAAAGCTTCCAACTGTTCACCCTATCTCTACCCCTCATAATTTTATAAAATTCTATCAGGTCTGTCTTTCCAGGGAGAACAATCCCTGTTTATTAATCTCTCCTCATCGCAAATACCCTCCGTACCAGGCAACATCCTGGTAAACCTTTTCTGCACTCTCTCCATTAACTTCATTGCAATGTTAATGTAAGCCTACTTGTGACACTAATAAATAAACGTTAAACTTAATTTGATTGTGAGTGTAATTGCCCATCAGAGGCAAGCAAGCTACCAACATGCAAAGATTTAAAATTGGGCGTTCAACAGGTTGGCCACTGCCAGAAAAAACATACCACGCAATCATTAGAAAATTCGGGCCTATATATTATTTTGTAGGAAGATATATCGCAGAGAGACTTCTTTCATTCTTCTGGGGAAAGATAACTAGCAAAACGATTGGTCCTGTCACTTAATGAAATATGAAAAAAAATTACTCTCTCAGCATCTTCCAGCGCTCACAGTGAGATGTCGGAGAATGTTCCCTTGTTTCTGTGAGTTATGTCCATAGAACAAAGATTGAAGAGCCCTCAGAAAGTGGAAAAGGATGACCAGGGAATGTGCCATGTTTCTTATTGAACAGCACACTTGACTCCGAATTAATGTAAACTGGAGTAAAAAAAAATATCAGCTCAACTGAATCAGCTTATTTCAAATTGATTTTGTATTTGGTTTGTCTTTATAAATTGGAGTGCATTTTGGCTGCCCTCTCACTTCTGATGAGAAAGAATGCATCAGTGACACCACATTCTGTTCATCCAGGGAGATTTGTTATTACATTTGAAATAGATTTATGAAACCAGTGCATTGTGCAGTTAATTAAGTGATTGCTCACTGTATTCCTAATTTTGCCATGGCAACATATCACATTACAGAGCAATGCAATTATCAATAACGTCTCAAGGAATGAAATTATAAATATGGGTGCGGAGTCACTTATTTCCCATTCCAAACAGCTATAGATGTTAGTCATTCTCATTTTTCAAGTATGGGTAATTCCATTTGTTCCTCTTCTTCCCGGATGATGTATCTCTGCCCAGCGTTTATGCAGCAAACTTGTATTGTGGGTTGGAGGAACACTGGGGCATTCTTTTCTTGATTATACTAAATGCCAAACTCTTGCATATTCAGGGACATAGAAACAGGGGTCGGTCATTCGGCACGGTGACACAGTGATTAACACTGCTGCCTCACAGCGCCGGGAACCCGGGTTCAAATCCGGCCTTGGCTGACTGTGTGGAGTTTGCACATTCTCCCCATGTCTGCATGGGTTTCCTCCAGGTGCTCCAGTTTCCTCCCACAGTCCAAAGATGTGCGAGTTAGGTTGATTGGCCATGGTAAAATGCCACTTAGTGTTCCAAGACGTGTAGGTTCGGGTAAATATGTGGTATTACGGGGATAGGGCCTGGGTAAGATGCTCTGTCAGAGAATCGATGGGCCGAATGGCATCGTTCTGCCCAAGTAGGGATTCTATTATTCCACTTCTTTTTTTAACAAAAATCTATTGATCTCAATCTTAAATGCTTCGATCTTTTCCTTGCGCCCACCTTTAGGGAATAGATCTCGAGTAACCTAGACTTAAAGGGAAATGTGGAAATACTTATTGCTGACGGTGCTTGATCCTGTCAGAGTTGGCTATGTGAGGGCAGGAAATCTCTATTAACTTATTGCCTGCTGGCTCTACATGTCATATTTTGGATTAAGGGACAGAGGCTGCCTTCATTGTCAAAGAGGACAGCTACCTATCCATCAGTTTGTCCCGAATGGGTTTTAAAGTAGCATCAGTAAAGCAAACCCTGTCCTCAGAGAATCATAGAGTTCCTACAGTGCAGAAGGAGGCCATTTGACCCATCGAGCCTACACCAATAACAATCGCACCCAGGCCCTATCCCCGCAACCCCGCGTATTTACCCTGCTAAACTCCCTGACAGTAAGTGGCAATTTAGTATTTAGCAATCAACCTAACCTGCACATGTTTGGACTGTGGGAGGAAACTGGAGCACCCGGAGGAAACCCACGCAGACACGGTGAGAATATGCAAGCTCCACACAGACAGTCACCCGAGGCTGGAATTGAACCCGGGTCCCTGGCGCTGTGAGGCAGCAGTGCTAACCACTGTACTGTGGGGGATTTTGCACTGCAGAAAGTATTTTGTTTGGGTTGTAGGTGAGGATGCAGCTGATTTAATGGCTGGTGCAGTCCCTTGAAACAGTATTAATTGTTCACGGCCTCATCAGCGTACAGAGCGCACGGGGGGGCTCACATTGAATAAGTATAGCTAGCAAACGTTGACAAAGAATGAGAGCAGTGGGGAACGCTTGCACTGCATCATTTACCACAGCTCTGAGGCAATTGGGAATTTTCAGGCTTCACAATGTTAATTAGTTGCTTGGTAGTAGAGAAATTGAGTAATGCTGAAAAAAAGAGACATGCTCTCAAACATTTTCATCTTATACTCAGCAGGGCAGACTGTTTCAAATAAAGTAACAACCAATACCGCATGAGAAAAGGGGACTGGTTGTTTGGCCAGTCGACTGGTCGAAGTGTTTCCATGGAGAAAGCACAAATGAACTATTGTTCCCCATGCTTTTGTTTAATTAAAATGCCTGCACAAATTATTTTTACTTGCAAATCCTTTTTATCTTACTCATCAGGACAGATGCAAGGATGACAAATTTCTGTGTTGCAGAAACCCACACTCAAAGGTCAATATATGCGTAGGCGCTCCTACAGCTCGACACATCATAAGATTGGTTTATTCAGCATTCCAGTAAATTGGGCGCAAGCCACTTGCTCACCATGCAAACTTGATGCTGAAATAGGACGCATTAAAATTGTTCTGATAATAAGGCATTGAATTATTTTACTTAAACAAAAACAAGGGGGACAATATCTCCCTGTGTATTTTCCACAGCAATGCCTTGACCAATCAGAGCTGACTGGCCAACCAATCAGGAATCTTTTCTCATGCAGTATATATTGTTGCTTCCTTTGAAATTTTGCATTCTTGCATCTGTCCTGATGAGTCTAATATGAAAAGCTTTGACAGCATGTCTCCCTTTTCAGCAGGGTACAAGGGCCCAGATCTGTAGGATGGCAGGAGTTTGCCTCTCCCATGCCAAAGCGTTGGCAGGGGGTACAGCCCTCTGATTCCAACTGCACCACTGCTAATTTATGCTCTAATGATCAATGGTTGTCAGGACTTCCACCCCTCGCTTGGGGGCCTCCCACCTTAGGGATCAACCAGCTAATCTGATTGGCCAGCAACTCTCCAGTCCTGCAGTGGCTGGAAGATGAACTGCACAAGAACACCTGACACCAAATCTAGGAGCCAGAGTGAAAGGTAAGTGTCAGAGGTCCGAGAATGGGGAGGGTCTGAAAGGCCTGGGGAGTTCTGAGGGGACGATCGGGATTCCAAGGGGGAGGCAAAGGGGTAGGGCGGTCCAGATTTTTCAATCTTCTTTTCTTCGCAATGCCCATCGTGAGAGACCTGAATCTTCATGCCAGTTAGACATGCATCATGGTGAAGGTATGTCTTCCCATTGCTTCCACACACCATCCTCTTGTGATGTTTGCATTCCGCAATGCACAGGCATGTGGGTCTTTGGAGTAGGTAGGTAGGGGTTGGGGGCATCCCCAGTTAGAAGGGGCAACACCTAGCAGGATAAATGCATGGCACAGTGGTTGGCACTGCTGCCTCACAGCGCCAGGGACCCGGGTTCAATTCTGGCTTAGGGTCACTGTCCGTGTGGAGTTTGCACATTCTCCCCGTGACTGCATATGTTTCCTCCAGGTGCTCCAGTTTCCTCCCACTCTCCAAAGATGTGTGGATTACGTTGATGGGCCATGATAAATTACCCATTAGTGTCAGGGGGATTAGCAGGGTAAATGTATGGGGTTACGGGGGTAGGGCCTGCGTGAAATAGTGGTCGGTGCAGACTCGATGGGCCAAATGGACTCCTTCTGCATTGTAGGGATTCTATGATTCTATGCTTCTGATGGAGGTGCAACCTCTTTCCAGCGCCCTGATCAAACTCGGATTATTTACATACTTCCCTTCAGAGTTTCAATCCATCCGCAAACTTAAAAATTGACGCTGGGTGAGAAACGACCCTTTGGCGCACTGCAGCTTAAAATCACTATGAGGTTGGGAACAGGTGGGAACCCAGAGGGAATTCCGTCTCTGCAAGTTCATGCTCCCCACCCCTACCTAAGACCCACTCACCAGGGGAAAGGGAGGTTGGTGGGGAGTGCAAAATTCAGACCAAAATTAATTTCATGAATCTCAGAACTCAAAACAAATTGAGATTACGGTTAGAAAATGAGATTTACCGCATAGCTTCAGCTTGGCTGTTTGCGCTCAATTTTATCATCTAATTGTTCATTTTTCTTGCATATCAGAAGCAAACCTGGGGCGGCACGGTGGCACAGTGGTTAGCACTGCTGCCTCACAACATCAGGGACCTGGGTTCGATTTCCGGCTTGGGTCACTGTCCATGTGGAGTTTGCACATTCTCCTCGTGTCTGCGTAGGTTTCCTCCGGGTTCTCCGGTTTCCTCCCACAGTCCCATATATGTGCGGGTTAGGTGGATTGGCCATGCTAAATTGCCCCTTAATGTCAGGGGGATTAGCAGGGTAAATGCATGGGATTATGGGGATAGGGCCTGGGTGGGATTGAGGTTGGTGCAGACTCGATGGGCCGAATGGCCTCCTTCTGCACTGTAGGGATTCTATGATATTTTAAACATAAAACTTGGATTTTTAAAACCTCTGCCATGATTTTAGAGACGCAAAATGGCAGAAAGCTATAAATAATGGAAAATTATTTTAACTTACATTGTGGACGCAAAGACAGAGGCACAAAATTAATGAGCCTCAAAGCTAAACTTCAAATTGGAACACATTTTCCTTATTGGGGCACGGATATGAGGAATTTGCCACCAGCAAAAGCAATTAATGTTGTGTCATTTCATTCCTGTTTTATTAAAAGAAGAAAAGCGAGATGATCATCTGATTAATAATGGCATTCAAGGTTATCGAGATAAAAGAAAAGAACCTGCATCGATTTTATTTCTCTCAAGATAAATAGATGATTACGTGCTTTGTGGAAGATGGTTTATGTGCTCCTAAAATCTTGGAAATGCATTCATGCTATGGTCAGAGGCAAGGCTGGTTTGGCAGCTGTAGCTCAGTGACTTGCAATTTGATGCCACCTTCCAGGCAGGAGCATACATTTTTTATAGGTATCTTTTGCTCCTTTATTTCTAATCAAATTCAAATTTAGTCCAATCATGGTCCCCAAATGAGGGACAAACAGGATCCAAGCTGACAAGACAAGACTTTGCATCCCATGGCGTGATGGGATGTTGGTGTCATATTCCATTTGTGGTGTTAGTGTACCTTTAAGAGATGTTTTTTTAAAAATCATGATCTCTGCAGCTCTCACAGCCTTAGCTGATGCCATTATGTTGCCAGGCTGACTACGATGAGTCCTTTTATTGCTACTTAAGTGGCTTAAATGGAGTTGTTTGTGTTTACTCTGGGATTAGTTTTACGATCCTGCATTGTTAGGAGGACAGTCGTGTTTTTGGAGAGTTTTTTTCAGGGAGTTTTTTGTGTTTGGCTGTAGTTAAAGTTAGAGTTTTAGGATGGACAGCAGGTTAAAAAGAAGTGATTTCCCTCTCTCCCTGTTGTTTTGAAAGTTCTGTTGGTTAGCTGAAAACAGGATCTTGTATCCTCGACGGGTGAAAATCTGCTGTTGTTGGGACTGGACCAGAGTCATAGAAATCATCATAGAGTCTCTCTGTTGTTTTGGGAAGCTGTTTTGTCTTCAAACTGTTCGAAGTAAATCCAGACTTAAATGCAAACTTCAATCAAAGGATTCAAATTTCCTTATCATCTGAGCAGTTGTCTTTGCTGTATTGAAACCGTTTAAAGGATCTTGTCTATGACAAGGGCTTTGGTTTGATTGGAACACATTAGATATCTTTGTTCAGGGTTATACATTATACTGGTTGTTTTGTTTCTTGCTTGTAATTGATAAAAGTTATTGCTCATTTTCTTACTATGCATGTTAACTATATTCTTACATAAACTTTGTTTGATAAAAGCTCTCTCGTGGGTCATTTGAATTACACCTGAAGTGAAACATACCTAGCCAAATTCAGGATGCAAAACTTATGATTCAGACGGACTCCATACAACACCTTGGAGTTTCTAACCTGAAACATAACACGTTGCATGTTCTTTTAGTCCAGTTAACAAAGAAATGGGCAAATGCCTCCATTAAATTAGCAGAAAGAGGATCTTGACACAGACGCATTAGTTGTTCTGTGGGTGGGAAGTGGTTGGTTGTGGGTCAGCAGTACTGTTTCACAGCTCATCCCAGTTTTCTATCACCATGGGAACACCAGTTTTTAATCTCCATAGAGACAGTAGGCTCTGCAACAGGGACACCAGTTCATAGAATTTACGTTCATGTATTGCTTTCTTCCCCTCAACATGCTCTATTTAAATTGCTCCACTGTTGGTGGCCATGCTTTCAACTCTGTAAGTCTTAAACACTGTAATTCTTTCTATAAACCCTTTGAGCCTCTCTACTTATCGCTCCTCCCTTGAGTCATTCCTACCTCTATGACCAAACTTTTGATGGTGGCACGATGGCACAGTGGTTGGCACTGCTGCCTCACAGCGCCAGGGACCCGGGTTCGATTCCTGTCTCAGGTGATTGCCTGTGTGGAGTATGCACATTCTCCTCGAGTCTGCATGGGTTCCCTCCGGGTGCACCCGTTTCCTCCCACAGTCCAAAGATGTGCAGGTTAGGTTGATTGGCCATGCTAAATTGCCCCTTAGTGTCAGGGAGATTAGCAGTGTAAATACGTAGGGTTTCGGGGATAGGGTTTGGGTGAGATTGTTATCAGTGCAGGCCTAATAGGCCCAATGGCCTCTTTCTGCGCTATAGGGATTCTACGATTCTACATTAGAGACACCATGGGCAGTACTTTCCAGCCAGGTTCGGTCCAAGGCCGGAAATTCCCACCCAAGGTCAATGGACTTTTGCATGATCTTAGTACTGTAGAGGATCAGAAGGACCTTGGGGTCCGGGTCCATAGGACTCTAAAAATCAGCCCCGCAGATGGAGGAGGTGGTCAAGAAGGCATATGGTGTGCTGGCCTTTATCAATCGAGGGATTGAGTTTAGGAGTCCGGGGATAATGATGCAGCTATATAAGACCCTCGTCAGACCCCACTTGGAGTACTGTGCTCAGTTCTGGTTGCCTCATTACAGGAAGGATGTGGAAAAGATTGAAAGGGTGCAGAGGAGATTTACAAGGATGTTGCCTGGATGAGTGGCATGCCTTATGAGAATAGGCTGAGGGAGCTCGGTCTTTTCTCCTTGGAGAGACATAGGATGAGAGGAGACCAACACAAGAGGATGTTGAGAGGCATAGATCGGGTGGACTCTGAGAGGCTTTTTCCCAGGGTAGAAATGTCTGCTACGAGAGGACACAGGTTTAAGGTGCTGGGGGGTAGGTACAGGGGAGATGTTAGGGGGAAGTTTTTCACACAGAGGGTGGTGGGCGAGTGGAATCGGCTGCCGTCAGTGGTGGTGGAGGCAAACTCAATAGGGTCTTTTAAGAGACTCCTGGATGAGTACATGGGGCTTAATAGGATGGAGGGTTATAGGTAGGTCTAAAAGGTAGGGATATGTTCGGCACAACTTGTGGGGCCGAAGGGCCTGTTTTGTGCAGTAGTTTTTCTATGTTTCTATGTAACCCCGCCTGCTACAATTCCGGTGATGGGGAGGATGGGAAGATTCCGCCCGATATAAACATGAGGGGTTGTGGTTGAGTCAGAATTTGTGTCCCAGTTGTCAAAACTTTGCACTTGATCAGGACCCCGAAGAATCCCCAACGTTGCCCCTCACCGTTGCAAAGGTTGGTTGTGGACTGACATTGAAAATAATCCGACCTGCAGCCGGCAGTCTAGATAAGCTGAGAGTGGGATTTCTGCTCCTCAATGGGAGGAATTCTGCCTTCCAAAGCAGCCAGTCAATCTGATTAGCTGGCAGCTCCAGCTGCACCACAACTCAGTCATGGATATTGCTGCTGCGGCAAGAAAGCTCGGGAATAAGGGATTGTGGATCCCTGAGGACTGGGACTCAGATAAATCAGGCAATTGTGACACGCCACGTTATATACATAGGCAGGGCTCCCTGATCTGCCAACCCCGTTCTGCCTTAAACAGGGAGCTCATATTTTAAGAGGTCCACATCCAAAAACCTACTCATAGAATCATAGAATTCCCACAGTGCGGAAGAGGCTATTCGGCCCATTGAGTCCGCACTGACTCTCCGACAGAGTACCTCACACAGACCCTCTCCCCCTCCCTATCCCTGCAACCCCACACATTTACTGAGGATACTAAGGGGCAATTTAGCACCTAACCTGCATATCTTTGGACTGGAGGAGGAAACTGGAACACCCAGAGGAAACGCACGTAGACACGGGGAGAATGCGAAAACTTCACACAGACCGGAATTGAATGCGGGTTCCTGGTGCCGTGAGGCAGCAGTGCTAACCACTGTGCCACTGTGCCACCTTATAGTCAATCTTTTTGACCAAACAATTAAACTAAATCAAATTAACAGAGGGACAAATCCCCAAAAAGCGGGGAACCGCCTGAAACAAAAACACAAAACAGAAAGAAAACTTAAAAACATCAAATTAAAACGTAATCAAAGATGTTGATAATACACCCCAGCCCCTGTGGTGCCCAACGAGCACAGAAGGCCTCGATGGTGCCCTTAGACACCGCACGTTCCTTCTCCAAGAACACCCAGCTGTGAATATAGCCATGGTAGAGGGGCAGACAGTCGGGTTGGACGACCCCCTCGGTCACTTGCTGCCTGGACCTGCTTGTAGCAAGTTTGGCCAGCCCCGGGAGCAGGTTCACGAGGAGGTCCTCTGCCTTCCCCACCCCTCTCCGCACTAGGTGCCCGTAGATCAGGAGCGTGGGGCTGAAGTGCAAACAAAACATCAGTAAAAGGTTAAAAAGGGAGTGCAGCCTATAACATTCAACATAGATATGGCCCACAGACTACACAAGATTGCAAAAAGGGCAGGTTTCTTGGGAGTCTGTGAACCGGTGTAATCTACGGTTGTACGGAACTGGTGCATGTGCCATCCTCCACCCCAGGTCCCCGAAGTAGTGGGGGAGGATCCCTCCATAGAGGGACCTCCACTGGGGACCTCTGCCGTCAGACAGCAACAAGGCCTGCCAAGGTGTATCCGAGGAAGTGGTAGTGGAAGGTGTGTAGCAGCAGCCCATACAGGAAACCCCTCCGTGCTGTGGCAAAGGGCACGGAGGGCATTTCCGCGAGGTGGCTCAAACTGTGGGTTGCCTGAGCCGGAAAGTGAGATCAAGGCTTACGGCCAATGTCGCCTTATAGTCTGGGTGGTTGTCAAATGACAATTTAAAAATATTTGCTGGCCTAAGGATTGTTCAACTTGACTTTCAAGTCAGGCTCAAATGGTGCAGCTGCTCGAAATAGGCCGAAATCTTAACTCGGTATTTAAAACTTGGGGCCTGATGTAGTTTTCGTGTTCGAATGGCCGGAACGCGTACCGCGCTCACTCCTCTTATTCATTCTATGCATTGAGTGGTTGCTGCAAATCCCTCCCAAAACAATACCTAGATAATGTTTTAACAAGTACAAAGGGGATGAGGAGGATCATTCAGTCTGGGCCTGGCCTCGCAATCACTTACCAATCTGCTGCAGACCAATCGGTAGAAAAAAAGACCTTGGACATCCCAAATTGCTTTACAGACAGGAATGTTATGTGGAAGTGTCGTTACTGTTGTCATGCAATAAACATGGTTGTCAATTTGCATACAGCAAGATCCCGGTGGCATGGCGGCACACTAGTTAGCACTGCTGTCTCACAGCACCAGGGACCAGGGTTCGATTCCGGCCTCCAGTGACTGCGTGGAGTTTGCACATTCTCCCCGTGTCTGTGTGGGTTTATTCCGGATACTCCGGTTTCCTTCCACAGTCCGAAAGATGTGCCGGTTAGGGTGCATTGTTTTATTTATTTACTTATTAGTCACAAGTAAGGCTTACATTAACACTGCAATGAAGTTACTGTGAAATTCTCCTCGTCGCCACCTGTTCGGGTCAATGCATCTAACCAGCTTGTCTTTCAGAATGTGGGAGGAAACCGGAGCACTCGGAGGAAACCCACGCAGACATGGGGGGAACGTGCAAATTCCACACAGACAGTGACCCGAGGCCGGGAATTAAACCCGGGTCCCGGGCGCTGTGAGGCAGCAGTGCTAACCACTGTGCCACCGTGGCCATGCTAAATAACCCTTTAGTGTCCCAAAATGTGTAGTAAATATGAGGGGTCATGGGGATAGAGTGGGGGAGAGGGCCTGGGTAGGATACTCTGTCAGAGAGTTGGTGCAGCCTCGATGGGCCGAATAGCCTCCTTCTGCACTGTAGGGATTCTATGATCCCACAAACAGCAATGAGACAATGATAAGTTCATTTTTTGAAGTGAAGTTTGTTGGTCCATGCCATAAAATGAGTTATATCACATATTTATTGAATTAAATATAATTTTCTTGCTTCAAAGGTGTCTGAAATTAAGAAGTAGTAAGAAAGGTAGGCCTCCCCTGATCATCACATTTGTTCTGGGTCCAAAATTCCCCACAAAATTTTAATCACTAGAGAGACAAAGCAGTCCCCAGTAATGTTGCCCCGAGTGTGTTGCAGAAGACGAAAAATGTATCTATCCCCTTCTCATAGCGCACATTTAAAAATGAATGTCCTGCTGTAAGCTGGCAGACTGTAAAATGCAACAGCTCATGGCAGAGTCTAGTTAAAAGAAGATTGAAATTGGTCATTTAATTTTAAGGAGGCTGGTTAACATCCTGGATAATGCAAGAAAGCAGACAAGTTTCTACAAAGATGCGAGAAAGCAGACAACGCCGGCATCTCCACATCATAACATCCTGGATTGTCGGTTGTGCATTTGGCAGAAGTGGAAAATGTTCCAGTCAATCTTCAATGTTGCTGGGAAGAAAATAATCACCGCGGCACCGAGAGAACCACCGAGCTAGTGCAGCTGACACCTCGTACAGCACTCACATATCTGCTAAGTCATGGTCGTTGTTCCAAAGAGGTCAATGTTGAGACACTTTAAGGAAACACACGTATATATATATTTTTTTAAAAGCAAAACAATTAAACACATCTTTTCCTCAATGAATGATGGTAACATTCCACTAAAGCACTATTTTCTACCTCAAGCAGACTTGACTCAGTTAACAGACACCATCTTACATGGTGTGTGTTGGATTGGGTTACACAAAATGAATGCTGTTAGCAATGTGTTGTGGCAGTTTATGACAGCTAAGTGATTTAACTGACTTTAGTAACTCTAACCACTGCATTACATCTTTGTGCAAAGAACGTACAGACCCTAGAAAAAGAGACAGTGGCTCATGACTTCATGAGAATGTAATCTTATTATGCATCAATTAGTTTCAAGTTATGGATTACAACTGCCAGGATCCATATTCCCATGCCATTTATTTATACAGAAGATCTTGTTGTTTTCATTTTTTGTTATTGTGTTGGTGAGTATTGTGCATAATTCAATTGAAGGAGGATTGATTACTTTTGCTGCAGTTACTTTTCTCTGGTGTCGATCAATAGTCATCCTTCCCCGTGACTGGATTAAAACGTGTGCCCAGATAAAGCCCTGTTTCTTATTCCATATCATTTTTACTCACTGAAGACCACAGCAATGAACTGTGAATCTGTGTCATGAAGGGCAAAATTCTCAGTGATACAAGAAAAGTCAAGTAGAAGTAAGGACCAGGTTAAGAGTCAACCTGACATGCAATCTTGTTAAAAGGTTACCATTAAAACCTAAATATCGGCTACTGGGTTCAGGCTGAGTGCAGTTTAAGTTGATTATTGCTAATTCTGCTGTAGCTGAATATATAGTATATAAAAGGACTCGCATTACCAAGTATAGTTGACTTACTTATTTCCCGTTGCACTTTGTTGAGAAGTAGATAGCCTGGAAAATGGGCATTGATACAAAAGGTTGAATAGCCTTTACCTGAATTCAAAAGTTCTCGATTACAATTAGCATCTTTTGATTCACCAGAAGAAACTCCAGGCCGGGGCAGGTGGATCTGCTAAAATCTCAAGTATACTTCAAGATCATTTCAGTAAAGCTGTTACAGTGATTTGATTTGATTTATTATTGTCACATGTATTAGGATACAGTGAAAAGTATTGTTTCTTGCGCACTATACGGACAAAACATGCCATTCTTCGAGTACATATCCACAGATCTCTAAAGGTTGCCACTCAAGTGGATAGAGCTGTGAAGAAGGTCTATAGTGTGTTAGCTTTTATTAACAGGGGGTTGGAGTTTAAGAGCCATGGGGTTATGCTGCAACTGTACAGGACCTTGGTGAGACCACATTTGGAATATTGTGTGCAGTTCTGGTCACCTCACTATAAGAAGGATGTGGAAGCGCTGGAAAGAGTGCATAGGAGATTTACCAGGATGCTGCCTGGTTTGGAGGGTAGGTCTTATGAGGAAAGGTTGAGGGAGCTAGGAATGTTCTCTCTGGAGCAGAGGAGGCTGAGGGGAGACTTAATAGAGGTTTATAAAATGATGAAGGGGATAGATAGAGTGAACGTTCAAAGACTATTTCCTTGGGTGGATGGAGCTATTACAAGGGGGCATAACTATAGGGTCCGTGGTGGGAGATATAGGAAGGATATCAGAGGTAGGTTCTTTACGCAGAGAGTGGTTGGGGTGTGGAATGGACTGCCTGCAGTGATAGTGGAGTCAGACACTTCAGGAACATTTAAGCGGTTATTGGATAGGCACATGGAGCACACCAGGATGATAGAGAGTGGGATAGCTTGATCTTGGTTTCAGATAAAGCTCGGCACAACATCGTGGGCCGAAGGACCTGTTCTGTGCTGTACTGTTCTATGTTCTATGTACATAGGGGAGAAGGAGAGGTTGCAGGATGTAGTGTGACAGTCATAGCTATGGTCGAGAGAAAGATCAACTTAATATATGGTAGGTCCATTCAAATGTCTGATGGCAACAGGGAACAAGCTGTTCTTGAGTAGGTTGGTACACAATCTCAAACATTTGTAATTTTTTTCCCGTCAGAAGAAGGTGGAAGAGAGTATGTCTGGGGTGCATGGGGTCCTTGATTATGCTGGCTGCTTTTCTGAGGCAGTGGGAAGTGTAGACAGAGTCAATGGATGGGAGGCTGGTTTGCGTGATGGACTGGGCTCCGTTTACAACCCTTTGTAGTTTCTTGCAGTCTTGGTCAGAGCCGGAACCACACCAAGCTGTGAGACACAAGAGCACGAATCTTTTACTTTTGGCAGCAGATCTCCTTGTATTCTGGGAAGAACGTCAAATTCGGAGGTTGAACTAGCACAAGAATGTTTGGTAATCCTTTGCTTCAGAATTGACAGAGACCTGTAATAGATAACAGTGTATACTGGATGAGGGAGTGAGCCAAACACATTTCTTTACAGAAGTTAAGGCAACAACTTATGTTGATTTAGAGGACATTTAATTGCTGTAAAATAAACTATGGCCCAGATTTCGTTGTCAGTGATGGACAAATGCCACCGGCCTTTCATTTAAAATTTATACGGAATTTTGGACTGGAATTCGCTGTCTTTAGAAAACTAGTTTAATGTAATGCCCTCTGAAGGGGATCTTAGAACCATGAGAATAAGGTAAGCATTCCTCTTTCACCAATCAGTTTGAATACTGGCCACTGAGCAACTCTGAGTGGACGTGATTTATTTAGATTTCCAAAAGGCCTTTGACAAGGTGCTGCATAAGAGACTGGTAAATAAGTTAAGAGCCCATGATGTTAAGGGTAAGATCCTGGCGTGGATAGAGAATTGGCTGACTGGCAGAAGGCAGAGAGTGGGGATAAAGGGGTCTTTTTCAGGATGGCAGCCGGTGACTAGTGATGTACCTCAGGGGTCGGTGCTGGGACCACAACTTTTCACAATATACATTAACACTTTGGAAGAAGGAACTGAAGGCACTGTTGCTAAGTTTGCCGATGATACAAAGGTATGTAGAGGGACAGGTAGTTTGAGGATGCGGGGGGGCTGCAAAAGGCCTTGGGCAGGCTAGGAGAGTGGGCAAAGAAGTGGCAGATGGAATACAATGTGGAAAAGTGTGAGGTTATGCACTTTGGAAGGAGGAATGGAGGCATAGACTATTTTCTAAATGGGGAAATGCTTCGGAAATCAGAAACACACAGGGACTTGGGAGTCCTTATGCAAGATTCTCTTAAGGTTAACGTGCAGGTTCAGTTGGCAGTTAGGAAGGCAAATGCAATGCTAGCATTCATGTCGAGAGGGCTAGAATACAATAACAGGGATGTACTTCTGAGGCTGTATAAGGCTCTGGTTAGACCCCATTTGGAGTATTGCGAACAGTTTTAGGCCCCGAATCTAAGGAAGGATGTGCTGGCCTTGGAAAGGGTCCAGAGGAGGTCAACAAAAATGATCCCTGGAATGGAGAGCTTGTCGTATGAAGAACAGTTGAGGACTCTGGGTCTGTACTCGTTGGAGTTTAGAAGGATGAGGGGGGAACTTATTGAAACTTACAGGATACTGCGAGGCCTGGATAGAGTGGACATAGAGAGGATGTTTCCACTAGTAGGAAAAACTAGAACCAGAGGGAACAACCTCAGGCTAAAGGGATGATCCTTTAAAGCAGAGATGAGGAGGTATTTCCTCAGCCAGAGAGTGGTGAATCTGTGGAACTCTTTGCCGCAAAAGGCTGTGGAGGCCAGGTCATTGAGTGTCTTTAAGACAGAGATAGATAGGTTCTTGATTAATAAGCAGATCAGGGATTATAGGGAAAAGACAGGAGAATGGGGATGAGAAAAATATCAGCCATGATTGAATGGCGGAGCAGATTCGATGGACTGATTGGCCTAATTCTGCTCCTAGGTCTTATGGTCTTACGGTCTAACTCAGAGTCATCCCAGAAACGCCAACTAGGAATATTTAATTCAATGTAATATATATGGAAATCAACATAAAATGACCAAAAGAAAGTTGGCAGAAAGAAAGAGAGAAATGGAAGAGACAGAGGGGAAATGTGAAAGAATGAGACTCCCATTTGTAAAAGGTAATTTCTAATGCATGAGAGGTTGTTTAGCAGTAATTAACACCTACAACATTATTAAAAATTTACTTACACTGCAGCTTGGTACCTGTTCTGACCAAGACTGTAAGAAACTACAAAGGGTTGTGAACGTAGCCCAGTCCATCATGCAAACCAGCCTCCCGCTCATTAACTTCATCTACACTTCCTGCTGCCTTGGAAAAGCAGCCAACGTAATCAAGGACTCCACACACCCCGGACATACTCTCTTCCACCTTCTTCCGTCAAGAAAAAGATACAAAAGCCTGAGATCATGTACCAACCAACTCAAGAACAGCTTCTTCCCTGCTGCCATCAGATTTTTGAATGGACCTACCATATATTAAGTTGATCTTTCTCTACACCCTAGCAATGACTGCAACACTATATTCTGCACCCTCTCCTTTCCTTCTCTCCTATGAACTCTATGAATGGTATTATTAGTCTGCATGGCATGCAAGAAACAATAATTTTCACTGTATACCAATACATGCGACAATAATAAATCAAATCAAATCAAGTGGATGGCTAGTTACTGTTCCAAATGTTTGAATGGCAACTCTCTTGAAGAAATGGTGTAAAAATGACATTTCCAGAGGAGCAGACTTGAACAGCGACTTCCTAATTTTCTCATTTAAGTGTGCATATGCAGTTGGCAGATGTTGCTGTCGGAGTCACTATTCAATAACAGTGAGTGCTGTTAGCCTCACCATTACCTGGATCACGTACTCTGGGCTATTGTATATAAGATTTCCTTGCAATCTAAATCATTTCCTGATAACATGCAAGGGACCACCTTATGAGTGTCTGCACACAGACAGAAGAACTCTCCTGATAATGGTAAGACAAAGAGGTTGTCATTTCTATCTTGGAGAACAAAGCAATCAGGCTATAATTCTACAGGAAAACGAGTTGCAGCACGCTGGGTATAAACTAACAGTCCATGAGCTCGGTGTGTTGATTCAGTAACTATGAATAGCTTTGGACATGTGAAAGTTGAAGTAGAAGCAGAAGCGGTAGATCAGCTTGCGGTCAGGAACCATCCTGTTCACTAAATTATTGACAACCACAAGATGTCACCATTAAAAATGCACAGGTATCTTGCCAAGAGTTGTTCCCCT
This sequence comes from Mustelus asterias, assembly GCF_964213995.1. NCBI lineage: Eukaryota > Metazoa > Chordata > Chondrichthyes > Carcharhiniformes > Triakidae > Mustelus > Mustelus asterias. The sequence goes on from NC_135827.1 coordinate 27,477,631, forward strand.
TTTGGATGCTGCCAGCAACAATACCCAAGAGAATCTGATCCAATCTAAATAATGGCTGATTTTACTTCATCTACTAGAATAGGAGCAAGTGCATCTTTCTGAAGAATTCTAAAAGAACTGTGTCCTCCAGCATTTGGGGGCAGTTTTCACCTTCTGGGATAGTGTAAAATGAATGACAGTGACTCGAGAAATGTCATACATATTTCTCCATTATCATTTCCATTGAAGTCAATTTCCCCTAAACCACTGACCCCTCCCCCACTGGTCAATATTCCCTCCCCATCCATCAGCCCCACCCCATCTATTAGTCCCTCCCCCATCCATCACTATGTCCCCATCTATCACTACCTCACCCATTCAGCTCTATCAGGGGAGGCAATGGCCTCGTGGTATTATCGCCAGTCTATTAATCTCAAAACTAAGCTAATGTTCTGGGGATCCGGGTTTGAATCCCGCCATGGTGGATTTGAATTCAACAAAAACAAAAATATCTGGAACTAAGAATCTACTGATGACCATGAAACCATTATCGATTGTCAGGAAAACCCATCTGGATCACTAATGTCCTTTAAGGAAGGAAATCTGCCGTCCTTACCTGGTTTGGCCTACATGTGACTCCAGAGCCATAACAATGTGGTTGATTCTCAAGTGCCATCGGGCAACTCGGGATGGGCAATAAATGCTGGCCAGCCAACGATGCCCATGTCCCATGAATGAATATTTTTAAAAATCAGTCGCTACCCCCACCAATTATTCCCTCCCTACTCATCATTAAGTCATCATTAACTCATCATTAACACACCACTCCCTCCTTCCATCCACTGTTCATTAACATCTACCACATCAATCGCTCCTCACTCAGCCACCACTCCCTCTTCCCCAACATGCCTTCTGAACCTCTCTGCTCCCCATCAATGCTCACTCCTCCCTCGCCTCACCCACTCACCATTCCCGTCCCCGCTCACCATTGTATAACCTCAATCCACTGCTCTACACCCCTTCCACACACCCACCACCATCACCCATCGAAATGCCCCCTTCCCTGTTGCCCACGCTCTTCACTTATCTAACAGCCACCACAACTGGAGTGATAGTTCGATCCTCGATTGCACCGCACCGGAGTTACCTGTTATTCCCTGCAGCTTGCTGGTTTGATGGAAGTGAAGCCTGAAACTAAGAACTGAGTGTTCCACTGATCCCACAATTCAGGTGAAAGAATGTTCCCAAATGAATGTAAAGTTATTGCAGATACATTTTGCTGTGTGACTCTGATTGTTGCTCTAAAAAGATAATTGCAAGGGCACTCATGATAGGCTTTTATTTTCAGTTAAGTATAATTTCAGACTATTTTACCCTGCTTCTTGAACCACAGAAACATAGAAAATAGAAGCAGAAGTAAGCCATTTGGCCCTTCGAACCTACTCCGCCATTCATTATGATCATGGCTGATCAGCAAATTCAATATCCTGATCCCCCCTTCCCTTTAGCACCAAGAGCTATATCTAATTTCTTCTTGAAATCACACAATGTTTTGACCTTAACTACTTTCAGGTAGTGAATTCCACACATTCACCACCCTCTGGGTGAAGAAATTTCTCCTCACCTCAGTTCTAAAATGTTTACCCCTTATCCTCAAACATTGATCCCTAGTTCTGGACTCCCCCATCATCAGGAACATGCACTGATGAAAGGTCATCTGGACTCGAAACGTTGGCTCTATTCTCTCCCCACAGATGCTGTCAGACCTGCTGAGATTTTCCAGCATTTTCTGTTGTTTCAGATTCCAGCATCCGCAGTATTTTGCTTTTGTTGGGAACATTCTTTCTGAATCTATCCCGTCTAACCCTGTTAGAATTTTAAAAGTTTCTATGAGATCCTCTCTCAATCTTCTAAACTCCAGTGAATATATTCCGAAACGACTTAGTCTCTCTTCATATGACAGTTCTGTTATCCCAGGAATCAGCCTGATAAACTTTTTGCTGCACTCTCTCTATAGGAGTCAGTATATCAGTATATTGTTAAGGTTTGACCTTCTTCAACTATCATTAAAGTTGTGCATTTCATTAAATCAAACACATTGAAATATCAAGTTATAATACAATACAATCACCCTATTATCCAACTATTGATTGCAGTGGATTCTATCCTTCCTCAGATAAGGACATGAAAACTGCCCACAATAATCCAGATGAGGCCTCACCAATGCTATAGGGGCAGCACAGTGGCACAGTGGTTAGCATTGCTGCTTCACAGCGCCAGGGACCCGGGCTTGATTCCCGGCTTGGGTGACTGTCTGTGTGGAGTTTGCATGTTCTCCCCGTGTCTGTGTGGAGTTTGCATGTTCTCCCCGTATCTGCGTGGGTTTCCTCCGGGTTCTCCGGTTTTCTCCCACAATCCAACGATGTGCAGGTTAGATTAATTGGCCATGCTAAATTCTCCCTCAGTGTACCCAAACAGGTGCTGGAGTGTGGCGACTAGGGGATTTTCACAGTAACTTCATTGCTTAGTGAATGTAAGCCTGCTTGTGACCAATAAATAAACTATACAATTGCATTTCTGAAGGACACAGTCTTTAGTAATCCTCTTCAGTCTGCAAGAAACAATTTCAAAGAGCCTGGGGACCTTGTCACCGTGTGGCTGCCCCGGATCATCAAGAAAAACCACACACACTCTGAGTGTGTGCTGTTTGTCAGCTTTCCCCTAGTGAGGTTGGCCATGTCAGCTGTGAACTTGAGAACTAAGACTGAGACCCACGGCAGCCTGACTTTGAAGATTGTCACCTGCTGCAAATCCTTTGTGCAAAAACTATTTTCAAAGGGTACTTGAAGAACAGTTTTCAAAGCATCCAACTCTTCACTGGTCCCCATCCATTGGAACCAAACTCACGAAACCCTTTCAAAAACAGAAAATGCTGAAAAGTCTCAGCAGATCTGACAGCATCTGTGGAGAGAGAATAGAGTCAACGTTTTGAGCCTGGATGACCCTACATCAGAGCTCTGTTCCCTCTTCACAGATGCTGTTAGACCTGCTGGGTTTCTCCAGCATTTTCTATTTTTGTTGATTCCAGCATCCGCAGCATTTTGCTTTTATCATGAAGACTTTTGTTTTTTAAAATTCATTTACGGGATGTTAGCATCGCTGGTGAGGCTGGCACTTATTGTCCATCCCTAATTACCATTAAGAAGCTGGTGGTGAGCTATCTTGTTGAACTGTTGCAGTATCTTTGGTGTAGGTACACCCACTTTGCTGTTAAGGAGAATCCAGAATGTTGACCCAGCGACAGTGAAGCAATGGTAATATCTTCCCAAGTCAGAATCGTGCATGGCTTGGAGGGGAACTTCCAGATGGTGGTTTTCCCATCTGTCCTTGTCCTTCTAGATGGAAGTGGTTGTGGGGCTGGAATATATTATCTAAGGAGCCTTGGTGAATTCCTGCAGTGTTTCTTGTGGATAATACACACTGCTGCCACTATGAGTCAGTGATGGAGGGAGTGAATGCTTGTGGATGGGGTGCCAATCAAGTGGACTACTTTGTCCTGGATGGTGTTAAGATTCTTGAGTGTTATTGGAGCTGCATTCATCCAGGCAAGTGAAGAGTATTCCATCACACTCCTGATTTGCCTTGTAGATAATGGACAGGCTTTGGGGAGTCAGGAAATGAGTTACTCTCAGCAGAATTCCCAACGTTTGACCTGCTCTTATAGTCACAGTATTTATATGGCTAGTCTAGTTCAGTTTCTGGTCAATGGGAACCCCCTGGATGTTGATAGTGGGGCATTAAATAATGGTAATACCATTGAATATCAAGAAACAATGGTTCGACTCTGTTGTTGGAGATGGCCATTGCCTGACACTTGTGTGACAGGAATATTACTTGTCAATTGTCAGCCTAAGCCTGGATATTGTTCAGGTCTTGCTGCATTTGGACATGGACTGCTTCAGTGTCGGAGGAGTTGCGAACTTTGTGCAATCATCATTGTACATCCTCACTTCTGACCTAATAATGGAAGGAAAGTCATTGATGAAGCAGCCAAAGATAGCACATTACCCTGAGGAGCTCCTGCAGTGCATCCTGGGGCTGGGGTGAATGATCTCCTACCACCACAACCATCTTCCTGTGTGTTCCAACCAGTGGAGGCAGGGGGGTGGGAAGGTTTCACATTTCTGGATAGATGCCAATGTTGTAACTGTACTGGAACAGCTTGACTAGGGGCATAACAAGTTCTGGAGCACATGCCTCGAGTACTATCGCCGGAATATTGTCAGAGCCCATAGCTTTTGCAAAACATATGCCGTCAGCCGTTACTTGATATCGCATGGAGTGAATCGAATTGACTGAAGGCTGGCATCTGTGATGCTGGGGACCTCCGGAGGAAGCTGAGATGGATCACCCGCTCAGAACTCCACGTTAGCTTGCACGGAACATGAGATAAATCATAAAAGTAATGATCAGAGGATGCCAGATTTAAATTGCAATTGACTGTAGACTGTAAAAGAAAAGGAATTCTGAAGGAGATAAAGCAAAGTTCTCAAGTTCTGAGGTCTTGGGAATAGATGAATGAGAGTACAAGGCAGTATTATGAGCCTTGATTTTGAATGAAGGCTGCAGGAAGGGGGAAAGTAGAGTGGTTTGCTGTCTGGGGAGCAGGAGAAAAGACTCATGTTTGTATAGCACTTTTTACGACTACCAGACATTGTCAAGTGATTTACAGCAAATGAAGTACATTCAAATGTAATGTAGGAAATGTGGCAGCCAATTGGTGCACAGCAAGGTCCCACAAACGACAATGTCATAATGATCAGATTATCTATTTTTGGATGTTCGTTGGGGATGAATGTTGTCCAGGACACTTGCAGTAACTCCCCCATTCTTCTTTCAAATTGTACCATGTCAGAATTTCATGTCCCCCGACTAGCGGGTTTTTAGGCAGTGGCGGGGTTGGGAGTGTGAAGTTAAAGGAATGGAGTTCTTTCTGGGTTCCTATCTTCCCCAAGCACACAGCAATTTTACATTGGGACCAGCAAAGCCTCAAATGGGAAGCCCGCCCTTGCCCCACTTCAGACCCTCAAGTGGCAATTAATGGCTGTTTTCCTCCTAGCCTCAATTTGTTCTCCATAAAGGGAGGCAAAATACAACAAAGTTATATTTCCGCCGGGAAAGGAGGAGGAGGGGAGGCTTGAGGGCAACTCCATCAAAAACCCCTTTCTGAATTTCGGGTGCAAATCCCACCCATTCCCTTAGGGTTTGGTGTTTTCCAGACCTCTTTCCCCCAGCTTCTCCCCCGAGACCGAATCGCGCACTCCCCCCACATTGCACACCTTACCTACTCTCCTTGTCCTAGGACCCTTTGAATTTATCTTGGCTGCCAGTTCCCAGACATGGGGCGGAATTTTCCCGTCCCGCCTGCCATGGGAATCATAGTGGTAGCAACAGAAAATTCGGCGAACCTTGTAAAGGTCCATTGACCTTGGGCAGAAATTTATGACCTTGGGGTGTGCATGGCCGGAATATCTCACCCTTGGTCTCCAACATCTTCTTGAACTTTCTCTTCTGTCCACTGCAACGCTGTGGCTCTCCGGATGGTGGGAAACCAGATCCCGCCATCTAAAGAATTCAGGCCCATGTGATCTTTTACATTAACCTGCAGGCCCTGTCAGGGCCTCAGTTAATGTCGGGTGGCCCTCCCACAATGCAGTACTCCCTGTTTTTGACTCACAGGTACTACCAACTGAGCTGTGGCTGGCACAAGATACATGATGTGGAGATGCCGGCGTTGGATTGAGGTAAACATAGTAAGGAGTCTAACAACACCAGGTTAAAGTCCAACAGGTTTATTTGGTAGCAAACGCCACTAGCTTTCGGAGCGCTGCTCCTTCGTCAGGTGAGTGGGAGTTCTGTTCACAAACAGGGCATATAAAAACACAAACTCAATTTACAGAATAATGAATAATGATTGGAATGCGAGTCTTTACAGCTAATCAAGTCTTAAAGGTACAGACAATGTGAGTGGAGAGAGCATTAGCGCAGGTTAAAGAGATGTGTATTGTCTCCAGACAGATACATGATACATGATACATGTCAAGATACATGAACAGAAGAACATAGGAGCCATTTGGCTCCATCATTCAATAAGAACATGGCTGACCTGTCTGTTTCAAATTCCACTCTCCCATCTATCCCCTGATAGCCTTTGATTCCCTTGCTGAGCAAGAATCTTTCTCCCTGCACGTTAAAAATATTCAATCACCCTAATTCCATCGCCTTCTGATGCAGAGGGTGGAGGCGTCCCAAAAAAAAGATGGCACCGGAGCGAGGCGACTTCTTACAAACTGTCCCCAGATACCTTCTAATTCCTTTTACTCTCATTCTATGCTCTTAAATCCAACTCTAAATCCTTTAAATTGTCTACACTATATTCTGCACCCTCTCCTTTCCTTCTTCCCAATGTACTCTATGAACAGTATGTTTTGGCTGTTTAGCGCGCAAGAAACAATTCTTTCACTGTATCCCAATAAATGTGACAATAATAAATCAAATCAAATCCAATGAAAAATCAGCAAAATCTGATTCTGGGTAAGGCACTATTTGACCCATCAATGGACTATGGTGGCTCTTTACGTCCTATTTCTGGCACTTCGTGGTAGAAATATGGCGCTCTGGCACTTCTGGCACTTTGAGTTTGCATGTTCTCCCCGTGTCTGTGTGGGTTTCCTCCGGGTGCTCTGGTTTCCATCCCCAGTCCAAAGATGTGCGGGTTAGGTGCATTGGCCATGCTAAATTGTCCCTTAGTGTCTCAAGATGTGTAGCTTAGGTGGATTAGCCATGTGGGGTTACAGGGATAGGGCAGGATGGTGGCCTAGGTAAATAGTTAAAGTTTAAAGTTCATTTATTAGTGTCACCAGTAGGCTTACATTAACACAGCAATGAAGTTACTGTGAAAATCCCCTAGTCGCCACATTTTGGCGCCTGTTCGGGTACACCGAGGGAAAATTTAGCATGGCCAATGCACCTAACCAGCATGTTTTTCGGACTGTGGGAGAAAACCGGAGGACCCGGAGGAAACCCACGCACATGCGGGGAGAAGGTGCACAGACTCCGCCCAGACAGTGACCCAAGTCGGGAATCAAACTCGGGTACCTGACGCTGGGAGGCAATAGTGCTAACCACTGTGCCACGTAACATACTCTGTCAAAGTGTTGGTGCAGACCCGATGGGCCGAATGACCTCCTTCTGCATGGATTCAATGGCATTTTAATAAAATAGAGTAAAGAGAGTTTCTGAGGGGCAGAATGTATCTATGGGTTCAAGGTGAGGCAAATACCACCAATGTATCATTGGGCTGCTTCTCGAGATCTTCAACTATTCCCTCTCAGTCTCCATGTCTAGCCATTGTGGAACCCGAGAGAAATTAATCTCATAAAAATATCTTCAGACAACTTATTCAAATCAGCACCACATAATACACATGTCATTACATCAGAATATTATTCAATTATTTATCCAATGGGGAACACACAGGTAACTACTTAATATGAGAATCCTTATTATTTAACACAGATGTCTCCCTTTGATTTTCAAAAGCGTAAAATTTCTGACAAAAATGTTAATTTGACAAAACTACAGTCCAAAGAATAATGACGTGAGATGTGAATAATTATGATATGGTTTCTATTTCCTCCCCACAGTTTGTCAAGTTAAGCTATTAAGCTCATGTGATGGATTTTACTGTCAAGTTTCTGTCTTTGAGATGAACAGATCAGTCATATCAATTTTTATAATTTTTCAGATCTTACATTGGCTAAATTGGTCTCAACGCTACATTGAAATTCTTTTCATGGATCTTAGGCGTCACTGATGAAAATGATGGGAGGGATTTAGGCAAATAAGCAACTTGGGTAAAAGTACGCACTGAATTAATGTTAAATTGGACGAAGTTCTGGTATTGTAATCGTTTGGCTAATCATTGCACAGTGTCAGCTCAGTTCAGCTCTTTGGCTGATTTATACAATCCGCGGATTGTTTAAATGTCAGGGGGAGCCCCCTGATAAGAACATAGAAACATTGAAAATAGAAGCAGAAGTAGGCCATTCAGCCCTTCGAAACTGCTCCTCCATTCATTATGATTGTTGCTGATCATAAAATTCAATATCCTGATCCTTCCATATCCCTTGATCCCTTTAGCTCCAAAAGCTAATCTAATTTTTTCTTGAAAGAAAGGGCACGGTGGCACAGTGGTTAGCACTGCTGCCTCACAGCGCCAGGGACCCGGGTTCAATTCTGGCCTCGAGTGTCTGTTTGTGTGGAGTTTGCACATTCTCCCCATGTCTGCGTGGGTTTCCTCTGGGTGCTCCAGTTTCCTACCATACTCCAAAGATGTGCGGGTTAGGTTGATTGGCTATGCTAAATGCCCCTAGTGTCCCAAGACGTGTAGTTTAGGGGGATCAGCAAGGTAATACTTGGGGATAGGGCCTGGGTGGCATTGTTGTCGGTGTAGGCTCAAAGGGCCTAAAAGGTTTATCCCTTATCCTCAAACTACCCAATGGGTAGAGCGCCCTTTAAGGAAGGAACACCTGCTGCCTATCACAGGGTAAATTACTGGACTGGCTTAATGTAAGCCTTTCCCACCTCATAGAATATTAGAATCCCTACAGTACAGAAGGAGGCCATTTGGCCCATCGAGCCTGCACTGACAACAATCACACCCAGGCCTTATCCCTGTAACCCATGTATTTACCCTGCTAATTCCCATAAGGGCAATTTTTTAGTGTGGCCAATTCACCTAACCCACACATTTTTGGACTGTGGGAGGAAACCAGAGCACCTGGAGGAAACCCACACAGACACTGGAAGAATGAGCAAACTCCACGCAGTCACCCGAAGCCAGAATTGAACCCGGATTCCTGGCGCTGTGAGGCAGCAGTGCTAAACGCAGTGCCACCATGCCTCCTGTTAAATACTGGCAGTGGTCAGATGAGGATTAAGTGGGCATTAATTGCCCACTTAAGGGCTTCACTTTGCCCACTAGCATGTGGGGTGCCATATGCCATACCCTCGTCACTGGTGGAGGCAGGGCCAGGTAGGATGGTGTCAAGCAGTCTGTCTGCTGGATTTAACACACATCCCACCTTCAAAATCAGTTGATGGGGGCATGTTAAACTCAACCCCTTATCTGAGAGTTGGTAGATTATGGATTCAAGTCCCAATCTAGACCTTTACCGCACAATTGATGTTGGCACTTTAATATATTATTAAGGGAAAGCTAAATCGTCACCTTTTGAGTGAGATTTTAAATGAGGATATGGCTACTCATTGTGATGAATACAAATAAATTGCATTGTGCTGTCCAGAGAAGAGCAGAGAGTTCAACTGGTCATCTCTCTCATGTTCTTTCCTTAACACTCACCACCATAACCAGATTAAATCGTCATTAACTACTTCCTGTTTGTGAAATCATGCATAAATCTGCTGGAAAACATTAAGGTCATACAAGGTGCCATGTAAAAGCACGTTTTTATTGTACTGGACTTCAACACAACAGAATGACTACCTCAGATTACAGTAATTGATAGCCATTTATTGCAAAAAGCAAGTTGCTGGTTCATCCAATCATCTTTCTCATGTCCATGATATCACTTCCTGTGCTTAAATTGTGGGGCAAAAAATGGCCGTCTCTCTGTGCAAGTGTATGTAGTATTCCTGGAGTGAATTTCTGAGAAATGGTGAGTTTTCTTTTGAGAGAGAGAAAGAAAATTGTGTCAAAGATTGCAAACGTGGGTGCTACACAGAAACAAATGACAACAATAACACTTGCCCTCACTATATTTTGTGGAACTTGCACTCCAAGTTTCTCTAAAAGAATTGGAAGGTAAGTGTTATTTTGTGTTGGCATTTGTTATTTGGAGCTTATTCTGTGCGAATAAAACAAAATTGGTCAGCCATTATCCATTGCAAACCAGGCAGTTTTCTGTGAAGAAAAATATGCCTTAAATTGCTATTGGTGGTATTTTGTTTCCCCAGAGTTACAACTTCATAATGGCCCAGTAGTTACTAAGTTTCAAACAGAGGTTTTGTCTCCTGTTTGGGACTATCCCCAACTCACCAGCATTTATACTTTCTGTGGGAACAATCTTCTCCCCTGTCTCTGCTGTTGTTGGCTGCCGAAGTGATGCTCACATTGATTTTGATACTACTTCCATTTTTGTTTTAATCCCTTCTTCTGAAGGGCTCACCTCTCATTGGCATCCATCCATGAGGAGCCTCAAAAAGGTTTGTAATGTTGAACCCAACTCTTATTTTATGAACCACTTGGGCTACTTCAGATTAGAAAACTGACTGATGAGTTCTCACTTCTATTCAATTTTCCATAAATGGAAAGAGGAAGCCCCAAGACCTTTGCAGACAGTAGGATTCTTGCTTGAGGGCATAAATGTTTCCAGCGACCCACAAATCTGGTTGTAAGATGGTCTGGACTGCTCTCATCTTCAGCCTTCGTGCTTCCATCATGCACACAACGAAAGGCCCACCTTTCCTTTCAGAAGTGCAGGCTGTCTCTAAGAAGTGGCAACAACCATTGGGATCCATGAACTACATACAGTGGAGCCCCGTTGTAACGCGACAGTCGGGGTCCACAAAATGTCATCGCGAATGTTATCGGGGTCGCGCTAAATCACTAAACCGGAAATAGCAAAAAAAAGGTCCGTCGCTTCACCGCGTCATATCCGATTTCACGCTAAATCGGCGCGCGTTACAACGGGGCTCCACTGTATAAGCAATGCAATTGACATTGGCAGCTCATCACTGAAATTGAAATGAGTGGTTATTGTGCCCATCTCTTTAACATAGAAACATAGAAAGTAAGAGCAGGAGGAGGCCCTTCAAGCCTGTACCATCGTTCATTATGATCATGGCTGATCATCCAACTCAATAACCCTAAACACGGCTTCCCCATATCCTTTGATCCCCTTCATCTCAAGTGCTTTATCAAACTGCTTCTTGAAAACATAGAATCCCTACAGTGCCAAAAGAGGCCATTCGGCCCATTGGGTCTGCACCGACCACAATCCCACCCAGGCCCTATCCCCGCAATCCCTCATATTTACCCTGCTAGTCTGCCTGACACTTAAGGGGCAATTTAACATGGCCAATCCACCTAACCCACATATCCTTGGACTGTTGCAGGAAACCGGAGCACCCGGAGGAAACCCACACAGATTTGGGGCGAACGTGCAGACTCCACGCAGACAGTGACCCAAGATGGGAATTGAACCCGGGTCCCTGACACTGTGAGGCAGCAGTGCTAACCACTATGCTGCCCCAATGTTTTGGCCTCAACTACTTTTCTGAAGTAGAAAATTCCACAGATTGACAACTCTCTGTGTCAAGAAATGTCTCCTTATCTCTTTCCTAAACAGTCTACCCTGTATCCTCAGACTGTGTGACCCCTGGTTCTGGACACCCCCAAAAGGAACATCCTTCTTGCATCAACCCTCTCTAGCCCTGTTCGAATTTCATAGGTTTCTATGAGATCCCCCTCATTCTTTTGAACTCCAGCGAATACAATCTTAACCAACTAAATCTTTCCTCATACATCAGTCCTGCCATCCCAGGAATCAGTCTGGTAAACCTTCTCTGCACACTCTAGAGAAAGCATCCTTCCCCTTCCTCATAAGGAGACCAAAACTGCACACACTATTCCAGGTGTGGTCTAACTAAGGCTCTGTATAATTGCATCAAGACCTGCTCCTGACCTCAGTACAGGCATGGGGACTGGGGCCCGTGGCCCACCCCACACAGTATATACCCTCATGTGGGAAAGTTGGCCCCTGCAGGTTTTCATCCAGAACTAAACCAAATTTGATTGTCAGAGGAATATTGATGAATGAAATTAGCCCCTCACTGTTTTCCATAAACTTGTGCTTTAATCGTAGAATCCCTACAATGCAGAAAAGACCATTTGACACATCAAGTCTCCACCAACTCTCTGACTGAGTATCTTGCCCAAACCCTCTCCCCACCTTATCCCTGTAACCCAACACATTTATCATCTAACCTTCACCTTTTCGGACACTAAGGGGCAATTCCGCATGATCAATCCACCTAACTTGAGCATCTTTGGACTTGAATATTAAATCTATAAAGGTTAACCTCAGTAGCACCTTTTGGAGTAATGAATAAAACTTGAAATATAAACCAAAAGGCCTCATTTGCACAGGGCTAATAAATTTGACAGTGGATAAGACAATTGTCTTTTAATTACTCATCACTCATATTTTTGATTTGCTCAAATATCTACTTATTAGTTATATTGATATAATTTATAAGAGTGTAATGACAGTTGCATGGCATCTATCATAACCTTGGGGCGTTCCAACGTGCTTTATAGTCAATGCAGCCCCGATTGTAATGTAGGCAGACTTAGAGTCATAGAGGTTTGCAGCATGGAAACAGGCCCTTCGGCCCAACTTGTCCATGCCGCCCTTTCTTTTTTAAAACCCCTAAGCTAATCCCAATTGCCTGCATTTGGCCCATATCCCTCTATACCCATCGTACCCATGTAACTATCTAAATGCTTTTTAAAAGACAAAATTGTACCCGCCTCTACCACTACCTCTGGCAGCTTGTTCCAGACACTCACCAGCCTGTGTGAAAAAATTGCCGCTCTGGACACTTTTGTATCTCTCCCCTCTCACCTTAAACCTATGCCCTCTAGTTTTAGACTCCCCTAACTTTTGGGAAAATATATTGACTATCTAGCTGATCTGTGCCCCTCATTCTTTTATAGACCTCTATAAGATCACCCCTCAGCCTCCTACGCTCCAGAGAAAAAAGTCCCAGTGTATCCAGCCTCTCCTTATAACTCAATCCATCAAGTTCCGGTAGCATCCTAGTAAATCTTTTTTGCACTCTTTCTAGTTTAATAATATCCTTTCTATAATAGGGTGACCAGAATTGCGCACACTATTCCAAGTGTGGCCTTACCAATGTCTTGTACAACTTCAACAAGACGTCCCAACTCCTGTACTCAATGTTCTGACCAATGAAACCAAGCATGCCGAATGCCTTCTTCACCACTCTGTCCACCTGTGACTCCACTTTCAAGGAGCTATGAACATGTACCCCTAGATCTCTTTTATCTGTAACTCTCCCTAACGCCCTACCATTAACTGAGTAAGTCCTGCCCTGGTTCAATCTACCAAAATGCATCACCTCGGATTTGCCTAAATTAAACTCCATCTGCCAATCGTCAGCCTACTGGCCCAATTGATCAAGATCCCGTTGCAATTAGAGATAACTTTCTTCACTGTCCACAATGCCACAAATTTTAGTGTCATCTGCAAATTTACTAACCATGGTTCCTGTATTCTCATCCAAATCATTAACATAAATGACAAATAACAGTGGACCCAGCACTGATCCCTGAGGCACACCGCTGGTCACAGGCCTCCAGTTTGAAAAACAACTGTCAAGAAGCCAATTTTGTATCCAATTAGATACCTCACTCTGGATCCCGTGAGATTTAACCTTTTGCAACAGCCTACCATGCGGTACCTTGTCAAAGGCCTTGCTAAAGTCCATGTAGACAACATCAACTACACTGCCCTCATCTACTTTCTTGGTTATCCCTTCAAAAATCTCAATCAAATTTGTGAGACATGATTTTCCACTCACAAAGCCATGCTGACTGTCCCTAATCAGTCCTTGCGTCTCTAAATGCCTGTAGATCCTGTCTCTCAAAATACCTTCCAACAATTTACCCATCACAGATGTGAGGCTCACTGGCCTATAGTTCCCAGGCTTTTCCCTGCAGCCCTTTTTAAACAAAGGCACAACATTTGCCACTCTCCAATCTTCAGGCACCTCACCCGTGACTATCGAAGATTCAAATATCTCGGCTAGGGGACCTACAATTTCCTCCCTAGCCTCCCACAATGTCCTGGGATACACTTCATCAGGTCCCGGGGATTTATCTACCTTGATGCACTTTAAGACTTCCAGCACCACCACATCTGTAATATGTACACTCCTCAAGACATTACTATTTATTTCCCCAAGTTCCCTAACATCCATGCTCTTCTCAACAGTAAATACTGATGAGAAATATTCATTTAGGACCTCACCCATCTCTTGTGGATCCGCACATAGATGATCTTCTTAATCCTTAAGAGGCCCTACTCTCTCCCTTGTTACTCCTTTGCCCTTTATGTATTTGTAGAAGATCTTTGGATTCTCCTTTGCCTTATCTGCCAAAAAAATCTTGTGTCCCTTTTTGCCCTACTGATTTCTCTCTTAACTCTACTCCTACACCCCCTATACTCTTCAAGGGATTCACTTGATCCCAGCTGCCTATGCATGTCATGTGCCTCTTTCTTCTTCTTGACCAGGGCCTCAATATCCCGAGTCAACCAGGATTCTCTACTTCTGCCAGCCTTGCCCTTCACCCTAAGAGGAATGTGTTTACCCTGAACCCTGGTTAACATACTTTTGAAAGCGTGCCACTTACCAGACATCCCTTTGCCTTCCCACAGACTCCCCCAATTAACTTTTGAAAGTTCCTGCCTGATACCATCAAAATTGGCCTTGCCCCAATTTAGAATTTTAACTTTTGGGCCAGACCTATCATTCTCCATAGCTATCTTAAAACCAATAGAATTATGGTCACTGGTCCCAAAGTGATCCCTCACTACCACTTCTGTCACCTGCCCTTCCTTATTTCCCAAGAGGAGGTGAAGTTTTGCCCCCTCTCTAGTCGGGCCATCCACATACTGAATGAGAAATTCCTCCCGAATACACTCAGCAAATTTCTCTCCATCCATACTATGGCTGTCCCAGTCAGTGTTGGGAAAGTTAAAATCTCTGACTATTACCACCCTATTATTCTTAGAGCTATCTGTAAACTCCTTACATATTTGCTCCTCAATTTCCCGCCGACTATTTGGGGGCCTATAGTACAACCCTATCAAAGTGATTTCCCCCTTCTTATTTCTCAGTTCTACCCATATAGACTCAGTGACCGAACCTTCGAATATATCCCCTCTCAGTATGGCCATGATACTTTCCCTAATCAAAAGTGCAACTCCCCTTCCTCTCTTGCCTCCTGTTCTATCTTTTCTATCGCATCTGTACCCTGGAACATTGAGCTGCCAGTCCTGTCCCTCTCTTAGCCATGTTTCAGTAATTGCTATCATATCCCAATCCCATGTACCCATCCATGCCCTGAGTTCATCTGCCTTGCCTGTCAGGCCTCTTGCATTGAAATAAATGCAGTTTAATCTGGATTTCCCTTGCTCTCTGTCTTGCTTTTGCCTGATCTGTCTGGTACTAGGATTACTGACACTGCCTTTACTACTTAATGTGCTCTCTTTAACTTCTGTGCTGTCCTCACACTTCTCTTCTGTCTCCCTACTGCTTTGGATCCCACCCCCCTGCCAAACTAGTTTAAACCCTCCCAAGTGGCTCTAGCAAATCTCCCCACCAGAATGTTGGGACTTGCCTACTAGTCTGTACAAAACGAAGGTGAGATAAACAAACAGTGAAGGTTTTCCAGTGGTGCTGGTTGAGAGAGCATCCCTTGTTCTTCCTGGAATAATGCCTTGGAGCCTTTTATATCCACCAGACAGAGAATGCAGGGAGTGTGTTTAACATCTCTTGTGAAAGGCAGAACTCCAACTGTGCAGAATCTATTGGGTGTCAGCCTAGATTAAGACTTCATGGCTTTGGAGTGAGGCTTGACTTTCTGAAGCAAGAATGCGCCCTGCTGAGCCAAGGTTGTTGATATCTTTAGAGTTTAGTTGGTTCTGTGTTTGAAGTGACTTGAAAATTTTTTTTTACCTTTTATTCTTAAAGTCATCGTTTTACGATCGTAGATTTAAAATTTGTAGGATTTGAAGGCCCAGCCTCAGAATAAAGGGACGACCTTTTAGAACGGAGATGAGGAGGAATTTCTTCAGCCAAAGTGTGGTGAATCTAAGGAATCCATTGCCACAGAAAGCTGTGGTGGCTAGGTCACTGAGTGTATTTAAGACAGAGATAGGTAGGTTATTGATTGGTAAGGGGATCAAAGGTTGCGGGGAAAAGGCGGGAGCATGGGGTTGAGAAATTTATCAGCCATGATCGAATGGCAGAGCAGACTCGATGGGCCGAATGATCTAAATTCTGCTCCTATATCTTATGGTCTGTGGCAAAAAAGATATGATGTGGAGATGCTGGCGTTGGACTGGGGTAAACACAGTAAGAAGTTTAACAACACCAGGTTAAAGTCCAACAGGTTTATTTGGTAGCAAAAGCCACACAAGCTTTCGGAGCCCCAAGCCCCTTCTCCAGGTGAGTAAATTCACCTGAAGAAGGGGCTTGGGGCTCCGAAAGCTTGTGTGGCTTTTGCTACCAAATAAACCTGTTGGACTTTAACCTGGTGTTGTTAAACTGCAAAAAAGATATGCAACGTTTCATTTTATATTCTCATATTATAAAATGGTGTAAGTGGATAAAGTGACAGTTAACAACTTTTAGAAAGCTTGTGATTTGTAATGAAGATACCGCGTATATCATCAAAACTATAGGATTGTAAATCTGATCACCAGACCTCGGTTGTACGGAAGAATAATGCCAACTGTCATGATGATATACCAGGTTTGTTGTATTGAAAAAGCTTAACATTCCAACCACAAAGGTATAGTCAAATACCTCCTTGTACAACAATGCTCAAAACCTCCTTGCCCAGTCTTAAGAGTTAAAGTGAAATGATGTGCAAAGAAAAAACACAGGGAAAAGCAATGTTAAATGTCCTACGATTAAGTCCAATGTAATGTTGGAGATTTAATGCAAACGGGAGTTAGTCAAGGATGATTTGTTAAAAGCATCAGGTGCAAGCGCTATCTAATGAGCCACCCTCGTACCTGTGACCAAAAGGGCAGGCCAATCTAATCAATTTCATAAAAATAAATGAGCAACGTGTTCTAGGTTTTGTAATGGATTTGGGGAATAGAATGAAATCATGTCCCGCAGCTAAATTCAGCCCCAAAGCTCCTGCTGCTTTTGCACTCTGAGAATATAACATCCAATGATCAATTCAAGCTTTAATTTTATTTGAGGGGAGTCTGCCCCAAAGCATCAACTACCAGCTCCTTGCGTATGCTAATTAAATTACTTGTGCAATGGTGGAACAGATGCATTCCAAAACCAATTGGATGTGTTTTCAGTGGCCCCATGGTCTTGCTGATACTCGCTTGTAATTTCTGAATCATTCTGTATTGTAGATAACTCCCATTGAGGGAATGATAGGTGCTCGCTCTTATCAGAGCCAAGTGCCAAATTCAGGCCTTTCCAAATGTGCTTCCCCAGTAATATTCTCAGATTCTGCTTGTGTTTTGTTTGCTGGCTGCCATTTTGGGAAGACAATGTTTCTTCAACACTTATCTTTGTTGCCCAATTCAGTGATTGTATTCATAGAATCCCTACAGTGCACAAGCTGCCATTTGGCCCATCGATCCTGCACCAACTCTCTCTGAACAGAGTACCCAGGCCCTTTAACCCACCCAATCCCCATAACCCCACACATTTACCGTGGCTAATCAATCCAACCTACACATCTTGGAACACCAAGGGGTAATTTAGCATGGCCAATCCACCTAACCTGCACATCTTTGGACACTAAGGGACAATTTAGCATGGTTAATCCACCTAACCTACAAATCTTAGGACACTAAGGGACAATTTACCATGGCCAATCCAGCTTTGGACTGTGGGAGGAAACCGGAGCACCCGGAGGAAACCCACGTAGACACGGGGAGAACATGCAAACTCCGCACAGACAGTCACCCAAGGCCAGAATTGAACCCTGATCCCTGGTGCTCTGAGGCAGCAGTGCTTGCCACTGTGTTGCTCTACTTTTTAAAGAAAAAGGCTTAATCAGCTTTTGAGACTTCAAACATCATTATCTGTATGCTGTGCGAATGACTACAGCTAAACAGTATCAACTTGTTTGCTCAGCCAGTGTAAAGAATCAGGGCAGCATTGTTTGTTGAAAGTGTCACACATCACTCAGGGAAATACTGAAAAGTCCAAATGTTTTTCTGTGTACCCCAATCTTTTCAGTGTACCTCGGAGCTGATGTGATTCACTCCCTGTAATTAGATTCCAAGTGCTGCACGGAGAAGAGATAATAAAAAAGGTGCCCAGAGCCTCCAGTGGGTTAAGTCGTCAAACTCTCGAATGATGTGGCTATGTTGGAATCAGGGTTTTGTAACAAAGTGCCAGATATTTGGCATCAGCCTTTCTCACCTGCATTCTGATCAGGAATAATCTCTCGGGCATTATTTCTGGCCGTGTCTGCGAAAGGTATAACTCTCGGCAGGACGACACCGTGTCTTGTAATTCTCAATAATTTAATAACAGGTGACTTTCTGATTAAGATCAGCCATCGTTTCGACTCGTATTTTAAACCCTTCCACCTGCCAAAAAAAATCATCAGTCCTGACAAATGACTGTAAAATCTTTCAATGGGTTACTGCCACCGAGACTCTTGATTCCACTTATTAATGTTTAATGTCTTGCTTAATGGGAGTAAAAATATATTTTCCTTTTAAAATAATGGATAATGATAAAGTTGAAGATCAACTTTAATCTGACGCGCTGGTGTGAGGTAACACTATCTCATGTGCTTGAAGTGAAAAAATGTGCGGTAATGCAAGTAGCAATTAAGTTCTAAAATTGCAGTTTCACAATGGTAATATAAGGCTCTTGCTAATGTATTTTCATAATTGCTATCAGTTAGATAATTGCTATCAATTGACACTGGTTAAGATGAACTTGAATGCAGTGTTAGAATGCTCGAAATAATTCTTTTTAAAAAGATAAGCAATGAATGGTAGGATCCAGGTCACTCTCTGACAAACAAGGGCAGGACGTGGTGGTGTTTCACGTTGTCCAGCCACATCTGGCAGTGGGTGACTCTGGACCTACTTTTCACCATATCTTTTCAAGTTTGCTTTCCAATTGGATTTAGGGGAGTGAAGGTGAGCACCACATCATGAAACTGGCCAGAGTAAGAGAGATTAATGTTTCTTTATTGGAGACTAGGACATGAATAAATCATAAGCTTCAGAAAGGTGGTGGAAATGCAGGGCCAAAGCTTGGGTGGTTGGCATTTTGAAAGTACACTTGTAAATGGATTAGGGATTATTTTTTCCCAGTGGCGAATACAGAAGGAGGTAGAGGTGAGTGACACAAGGAAGGGATCAGGAATGGCCTTATCTGTGATTGGCTTAATGGGACTATTAAGGCCACATGAGATAACAAGGTGGCTGAGTATCTGTGGAGTGAGAAATAAAGAGCAGCGAATACTGAAGAAAGAGAACAAAAAGTTGAGATGGAGGGTGTAATGGGTGGCACAGTGGTTAGCACTATTACCTCACAGCTCCAGGGACCCTGGTTCGATTCTCAGCTTGGGCCACTGTCTGTGCAGAGTCGTCATGTTCTCCAATGTCTGAGTGGATTTCCTCTGGGTGCTCCGGTTTCCTCCCACAGTCCAAAAGACGTGCTGGTTAGGTGCATTGGCCATGCTAAATTTTTCCCTCTGTACCCAAACAGGCGTCGGAGTGTGACAGCTGAGGGATTTTCACAGTAACTTCATTGCAGTGTTAATGTAAGCCTACTTGTGACACTAATAAATAACTTAAAGCTTTTAAAACTTCTCCAGGGCTGAAAAGTCACCGGATGCAAAGGCTAAGGAAGGAAAACAGTGAAGATAATTTGGTGATTAAATTTTTTTTAATCGTACGTGATATTGGGCTGATAAATTCCTCTGTTGATGAGCTTATGCTTCCCTTGTACAAAAGAGACTTGGAACACAATTTCCCAGTGCTGCTCAGCCTTCCTCATTTACCCTGAATAATCACCCTGGCATAACTTTTTATTGCAACTTTTCTACCTGTACTCCAGGCAGGAGGAGAGAAGGGAAGATGACATAGAACTGTATATTAGAAATAAAGTTAACCAAATATAAATAAATGACAAAAAATTCTCTCAAAGTATATTCAGAAAAGCTGTTTTTAAAGTGCACATCTTATGAACCATTTCCTGTCCTTAACACTTATTTTCCCTGTCATGTACTTGTACATTTTGGCAATGGGCTTTATGACCCCACTGGACACTTCCATCTAATGTAGGGCATTGCTAGAGATTCTCAGAAGGTTAGCCAGAGATTAACTGCTTCCTTGTGCGTGATAATGAATTAGATGCTTGTTCCATGGTTTTTAATAAATTTTCATTGTCCCGAGTGTGCAGTTAGCCTCCTGAGCTGTGATATTTAAACAGAAGCTAAGCTTAGTAATAATCAGAGATGGCTTTTCAGGCAGCTATATTTACTTATAGTAGTTGTGGTGTAAAATTTTGAGTCAACACAAATAAATATGGTTTTGCAGATTTACCATTGCTTTTCGTTATGTTAACATTTACCATCATGGTAATGATTTTTTTACTTTTATTTTATTTTTTCGGTTGATATGGACAGCACAGTGGTTAGCACTGCTGCCTCACAGTGCCAGGGACCTGGGTTCGAATTCCGACTTGGGTGACTGTGTGGAGTTTGCATTGTCCTCGTGTCTGTGTGCGTTTCCTCCGGGTGCTCTGGTTTCCTCCCACAGTCCAAAAGATGTGCTGGTTAGATGCATTGGCCATACTAAATTCTCCCTCTGTACCTGAATAGGTGCCGGAGTGTGGCGGTCTGGGGATTTTCACAGTAACTTCATTTCAGTGTTAATGTAAACCTACTTGTGACACTAATAAATAAACTTAAAAAAAGGATCTTCGGGGTGGCACAGTGGTTCGCACTACTGCCTCACAGTGCCAGGGACCTGGATTTGAATCCTGACTTGGGTGATTGTCTGTGTGGAGTTTACACGTTCTCCCCATGTTGGCGTGGGTTTCCTCCAGGTGCTCAGGTTTCCTCGCACAGTCCAAAGAGTTAGGTGAGTTAGGTAGATTGACCATGATAAATTGTCCATTAGTGACAGGGGGATTAATAGGGTAAATATATGGGGTTACAGGGATAGGGCCTGGGTGGGAACATTGTCAGTGCAGGCTCGTGGGCCGAATGGCCTCCTTCTGCACTGTAGGGATTCTATGTTATTTCATGGTAAATAGTCTCCAACCTGAATGATTATGAAATCCACTTATGAAGTGAGTTTACCAGGTACAAAGGCCAAAATTTTCCCAGTCCCTTTGAGATGTGTTTTTGAGGTGGGACCAGGAGCAAAGTGAGGGATTAGCCCATCGGGTTGCCTGCCTACACATTCCTGCTGCCATCTTGCTGGTGGAGGGATCAGCACCAGCTACTCACCCAGCTACAGACAGTAACCAATGAGGACAATATTCACCCATTGTCTGGCGGGCTCCCCACCTTGCCTGAAGCTCAGCAATGCCTGGAGATGGCTTAATATCGACAGGCTTATGGGGGGCCACTGATGCATTCTGTGACTCACCCATCATAAGCTCTGGGGGTCAGAGTACTACAGCCACGGTCACAAATGGTTCGCTCTCCACAATAATGGCCTGGCAGCTGTGGCTATTGTTCCCTTTTAATTTTGTTCAACCGTTCAGAGAGCTTTTCTATTTTGAGGCACCCTCGCTCTCCCCAATCTGCATCAGCAGCCCTCATCTTTCACACTGGGGCTATTGGCTGTCAGCTTTGGGTCCCCTGACTGAACCTCCTGCCTTGGGAAGCCACTCTCTCTGTCCTGAATTGTCCAGTGAACAGGGAGGAGGAATGTTTATTGACAAGATGTGCCTCTGACCTGTATATGGCCAGGACCCAGAAAGAGTTCCAATACCAGAACTTCATCTTATCTTAGCTCTGCAAAGTGTCCTGAGGTCTGCCCATGGTGAATACTGGGTGGGTTGACATGGTAGGTGTACGGGGAAAAGGATTGTGGGTGGGGGTGGCATGGGTTGGCATTAAACTGACACAGGAGTTATCATAGGCCATTGGGGATAGATGCAGTGGCATAAATTGGATGAAGGGTATGAGTGTTTATGGGGTTGGTAGAAGGTCATAGGTTTGCATGGAAGGTGTGAGAGGCCATGAGGTTGGGTACAGGGGCATAGATTAATTTTAAGGGTATGATCGCATAAAGGGCATGAGGTGGCATGGATGGGGCACAGAGAATATGTAGGCGGAGTGAGGGAATGTGACAGGTGAAGGCTGGAGACATGTTTCATATTTTATTGTTTTTAAAATGTTGTGCAGTGTGTTGGAGTGTTGAGGCAGACTTTCTGCCCAGCCTGCCTCTGCAGCTGGCATCTTCCTCACTACTTCCGGGGTCACCCACCATGACCCCCAATATAACCCATGCACCAGGCTGAAACTCCAATGTCCAGGCAGCCATATTTAAAGGTTGGGTTCACTGAGTCAGGACTCTACAAACTTGACAGATGGATGACAATCCAAACCCATGACTTACCAGCCTTGCTGTTTAGCACCACAGGACCATAACGACGGTTCATATTTTTTGGCATTGTCTTGGCTCGCAATGTTCTCTGGAACTGAACAAGGAAGAACTCCAGCCTCAGGTGATGGGTTTTCTCTCCAGCTCCCATCAATGAGTTGATCCAATATGAACAATACTTGGCCCAAACGCTCAGGTATTGTATCACAGTCTCCAGTATCCCATTGCCAAGTTACATCTTGGAGTTCACTCAACCCAAAAAGAGAGGCTGAAACAAAATACTCTGGATACAAAGTCATCAAACTAAAACTTTGGCCGGAATCTTCCGACTGTTCACGCCAGCAGGATTCCCTGGTCCCACTGCAGTGAATGGAAATTTTGCTGAGTGCTACATTCTCCATCCTTGCAGCAGCAACGGGGCATGAATGCTCAGAAAGTTAGCTTTGTTTCTCCGTGCAGGTACTGCCTGACCTGCTGAGAATATTCCCAAATTTTTGTCTTTATTCAGAAAGGAAAACTGACAATCTTCCCCCTCCCTCCAGGAGGATAGTCACTATTTGCACAGAAGACAATGCTACTCTTGGCATTGGATACCAATACCCAAACTGAACCATTCATCATAAAGTGCATTATCCTCACTTGCTTGACTGCAACATGGTTCTGTACATTCCATTGAATGGTGGCTTTCACATCTGGCCATCTCGTATGGTTCAACAATAAGCACATGATGAGAGAAAGAAGAAGAACGATATCTTTGAATGTTTGCTTTTTCCACTTCTAACCTCTTGTTCAAAAAGTCCATGTTTAGTAGTTATGGGCATCAACCATTAATGGGCATAATGAGCAGAGGATTTGTGTGACGATAAGGTCAATTTGCTGAATGTAGTGGTGTCCTCCTAAGAAAAAGTTAAATGTAGAAACAGAGGAACTGGAAGCAGGAGTAGGCCATTCGGCCCGTCGAACTTGCTCTGCCATTCATTATGATCATGGCTGAACAGCAAATTCAATGTCCTGATTTCCACACCCCCCCCCCCCCCACCCCCCTTTCCACCTTTCGTCCCATATCCCTTTAGCCCCAAGATTTATATCTAATTTCTCCTTGAAATCACACAAGGCTTTAACTACTTTCTGTGGGAGTGAATTCCACACATTCACCACCCTCTGGGTCAAGAAATTTCTCCTCACCTCAGTCCTGAAAGGTTTTCCCCTTATCCTCAAATTATGATCCCCTAGTTTGGACTCCCCCCACCATCATTCAGAACATCCTTTCTGGATCTACCCTGTCTAATCCTGTTAGAATTTTACCAGAGTCTAAGAAATCCCCTCTCACTCTTCTAAACTCCAATGAATACAATTCTAACCAGCTTAGTCTCTCCTCGTACGGCAGACCTGCCATCCCAGGGATCAACCTGGTAATCCTTCTCTTCACTCCCTCTATAGCAAGAACAGCCTTCCTCAGAAAAGGACACCAAAAACCACGCACAATATTCCAGGTGTAGCCTCACTATTGCCCTATACAATTGCAGTAAAACATCCCTATAGATTAAGGCACATGAATGTTTTACCTGTTGATTAACCTGTGTTAAATAAGACCTGGTATTATAAATGTTTTTTGCTCTTGATATATCTTGGTTGACTAATGCTTATTTCAGTTAGATAGTAATGAAGTGCCCAATGATATGTTCAAGTCTCCCTTGATCATATAAGAATCATAGAATCCTATTGAGTCTGCACCGACCACAATTCTACCCGGGGCCTATCCCCATAACCCTATGCATTTTCCCTAGCTAGTCCCCCTGACACTAATGGCCAATCCACCAAACCCACACATTTTTGGCATGTGGGAGGAATGATGTGGAGATGCCGACGTTGGACTGGGGTAAACGCAGTAAGAAATTTAACAACACCAGGTTAAAGTCCAACAGGTTTATTTGGTAGCAAAAGCCACACAAGCTTTCGGAGCTCCAAGCCCCTTCTTCAGGTGAGAGTTCATCACCTGAAGAAGGGGCTTGGAGCTCCGAAAGCTTGTGTGGCTTTTGCTACCAAATAAACCTGTTGGACTTTAACCTGGTGTTGTTAAACTTCTTAATGTGGGAGGAAACCAGCGCACCTGGAGGAAACCCACACAGATATGGGGAGAATGTGCAAATTCCACGCAGTCAGTGTCCCAAGCTGGGAATCAAACCCAGGTCTCTGGCACTGTGAGGTGGCAGTGCTAGGCACTGTGAGGTGGCAGTGCTAGGCACTGTGAGGTGGCAGTGCTAACCGCTGTGAGCCAGCAGTCCTAGACACTGTGCCACCGTGGCGCCTCAAGCATTGTGAATTTATGATGGGGATTGAAGAAAATGAGCTGGAGCTTTCCAAATGTCTGCTGCGTTTCTCTCTCTCTCTTCCCCCCCACCCCCCCCCCCCCCCTCCCAAAAAGATTCCTGTTTAGGTGATGGTTAGTTCTTTACTTGAACCTGATGCAAGAGATGGATTGAGATTGCTTTCACTACCAGTGGATAAATTCCTTGCTGGAATTCCATAGTTATTAGATTTTGATCCACCTTGCTGCATGTTGTTAGGCTTATTTCCTTGTGCTATTATTTCCTCAGTCAGTTTCTACACCTTGGTTATCCAAATACTGAGCAGCAACAAGATAATCAACCTGTCTGTGCCTCCAACACAGTGTTTCCATGCATCTGAGTTGTTTAATTTTATAACTATTTCCGAGAATTGGTGTTTCTTATTTCATCGGTATTCCTTTCCGAGTTAATTTTCCTTTCACTCTCTCTCCCCCCACCCCATTCAATTCACATAGCAACACATCGCAGCAGGTTGCTTCTCTTGATTGCTACATTATTTAAACGTGGCTTTGTCCCAGACCAAGTCAGAATGCAGATGTCCTTCCCCCGCATCCCACTGCCCCCCCCACCCCCAACCCTCCCCACTTCGTATCCAATTTCAAATTTATTTGTGTGAACGAAATCAAATAGCATTTTGCACAAAATAAATTGGCAGTCCAACATGACTTCTCACTAATGTGTTTTTCATTTGCACTTATCACAGCTCTTGACTTCACATTTTTTCCCAGTATCATGCTCCTCTTCTAAACCCAACATCCAATTTATTTTGTCTCTGGCTTTTGTTAAGAGGTTTTGATTGTTGGAGCCACGTTTCCAAGTATATTGCCTCCTAAGTAATCTTCCCCAACAATGGTTAATAATAAATGTGAGCCAGCAGTGGATTATATAAGGCTATGTATGAGCTATCAGGAGAGGCTGGACAAACTAGGGCTGTTTTCTCTGGAGTGGCTGATAGAAATCTATAAAATTGAGAGGCATAGATAGGGTTGACAGTCAGAATCTTTTTCCCAGAGTTGAAATGTTTAATCCTAGGGGGCACACACTTAAGGTGAGAGGGGGGAATGTTCACAGGAGATGTGAGGAGCAAATCTTTTTTTTTTTAAGAGTGGTAGGTCTCTAGAACATGCTGCCAGGGGTGGTGGTGCAGGCAGATACGATGAGGGTTTTTAAATAAGTACATGAATGTGCAAGAAATAGAGGAATATGGACCAAGGGCAGGCAGAAGGGATTAGTTCAATTTTGTGTCCTGTTTGGCACAACATCGTGGGCCGAAAGGCCTGTTCCTGTGCTGTACTGTTTTATGTATATTGTTAAACGTAGTCCTTGTTGACAAGACATGTTACTTCAAAGCACACTTTTCCTCTGTTGCTGCGTCTTTTTATAATCGGAAGAGAAACTATCCTTTGTCTTGTAATGACCTCATCAATCACTCAATAATTACTATATTCGGGTAACAATTATCAGAATATATTAGAGTTTATAAAATATAAAAGAAGACTGATATGCTAGCTTACTTCAGACAGATATATCTAGATGAGTAAAGTTCTAAGGTAGTGCTCGACTTGGACCTGTGACAAGTTACTGCACTACTGTGCATTCGATGGATTAATCTGCATAAGCACAAATTACTCAGCAGCTGTTTGTCCATCTGTCACTTACAGTCAGAACCTTCTGGTTTTAACCCTTAGTTTGGGCTTTCTGGATACTCCAGTGCAGGACTTTAAGATTGTTGCTTTACTGGTGGTGCTGCCCTTCAGCTGAAAAATGAAACCATCTTTGTAGTCATTACAAGGATTGGTGACCACCAGTTAGTGCAACCAATGGTAAAGGTTTATTTACAAGCAGATAATCGCTAGAATTCTCTGGCCGTTCACGCCTTGCCAGCACTGCAAGCGAGGACGGAGAATTTGGCGCCAATCCAAACCTCCATTCACTGCAGCGGGACCAGTGAATCCCGCTGGCAGGAACGGCCGGAGAATTCTGGCCAATGTATACAATTTACTCCCACAATGTTAACACTACTGGCTCTAGGATTTGTTCAGGCCTGTGTTCATTCCCCATTGGGCCACAAGACCCTCCTGGTATTCACCCCTGAAAGTGGCCAGTTACTGCAATCTGCTTGATCCAATAGATCCCATGGTTTGCTTTGAAAGGAAAATAATTGTTCGGGTCTCTTGGGCAACGTTTCTCCCTCCAATAACCCAAATGGAAATAGATATCATCGTCTCGCCTCACTCACTTTGCATAGGTACTGGAGTAGTTAATTCTTGAGTCTACTGCACATTTAATTAAATCAGAGATTATCTTTACCTCAACTCCACTTACTTATCCATGAACCGCGGATGGAATTCTCCCATCCTGTGACTAAGTCCTGTGGTGGGGGCAAGAACGTGGTGGGTTTGCGCGTGAAGGCCGACGATAATACATGCCAAATCCTCTGGCCTCGACCTTACAAATTATGCACTTGGGTGTTTTGCGCCATATTCCGTGGTGGGCAGGTGTGATGGCGCATAGTCCGCCATCCTATCTGATACCATGTTGAAAAGATGTCCAACATCGCTGATCCACTCTTGAAGAAAGAAGGTGGACCTCCTGAAATTGAAGATTGATCTCCACGAACGCTCTTGAGACCAGAAGATGGACTTCCTGAGAAATAAGGTGGATCTCCCAAGAATGTTCTGAGGCTGGAGATGGACCCCCTCCAGGATACCGAATTTGGAAGGTCCACTTGCAGATGCTCTGTTGTTCCAGTATCCTGAACTCTGGAGGGACCCCTGGCATTGTTCAGGTGAATCCCGACATCTGCTGCCACGTTGTTCCAAACATGTTTTGCACCGGCATATTTTCCACTGGTTCCTTGGAGAATAGGGTGTGGGTGACTGAATTCATCCAACCACCATTGAACCCACCGGCATGGGCTTGGGAGAATTTCACCCATTTTGTATCTTCACTCAACAAAAAAACACATTGATACAAAAGCAATGCTGTGAGTGCTGCGAAGCTGGCATGAAGCTAACCAAAGAGTTCAAGTCATGTAGCATCGGGGCGCAAGAAACAGCTAATGGCTGCAATTCAGTGACTACGGTAGCCATGGGCATAATTCTTGCACTGGCTGCTAAACCTTGCGAGATGCCGAAAACACGATTCTCGACGGCGAGATTTTGGTTTGCGATTTTCCAGCCCACCCTCCCCTGCCTCCAATGACACTCTCAGGTTCCTGTCCGGGAAGGGCATGAGGCTGATTTTGCCTGCATTACTGTCTGCTGAGTACTTCCTGCATTCACTGCACTTGTCTTGCATTTTGCACCTGTGCCACATTTGCTGAGGCGCAAAAGTTGTTTAAAATACATTCTCCGCAAACTCATACCAGTATTGATGCTGCAAATGTACCACCCACACTCTCTGAGAGCTGCCGTGATGATCATCATGGACTCTGCATTTTTCAATCTAAAATTTGGGGGAAAAAAATGCTTCAAATACACAGCATATTTAGCTGATGAATTATAGGCCAGGAGCCTTCCCTGAAGGCCAATTTATATCTGCATGTACCTCATCCATTATAAGGAGATAGTCATTGACTTCAGCAAACGTAGTGGAGGACATTATCCTGTCTACATCAATGATGAAGAAGTGGAAATGGTTGAGAGCTTCAAGTTTCTAGCTGTCCAGATCACCAACAGTCTGTCCTGGTCCCTCCACACCGACACTATAGTTAAGAAAGCCCATCAACCCCTCTACTTTCTCAGAAGGCTAAGGAAATTCAACATGTCCACTACGACTCTCACCAATTTTTACAGATGCACCATAGAAAACATCTGGAAAGGATGCATCACAGTTTGGTATGGCTCCTGCTCCGACCAAGATCCCAAGGAGCTACAAAGGGTTATGAACATTGCCCAGTCCATGACCCAAACCAGCCTCCCATCCATTGACTCCATCTACACTTCCTAGGGAAAGCAGCCAACATAATTAAGGACCCCACAGGCCCCAGATGTAACCTCTTCCACCTTCTTCCATCAGGAAAAAGATATAAAAGTCTGAAAACATGGACCAACTGACTCAACAGCTTCTTCCCTGCTGCCATCAGGCTTTTGAATGGCCCTATCATATATTAAGCTGATCTTTCTCTTCACCCTATCAGTAACTGCAACATTATATTGTGCACTAAGATAAAAGCAAGATACTGCGGATGCTGGGATCTGAAACAAAAACAGAAAATGCTGGAAAATCTCAGTGGGTTTGACAGCATCTGTGGAGAGAGATTAGAGCCAATGTTTTGAGACTAGATGACCCATCATCCAAGTACATTGAGCAAACATGATGTGCAATACCGCTCTTTCTATCAGAACAACTATTCTACGCAGCATCCTGTAATTGGATCCATGTTCATCTTCTCATTTCCCCTATCTTTTGTCTTAAAAGCAATGAATGATACAAGCACTTTTAAGTCGTTGTCAGCGTGGAGGATAAATATTTATTTGCCTAATGTATCATGTTTCATATAAAAGAGCCAATTTGTCATTTTAAGCAATATGTAAGTTTGATTATATGCAACTTGTATCACTTTGTGTCACTTTGAGTATTGAGAAAATAAAAATTCGGTTTTGGTGAATTAGCAGCAGTTTAAATGTCAATGTCTGGTATATTATGACTTGATTTGATCATTTGACTTTATTTCTGAAAGGTTGGATGGTATTGACATTACTTAAAACTAGACCTGATTGCTTAGCTCAGATCATTACTGTTCCTATCAATAGGCTGAAGATTCTGATAGTCATTTGTGCAAATGCAGCGTGGTGTGAGAAGATTAAGTGCTTGAAAAGTTTCAGTTGAGCATCTTGTGTACTACTTATAAAATGAAGTTCTTCGCCATGATTTTTTTTTTGTTTTATCACAGTGCATTTTTCAAAAGTCCATTGCAACTATAAAGCAATATATGGAGCCAGAGCAATATATGACTTCAAATTGTTTAGATGAAAATCGAATTGATCATGTAACCCCAGAGTCCGTCTTCTGCGGGTGTTCTTTTATACTGCTATCTGAATTGTCTCTAGTAATCCATTTTATTCCAATCCATCTTGGACTGCAATTTAAAAAATGTTCATGATGGATCCTGAAATGTCATAAAAGAAAAATGTGATACTT
This sequence comes from Mustelus asterias, assembly GCF_964213995.1. Taxonomy (NCBI): domain Eukaryota; kingdom Metazoa; phylum Chordata; class Chondrichthyes; order Carcharhiniformes; family Triakidae; genus Mustelus; species Mustelus asterias. Next base: position 27,507,563 of record NC_135827.1, read on the forward strand.
TGACAGGCTCCTATATTAGTTCCTAATGCAGTGATCTACGCCAAAGAAAGATATCGTTTGAAGTGTGACTCAGTAGGATGTATCTGTTTTGATATGGAAAGGAATAATTATTTCAAGGTCGTATATGATACTAAAGACTGCACAGCAGCCATCAAATGCAATTCCATGGTTTGGCGGTGGCACAGTGGTTAGCACTGCTGCCTCACAGCGTCAGGGACCCAGGTTCGATTCCTGGTTTGGGTAACTGTCTGTGAGGAGTCTGCACATTCTCCCCGTGTCTGTGTGGGTTTTCTCTGGGTGCTCCGGTTTCCTCCCACCGTCCAAAGATGTGCTGGTTAGGTGCATTGGCCATGTTAAATTCTCCCTCCAGTGTACCTGAACAGGCGCTAGATTGTGGTGACTAGGGGATTTTCACATTAACTTCATCGCAGTGTTAATGTAAACCTACTTGTGACATGAATAAATAAATTTTGAAACGAGTATAAAACTTAATTGTTGCCCGGACAATGAACTTCAAATTACATATTCTCTATGGTTTGTTTAAGGGCTTTTGGTGTCAGCTGTGTCTCTCAAGTGTCAGTACGCTCTCCTACTTTTCTTATATCCACAGCATTTTATTGTAATTGGTGATGCCTTGACCACTTTTACTCTGGCTCCCTTCTGTCCATTCCTAAATCAAACATCACTTATTTCCAGTTCCAAACTTATCTTCCCACTGCCGGATTTCCTGGCCCTTCCCACGGCCGGATCATCCGGTCCCAATGAAGGCAAATCCCTGCCATGGGAAACCCATGGTCAAGGGTTCGAACAACGGGAAACCTCGTTGACAGTGGTTGGACTGGAAGATCCTGCTGCCGACCAATGGTGGTCCACCTGTGCCACGTATTGGAGTTGGGGGGACACCCGCCTCTATCCTAACCTGATCTGATACACGCATGCTCAGGTAATCCTCGGGCTGTGCTGCTGCTGATGTTTTGAAAGTCTAGTCACAATGGTTCTCCCTCCAATGTCTCCTTTTCTGAACTACACCCAGTATCATCTCATATGCTTTGTGATGATCCTACACATTTAAGGAGTGTACAAGCAGGCAGTCTGAATTTTGATTTGATTTATTATTGTCACATATATTAACATAGTGAAAAGTATTGTTTCTTGCATGTCATACAGACAAAGCATACCATTTGTAGAGAAGGAAACGAGAGAGTGCAGAATGTAGTGTTACAGTCATAGCTAGGGTGTAGAGAAAGATCAACTTAATGCAAGATAAGTCCATTCAAAAGTCTGACAGGGAAGAAGCTGTCCTTGAGTCGGTTGGTACATGACCTCAGACATTTTGTATCTTTTTCCTGATGGAAGAAAGTGGAAGAGAGAATGTCTGGGGTGCGTGAGGTCCTTAATTATGCTGGCTGCTTTGCCGAGGCAGCGGGAAGTGTAGACAGAGTCAATGGATGAAATGAGCAGCAGCTCTTTCTTTCTCCCACTCTCTCTCTCTCTGGAGTTTTGTAGTTTGAAGACAAGTGTTTCTCTGGAGGCTGCTGTCAAAGAGTCAGAAGACAGGCGTCTCTCTATATCTCTGTCCAGAAGTGTTAAAATGCTTGATGACTGGCAACTCGTGTAAGCCTATGTTTTTGCTCACTGATTCTGAAGAGTTTATGTCCATGAGAAATATTGCTTAAATTGGAGCTAATAGAGATAGTTAGAAGTAAAGAATTATACTTGTCATGTTTAAGTACTTCAATTGGTAAACGTTCTGCTAATTATTTTTGAAATAGTTAAGCTGTATTGTTAAATAAAGTTTATTTTAATAAAAGCTTCCTAGTGGGTCAATAGAATCAAACCTAGAGTGAAACGTTTTATCCTGACGCTAATGCCAAAATCCAAAATAGTTGGGGACTAGGCTAACTTCATGATACACCCTGGAGTTTCTACCTGGTCTCTAACACTTTCAAAGAAGAAAGATTATTCAGAGGCAGGACTGAGGCTCCAGTGCTCAGTGAAACACCTCCTCAGAAAACACAAACCATATGGGCGGCATGGTGGCACAGTGGTTAGCACTGCTGCCTCAGGCAGTGCCAGAGGGTTCAATTCCCGGCTTGGGCCACTGTGTGGAGTTTGCATGTTCTCCTCGTGTCTGCGTGGGTTTCCTCCGGGTGCTCCTGTTTCCTCCCACAGTCCAAAGATGTGTGGGTTAGGTTGGTTGGCTATGCTAAATTGCCACTTAGTGTGTGGGGGGCTAGCAGGGTAAATGTGTGGGGCTGGATGGGATTGTGGTTGGTGCAGACTCGATAGGCCGAATGGCCTCGTTCTGCACTGAAGGGATTCAATGGATCACTCTAATTAATGTGATATTTCCCTGTGCTTTAAAGGCTAGGAGAGTGTTGCCTTCGAACAGCATTACTTTCCAATCATGGACAGCAATCTGAAGTCGTGCTGAATCTCATGACTGGAAAATGCACAGAGCAAAGGGATAAAAATAATAACTTGCATTTCTTGATCATCCTTTAAGCAAAAGATGCTCTTAAAGTATTTGCATTTCTATAGTACCTTTCATATGGTGGGATCTGCCGGTTCTGCCATCCAGCGGGTTCACTGGTGCCGCTGGAGTCAATAGACTTTTAACTGGCTTATCCCATCTGCCACGGTGGGGCCAGGAAATCCTGACCCTAATACCAGTACGTCCCAAAGTGCTTCACAAACTGTTGTTATATAGCGGGTTATACAGGGGAGGCAATGGCCCACTGGTATTATCGCTGGACTATTAATCCAGAAACACAACTAATGTTCTGGGGACCCCGATTCAAATCCCGCCATGACAGATTGTGGAATTTGAATTCAATAAAAAAGATCGCGAAGTAATCTATTGCTGACCATGAAACCATTGCCGATTGTCGGAAAAACCCATCTGGTTCACTAATGTCTTTTAGGGAAGGCAATCTGCCATCCTTACCTAAAGTTTAAAGTTTATTTGTTAGTCACAAGTAGGCTTACATTACCACTGCAATGAAGTTACTGTGAAAATGCCGTAGTCGCCACACTCTGTTCGGGTACACAGAGGGAGACTTTAGCATGGCCAATCCACCTAACCAGCACACCTTTTGGACTGTGGGAGGAAATCAGAGCACCCGGAGGAAATCCACAGAGACACGGAGAATGTGCAAACTCCACACAGTGAACGAAGCCAGGAATTGAACTCGGGTCCCATGTGCTGTGAGGCAGCAGTGCTAACCACTGTATCACCATGCCGCCAACACTTGATCTGGCCTACATGTAACTCCAGAGCCACAGCAATGTGGTTGACTCTCAACTGGCTTCAGGCAACTAGGGATGGGCAATAAATGCTGACCAGCCAGCGATGCCTGTGTCGCATGAATTATTTTAAAAATAGCATAAATTGCCTAAACATCGTGTAAATTTGCTTCACTGGAGCGTTCTCCAGCAAAGTTTGATGTTGAGCCACTTAACGTGATATTAAAACAGATGGCTGCAGGTTTGGTCAAAGAGGTAGATTTTTCAGAACCATCTTGAGGGAGGAAAGAGAGGCGGAGAGGTTTAGGGAGCGAATCGCAGCTGAAGGGGCGGCACGGTAGCACAGTGGTTAGCACTGCTGCTTCACAGCTTCAGGGTCCCGGGTTCGATTCCCGGCTTGGGTCACTGTCTGTGTGGAGTTTGCACATTCTCCTCGTGTCTGCGTGGGTTTCCTCCAGGTGCTCCGGTTTCCTCCTACAGTCCAAAGATGTGCGGGTTAGGTTGACTGGCCAGGTTAAAAATTGCCCCTTAGAGTCCTGGGATGCGTAGGTTAGAGGGATTAGCGGGTAAATATGTGGGGGTAGGGCCTGGGTGGGATTGTGGTCGGTGCAGACTCGATGGGCCGAATGGCCTCCTTCTGCACTGTAGGGTTTCTATGATCTATGTAGGCTTGGCTACCAATGGTGGTGCCAATTATTAAAATCTCAGATGCCCAAAGCCAGAATTAGAGGAGTGTGGAGATCTTTGGTTGGAGGTCTGGAGGAGATTGCAGAGATAGGGAGGGGAAGGCCACAGAGGTGTTTGGAAACAAGGATTAGAATTTTAAATATAGGCTTTGATTAACTGGGAGCTAACGTATGGGCACAAAGCAATAGATTCTTGGCCATTTCCATACATTTGAAATATTATCACTGCTGAAATACAGGAAAACACAGCACTTACTCTGCACAGGTCAAAACCCCAGTAAGATGCATGTTCAGATGCATGTTTTTTTTTTAAGTGATGCCAAGTAATTCTCCAAGATAACAAGTTCATTCATTTTACACTAGTCAAATCATTATCATGCATGAGGAAATTTAGAAATGCTTCCTTGACTCTTCATTCTGTGATCTTTTTTTTCCCCCTTTAACCTATGTTGTTAGATTGCAAACTGATACATATTTGTGCCGGAACTCTCCAATTTCATTCACACTGCCACCGAGAATGGAGAATTTGGCGCACTCAGCCAAATCTCCATGCCCTGCAGCGGGACCGGAGAATCCCAGCCATAATCTCGCTTTTCATATTCCCATTCTATAAGATTACACTGAATGAAACTTGAATTGGATAGCTATGGTCATCGAGCAGGGGAATGGGACTGACTGGATTGCTCCTCGGGGAGCTGGCATTGACGTGATGGGCCGAATGGCCGCCTTCTGTGCCAGAAATGACTCTAATTCTATCGACCAGAACACTGGCTTTGATTTTGAAAAGTGCTACGGGGTGATTTACACCGCCAGGTTGAACATCTTATTTGAAAGGCAGTGTCTGTGGGTGCAGTGCTTCCTTGGCACTCCACTGAAGTGCCCCCCTCTTAATATTGTTCTCAAGCCTTTGTTGGCATGACTTCTGAACTCGTGGCCACCCGACTCCAAGTGTGCTACCTGATGGATTTCATTTTTACAGAGAAAAGAATTTGCAAGTACATTATAAGTTATTGAGTGAGAGCTACAGGAAAGTGCAACAAGATGTTGAACAAATATAGGTTTACAGGATCCAATTTCACAGAGGGAAGCCAAGGCAACTCAAGATTTGGTCATCGTTAATGAAGAAAACCGAGGCAGAAAAGGCTGGAATGTGAAGACTGAAGAGTGCAGAAGGAACATAGAAACAGGAGTGGGCCCTCCAACCTGTCGAGCCTGCTCTGCCATTCAATTAGATCATTTTTTATTCATTTGTGGGACTGGCATCGCTGGCTGGCCAGCATTTTTATTGCCCATCCCTAGTTGCCTGAGGGCAGTTGAGAGTCAACCATATAGCTGTGACTCTGGAGTCACAGTAGGCCAGACTAGGTAAGGACTGCAAATTTCCTTCCCTGAAGGGTATTAGTGAACCAGATGGATTTTTTTCAACAATGTTTTCATGGTCATCAGTAGATTCTTGATTCCAGATATTTTTTATTGAATTCAAATTCCACCATCTGCTGTGGTGGGATTCGAATCTTGGTCCCCAGAGCCTCAGCTGCATTTCTGGATTAATAGTCTAGCGATAATACCACTAAAAGTTAAAGTTAATTTATTAGCCACAAAAAGGCTTACATTAACACTGCAATGAAGTTACTGTGAAACAGTCCTGTTCGGGTCAATGCACCTAACCACATCTTTCAGACTGTGGGAGGAAACTGGAGCACCTGGAGGAAACCCACGCAGACATGTGGAGAACGTGCAAATTCCACACAGTGACCCAAGCTGGGAATCGAACCTGGGTCCCTGGCGCTGTGAGGCAGCAGTGCCAGTCACTGCCACCATGCCGCCCATTCGGCCATCGCCTCCCCTCACGGCTGATCATCTACCTCAGATTGGAGAGAGATTTCAAGGAAAGAATGAAGATTTTCAATTTGGTGCATCATTCAACAGGTAGTCACTGAGAATGGGGTGGTGCACGAGGGAAACAGGATACAAGAAAATGTTACGATAATTTATTTGTGGTGAATGTCTAATTTTTTTAAATTGTCACTATTGGATGAAATAAGATTGGGAACTTGCTATGTTGGAAAAGGTTCAGAGCTGGTTACCACTATGGGTGAATATGATATTGTCAAGGTCTTTGCCATACGTTTGGCAGCATTGGTCTAATAGGAAGCCTTAAAGAGGACAGCGGGTTACTTGCTGCATGATACTTATTTCAAGATATCTACAATATTCTATGGGTGCATTGTTAACTGATGCAGCTATTCTTTAACACCTAAAAATACAGTACTTAAGCACTGGCCGTTGCGCAACACTTCTTTAATTCATTTAAAATTACTACCTTGAGCGGCGTAACCACAGGCCACCTCTGCAATATCATTGCCTTCCCAGTGTTTTGCGCTCAGGCAGAAGCTGAAATGGTTTGTGTCAACCCTTCTCCCTCACTGAAGTGAATTTATCACATTCCGTCCAGCCATGAATTGTTCAGGCCTAACTTCTGGACCAATGTTCTTCAGTGCAGTATGTATCACTTAATAGCTATTCTGATAACATCACATGGCAGGAAAGCTTTGCTGTGGCACGGGTTAATTCTGGCGGGAATGAAGACTGATTTATGTACATTGATGACTCTGGAGACCACTGCATTGGTGGGCAAGGCGCCTGGTGGTCTCTGCATGGGTGGAAAAGTTTTATCAATTCAACCGATAAAGAATTTTCAGGTATTAATACTAAAGACATTCCTTTCATTTACTTGTGATCAAACAAGTGATGGGGTTCTTTGCAATGAATACTGATTGACATTCCTTTTCACTTTTCTTGTATTGGAAAGTGATGTGACTTGATATGACGAGCTGAGAGGTGAACTGTCTTCTCTCTTTTCAACCACCTCGGTTCCTCACGACAAAGGTTTAAGTTTTGTTTTCACAAGGATATGACTTTTCTGAATCCAAATTAGTTCAACTCTTCAGGCAGCGAATAAGGTTTCCATAAAATAAGATTTTCTTCAGTTGAAGGGCAAAGTTATTAGCCACACAACCTGGGAGGAAAATAAATGCAGGGCAGAATCTTCTGGCCTCGCTCACCTCAGAAAAATCCCGCCAGAGGTCAACGGACCTTTCCATGGTCCGTCCTTCGCCCGCTCCGATTCCCGTGGCAGGCTGGATGGTAAAATTCGCCCCAAAACATCCGTCACGTGTATCAGAAATAGGAGACGTTAGAGTCCAGTAAAGGATATATGGTTAAGTGTCCTTTGACCTGGAGGCGTGGACTTTTAAACACTGGCTGATTTGGATTAGCTGGTTTCATGGATGTGGTCAGATGTCGAAAATGTTGCATTTGTTAGGAGATCTCAGTTTGTTGGTTGGGTTCGCTTCCAAACTGAGTAATACTTTTGTTCCAGAAGAGAGAGGGAGAGACTTCAGCATATGTCTTCCTTGTAGTCTCTCCCTCGTGACTGCAGTCTGACCTGGGTCTGTCCGTGGTGGGCATTGTTTCTGCATCCAGCACTTTGCACTTTTAATGCCTCTTCCTTAGAGGGTCTTCGAGTCAAAGGAAACATCCCTCTCTTCGCACAATCCTAAGGGTGACTTGTTTGCTTTCGCACCATCACCTTGCAAGTTGGCCTTAAATTAAGTCGTTTGTTTTGCCACATTTCAAATTCTGAAAATTCCAGTCAATCAAATGTTGAAAAAACATAGAAATCATAGAAATAGAAACCCTACAGTGCAGGAAGAGGCCATTCGGCCCATCGAGTCTGCACCGACCACAATCCCACCCGGGCCCTACCCCCATATCCCTACATATTTTTACCCGCTAATCCCTCTAATCTACAAACCTCAGGAGACTAAGGGGCAATTTTACAATGGCCAATCAACCTAACCCGCACATCTTTGGACTGTGGGAGGAAACCGGAGCACCCGGAGGAAACCCACGCAGACATGAGGAGAATGCGCAAACTCCACACAGGCAGTGACCCGAGCCGGGAATCGAACCCAGGTCCCTGGAGCTGTGAAGCAGCAGTGCTAACCACTGTGCTACCGTGCCGCCCTTTTCAAAAATATTTTCAAAAACGGAAGGATGGACGTTAGGAACAGGAGTAGGCCATTCAGCCTGTCGAGCCTATTCCGCCATCCAATGCAATCATGGCTGGTCGGACACTTCAGTGCCTTTTATACACACTATCCCTACATTATACACACTAGCCTAGCAACACTGCTAATATTTAGCTAACTTCTGATATTGAACAAATTGGAAGGGGTCTACATTTAGTTATTATATTAAACTCTACAAGGGATGCACATTTATTGGACTGCAGTACTTGGGGGTTATTTAGGACAGTGGTTCACAAACAGTGTGCCGTGCCACAAAAACTCTCAAGGATGCTGCGAAAAAATATTCAAATTGATTAAAAATTCATGTAATTATACTAAAACTAACCTTCGTCTTTAGTTCTATGTTCGGTATCTCCAAGACCCAATGAACCTCGGATGCGCTGGTTGGGAAAGATTCGCACCTGCGTGGTTTAGTCTTTTTATGTTGGTATGGCCCATGCACATGACCACCGGGACCTGGAGCGGAAGACAAAGGTCCCATATGTCCGCACAAGAAGCAAAGTCTCAGAAAAGGTGCAATGGGCGGCACGGAAGCACAGTGGTTAGCACTGCTGCCTCACAGCGTCAGGGACCTGGGTTTAATTCCCGGCTTGGGTCACTGTCTGTGTGGAGTCTGCACGTTCTCCCCGTGTCTGTGTGGGATTCCTCCAGGTGCTCCGGTTTCCTCCCACAGCTTGAAAGACATATTGGTTAGGTGCATTGGCTGTGATGAATTCTCCCTCAGTGGACCTGAACAGGTGCCGGAGTGTGGCGACTAGGGGATTTTCACAGTAACTTCGTTGCTGTTAACATAAGCTTAATTGTGACACTAATAAACTAAACTTTGAGGCTTAAAAAAACCCTGGGAGGAGTGAGAGAGAGACAGAGAGAGATAAAACAAACAGGAGAGAGGACAGTGAGGAATTAAAAACAAAGTTCTCAGTAAGGGAAGAGGACTGAGGTGTGAAATAAGAACCAATCAAGTTAAGAAAAGAAGGAACAACATCCAATTAGAAAATGGGCTGCACAGAGCAGTCATTGAGTGAAGGGGGCTCAGGAGAACACGAGCTGCAAATTGCCCTCATTACTTGAGAGCAGTTCAGAGAAAATAGGAGGTGTACCTCAAAATCTTTCTGTAGTATAGAGGTGTGGTGTGACGTTTAAAACATTGGTAACCACTGATTTAGGACATGCGTTATTGCCAACGAAAGCAGAAAATGTTCAAAACCCTCGGCAGGTCGTGCAGCACCTTTGGTGAGAGAGAAGCTAAGTTAATGGGCTGAATTTTCACCGAGTTGAGATGACTCGAGGGCCCTTTAAAAATGGCAGGTGGGTTCTGATTCCAGAATTCCTGACCCAGTTCCTGGGCTGTGTGATTTTCAGAGGTGCCTTTAAAGGGCGCTGGCTGGTTACTCTCAAAAGCCAGCGCCTGGCACTTCTGACCTGGCTTCCTGGGGACATGGGCATGTCCTACTCTTCAATTTTCACAAGGTCCGATTAGGTTTTTAAAGAGTTGTGGTCCATGGCACGTCAGAGGAGTCATGGACCATCGTTCATATCGGGGGTCTTTTAAAATGTTGAGCTTAAAAGCTGCTCCTCATGCCATGTATGTCAAGGTAAGGCCCTCACTAACACCCCCAAGGCCCCTCATGCCCCCATGCCAAACTATTGCCCTTCCATGTCCTATATGTATAGACCATTTAACCCTTTAGTGCCATTTGGATGTGTGCTTTGAAAAAAAGGAAAAAGTATCATTCATTACTTTCCACTGTTTAAAAATGAGATAATTTCATTATAAGAACAAAGAACAATACAGCACAGGAACAGGCCTTTTGGCCCTCCAAGCCTGCGCCGCTCATGTGCCCAACTGGACCATTCGTTTGTATCCCTCTATTCCCAGTCTGTTCATGTGGCTATCCAGATAAGTCTTAAATGATCCCAGCGTGTCCGCCTAAATCACCTGGCTTGGGAGTGCATTCCAGGCCCCCACCACCCTCTGAGTAAAATACGTCCCCCTGACATGTGTGTTGAACCTTGCCCCCCTCACCTTGAACCTGTGACCCCTTGTGTTCGTCACCTCCGACCTGGGAAAAAGCTTCCCACTGTTCATCCTATCTATGCCCTTCATAATTTTACACACCTCTATTAGGTTGCCCCTCATCCTCCGTCTTTCCAGGGAGAACATCCCTAGTTTATCCAATCTCTCCTCATACCAAGACCCTCCATACCAGGCAACATCCTGGTAAACCTTTTCTGTACTCTCTCCAAAGCCTCCACGTCCTTCTGGTAGTGTGGCGACCAGAACTGGATGCAGTATTCCAAATGTGGCCTAACCAACGTTCTATACAGCCGCAACATCATATGCCAACTTTATATTCTGTGCCCCGTCCAATAAAGGCAAGCATGCCATATGCCTTCTTCACCACCCTCTCCACCTGTGCTTCCACCTTTAAGGATCTGTGGACTTGTACACCCAGGTCCCTCTGTGTGTCTATAGTCCTGATGGTTCTGCCATTTATTGTATAGCTTCCCCTTACATTAGATCTACCGAAATGCATCACTTCGCATTTATCTGGATTAAATTCCATCTGCCATTTCTCCGCCCAATGTTCCAGCCTATTATACCTTGCTGTATTCTCTGACAATGTTCATCACTATCCGCAACTCCAGCAATCTTTGTGTTGTCCGCAAACTTACTGATCGCACCAGCTACATCTTCCTCCAAATCATTTATATATATATATATATATATATATATATATATATATATATCACAAACAGCAGAGGTCCCAGTACAGAGCCCTGCGGAACTCCACGAGTCACAGACCTCCAACCGGAAAAAGACCCCTCCACTACTACCCTCTGTCTTCTATGGCTAAGCCAGTTCTCCACCCATCTAGCTAGCTCACCTTTTATCCCATGAGATTTAACCTTTTGCACCAGCCTGCCATGAGGGACCTTGTCAAACGCTTTACTAAAATCCATATAGTCGCCATCCATGGCCCTTCCCTCGTCAATCGTTTTTGTCACCTCCTCAAAAAACTCAACCAAATTTGTGAGGCATGACCTCCCTCGTACAAAACCATGCTGTCTATCGCTAATGAGATTATTCAGTTCTAAATCCGCATATTTCCTATCTCAAAGAATCTTCTCCAACAATTTCCCTACCACGGACGTCAAACTCACCGGCCTATAATTACCCGGGTTATCCTTGCTACCCTTAAATAAAGGGGCCACATTTGCTATCCTCCAATCCTCTGGGACCTCACCTGTGTCCAGTGAAGAGACAAAGATTTCTGTTAGAGGCCCAGCAATTTCATCTCTTGCCTCCCTGAGGAGTCGAGGATAGATGCCATCCGGCCCTGGGGATTTGTCTGTCTTAATGTTTCCTAAAAAACCTAACACTTCCTCCCTTGTAATTGAGTCAATAAAAGCGTCAATCATTTAACCCTTTAAAAATTAAATTACAGGAACCATAAACGCTGGAAACCACTTAACGTTGTGTAAATAAACATTGTGATTTTAAGCAGAGATCAGAGAGCCTGAGCATTCCATTGAGCAATGTTTTTTCTGGGGAACAGCTGCCTCAATAAGACTAATGGCAGTGTGGGCTCTCAGCCAGGCATATATAATGAGACATCCAACATTTAATGTGGCACCTAATATTTAATGTAGTGTCTGGATATGCTATGTTGGAGGGAAAACTGGCAGCCTGATGAGATTCTGAGTTAATGTTGAATGCTTGGATCTTTATTCAAGTACTCTGCCTCGGCCGGGAATTCTAAACAATGGTGATGAGGATAAATATTATTTGATACTGGACTCTACTTGTCTAGATGAGAATTATGTACGAATTAATATTTCCTAAAGGTAGCAGATTTTCCTATGCAATAAATTGTTGCTTGTTCAGGACAATAACTCTGCTCACGATTCATACCCAAGTGGTTTATAACAGGTTTTAATTGATGGATAGCAGTTTGCAGTGTTATATTAAATTGATGAACAATTAATTGAAACTGTGCTTCAACTACCCTGAGTGCTCTGATCACTCCAAAACAACAGTCTGGTTCTCGGGTCTAGTGTGACTAGTCCAGTGCTCCAGGCCATCTGTGTGCCCCTATGTTCCTGCCCACCACAAACACTCTTTTTTTTTGTATTTTAGCACAAACATACTTTGTATGATACGTAGTTGCATTTTTCATGGAATCATAGAGTCCCCACAGTGCACAAGGAGGATCGAGTCTGCACCGACCACAATCCCACCCAGGCCCTATTCCCGTAACCCCACGTATTTACCCTGCTAGTCCACCTGACGCGAAGGGCCAATCAACCTAACCCGCTCATCTTTGGATTGCGGGAGGAAACCGGTGTCCCCGGAGGAAACCCACGCAGACACGGGCAGAATGTGCAAACTCCACACAGGCAGTCACTAGAGGTCGGAATTGAACCCGGGTCCCTGGTGCTGTGAGGTTGCAGTGCTAACCACTGTGCCACCGTGCTGCCCTTACTGAGGCAATATTTTCCAGATATTTATCCTACTTACAATGCTTTTAACACTGTACCACAATATCTGTTTGTAATCTGGCAAGTGTTTTAATTGCAAGTGGCAATTTTTTTTATTGTGATACATTAGCTGCTGATCTCTGAACACGGTATGAGCCTTTTTCTCAACCTGGGCATTTATCAGTTGTGTCTCCTTCGCATGTCTAAACTGTCCAGTGTGTGGGCGTGAAAGCAAGATTTCCCTTCTCCCACATTTGCTCTAACACTAAAAACATTAATGGACAGGATGCTGAGATACCTTGACCATTTAAATCAAAGGTTTCCAACATCTAATCTGCACAGTCATATTCACATAGTTACAGAAAGTTTAAAAAGAAAACCCAAAGATCACTAGTGATTTTTGGAACAATAGAAGTTCGGATTTGGGTCCTGGGAGTCACGGCAATGTATGAGCTGGAAGTACAGCTACGTCACCTTTTATTGTACTGTCTAGTCTCCAATCAGGGTACGGTTAGTCTGCCCAATCCAATCTGCAGCAGACCCTGATCATTTTTATATTTGCCTTGCCTTAAAATGCAGAATTTAAGAAGCAGATTTGATTGCGAGGTTAATGGGAGACCAAGACAGGAAGGTGGCCTTCAGTAGCCATCTCCTCCCCAATGCTGCCTCTCTCAATCAGGCACTTGTTGCTTTTGAGAGAAGGACCTCCTCTAGAAGTTGGCATTGGAAAGGCATCCAAATTCCATTTAATCGATTCCTACAGTGCAGAAGAGGCCATTTGGCCCATTGGGTTTACACTGATTCTCTGACCGAGTGTCAGACAGACCCTCTCCTCCACCCTATCCCTGTAACAGCCACACGTTTACCATCTAACTTCCACATCTTGGGACCCGAGGGGTAATTTAGCATGGCCAATCCACGTAACCAGCACATCTTTGGACCATGGGAGGAAACCGGAGCGCTCAGAGGAAATCCATGCAGACACGAGGAAAATGTACAAACTCCCCACACAGTTAGAATTGAACCCGGATCCCTGGCTCTGTGAGGCAGCAGTGCTAACCATGGTGCCACCGTGTTGCCCAAGTACCTGAGCCAACACTAAAGTATGGTACACTCGGATAATTGGTAATAATTGGCTCTACTGTGCCTAATTGTCTTCCCACCACTGTTGGGCACATTTCCCCAAAGAAGCCCCTTTCCAGCCTCCAACTTAATGTTTGGAGGTTTCCCCACTGCTGAGAGTGTGACATGTGGTCTCTCCCACAACTCAGTAAGCCCCACCCACATGTTTCTTACCTTGATTGGTTGCATCACATCTGGCCCATTAGATGACCAAGAGGTAGTTTTAAAGAGTGTCCGAAAGGAGGAGGATTTTGAAATGGAGGACCAGAGAGGTGAAGAATGAGAATTCCAGAGCTTGGGCAGCTGATGGCACAGACGCCAGTGGTGGAGTGTTTAAAACAGGGGATGCTCACGAAGCCCAAATTAGAGGAGTGCAAGTACCATGGGAAGGTTGCAGGGCTGGAGGAGATTAGAGTGATAGAAAAGAGTTCGAAAAGAAGGGTAAGAATTTAAAAACCTCGATATTGATTGATTGGAAACCAGTGTAGGTCAGAGGGGGTGACAGATAAATGCAACACAGTGCACTCTAAGACACGGGCAGCAGAGTTTTAAAACAACCTCCGATTTATAGAGGATATGGGAGACCAGTCAGGAGTCCAGAGGAATAGTCATGAAGGCATGAATGAGGGTTTCTGCAGCAGAGATGGGATAAGCCAGACAATGATACGAAAGTGGAAATGGGCAGTTTTCGTGATGGGGCAAATATGAAAAACAATAAAGGATTTGCTATGAACAATTTGATTAAACTGTTGCCCCTTTTTAAGCTAATTCAAACTGAAACGTGACCTGTTGTCTCAGCTGGATTTTTCTGCACAATGTCTGCTGTCTTAAGCTGTGTCTCTGTGAACCAGTGTAGAACAGCTCATACATCTGTTCCCCAGCTGATCCCCATGCTTCATTTTCAGTTCTATATCTTAAAAGGGATAATTTAAATAATTTAGTGGCAGCAGCATCTTGTTTTTTAAAAAAAACAATCCCATTAAAGTAATCACTGCCAGCGTTTCAACAACATGCAGCCATTCCCAGAGACGTGATTTTCCTTATCCTCACGACAAAGAACTAGGCTTCATTGCAGTGGGATTAAAGCTGATTTTGAAAAGGGTTGTGAATTTTAAATCAAGTACTGTTGTGGAATGGCCACTCAAGTTCCAAAGAGTGGCACAGTGGTTAGCACTGCTGCCTCACAGCGCCAGGGACCCGGGTTCAATTCCGGCCTCGGGTCACTATCCGTGTGGAGTTTGCACGTTCTTCCCGCATCTGAGTGGGTTTCCTTCGGGTGCTCCGGTTTCCTCCCACAGTCCAAAGATGTGCAGGTTAGGTTGATTGGCCATGCTAAATTGACCCTAGTGCTGGGGGGATTAGCAGGGTAAATAAGTGAAGTTATGGGAATAGGGATTGTTGTTGGTGCAGACTCGATGGGCCGAATGGCCTCCTTCTGCACTGTAGGGATTCTATGAACATGAGGTTTAGACAACTTTGAGCATTTCAGGTAGGTTTTGTCCATTTATTTTTTTATTCAATTGTGGGACATGGGTGTCGCTGGCTGGCCAGTATTTATTGCCCATCCCGAGTTGCCCTTTAAGGGCTGTTGAGAGTCAACCACATTGCTGTGCCTCTGGAGTCGCATGTAGGTCAGACCAGGTAAGGACGGCAGATTTCCTTCCCTGAAGGGTATCATTGAACCCTTTTTTCCAGCAATTAGCAATGGTTTCACAGTCACCGGTAGATTCTTAATTCCAGATATTTTTTATTGAATTCAAATTCCACCATCTGCCCTAGCGGGATTCGAACCCGGGTCCCCAGAACATAAGTGGAGTTCCTGAATTAATAGTCTAGTGATAATTCCACTAGGCCATCACCTTCCCTTATAAATTGGGTGGGTCTGATATGTAATAACTCAGGAAGCCAACTGGAAAGGAATAATGTTTTATTTGACAAGGTAAGAATTAAACCACAAGCCTGTGGTATTTCTGCCGAGTCCCATGAGGGATGAGAGAATACTGGACCCGCTCAGGGGTCTGCCTTATCAAGGGCTCGGGATATGAGTTCCACTGGTTAGATGATTGCCAATCACCCATAGGAACTTGCATTCCGCGAGTCCTTCTAGGAGGTCAATCCAGGATTCCCGATGTATATCCTGGGGGTTATCACACCCTGAATCAGGAATCAACTCAGCTTGGACAACATGGCTGGAATTGTACCGCCCCGCCCGCCACAGGAATTGAAGCGGGCCAGGGGCGGATCATGAAAAGGTCCGTTGACCTCGGGTGGGATTTTACGGTTTTGGGACGAGGGCGGCTGGAAAATCCCACCCCATTTTTTGTTTTCTATTGAGATGAAAAGAATTCTGGGAGAAAATTGGAAGCGGTTAAAGTTTTTCGCTTCCTCTAAGCAACAGTTGTCGCGCCAAAGCTATTATCTCTTCCTTCGCAAATGGTGTTCATGTTTTAATTGTTTCCAGGATTCAGATTTGAGGGAAAGGGAGTGAATTGGAGGTCAGCAGTCTGAGCAGTTGAATGTGTACGGTCAAGTGAAGACTATTTTGGGTAGTTGGCTGGGCCCTGTTTTTAAAATTTGATACCTGGCATTTCCATTAATCCCTCTTGATACCTGGATCATACAGAGTTTTTCCTATCTGCTGCAAACATATGGTTGGCCTCCCAACTCATCAAGTTATGTATCTGTTTGCAGACCTTTTAGGAATTGGGATTATAAGATGATGGAATTCACATTACTGGAGCGGACACACAATGCCTTATTATGAACATCTGTCAGTTGAGATCAAGCATTGAACGGTTGCCAGCCCTGTATTTAGTTTATTTGTTTCACTAATACTGAACACATTTTTATTTGTCGGCTGGCTCACGTCAAGCTTTTGCAACATTACACATAGTAGAGCAATTTCTACCCTTTTCACTGCATATCCTGTTCTCATAAGCTCATAAGGAATAGGGCAAGAGTAGGCCATTCAGTCCATTGAACCTGTCCCACCATTTAATAACATCATGGCTGATCTTGATGTGGCTTAACTACATTTACCTGCCTGCTCTCCAAAAACCCTTAACTCCTTTTGTAGATCAAAAATTTGTCTTGCTCAATCTTGAATATATTCAATGAATGTGGGAGACAGATGGAGCCTCAGTTTTACTTTCCATCAAAATTGCAGCATTTTCATGAGTGCAGCCCTCCCTCAGTACAAAATTGGCAGGTCAGCCTTGGGTTCTGTGTTTGAGTCCTGGAGTGGGTCTTGAACCCACAACTTTCCAACTCCGAGGGAGCAATGCTACTAGCTAAACCACAGCTAACACATGGGTCCTTTCACTTGTCCTCATTTAGTGAACATTCACTGACGCATTTATTGATATATGCTTATGAGGAGAGACTGAGTAGACTGGGACTATACTCATTGGAGTTCAGAAGAATGAGGGGAGAGCTTATAGAAACATATCAGATTATGAAGGGAATAGAAAAGATAGAAGCAGGGAAGTTGTTTCCATTGGCGGGTGAAGCTAGAACAAGGGGACATGGCCTCAAAATAAGGGGGAGCAGATTTAGGACTGAGTTGAGGAGGAACTTCTTCACATAAAGCAGGGGTTCCCAAACGTTTTTCACTGGGCCGCACTTTCGGAATAAAAATTTGCTCGTGCCACACTGAATTTTTTATAGATAAGAAATACATTCAAAAACAAAAAAAAAACAACTCCTAGCAGTGCTTGATTCATAACATAGAACACAACTACTTTATAATATGATCATGGGACATCGTCCTCAGCATCACTTGATGCTCTTGCTCTCACTTTGGAAAAATATCTATCCATGTTTAAATGTTTCTTTGATTGTCCTTGAATCTTCCCGCCACACTTGACATCCTCTTTTGCCGCACCAGTGTGGCGCGCCGCACTCTTTGGGAACCACTGAGTCATAAAGGGTTGTGAATCTGTGGAATTCCCTGCCCAGTGAAGCAGTTGAGGCTACCTCATTGAATGTTTTTAAGGCATAGATACATAAATCTTTGAACAGTAAAGGAATTAAGGGTTATGGTGAGCGGGCGGGTAAGTGGAGCCGAGTCCACGAAAAGATCAGCCGTGATCTTATTGAATGGCGGAGCAGGCTCGAGGGGCCAGATGGCCTACTCCTCCTAGTTCTTATGTTCTTATATAAAACATCTGGATGATCAGTAGACTATATTGATTCAGCCACAAGATTACAAAGCCATATTCCTGCTCTACATTGGATTAGAAATGGGACACATTTTCATTCCCTCATTCCCATGCATGAGAATGATGGGTGACTTGGTTTCTGTTTAAAACTACAGGGTAATGGAGTAAGATTGAAAGAATGTTGTCAATGTTACATGATTGCACGCAATGTGTTGGCCACTTTTGATGTATAGAATAGATCCACGATGAAATAAAAACAGAAAATGTTAGAAATCTACTGAGCCAGTCTGGCAACATCTGTGGAGAGAGAAACAGAGTTTGCATTTCCCATTGATAACCTTTCATTAGAATTGCATCTATAATAACTTGATTGACACCTCTCTTTTTAAGGTCAGTTGACATAATTTTTTCTTCATCCTTTGTTATAACATGTGTTTTTATTTGTTCATTTTTGGGTCATGGGCGTTGCTGGCTGGCCAGCATTTATTGCCCAACTCTAGTTTCCCTTGAGCTGCCTTCTTGAAACACTGCTGTGGGTTGACCCACAATTCAGCTTGGGAGGGAATTCCAGGATTTTGATCCACTGGCTGCGAAGGAGTGGCGATATATTTCCAAGTCAGGATGGTGAGTGGCTTGGAGGGGAACTTGCAAACAGATACATGGGTGTTCCCATGTGTTTGCTGCCCTTGTCCTCCTTGATGGAAGTGGTCGTAGGTTTGGAAGGTGCTGTCTAAGGATCTTTGGTGAATTTCTGCAGTGCACCTTGCAGATTGTACACACTGCTGCTACTGAGCGACGGTGGTGGAGGGACTGAATGTTTGCAGATTTGGTGCCCATCAAGCGGGCTGTTTTGTCCTGGATGGTGTCGAGCTTCTTGAGTGTTGTTGGAGCTGCACCCATCCAGTCAAGTGTGGGGTATTCCATCACACTTCTGACTTGTACTTTTGTAGATGGTGGACAAGCTTTAGGGAGTCAGGAGGTGAGTTACCGATAAAATGAGCATTAATTTCTCCTTTTTTTATTTTGGAGAATGTTAGTGATATTATAACCTGGGCCAGATGTCCTGCAGAAATCTAACACGCGGGAACGGTCTAGTGGTGTGTGTCTTACTGACCTAAGGCATGCTGCTGGTGGGTTGGGTGATTTGGAACAATATGACATGCTATGATAAATTCAGTAAATTTGTTCTGCTTGCCTCGTGTTGCAGAATGACTGTCCCATTATTTCAATCTTGTACTTAGAACATCCTGGAGGCAGTGAAAATGCTTGGATCTGACCAACAACACAACACTTGACCTAGTTGCAGGTTCCCAAGTCACTTTGACCAGAACTGGGATTTTTACGCCGTTTTCATTTCTGATGATTGATTTGAAGAGTCATTTCTACACATCTGCCGCCACTTCTTTCTGGAAGATTTTATTTTTGCCTAAGGGAACTGCTGGGTCCTAAAGTCCATTTAAAACAAACCTTAGTCCAGTTATTTTGCCGCATCTTGCCACAAGTCACTTTTCCAATTGTCCCCTTGGATGTTTTAAGCATGTTTGTTATCAATCAATTGCATACAACATTGGATTCTCCATGACTTTTATAACATAATGTGTCTCGGCTTCAGGCTATTTTATCCGATATTTATCCAGCCAAAAGAGTGGCCCTGTCAATCTCTTTCCCTCGCTTCTCTCCTGCATTAGAGTAATTTTATTTTATAGTGCTACCTTCCCACTTAATCCTCTCAAATATTTCTCACGACCCTTTATTTCATAAGTAATATTTTTTCTGTACATGGGGTGATGTTGGTGTTTGAGTTTCACTGTGGTTCGGAGAAGATCCCTCATTTTTTAATTTATTCATTTACGGGAGATGGACATTGCTGGTTAGGCCAGCATTATTTTTGCCCATCCCTGGTTGCCTTGAGAATGTGGTGGCGAGCTGCCGCCTTGAATGTGTACAGACCTGGGAACACCATAAATTTGCCACTCGTTACCACACATTCATTTGCGAGGGTTAAACCCCATATCCTGACTGCATGAATGCTTGAAAACAAGAGACATGATGATGTGTAACAGATCACTCGGGGAGTCAAGAGTTGCTGTGGCAACATGCTCCTTTGCATGTATGTCATTGTCTGGAGCTATGGATTGTGATGGTCGTGGCTCCCACTCTCTTTTTCCACTGGGTGTTTGCCCAAGAGCCTCTCCCACTCTTATCGGCTGCCATCGGTGTGTGTTGAAGGATTTGCAGATTGACTATAAAGCTTCTTAGCCACGTTATGAATAACCTTTTCCTTGGCCATCAAGTCCTGAGAAGGGAATGGAGCTTCTGACTCAGTGAGAAGGATGCTGCCCAATGTGCCACACCTTCTCCCCTCTACATCCCTCCCCACCCCACACTTCCAGCCCCACCACCCCACTCTTCCTCAACAAAAGTGACGCAAAGCATCAAATGCTTGTTTGAAATAAGTGCGGACATTTTAACCTTGGAAACTTCCCAATGCCACCAGCAAAAAGCAGTTCTGATCTTGTTTGGGATTGTAGGAAATTTACAGTTTGTGTAGAACCTGTGGGGAATGTTATAAAGTTTGTTTTTTAGTCACAAGTAGGCTTGCATTCACACTGCAATGAAGCTACTGTGAAAATCCCCTAGTCGCCACACTCTGGCGCTTGTTCAGGTACACTGAGGGAGAATTTGGCATGGCCAATTCACCTAAACTGCACATCTTTGGATCGTGGGAGGAAACCGGAGCACCTGGAGGAAACCCACGCAGACACGGGGAGAACGTGCAGACTCCACACAGACAGTGATCCAAGCTGGGAATCGAACCCAAGTCCCTGGCGCTGTGAGGCAGAAGTGCTCACCACTATGCCACTGTGCTGACCCTAGATTATATGGACCCTGGAGGTCATAAAATATCAGAGGAGCTCATCTGATTCTTGTTTTTGGATCGAGAATGAACATGTACCCGCTTAACCTTTTTGCAAATGAACTGAGAATTTTGAACATACAAACTGGCCGGCTTCATTAAAAAAAAAAGACAATTCTGGGCAGAGAATCGTCTGTCTGATTTGGCAAGCCTTCGCCGAGACTTCAAAAGTTGTCTTTCAATTCCCGAACACTTGGCATCAGAATAAATTGTGATCAGGCATTTGGGTTAATTGTGTAGTTTTCCTTCCATCTGGAGATGCCATTAACTGCCAGCTGCTGCCAGCCTCTCTGCCAATGTGACTTGAGGGGGCTCAAAGAGAACTCCACTCTGAAACCATTGTTGCCACCCAGGGATAAAATTTCCAAGCCGAACGCAATCAAATGTCCACTGTTTCATGTGTGCAAAATTGCGATGTTCACAACCTCGATAGATAGCGTTGCTTTTAGTGCTTCTCTGATCCTCTAGACTGAGAGCAATGCTTTATCCTCCTGAGTATAATGTCTTTTTTCAAGCATAATAACCCTACTTTGAATGCAAAATATCAATGGGTATTGTGAATGTATTGGCACAGGCTGTATTTGTGTAGCTCCAAGCAATGGTGACACTGGCTGGGGAAAAAAATAACAACTGGTTTCCCATTTGAACACAGACATTATGTGATGAAGTGACCCCCCGGACATGGCAACAGTCGAACATGTTAAAATCAGCAAGGTTTCCGCTCCACATAAATCAGGCTTGAGGCTTCTTCTGTGCTATGCTGTTAGCATTGGGGACTAATAATTTATCTCAATGTCCCTGGAGTGGTTGAGAGTTACCATTTTAGATTGGTACCCAGTATTCATTCACTGGCAAGTATGAATGTGTGTAACATTGGGGGTGAATCGGTACTTTCCAAAGAATATGCTGACAGAGACCGGAGATTCCTACATGAATAGTAACCAAATGAATCAGCCTTCCATGGGAGCGATCTTAGAGAGCAATGTATCCAAGAGAATAAAAAATTAGATATTGGAGCCTTTTTATGTGGAAATGATGTTTTGCTCATTAATAAACATTTGGCTAAATCTCAAGATTAGCTTTGTAATTTCTGGTATTTGCTGGTACAGACACAGGCTGCCAGAAGCCAAATTCAGCAGCGAATTTTTGATCTTATTAGTTTTGATAAGTTATACAAACTAAAAAAAACCTTTGTTGAATTTTATATCATGATTCCTTGACTGGTATTCCGAATGTTATTTTTGCAGTCAAAAACCTCAACTAAACTCCCCCTGTATTGCTTGTTTTTTATTAATTTGTGGGACATGAGTTTCACTGGCTGGCCAGCATTTATTGCCCATCCCTAGTTGCCCGAGGTCAGTTGAGAGTCAAACACATTGCTGTGGCTCTGGACTCGCATGTAGGCCAGACTGGTTAAGGATGGCAGATTTCCTTCCCTAAAGGACATTAGTGAACCAGATGGGGTTTCCGACAATTGACAATGGTTTCATGGTCTTCAGTAGATTCTTAATTCCAGATACTTTTTATTGAATTCAAATTCCACCAACTGCCGTAACGGAATTCAAACTCAGTCCCCCAGAACTTTAGCTGAGTTTCTGGATTAATACTCCAGTGATAAGGCTGCTCGGCCATCGCCTTTCCTTACGGAAATTATGTTTTGCTTATCAATAGACAACTGGCTAAATTTCAGAATTAGCTTCGCAATGGGTGGCACGGTGGCACAGTGGTTGGCACTGCTGCCTCACAGGGACCAGGGTTCGATTCCAGCCTTGGGTGACTGTGTGGAGTCTTCACGTTCTCCTCGTGTCTGCGTGGGTTCCTTCTGGTGCTCCGATTTCCTCCCATGCTCCAAAGATATGCAGGTTAGGTGGATTGGCCCCAAGATGGGGCGGCACGGTAGCACAGTGGTTAGCACTGCTGCTTCACAGCTCCAGGGACCTGAGTTCGATTCCCGGCTTGGGTCACTGTCTGTGTGGAGTTTGCACGTTCTCCTCGTGTCTGCGTGGGTTTCCTCCGGGTGCTCTGGTTTCCTCCCACAGTCCAAAGATGTGCGGGTTAGGTTGGTTGGCCATGCTAAAAATTGCCCTTAGTGTTCTGAGATGCGTAGGTTAGAGGGATTAGTGGGTACAATATGTAGGGATATGGGGGTAGGATCTGGGTGGGATTGTAGTCGGTACAGACTCGATGTGCCAAATGGCCTCTTTCTGTGCTGTAGGGTTTCTATGATGATTTCTATGATGTATGGGTTGGGGGGATTAGCGGGGTAAATGCATGAGGTTACAGGGTAAGCCTGGGTGAGTCCCTGCAGATTCGATGGGCCAAATGGCCTCCTTCTGCACTGTCGAGATTCTATGAATTTCTGATATTAGCTGGTACAGTTGCAAAATCAATAGATCCGAAAATTTGTCTGCTAGAAGCCAAATTCGGAGGTGAATTTTTGAGTTCATTTAGTTTTGATAAGTTTAAAAGAGTAAACACAAGCAGTCACCTCTATTGAATTTTATATCATGATTCATTGACCGGAACTCTGAATTTTATTTCAGCAGCCAAAGACCTCAATGAAACTACCCGTGTTGTTGCTTTGAAAGTTCAAAACTGCCATTGAGACACCAAAGCTAAATGAGTCATATATCATTCCAAAACAGCTTGCTGTAGGCTCAAACTGTAAGAAGCATGAAAAAAAACTATTTTATTCACTAATTTATCGATAGCATCAGTGTGCACTTGAGAAAGTAAATGCAAAAATGTTATATATAATGTTGTAATACATGGTATTATGTTTAAGGAGTGTTATTACAAAGTCTGAGATTGATTGCATCTTCAGAAAGTTAAAATAGTTTATTTTTAAAGTTTATTTGTTAGTGTTGCAAGTAGGCTTACATTAACACTGCAATGAAGTTACTGTGAAAATCCCCTTGTCGCCACACTCTGGCACCTGTTCAGGTACACTGAGGGAGAATTTAGCATGGCCAATGCACCTAACCTCATCTTTCGGACTGTGGGAGCACCCAGAGGAAACCCACACATTCACGGGGAGAAAGTGCAGACTCCGCATAGACAGTGACCCAAGCCAGGAATCGAACCCGGGTCCCTCGTGCTGTGAGGCAGCAGTGCTAACCACTGTGCCACCGTGCTGCCCCATAACTGATGTTAGAATCTCAGTTTCTATGTCACATCAGAATTGATGATAAAAAAGGTTTGGCTGAAGGTCATTTAAGCACACAGCACAGGTGTTCAAAAAAACAGAACATGCAAGACAGAACAACTTTAAAAAATGAGAGAGAGATTGGACTTTGAAAGCAAATCTCCAAAGTGATTCATGAAATGCAGCTGCTGTTCGGTAGGGAAAAAACAACAGCATTGTCCATGAGACTTCACAAACAGCAAGAGGTGAATGGTTATAGAAGCAAGGGAATGTAGAAAGATTTACAGCACAGAAGAGGGTAATTCATCCCAGCATGTCTGTGCTCGATAGTAAAGAGCTGTCCTACCTTGCAGCTCTTAGGCTTGGGGGAGAGGGATCAGTGTATGGAGACAGTCAGTGTCTCATTGCAAATTTACAAAGTATTGATGGGCGCGTAGTTAGAAGCATAGAAAATAGAAGCAGAAGTAGGCCATTTGGCCCTTTTGAGTCTGCTCCACCATTCATTTTGATCATGGCTGATCATCAAATTCAACATCCTGACTCTACTTTCCACTCCCCCCACCCCCCAAAATCCCTTGATCCCTTTAGTCACAAGAGCTATATCTAATTTCTTCTTGAAATCACTCAATGTTTTGGCCTCAACTATTTTCTCTGGTAGTGAATTCCGCAGATTCAGCACCCTCTGGGTGAAGAAATTTCTCCTCACCTCAGTCATAGAATCCCTACAGTGCGGAAGGAGGCCATTCGGCCCATCGAGTCTGCACCGACAACAATCCCACCCAGGCCCTATCCCTGTAACACCATGTATTTACCCTGCTAATCCCCCTGACACTAATGGTCAATTTAGCACGGCCAATCAACCTCACCCGCACACGATTGGAGTGTGGGAGGTTTCCTCCCACAGTCCAAAGATGTGCAGGTTAGGCTGATTGGCCATGCTAAATTAACCCTAGTGTCAGGAGTTAGCAGGGTAAATATGAGGGGTTATGGGAATAGGGTCTGGGTGGGATTGTGGTCGGTGCAGACTCGATGGGCCGAATGGCCTCCTTCCGCACTGTAGGGATTCTATGAAACCGGAGCACCCGGAGGAAAGCCACACAGACAGTCACCCAAGGCCGGAATTGAACCCAGGTCCCTGGTGCTTTGAGGCTATGGTGCTAACCATTATGCCACCGTGCTGCTTATCCTCAAACTATCACCCCTGGATTCCTCCACATCGGGGACATTCTTTCTGAATCCACCCTGTCTAATCCCGTTAGAATTTTATTTAGACTCATTATGAAATGTGGAAGTAGTGGGATCAACATACTGATGACCTTCGCTCATGCAATCTTACGGGCTGATGCTAACTACATGGGGGAGAAATCATTAACAGCTTTTTGTCACCAGATGGTGATGTGGTGCTGAGTGGCTAGTTGAAACGTGGGAAGTTTTAAAAATAGCACACTCCGAAGGATTAGATTATTGGAGGATTCTGAGTGCTAGTGATTCAATGAAGTTAAACATCTCCAATGTTTTGCATTGTGTAGCACTGTCTTACACCTGGAATCATTTACATCAGTAGTTGTCTTGATTTCAGCGACTAAAACCATTGATTCTGACCATTTCCTTACAATACGGATAAGAAAATTGGAGAGCCTTGGGTCACTCGTGCTATTTTGTTGTGTGGTCGGGGTCTCACTGGGGGTTTTGGGGATTTTCTATTCTCCCAAAGTATGCTGCTCGAGTCTGTGGTTTCACAGAGCCATTGGCCTTTATTTACGGCAAGTATTTACACATTTGGACCTCGACGTGAGGTTTGGAGCTTCTCCTCCTCCCAGATGTTCATACAATGCCTATAATGCAGAAGGAGGCCATTTGGCCCATCGAGCCTGCACCAACAACAATCCCACCCAGGCCCCATCCCCGTTACCCCACATATTTACCCTGCTAAGCCCCCTGACAGTAAGGGACAATTAATTTGGCATGGTCAATCAACCTAACCCGCACATCTTTGGAGTGTGGGAGGAAACTGGAGCACCTGGAGGAAAAACGGGGAGAACGTACAAGCTCCATACAGTCAGTCACCAAAGCCGGAATTGAACCCGGGTCCCTGGTGCTGTGAGGCACAAGTGTTAACCACTGTGCCACATTTTAATCTACACGCAACCATTTTCATGGCTGGTTAAGGAATGCTATTGGTAGAAATGAGGGGAGCAGATTGTGAGATTCATCTGAAAGTGGGAGGTGGTGGCAAATTCAAGATTCAAATTTTTCTGAAACCTTTCATGACATCTCAAAAGGCCTTTGTAGCCAGTGTGGGAATAGATAGTTTAAAAAAAAAATTGTAAATCTGTCATCCTGTAAAGAAGGCTGTGTGTCTGTGTGCCCATGTAAATTTAAGCCGGGGAAAGGTTACTAGAGACAGGTTGACTGTGAGAGTTAAGACATGTGAAGATGCAGGTGTTAGGTTTGTCCATTTGTAATGTGATATTATGGTGGGTTTGAGTTACAAGGAAATAAATTGGATCTAACATTTTTCATTAAGTTGTGTTTATTTGAATATCAAAGCGAAATCAGAGGTGATAAAACATTTTGCAATTTACAGGAGTTCTGTGGGTAAGCAGAAGGAGGAATATGATTGACCCAAAAACAGAGACAAAATAGAGATGTGAAAGATTTTATATTTGGAAGGATTTGAATTTCAAAGCGGTGTGGAAACAATGGGACCTGAGATGAAGGGGAGAAACGAGGTATTTTAGAATTATGGTGGAGAGTTTAGTTGGCTGTGTGAGGAAGATCATCTGGGAATATCTCTAGGCTGGGAGATGGTACAGTTTGAATCAGACATCTAGTCAAGCAAGATAAATCTTGGGCTGCAAAAAAGCTGTCTCATTTCTTGGGTTTCCATAGCAGAGTGGAAGTGAATTTGAGAGGTTGTTTGGTATATTTTATTAAAGTGACAGCAGCTCTACCTTGGGTAACATTACTGGATTTTTATGGTTAAACATCTATAAGGGAGTATTACCTGGAAGGTGTTTACTTGTGGTTCTGACCAAATAGGGAGTCTTTTAGGGAGAATGTGTTTTAGGACAAGGGTACATGTCCCAGGTCGGGAAGGAACCTCAGTTGGAGCCAGGGAGGAGAAGAGACAAGATCTGTATGGCAATTCTGTCGACCATCATTTGTACATATATAAATATTGTTGATAATAAACCCTTTGTAACTTGAAACCACAACAGGTAGCCTTCGAAGTTCTTGCAGTTGCCCTGATAGGGGCAACTGGAGCAAATCTTTGTTTGGTGCTATCCTGATGGGGGTGAGTGACTGAAACTCATTTAAATTTGGTACCTTCAAATTTCGGGTTATGTTGAACAGCTCAGCTGAGGGGCGGGGGGGAAATCACAGTGTATTGTTATCAGGAATGGTTGTGCAAATTAGCACAAATATGTGTTGGACAATTGGACTGAATTAACAGAATCCAATTTTTTCAACCTTTTAATATAGAATCATACAGTGCAGAAAGAGGCCATTCGGACCATCGCACCAACCACAATCCCACCCAGGCCCTATTCTCATAACCCCATGCATTTACCCTAGCTAGTCCCCCTGACACTAAGGGGCAATTTAGCCTGGCCAATCCATCTAACCCACACATCTTTGGATGTATACATATATTTAGTTATGTTTTGGAACAGGCTGTGGTATTGGAGTGCCAGTGTTTCGAGATTGTGGAGGAATAGATAATTGTCAATGTTACAACAGCTGGGTCACTTGTTTCTTCCTGCATGATAGATTATGTTGGGTCTTACCAAAATAATTAGCAGCAATCATGCTCCCCAAAATATACATGATTTATAAACTGCTATTGTCTTCAGAAAATCAGGATAGATTCTGCGCACAGTTGAGAAACAGTTGCTCACTAGTACGCATTTTGCTGAAACGAGAGACATGTTGCTGAAGTTTTTGTTTTTCTTTCATCAGGAACAAAGCAAGAATGCCAAATTTCAAGCGATCACAACAATTTACACTGCAGGGGCAAATGCAACTGAAAGCTGAGGAGCAGCCCCATCAAATAACTAAAAAGGGGCAGCAACCTCGGGCAATCTACATAAATGTGGAGCACAGACTCCTCTTGGCCACAGAAAGGACATGCAGCCTGGTAGCCTGTGAATAACCTTAATCTACAAGTACATGGCACCCTTTACGCCAGGTCCTTGATGGAAAAAGGGAGGGCTTCTATGTAGAAAGCCTTTCACTGGAGACCTCCCCCTCTAGGTGGTAGAACGAATCCCTAGGCATGGCCTGGCAGTGGAGGAAGGCAAGAAGGTGGAGGGTGTGCTGCAACAGGTCATACAGAAAACGCTTCCACACCAAATAGAAAGGCATGGAGAATCACCTATTTATATGTGCTCAGTGTGCTTAATTCAACAATGCCCTTCACCTGTCTATCCTATCAATATAATTAGCATAGGCTCCCTAAGCTGCCAAGTAATTCAGAAAAGGTGCAAGTTTTGAATATATTCTTTTAGTTTGCAGTGACTGGCTACCTGTGAAGCCCTTTTCTCATGTAGTGTACATTGTTCTGATCAAGAGAAATCTTTGTACCCTCACTGGCTCCAGGGGAGGTCCCAGAGGATTGGAGAATAGCCAATGTTGTTCCTTTGTTTAAGAAGGGTAGCAAGAATAATCCAGGTAATTACAGGCCGGTGAGCCTTACATCAGTGGTAGGGAAATTAATGGAGAGGATTCTTCGAGACAGGATTTATTCCCACTTGGAAATAAGTGGACATATTAGTGAGAGGCAACATGGTTTTGTGAAGGGGAGGTCATGTCTCACGAACTTGATCGAGTTTTTCGAGGAAGTGACGAAGAGGATTGATGAGGGTAGGGCAGTGGATGTTGTCTACATGAACTTCAGTAAGGCCTTTGACAAGGTCCCTCATGGCAGACTGGTGCAGAAGGTGAAGTCGCATGGGATCAGAGGTGAGCTGGCAAGGTGGATACAAAACTGGCTCGGTCAAAGAATTTCAGAGGGCTGTGACAAGTGGTGTTCTTCAGGGATCAGTGTTGGGACCTTTGCTGTTTGTAATATATATATAAATGATTTGGAGGAAAATGTAACTGGATTGATTCGTAAGTTTGCGGACTACACAAAAGTTGGTGGATTTGCGGATAGCGATGAGGACCATCAGAGGATACAGCAGGATATAGATCAGTTGGAGACTTGGGCAGAGAGATGGCAGATGGGGTTTAATCCGGACAAATGTGAGGTAATGCATTTTGGAAGGTCTAATACAGATAGGAAATATACAGTAAATGGCAGAACCCTGAGGAGTATTGATAGGCAAAGGGATCTGGGTGTACAGGTACACAGGTCACTGAAAGTGGCAATGCAGGTGGAAAAGGTAGTCAAGAAGGCATACGGCATTCTTGACTTCATCAGCCGGGGTATTGAGTTTAAAAATTGGCAAGTCATGTTGCAGCTTTATAGAACCTTAGTTAGGCCGCACTTGGAATATAGTGTTCAATTCTGGTCGCCACACTACCAGAAGGATGTGGAGGCTTTGGAGAGGGTACAGAAAAGATTTACCAGGATGTTGCCTGGTATGGAGGACATTAGCTATGAGGAGAGGTTGGAGAAACTTGTTCTCACTGGTACAATGGAGGTTGGGGGGAGACCTGACAGAAGTCTACAAGATTATGAGAGGCATGGACAGAGTGGATAGTCAGAAGCTTTTCCCCAGGGTGGAAGAGTCAATTACTACGGGGCATAGGTTTAAGGTGCGAGGGGCAAGTTTTAAAAGAGATGTCGAGGCAGATCTTTTACACAGAGAGTGGTGGGTGCCTGGAACTCGTTGCCGGGGGAGATAGTGGAAGCGGATACGGTAGTGACTTTTAAGGGGTGTCTTGACAAGTACATGAATGAGATGGGAATAGAGGGATATGGTCCCCGGAAGCGTAGGGGGTTTTAGTTCAGTCGGGCAGCATGGTCGGTGCAGGCTTGGGGGGCCGAAGGGCCTGTTCCTGTGCTGTAATTTTCTTTGTTCTTTGTTCTTTATTTGAAATTTAGTATTCTTACATTTGTCCTGATGAATGCAAGATGAAAAGGTTTGCTAACGTCTCTCTTTTCAGGAATATTAAATTTCAGAAAATATCTTGGCTCGCTTTTGCCTACTGCAATCCAAAGCAACGCCTTTCATTTGGGGATATTATGCCTACTGTATAAATAATGACTGAGTTGGTGTGGTGTATGGTGTGGCAGCATAATCTTGTCTTCTGAATGCTGCCTAACCTACCCATAGCAAGGTGGAACCTGAATCATTGAATGGTTTCAAGAAGGAGATAGATGCATCACTAAGAAAAAAGGGATAAGGGGATATAGGGAACAGGTGGGGAGATGTATTTGAGACCAGGGAGCGATCAGCCGTGATCCGATTGAATGGCGGAGCAGGCTCAAAGGGCTGAATTTGCCTACTTCTGCTCCTAATTCCTATGTTTGTTCCTAACCTGCTGTTGGCTGTCTTGTCATCCACTAAAAACCATCCTGCATCATCGCTATAAAACTCATGTAATGGGTTTAATTTGCATTGTAATTTAAGGCTGATATTGTCATAACTGTTTTTTTTTAAAGTGCAATAAATCAATACCATCTGGATTTATTGCTTGAAAAGACATTACCGCCGTAAAAAGTTACTTTAATTTAATTGTGGAAGGATCAAATACAACCTTAGGAAAATTAAACTAATTGGCTAATTTTAAATAAGGAAATGCCATTTTGAAATTATCCTTTATCATCACCAAATCATCAGGAATTACTGAAGCAATTGAATGTAATGTCTCTCAGATATTAATTGAATAACTTCATTTTTAACATTATTGAACGTGCTATTAATTACTTTGAATAACTTTTCATCGAGTATTTTGCTAAAGTTTATGCCACTTCGCGAGTCTTGCAAAACCTTCAATTGAGTACATTCAGCTTTTGAATTTTGGAAACGAAGATTGGGCAGTTTCTGTAAAGGACAATCAATCGACAGTTAATTTTCTCCCAATCAGAAGACTGATCATCTTCCTTGCCGCCCTTGGATATTAAAGTAACATTCCAAAATCTCAATCAATGTGAGGGTGAAGTCTTTTGAACACACAGCTCCACAGTTCACCTTCCTAATGTCACAATGTTCGGTCACATTATTGTGTCAGCTGGTGTTGAAATTGCCTCCATGACCATTTGCGGTAAGATGCAGAAGGCTTGCATGAGCATAAACACCAACAGATAGAACTGTTCACCAGACTGATTCCTGGACTGACATATGAAGAGAGACTGAATCAATTGGGCTTGTACTCACTGGAACTTAGAAGAATGAGAGGGGATCTCAGAGAAACACACAAAATTCTGATGGGACTGGACAGGCTAGATGCGGAAAGAATGTTCCCAATGTTGGGAAAGTGCAGAACTAGGGGCCACAGTCTAAGAATAAGGGGTAAGCCATTCAGGACTGAGATGAGGAAGAACTTCTTCACTCAGAGAGTTGTGAACCTGTGGAATTCTCTACTGCAGGATGCTGTTGGGGCCAGTTCATTAGGTCTGTTCAAGAGGGAGCTGGATGTGGCCCTTGAGGCTAAAGGGATCAAGGGATATGGAGAGTAAGCAGGA
This sequence comes from Mustelus asterias, assembly GCF_964213995.1. NCBI lineage: Eukaryota > Metazoa > Chordata > Chondrichthyes > Carcharhiniformes > Triakidae > Mustelus > Mustelus asterias. The sequence goes on from NC_135827.1 coordinate 27,539,051, forward strand.
GTGGGATACTGAAACTGCATGATCAGCCATGATCATATTGAATGGTGATGCAGGCTCGAATGGCCTAATCCTGCATCTATTTTCTGTTTCTGAATAGCTTGGTCCTCTGCTATAAATGCCTGTGCAATTTGGTTGGCATGGTAGCACAGTGGTTAGCACTGCTGCCTCACAGCGCCAGGAACCCAGGTTCAATTCCGACCTCGGGTGACTGTCTGTGTGGAGCCTGAATGTCCTCTCCATGACTGCATAGGTTTCATTCCACAGTCCAAAGATATGCGGGTTAGGTTGATTGGCCATGCTAAATTGCCTCTTAGTATCAGGGGGATTCGCAGGGTAAATATGTGGGATCTACAGGGATAAAGCTTGGGTGAGATTCTTGTCGGTGCAGGCTCGATGGGCCAAATGGTGGCCTCCTGCACCAGAGGGGTTCTATGACTTTGTGAATTTGGAATTTAAAAGCTGCATGTAAATTTATATAACTGTCTGTCTGTGTTTAAAAAAAAACCCCTTGATAATTATCAATTGACACCATGAGCCATTTACTATTTAATTTGCTTTGTGATATTTTCACAACATGATATTTCTTGGTCTTAATCAGCTATTTAGGATAGCATATGCCACATATCGGGATAATAGATCAGTTAACTTGCAAGAATAAGTGATTGGGGGTAAATACCGGTGGTTAGGAAGGCCTCAATTATTCTGCAAAGTGCATAACAAAACTAATACTTGTAAATTTATTGATGAATATTCTGCACCTGGACACAGAGGGGGTGGCACAGTGGTTAGCACTTCTGCCTCAGTGCCAGGGACCCAGATTCGATTCCCAGCTTGGATCACTGTCTGTGTGGAATTTGCACGTTCTCCCTGTATCTGCGTGGGTTTCCTCCAGGTGCTCGGGTTTTCTCCCACAGTCCAAAGATGTGCGGGTTAGGTGGACTGGCCATGTAAATTGCCGCCTAGTGTCACGGGCACTAGCTAGGGTAACTACATGGGGTTATGGGAATAGGGCCTGGTTGGGATTGTGGTCGGTGCAGACTCAATGGACCGAATGGCTTCCTTCTGCACTGTAGGGATTCTATGAAATATGGTGCATAAACCTAAAATCACAAGTCATTTGGCTGCCCTCACAGTAGTTTTGGTGCTTTTGTATGGAGCACAAAGTGCCCTAAAATCCCATGTTTCAGTTTGGCTTAATGATGCATTCTGAGATAGTGACAACTTAAATCGGACTAACATAAGCGATAGGTTTCAAGCGAGTGAGCATTTAGATGCATCATGATGAATGCTGTTGGCAGACCTCGAATGTGACAGGATATGGCAAGAACATGCTTAAAAATATAGTGTACAGCTTCCTTAAACAGTGGGTCAATGGTGCAGTGTGCTGCGGAGGGATACGGAAAAAAGGTCCCTGGCTAAATCACTACTTTATTTTGAATTGGCACTGCATAAGGCTTTGATGTCACTGGGCTGATACAGAAAATTCAAGGGTTCTTACTCCAGTTAAAAATTGATGACCTTCGCTGTAACATGTCAGATACAGTTACATTGTGATTGCTATCATACCACTTTCCTCCCTTTGTTTCTGTCAACAACACTTGGTGGAACAGAAGTAGGCCATTCAGCCCCTCAAATCTATACCGCTCATAGTTGCAGCTCTAATTGTGACTTGGAAGGGAGTAAGCGTTTGTGGTTGCTGCCAACATGCTCAATAATACCTGGTAGTACCTATTTCAGCTTGGTATGACTCTGACCAAGACTGCAAGAAACTACAAAGGGTTGTGAACGTACCCTAGTCCATCACTCAAACCAGCCTCCCATCCATTGACTCTGCCTACACTTCCCGCTGCCTTGGAAAAGCAGCCAGCATAATCAAGAACCCCACACACCCCAAACATGCTCTCTTCTACCACCTTCCATCGGGAAAAAGATATAAAAGTCTGAGAACACGTACCAACCGACTCAAAAACAACTACTTCCTTGCTGCCATCAGATATTTGAATGGTCCTATCATATATTAAGCTGATCTTTCTCTTTACCCTATCTGTAACTGTAACACTACATTCTGCACTCTCTCCTTTCCTTCTTCCCTATGTGCTCTATGAATGGTATGTTTTGTCCGTATAGCGTGCAAGAAACAATACTTTTCACTGTATCCCAAAACAAGTGACAATCAAATCAAAAAAATCAGGTGAAATGAAGAGTGTTGGGAACCAATTAAGACCAATCCACTGCAATGCGGTTTTGCAATATAAATTGGATATTAAGAACGTAGGATCAAGTCTTGGACATGCAGCCTCTTGAACTAGGTCTACTATTCAATTAGATCATAACTGATCTCAACTCCACTTAACTACTTTTGCTTCTAGCTCCTTGATACCCTTAGGTTTAAAAAAAATTACCCCAGTCATGAACATTTAAATGGGCTCTCAATCTATCACCTATTGGAGGTTTCCATAGCTATTTGTGAGAGAAAAAATACATTCTGATTTTAATGTGTCCTTAGGAACAAGTGCAGGCTTGGCCTGTCTTCATTACAAATACAAAGTTTATAAGATTGTTATGTTTTGGGACTGCCTTTGATTTGAGGCAACATGGAAGGGGTCATGTGATCTATTCTAAAGCCTCATGAGTAACAAGCCTGATGATGTGGCTGTCAGGGATTGGAGGGATGCTGTTTGCTGGAATGAATGTGGAGACAATAATGATGACATCTATGATTACAGTGATTAGACCGCTAGTAGATGTGAAGGACAGATTGTAAACAGTTGTGCTTTAAACACTCAAGTTGCTTCCAAGATGAAAGAGAATTAGGGTCTTGAGGATGGCAAATCAGCATTTCTACCTGGAGACAAGACCCATGTGATTGATGTCGCCATGGAGATGGTCTTTGAGAGTGAAAATATTTCCAAGATATCCCTGAAACTTAGACACAAGCATTCGGACCAGGATCTGTGAGAGAGGGAAAACAACTAGAGGCAAAATGTCTCTCTGCTTCACTGTGCAGGAATATGGCTGGGAGCATGCACTTGGATGGACAGACCAAATTTGTAATTATTTGAACTGAGGCTGGAAGCCTTGCAAGACTTGTACCAGAGGGAGAACCTCCAGGAAAAAAACCCTCACCGTGACATCTCATTTTGTTTCTCTTCTCTTGTTAAGCAACCATCTTTTATTACGTTATTTCATGAGTAGGCAGTTGATGTCAATCGACCAGGGAGGACAAAGGCAGCAGACTCATGGGAACATCAACAACTCCAAGTTCCCCTCTAAGTTACAAAGTGAAAGACAGTTCAATTAAAAGTGAAGTTTATTTATTAGTCACAAGTAAGGCTTACATTAACTCTGCAGTGAAGTTACTGTGAAATTCCATGAGTCGCCACACTCCGGCGCCTGTTTGGGTCAATGCATCTAACCAGCACGCCTTTCAGAATGTGGGAGGAAATCTGAGCACCCAGAGGAAACCTACGCAGACACGGGGAGAATGTGCAAACTCCACACAGACAGTGACCCAAGCCGGGAATCAAACCCAGGTCCCTGGCACTGTGAGGCAGCAGTGCTAACCACTGTACTACCACGCTGCCCTGGTTTGGGGGGAAAAAAACCAAAGCAAACCCTTGGGGGCCGAAACTCTCTCTGGATTGGGTCTGGGATAATGAATGACTACACGAGGACAGTGCAAAGAATACCTCTGAAGTGCATTCTTCTTCTTTCCTGTAACATGGACGTTGCTGGCTGGCCAGCATTTATTGCCCATTCCTAGTTGCCCTTGAGAAGGTGGTGTTGAGCTGCCGCTTGAATCACTGCAGTCCACGTGCTGTGGGTTGACCCACAATTTGGTTAGGGAGGAAATTCTAGGATTTTGACCCAGCGGCTGTGAAGGAATGGCAATATATTTCCATGCCAGGATGGTGAGTGGCTTGGAGGGGAACTTGCAGGTGGTGGTGTTCCCATGTATCTGCTGCCCTTGATTTGTCAGTGCATTTTTTGTTTGTGTTGAAATTAAAAGGGGAAAGTTTTTGTTCTGTATTTTGAAGTATAAATTGAATCATAGAGTAGAATCCCTACAGTGCAGAAGGAGGCCATTCGGCCCGTCTAGTCTACACTGACCACAATCCCACCCAGGCCCTGTCCCTATAACTCCATGTATTTACCCTAGCTAATCCCCCTGACACTAGGGTCAATTTATCATGGCCAATCCACCTATCCTGCACATCTTTGGACTGTGGGAGGAAACTGGAGCACTCGGAGGAAACCCACATAGACACGCGGAGAAGGCGCAAACTCCACACAGACAGTGATCCAAGTCGGGAATCAAGCCCGAGTCCCTGGCATTGTGAGGCAGCAGTGCTACCCACTGTGTCACCGTGCAGCCCTTGACTACAAGAATAGTGTTCAGTTAATAGTGCTTTTAGTCTGGTTGTTTCAGTAAAAGTTCTAAAATATGAAATCTTGAGTCATCCTTTCAACCATCAATCACCAATTTGAATTTCTTTTTTAAAAGAGATACCAGTCTGTACTCAGACCGTGACAATGATTTTGGATCTTCAATCAGAGGAAATGTGTTCAGCACAGATAATGCATTTGATAGTCTATTACTTTATTCTATGAGATCATCCTTTTGATCTTCCTAATATCTGCTCTAGCCTTGTAATGTTCTGTGTTCACAGCTGCACAGGACATTGATGATGTAGATTTAAGCAGTTTCTGACAGTGAAATAGCACCTGGCTTATCTTGCTACCAGCAATGAATGCCTGGGTCACCTCAGTTGACCTGGCAGTTAAAGGTAGTGTCGAGTTTAAAATGTTGAAACTTCAAGGGACGGGTTGAGCTGAGAATGCAACTGGTTTTGAATAGCAAATCTGTCTTCTGCTCTAATTAATGGAATTACTGCAGTGCAAATTAGATGCAGGTGAGTCAAGAAAAGGTCGACCTTGAATAATGTCTTCAACTAATTCCTTTTCAGAACTAAAGTAATTATAAAGTTCAGACATGTATTTTCTTTTAATCAGCTTAACGTAGCCTTTATTTAGGCAGTCAGTAACACCTAGTTCAAGCCATTTTCTCCTTCAAACCTTTGTGCTTTGAGCTGTATGTAACTCCACTATAGGATAAGGTTCTCAATTAGGGTGGGGGTCCATGGACCACGAGGGGTCTCCAAGAAAGTTTCAAGGGTACTGACCACCACCCTGCTGTTTCCACCCCACCTCCCCCCAAAGCATCATTCTAGCCCAGTGATGGACAACCTAGGATATCATGAATGGCCCTCCTCCTTCTCAGTGCACAGCAAGATTGAAATCAGGTTTGTTCACTAACCATGATCCTTGATTAAGATTGAGTGCATTTAATACATGCCGCATATTTCATAAGTTATAGAAAATTCTCAATCATTCATACATTAATGAAACTATCATCAACTTCACATGGTGAAGACAAAAGGAATATTTATGCTTGATATGGGTGGCACAGTGGTTAGCACTGCTGCCTCTCTGTGCCAGAGACCCGAATTCAATTCCAGTCTCTGGTAACTGCGTGGAGTTTTCACGTTCTCCTTGCATTTGTGTGTGTTTCCTCCCAGTGCTCCGGTTTCCTCCCACATTCCAAAGATGTGCAGGTTCCTGCCCTCACTGGGTGGGAAGCAGATCATGTCTGGGCACAGGCTGGGGGAGTCCAAAAGGGGTAACTCTCGCCAGTGTAAAATGCACTAGTCTCCTCCCCTCTGCTTCTCGGACCCCGTGTGGCCCCGGCACAACCTGCGCCTGAGTGGGCAAGGTCAGAAAATCGCCCACATGGTGTCTATTTCCTTTAAATAGTTCTTCAGCAATCTAACAAAAACCTGGAACGTTTCGGTTTAACAATGATGCAAAAGTAGTATATCCCATTTTCTGGGAGGAAATTTGTGAGTAACTGACATTTTAAAAATCACTTTTATGACAAAAGATTGGATTTTTAAACATCCAATTGTCTCCAATGCTTCCGCCATATGTTCACCAAAGCCATCCACATTCTTCCTTTGAACTCACACAAGTTCCTCATGTTTTTGTAGGTTGTGCGCAGTATGGCTTTACTCCCACGTACTATGGTATTGGTGATGTGGCATTTTGTGCCACCATTTTTATGTTTCGTGCTAGGCAGGAATTTTCAGCTCCAGTTTCTTTGTATAAGACCAGTGCAGAACCCAACAGAAATAAGCTTGGAAAATCCAGGTGAAGCTGCCCTTCAGAAGTTTTTATACATTGCAGCACTGTAATCCTTTGTGTAACATTTGTCTAATCACTATCATGTAACAACATTTTATATTCCGTGTTTACCAGTTGGCATTCATTATATTAAGGGAACTACATGAAGGGCCATAATGCATATACCACCATAATTGTAATGACTCTGGGCTCAAAGTCAATAGTGATCCGAGCTCAGTCAATTATTGTAACCACATTCCAAGTCAGAAAGCAGGATGAATACCAGGAATATCGATTACATCAGCATGACATAATGGATGAGGGCGACACAGTGGTTAGCACTGCTGCCTCACAGCACCAGGGGCCCAGGGTGCAATTCTGGTCTCGGGTGACAGCCTGTTTGGAGTATGCACATTTTCCCCGTGTCTGCGTGGGTTTCCTCCGGTTTTCTCCTGCAGTCCAAAGATGTGCAGGTTAGGTGGCACATCAAATTCTATTGCAGAAAATAAAAGTTCAAGGTGCAGGGGGCAACATGTTGGCATGGATAGAAGATTGACTGACTGGCAGGGAGCAGAGTATGTATAAATGGGTATGTGTCTGATTGGCAAGATGTGACGAGTAGGGTCTGGCAGGGTTCTTTACTGAGGTCTCAACATTTTACAATTTACATCAGTGACTTCAATGAGGGGAGTGAAGGCATGGCAGCTACATTTGTGGATGACACAAATGTAGGTAGGGTATGTTGCGAAGTAGACGTAAGGGTTTGCATGTGGATATAATTAGGTTGAGTGGTCAAAAGTCTGGCAGATGGAGTATAATGTGGGACAATGTGAAGTTTCTCACTGTCAGGAATAATTTAAAAAGCCGCGTATTACTTAAATGGTGAACAACTGCAGAATTCCAAAGTGCAGAGGGATCTAGGTGTTCTGGTGCATGACTCATAAAAAGTTAATATGCAAGTACAGCATGTAATCAAAAGAAGGCTAATGGAAAGCTATCTTTATTGTGAGAGAAATTGAATATAAAAACAAGGATGTTATGCTTCAATTATACAGAGCATTGTGGTGATATCACATCTCGAATACTGTGCGCAGTTTAGGTCTCATTTAAGGGAGGATGTAAATGTGTTGGGGGTGGTTCAGAGGAAGTTTATTAGAGTTTGCACGTTTTCCCCATGTCTGCGTGGGTTTCCTCCCACAATCCAAAAATGTGCGGGTTAGGTTGATTGGCCATGCTCAATTGCCCCTTGGTGTCAGGGGTAAATATATGGGGTTAGAGCAGGATAGGGCCGGGGGGGGGATTGTTGTCAGTGCAGGCTCGATGGGTTGAATGGCCTCCTTCTGCACTGTATGGATTCTATGATTCTATGGATTGATACATGGGATGAGTAGTTGTCTTACGATATGTTGATCAAAATGGGCTTGTTTCCACTGGAGTTTAGAAAAATGTGGAGTGACCTAATTGAAGTAAAAAGTTCCTGAATGGTCTTGTCAACATGGAAAGGATGTTACCTCTTGTGGGTGAGTCAGAACGATGGGGCACTGTTTTAAAAGTAGAAGTCAAATATAGGACAGAAATGAGGAGAAAAATGTTGTGTTGTGGAACTTGGGAACTCTCTGCCTCAGAAGGTGGTGGAGGTGGGGGGGTCATTGAAATACGTTTAAGACAGAGGTAGATAGGCTCTTGTTAGGCAAGAGAATCAGGGGTTATCGGAGATAGATGAGCATGTGGAACTCATGATGTAAACCGACCAGCCATGATCTTATTGAATGATGGAGCAGGTTCCAGGGGCTGAATGGCCTACCGATCCTATTTTGTATGTTTTGTATGCTGAGGCTTTTGGATGAAAGAATCTCAAATCTTTGTGACATCATGTACCTGGATTACTTTATTCCTAATGAACCACCATAAAGTCCAGATGTCAGCTCCAAACTGAAGTAAATTTCACCAGCTGAGGGCAATGAATCAGATCAAAAGCATTTTCTGTCAAGGGTATGAATAAATATTACTTGTCTTCTTCTCAAACATCCCTTTGATTCTTTGGATATTGATGATAAACTTGGCTATTCCCCCAATTTGTAGACTTGCATGTTTTAACATTTCAAAGAGAGTCTTCCTCAACATCTTAGGGGCGGCACACAAGCACAGTGGTTAGCACTGCTGCCTCACAGAGCCAGAGACCCAGGTTCAATTCCTGGCTTGGATCACTGTCTGTGCAGAGTTTGCTTGTTCTCCCCATGTCTGCGTGGGCTTTCTCCGGATGCTCCAGTTTCCTCCTACAGTCCAAAGATATGTGGGTTAAAGTTGATTGGCCATGGTAAATTGCCCTCTAGTGTCAAGGGATTAGCTGGGTAAAGACGTGGGGTTACGGGTATAGGGTGGGATTGTTTTCGGTGCAGTCTCGATAGGCCGAATGACCTTCCTCTGCACTGTAGGGATTCTCTGATTCCTCAATGAACATCAAGCAACCTTTGACCTAATTAACAAAGGTGGCCATGGCCAGAATATGCAGATTAATCTGGTCAGTTGGCTAAACCCAGCCGCAGTGGCACATTCTCTGAATGAAACTGTTGTTGAAATCACAATTATTCTGTCTAGCTGAAATAATTTGAAACAAAATTAAGAATTTCCATTCCAGTTTGAAAGATTGTGCTTGCAACAAGATTCTGGATTTCTAAAAGGGTGGATAATTGTGAAAAACCCGAATGATCAAATATTTAAATCCCAAGCTTTAAAAGGAAAATGTGTCATGATTTACCAAGAGGAACTGCAAATCTAAAGCCATGTTTCCTGTCTTGGTATAATTTTATTATTTTGTTATTCTATTGCCTTTGTTAACCTAGACACGGCACCAAACTAGACTGACAAAATGCGTAGGCTGCATTCAAATAACAAAACATCATTTGAAAATAATGAGGCCTTGTTTACCCAGCAGTTCAGATCCCACATGTGTCTGGACAGGTTGACATTTGAATGTTAAAGAGCTGAAGGAAATAAAAGGAATGCAACCTGTCATCACTTGTGCACCTTCTAGCTTGATCAAAGCTACATGGAAACTGTGTTGTTAAGCACAGATCTAGGACTAGATTATCAGAGGGAAAACAGTCCAAAGAAAGATGCTACCAAACCATATTAATTCACAACTTGTTATGATGCCTGTAGAGACTGATAACTTTTTCAAAAACAAAATAAATTTGAATTTCATGTTGATAGCTGAAAGGATAACTCAACAAGATTTCTCCTTTCAAGACATTGCCTGTAACAACCAGACTAGAAGCTATCGATGAAACATTATAGGCAACTTGTACTTATTTTTCATTCAATGGTGGGATATGGACCTCACTGGCTGGCCAGCATTTGTTGCCCACCTCAAGTTGCCCTTGGAGGGCAGTTGAGAGCCAACCACATTGCTGTGGCTCTGGAGTCACATGTAGGCCAGACCAGATAAGGAAGGCAGATTTCCTTCTCTAAAGAACGTTACTGAACCAGATGGCTTTTTCCGACAATCAACAGTGGTTTTATGGTCATCATTAGATTTTTAATTCCAGGTTTATTTTATTGAATTCAAATTCCACCATCTGCAATGGTGGGACTTGAACTCGGTCCCCAGAACATTAGCTGAGTTTCTGGATTAATTGTCTCGCAATAATACCACTAGGCCATCACCTCCCCATAAGCACAGACAGAACTTTCCCTTTTTACTTTTATCACAACAAATATACTCACGTCGCAGGTATATCTCCCACTGTCCCATATGTAGTTATTCAATTTTCCAAGTCCCAGTCCAAAATTCCTTACCTCCTGAGGATTTGCTTCTGTTCCTTCCATTTCCGGCCTGGTAACTGTTAACCTCAGAATTGTTTTTCACAGTGTGACTTGGAGAGGAATTTGGATTGATAATTATGTGCACCAGCCGCCATTGTCCTTCCATGGTCAGTTAAGATTCAGTGCTTACATACAAAAGCTTTTCATAAAGATCATTTTCATAAAAGCTTTACCATGGAATGAGCACTTAATTATAAATCAAGTTTAGTTTATTTATTAGTGTCACAAGTAGGCTTACATTAACACAGCAATGAAGTTACTGTTCAAATCCCCTAGTAGCACTCAGGCGCCTGTTTAGGTACACTGAGGAAGAGTCTAGCATGACAAATGCACCTAACCAGCATGTTTTTTCGGACTGTGGGAGGAAACCGGAGCAAACCCACACAGACACGGGGAGAATGTGCAAACTCTGCACAGTGACCCATGCCGGGAATCGAACCCAGGTCCCTGGCGGTGTGAGGCAGCAGCGCTAACCACTGTGCCACCGTGCCGCCCCAAATTGGAATAAACAAAAAGAACAGCATGTTCTTTAATTTTTGATAATTTCAGTGGCTAATATAGGAATTATGGTATTGTTGCAACACTTTATGGCTGGAATTCTGTGGCCTCGCCTAAGGTTGTGATTCTCTAGACTTGCTGTGGTGAATTAAAATTTGGCTGAGCACCAAATTCTTTTTACTGGCAGATGTGGTGGGGCATATACAACATTGGAGAATTCAGGCCTATATTTCATATAATCATGCCAAACCTTTGGCAGTTGCAGGAGAGGGAAGAAACTCGCAAAATGTTGCAGA